>NC_088393.1:53768500-54379000 GCF_037993035.2 Macaca fascicularis | reverse complement strand
CTCCCACTGCCCCCAGCACAACCAACAATCACCCTAAAGGGCAGATATTAGTATCATCCCCATTTTACAGATAAAGACACAGACTTGCAGAGGTGTTTGACCAAGGTCACAACAACATAAGAAGGTGACAGAGCCAGGATCAGGAATCCTATCTACTTCCTGTGTCCTTCATTGCCACTCTACTGCCTCTGTAGGTGCCAGAGCCCATCTTGGTGGCTTAGTAAATGTTTCTTTTTTGTGTTCTTTGTTCGTATTGTTTGTTTGGGGGCTGGAGGAAAAGGAGGCTGCCATAATGGATTTGAATTTTGGGTTTGAGTCCAGCAGAATCCTTTCCTGACTCTGTGACCTTGGGCAAGTGATCACCCTCTTCTAAGCCTCAGTTTCAACCTCTGTAAAGCAGGGATAATAATTATCCCCATCACACAGGATTAGAGGAGAGTTTGATAACACGAGTACAGCATTTGGCAGGGAGCCTGACACAGAGTCGTGCTTTTTTTTTTTTTTTTTTTTTTTTGAGGCGGAGTCTCGCTCTGTCGCCCAGGCTGGAGTGCAGTGGCGCGATCTCGGCTCACTGCAAGCCCCGCCTCCCGGGTTCACGCCATTCTCCTGCCTCAGCCTCCCGAGTAGCTGGGACTACAGGCACCCACAACCGCGCCCGGCTAATTTTTTGTATTTTTAGTAGAGACGGGGTTTCACCGTGGTCTCGATCTCCTGACCTTGTGATCCGCCCGCCTCGGCCTCCCAAAGTGCTGGGATTACAGGCGTGAGCCACCGCGCCCGGCAGAGTCGTGCTTTTATATTCACTCCATCACAAATACTCAAAGTAGGCTGGGTATGGTGGCTTATGCCTGTAATCGAAGCACTTCGGGAGGCCGAGGCAGGCAGATCACTTGAGGTCAGGCATTCAAGACCAGCCTGGCCAACATGGCAAAACCCCGTCTCTACCAAAAACACAAAAATTTAGCTGGGCATGATGGCGCACACCTATAGTCCCAGTTATTAGGGAGGTTGAGGCAGGAGAATTGCTTGAACCTGGGAGGTGGAGGTTGCAGTGAGCCGAGATTACACCACTGCACTCCAGTCTGGGCCACAGAGTGAGACTCTGTCTCAAAAAACAAACAAACAAACAAAACCAGACAATACTCAGAGTCGGGCAGAGTGCCTAGTGCTGTGATGGGAGGGGGCTTCCGAGGTGAGCTTTTAGGGGCACTTTACCCAATTGGAGCAGGCAGGGAAAGCTTCCTGGAGTAGCTGGTACCTAAACCAAGATGTGAAATATGAGTAGGAGATAACCAAGTGAGGGGAGGAGGGGAAGAGAGAGAGAGGCATTTCAGGCAAAAGGAACAGGAAGTGCAAAGGTTTGAGAGTGTTTTTCTTCCCTTGAAGAGATTCCTATGTGCAACCCTGTATGGGGGGTTATAAGAGTGACATACATGACAACAGAGGCACCCACCTGCACATGAGTCCACGGACACACACTCTTGCACACACATGCTCATTTAACTATGGGGAATCATGTCACACAGACACACATTGGTACCCAGAATTACAGCATCAAGCAGTCCCACACATGTACGCAGAATCACATCACACAGACATACGCAGGTTAAAAACAAAACAAAACAAAAAACAGCACCTTCCACACTGAGAAACACAGGAAACCCAAAGTAACCAGAAACACACATAAGGCAGAATCATTTCACCCAGACAGTAATATGCACTTGTAGAAGGAATCACAACTCCCCCACAACCCACAACACAGGTTCACAGAATGTCACAAAGACCCATACACATACACAGAATGACAATGTGCACATACTCATGCATGTACACACACACACACACACAGATACACAGAATCAGAAAGTGACATGGGGCTGGCATGGTGGCTCAAGCCTATAATCCTAGAACTTTGGGAGGCTGAGGCAGGAGGGTCACTTGAGCCCAGGAGTTTGAGACCAGCCTGGGCAACATGGTAAGGCTCTGTCTCTACAAAAAAATGAAAATAATTAGCTGGGCCTGGTGTCATGCACCTGTAGTCCCAGCTACCGGGAAGGGTGAGATGGGGGGATTGCTTGAGCCCAGGAGGCTGCAGTGAGCTATGATCACACCACTGCACTCCAGCCTGGGTGAGATAGTGAGATCCTGTCTCAAAAGAAAGAAAGGGCTGGGCATGGTGGCTCATGCCTGTAATCCCAGCACTTTGGGAGGCCGAGGCAGGCAGATCACCTGATCACCTGAATTCAGGTGTTCCAGACCAGCCTGACCAACGTGGTGAAACCCTGTCTCTACTAAAAATGCAAAAGTTAGGTCCAGGCACAGTGGCTCATGCCTGTAATCCCAGCACTTTGGGAGGCCAAGGCTGGCGGATCACGAGGTCAGGAGATTGAGACCATGGTGAAACCCTGTCTCTACTAAAAATACAAAAAATTAGCTGGGTGCGGTGGTGGGTGCCTGTAGTCCCCGTTACTCGGGAGGCTCAGGCAGGAGAATGGTGTGCACCCAGAAGGCGGAGCTTGCAGTAAGCCAAGATCGCACCACTGCACTCCAGCCTGGGTGACAAAGCCAGACTCTATCTCAAAAAAAAGAAAAAAAAAAAATAGCTTGGTGTGGTGGTGCACGCCTGAAATCCCAGCTACTTGGGAGACTGAAGCAGGAGAATTGCTTGAACCTGGGTGGTGGAGGTTGCAGTGAGCAGAGAATGTGTCACTGTACTCCAGCCTGGGCAACAGAGTGAGACTCCAAGAGAAAAAAAAAAAGAAAAGAAAGAGAGAACGGAAGGAAGGAAGGAAAGAAGGAAGGAAGTAAAAAAAAAAAAAGACACTCAGCCGCCAGTGCACCCACACTCCCAGAGGAGATCCAAAAGATGAGTCAACACACAGAGTTCTAGTGCCTACCAAGGTGAGGTTTTTATGGTGGTATAGAGATTGGTGAGTTTCAGAGCCAGTGTGTCCGGTCTAGTCCCTCCCCTTTCCCTAGCCCAGCACAATTCCCTCCATTGAGGATCCACATCACCTCCAGAGGGAGGAGGTAGGGGTCACACCCCCCCCATAGCACCAATCTGGATAGGCCACCCCCTGATGAAACAGAGCAAGCAGTGCCTTCCACAAAGGGGGTAAATGGGGCTAAGAAGGGGGAGGCCTTTTCCTGTGGGAGACCAAGAGTAGCACCATTTGCAGAAAGAAAGCTGGGGGGTAAAGGAGGCACATAGATGGTGGCAGAGAGCTGAGGGGTCCTGGCCTCTCTCCCCACCCGGCAATATGCAGACAGTGCCGTGCCTGTGCGTGTGCCTGTGCGTGTGCCTGTGCGGCTGGAGAAGTCTTCGGACTGCAAACCACCCAAGAGGTGAGGGAGCCCCAGGTGCCCCGAACCATGTGGGGTAAAGTCAAGGTAAGTGCATGTCTGGAGGGCTGGGGTGGGAAGTGGAGGCGGTTCTGGGGCACAGAGATTGTAGGCAATGAGAATGGAGAGGCATGAAGTCCAGGAGCAGCACAGCCTAGAGGGTAGGGGTCTAGAATGGGAAGACTTAAGACTGAAGGAAGGAATTGGGGTAAGTTTAGTGGGGTGGGAAGCCCAGAATAGATTTAGGAGGGTGGGGTCTGGAATTAGAAAGTTAAGGTTATAAGATTCCGAACCAGAGGAATCTTTAGGGAAAAGTCTAGATTCCATAATCAGAAGCATTTGGAGGCTGAATTATAGAACCAGAAGAATTTGGATCTGATATCAAAGACAGCTGGAAGCTGTGAGGCTTAGAAGCAGAGGAATTTATAGAATAAGGCACAGAATCAGAAAAAGCCTGGCTGGGCTCAGTGGCTTATGCCTGCAGTCCCAGCACTTTGGTGAGGCCAAGGAGGGAGAATTGCTTGAGCTCAGGAGTTCGCGACCAGCCTGGGCAACATGGCGGAACCCCGTCTCTTTTTTTTTTTTTTTTTTTTTTAATAAAAAAAGGAAAAACAAAAGCCTAAAATCTTGAGTTCTAGAACCAGAGAGATTTGGGGACCATAAGATCTAGAATCAGAAGGAGTTGAGGGTGGTAAGATCTAAAACCAGAGAACTGTATAAGGCAAAGTCTAAAATCAGAAGATATTTGAAGGCTGAATTCTAGACCCAGGGTAATTTGGAGTCAGATCTTGAGTGAGCAGGAGCTGGAAATGATGAAGTCTAGAGCCAAAGGAACTTACGGAATGAGGTCTAGAATCAGAAGGCACTTGTAAGTCAGTTCTAGAACCAGAGAAACAGCAGATCACCAGATCTTGAATCAGAGGACCCTGGAGGTAGCACTGTCTAGAAGTTGTGTAGTCTGGAACTAGTGAGTGGTGTAGGTCATGAGGTTCAGAATCTAAGAGAACTAGAGCATTGTCTGGTTCTAGAAGAACTGGTTATTATAAGATAAGGACAGGGCTGGGCATGGTGGCTCATGCCTGTAATCCCAGCACTTTGGGAGGCTGAGGTGAGCAGATCACTTGACGTCAGGAGTTCAAGACCAGCCCGGCCAACTTGGCAAAACCCTGTCTCTACTAAAAAAAAAAAAAAAAAAAAAAAAAATTAGCCGGACATGGTGGTGGGCTCCTGTAATTCCAGCAACTTGGGAAGCTAAGGCAGGAGAATCGCTTGAACCCAGGAGGCGGAGGTTGCAGTGAGCCTAGATGGCACCACTGTACTCCAGCCTGGGCAACAGAGAGAGACTCCATCTCAAAAAAGAAAAAGAAAAAAAGAAAAAAAAAGATAAACACATCAAACTCTCTGTACTTGTTTTTGATGAGGGCAAATGAGTCTTGAGTATAGAGAACTGCAGAAAAATAAGCTGAACCTCATAAGGTCTAAAACAAAAGTGATTTAGAAACTAAGAAGTCCAGCCAGGCGTGGTGGCTCACTCCTGTAATTTCAGCACTTTGGGAGGCTGAGGCAGGTGGATCAGTTGAGGTCGGGAGTTCAAGACAGCCTAGCCAATATGGCGAAACACTGTCTCTACTAAAAATATAAAACTTAGCCGGGCATGGTGGCACACGCCTGTAATCCTAGCTATTTGGGAGGCTGAGGCCCAAGAATTGCTTGAACCCAGGAGGTGGAGGCTGCAATGAACCGAGATTGCACCACTGCACTCCAGCCTGGATGACAGAGTGGGACTCTTGTCTCAAAAAAAAAAAAAAAAAAAAAGAGAGAGAGAGACTGACCAGGCGCAGTGGCTCACGCCTGTAGTCCTAGCACTTTGGGAGGCCGAGGCAGGCGGATCACAAGGTCAGGAGATCGAGTCCATCCTGGCTAACATGGTGAAACCCAGTGTCTACTAAAAATACAAAAAATTAGCCGGGCATGGTGGCGGGCACCTGTAATCCCAGCTACTCAGGAGGCTTAGGCAGGAGAATGGCGTGAACCCGGGAGGCGGAGCTTGCAGTGAGCCGAGATCCTGCCACTGCACTCCAGCCTGGACGACAAAAAAAAAAAAAAAAGAGAGATATTAAGAGGTCTGGATTTGGAACCAAATATATTACCAATCAGGAGGAGTGGAACCAACAGGAAGCTTGGCGTTGTGGGGTTCAGAACCAGAGGAAATCACTGAATATAAGATCTGGAACCAGGGGGAGTTGGAGGGTGTGAGATCTAGAACAAGAGAGATTAATTTATAGGAAGAGGTCTAGAACCAGAGGAAGTTAGTGAATTCTAGAACCAAAAGAATCTGGGAGTCATAGACTGTAGAGCCAGAGGGAATTAGAGGTTGCGAGGCCCAGAACCAGACAATTTTTGGGGACCGTGAGGTTTGAAAACAGGCAGAATGAGAGGTTGGTGAGGTCCAGAACTAGAAAGAGCTGAAGATGGTGAAATTTGAAGCAGAGGGATTTTAGAGAATGTGAGTCCTAGCTGGGCACAGTGGCTCACGCCTGTAATCCCAGCAATTTGGAAGGCTGAGGCAGGTGGAGCACTTGAGGTCAGGAATTCGAGACCAGCCTGGACAACGTGGTGAAACCCCGTCTCTGCTAAAAATACAAAAATTAGCTGGGCACGGTGGCACATGCCTGTAGTCCCAGCTATTTGGGAACCACTGAGGCAGGGGAACCACTTGAACTCAGGACGTGGAGGCTGTAGTAAGCCGAAGTTGCGCCACTGAACTCCAGCCTGGGTGACACAGCAAAACTCTGTCTCAAAAAAAAAAAGAAAAAAGAAGAAGAAGAAGGAGAGGAAGAGGAAGAGACGAAGAGGAAGAGAGGAAGAGGAAGAAGAGGAAGAGAAAGAGGAAGGAGGAGGAAGAGGAGGAGGTCTAAAGCAGACCACATTGGAGGTTGTGTGGTCTAGAACCAGTGCAGGTCAGAGGTTATACAGTCTGGAACTGGAGCAGGTTGGAGGTTGCATAGTTTGGAAGCAGAGGAAGTGGAAGGCTGCTCCTGAAGTAGGAGGACCATGAATGAAGTCAGTGTCTAGGCAAAGCTGGGGGCAGCAGGAAGCCCAGAGTGGAAGGGGCAGGCAGGGCTGGCAGGCAGGGCTTGGGGGGCTTTGGCCTCAATTAGAAGTCGCTGGGAGTAACGTCTGGCCCAGGGCCTCCCCCCACTGACACCTGAGGAGGGGGGGAAGATCTTAGTCCCACATTCTTACAGACCCCAGGCAATTCATCATGATTAAAAACCATATCACGAAATTGACAAAAATAAAAATAATAACATAAGGATAGAAGGAAACGTGATCACACTGACCTGTGGATCATTGTTCTCCCCAGAACCTGGAAACACAGATATGACCCCCTGCCAACCCTCCCCACCCCTAATTCCCCAAAATAAAGCCAAGAGAGGCAAAGAAAGGGATAATGAGGTAACCAAGTATTGAGAACCCCAAGAGAAATCCTGAGAGGAGGAGGAGGGAGCCAGGGACCCCCTCCCAGAGGTCACTGAGCTGAGACTACCCCAAAGAGCCCCCAGACTGGGAGCAGGCAGAGGGGTGAGGGCTGAGGTAGGCCGGAGGTGGGCAGGGGGCACATAGAGAGGAGAGGGGCCCCTCTCCTGGCATCCCCATCCTGTGCGTTGGCTGCCGGCTTGGAGTGTGGTTGAGGTCCTCTCTGGGGGAGGAGAAGGCAGATGGGGAGAGGAGGCGGCTCAGTCAGCTTGGGCCGAGCCTGCCGTTGGCTGGAAGTGGTCCCTGGGCTGGGTAGTGTCCTCGTCTGAGTACGGAGAGAGCAGTGAGGGGCCCAGGCCTGCAAAGATGAAAGATAAATCAGAGGACAACCATAACCCCAATGTTTGAAATAATGTTTAAAATCTGAAGGAAATAGAACACTTGAACAAAGGATTTTTAGTAAAGTAATTTTACTTTTGCACAGAGGGGTGCCTCTTTGGCTAGTTACCAGGAGAGCACGCTTGAACAAAGGGGCACGAGAGCCTTTATTTTTGACGCAAGTCTTGCTTTTGTACTTTTTTTTTTTATTGGCTGGGGTCGGGTTATACAATTTAAACTAATTTTGGTTGGCTAAACATTTGATTTGTTTAGATAAGATGGGCACGTTAAAGAAAGCGGAGAGGAAAGGGCAAGCGGTGTCCGCAATGAGTTAGAAAGTTAGTCCTTTTTTTAAATAAGGAAAGGAACGTGAGCTGGTATTGATAACGCCTGGTATTGTGGCGTGTCTGGGCATTCAAAAAAGGCAAAAAGGAAAAAAGGAGAAAAAGGGAAAAAGGCGGTGGGGAGAGGTACTATGAATGAAAGAATAAAAGATTGGTTGGATTATTTGAAGAGAAACCTCATCAGATCCCACACCAACCCGTCTCCCCTTCCTGGGACTTAAAAGCCTGGGTGGTGAGGGAGGCCTGCCTGGATTCAAACGGCAGTGACATCTTGGGCACGTTCCGCTCTTTGAACCTCTCTGGGGTGTTCAGGACTGCAGTGAAGAACCCGAGTCCAGAGCCAGATGCTGCCCTAGTTTGAATCCAGGTGTTGATATTTACTTGCTGTGTGACCTGGGGCAGGTGACTTCACCTCTCTGTGCCTCAGTTCCCTCATCTGTAAGATAGGCTAATAACAGCACCTCCCTCTTGGGCTGTTGTAAGGAATAAATGAGTAAATCTATGGAAGGTGCTTTGAACCATAACTAGTACTGGTGAAAAAGCAGTTAAGTCAGCTGTTGTTACTTGGGAAACCAGGATACTCACACGTACTTCATTTATGAGAGTTTATTCATTCAAAACATATTTACTGTCGGGCGCGGTGGTTCATGCCAATAATCCCAGCACTTTGGGAGGTCAAGGCAGGTGGATTACTTGAACTCAGGAGTTCAAGACCAGCTTGGGCAACATGGCGAAACCTCGTCTCTACAAAACATACAAACATCAGCCAGGCATGATGGCACATGGCTGTGGTCCCAGTTACTTGTGGGGGCTGAAGTAGGAAGATTGCTTAAGCCCAAGAGGTCGAGACTGCAATGAGCCATGTTTGTGCCACTGCACTCTAGCCTGGGTGACACAGTGAGAACCTGTCTTAAAAACAACAACAAAAAAAACCCCCGACACATTTACTGAGCACCTACTTTGTGTCAGGTACTGTGCCAGGTGCTAGAGAGACAGCAGTGACCAGGATGGATGAATCTCCCTGCTCTTGTAGGACCGACATTCCAGTGAGAAGCACCAGTTGGATCAGGTACATACAAGATTTAGCACAAAGCTAGACACAGCACAAGTGCGTGAATCTTAGCTCCTCATTCACAAATATGTGCTGTGAACTTCCTCTATGCTCAACCACTGCCCATCCATGTGCACAAAGAAGAGTACAGCAGGGACCCAGACACCCCTGGCCCCCGCCCTTGAAGGCCTCATACCCAAAGGAGAAGACAGACAGTCATCAAATGATGACCCAAAGGCCTGTGTAATTATGGACTGTTATAAACCATTAGCACATGAAATCAGGGAGGGCTTTGTGTAAGGAGTAATATTTGATTTGAGATCTAAAGGATGTAGTAACATGGCAAAGAACAGAGGGAAAAGTATTCCAGGCAGAAGGAT
This sequence comes from Macaca fascicularis, assembly GCF_037993035.2. Taxonomy (NCBI): domain Eukaryota; kingdom Metazoa; phylum Chordata; class Mammalia; order Primates; family Cercopithecidae; genus Macaca; species Macaca fascicularis. The sequence goes on along the minus strand of NC_088393.1, from coordinate 54,370,025 downwards.
CAGGATATGCAAAGGCCCTGAGGCAGCCTCCTCGAGCAAGGTGACTTTAAAGCCATCACAATGCCCCACAGAGTCTCCATGCAGTCAGCCTTCACCTTTCTCTCCTCTCTGCTTCAGCTACAATGGCCTTGCTTTTCCCCAAATAAGACAGAGACAGCCAGGCATAATCTCAGCACTCTGGGAGGCTGAGGCAGGAGGATCACTTGAACCCAGGAGTTTGAGACCAGCCTGAACAACACAGCAAGACCTCTTTCTCTACAAACATTTAAAAATTAGCTAGACATGATGAAGTGTACTTGTAGTCCCAGCTACTCGGGAGACTGAGATGGGAGGATCGCTGGAGCCCAGGAGTTCAAGGCTGCAGTGAGCTGTGATTGCACTACTGTGCTCCAGCCTGGGCAACAGAGCAAGACCCACCCTGTCCTTCCACCCCCAAAAAAGACAGATACAGTCTCCACCTAAGGGCCTCTGCACTTGCTGTTCTCTCTGCCTGGGACACTCTTCCCCCTGGTATCGTCAGGACTCACCCCAGGTCTTTGCTCAACTATCACCTTCTCAATGAAACCACCCTGATCATACTGTTTAAAACTGAAATCCCCTACTCCAAACTCTTTTTCCTTGCATGCATCATTTCCCCTGTTACGCTTATTTTTATCTCCCACTCTTTTTTTGTTCATTTGTTTGTATTTTTATTTTTTGAGACAGAGTCTTGCTGTATTGCCCAGGCTGGAGTGCAGTGGTGTGATCTTGGCTCACTGCAACCTCCGCCTCCTGGGCTCAAGTGATTCGCCTGTCTCAGCCTCTCGAGTAGCTGGGATTATAGGCACCCGCCACTGCGCCTGGCTGATTTTTGTATTTTTAGTAGAGACAGGGTTTCACCATGTTGGCCAGGCTGGTTTTGAACTCCTCACCTCAGGTGATCCGCCTGCTTCAGCCTCCCAAAGTGCTAGGATTACAGGCATGAGCCACCGCACCTGGCCTGTTTGTTTAAATAGAGACAGGAGCCTGGTGCGGTGGCTCACGTCTGTAATCCCAGCACTTTGGGAAACTGAGATGAGCGGATCACTTGAGCTCAGGAGTTCAAGACCAGCCTGGGCAATGTGGTGAAACTCTGTCTCTACTAAAAATACAAAAAAAAAAAAGCCAAGTGTGCTGGTGCCCACCTGCGGTCCCAGCTACTCGGGAGGCTGAGGTGGGAGGATCGCTTGAGCCTGGGGGCACGCAGGCCGCAGTGAGCAGACAGTACGCCACTGCACTCCAGCCTGGGTGACACAGCGAGACCCTTCTAAAAAAAAAAAAAAAAGAGAAAGCCTGTAATCCCAGCACATTGGGAGGCTGAGGCAGGCGGATCACGAGGTCAGGAGATCAAGACCATCCTGGCTAACGTGGTGAAACCCCGTCTCTACTAAAAATACAAAAAATTAGCTGGGCAAGGTGGTGGGCGCCTATAGTCCCAGCTACTCGGGGGGCTGAGGCAGAAGAATGGTGTGAACCCGGGAGGCAGAGCCTGCAGCAAGCCGAGATCGTGCTGCTGCACTCCAGCTTGGGTGACAGAGTGAGACTCCATGTCAAAAAAAAAAAAAAAAAAAAAGAGAGAGAGAGAGAGAGAGAGAGAAAGAAAATAAAAATGTGAAAAGAAATAAATAGAGACAGGATCTCGCCCTGTCACCCAGGTTGGAGTACACTGGTGCAGTCACAGCTCACTGCAGCCTCGAACTCCTGGGCTTAAGCAATCCTCCCATTTCAGCCTCCCATAACTAGGACAACAGGTGCGTGCCACCACACCCACCTGGTTTTAAAAAATTTTTTGCAGAGACAGGGTCTTACCATGTTTCCCAGGCCGGTCTCGAACTCCTGGTCTCAAGTAATCCTCCCCTCCACAGCCTCCCAAAACACTGTGATTACAGGCATAAAACACTCACCCAGCCCTCTTGCACTTTTTTATTTGAGACAGGGTCTCGCTGTGTTGCCCAGGCTGGAGTACAGTGGCACCATCATAGCTCACTGCAGCCTTGAACTCCCAGGCTCAAGTGATCCTCCCACCTCAGCCCCCAGAGTAGCGGGAACTATAAGCATGCACCACTATGCCCGGCCAATTAAAAAAATTTTTTTAGGCCAGGTGCGGTGGCTCACACCTGTAATTTCAGCACATTGGTAGGTCAAGGCAGGCAGATCACCTGAGGTCAGAAGTTCAAGGCCAGCCTGGCCAACATGGTGAAATCCCGTCTCTCCTAAAAATACAAAAATTAGCTGGACACGGTGGCACGTACTAGCTACTTGGGAGGCTGAGGCAGGAGACTCGCTTGAACCCAGGAGACAGAGGCTGCAGTGAGCCAAGATTTCACCACTGCACTCCAGCTTGGGCGAAAGGGCAGTGTAGAGACAAGGTCTCGCTATACTCTCCAGGCTGATCTCAAACTCCTAGCCTCAAGTGATCCTCCCACTTTGGCCTCCCCAAGCTTTGGGATTACAGAGCCACCTTGCCCAGCCTCCCTCTTGCACAGTTTCTCATACTCGTTTCTTTGTTACAGTCTGTCTCCTGCACTAGAATGTCAGCTCCGCGAGGGTAGAGATTTCTGTGTAATTTGTTCACAGTGAGTCCGCAGCCCCCGGAACCATGTCTGGTGCTTACAGCGTGCTCCATAAATATTTGTTACATGCATGAAGGAAAGAATAAACCGAACGACAGTGACTGTGGCTGAAACAGAGGGTGTGAAGCACAGCATGGTCTGAGATGTGGCAAAGACTGGACCCTACAGGGATCTGAATCCAAATGAGGAGCTTGATCTTTCTTTGACGGGCACTAGGGAGCCATAGAAGGGTTTTGAGCAGAGGAGGGCCAGGGTCCAATTCAGGCTCTGAAAAGATCCCTCTGGCTGATACCTGGAGGTTTCAGGTGAAGCTGTGCACTAGGAAATGACAGCTTGTCTCATGCTCTGTGGAGGGGCTGTGGGAAGCAGCATCACCACCATAGCCACATGGGAAGACATTTCCTTTAATTTGTTGTTGTTGTTGTTGTTGTTCATCTTAAACCATTTTTAGGCTGGGTGCAGTGGCTCATGCCTGCAATCCCAGCACTTTGGGAGGCCAAGGCGGGTGGGTCACCTGAGGTCAGGAGTTCGAGACCAGCCTGGCCAACATGGTGAAACCCCGTCTCTACTAAAAATACAAAAAATTAGCCAGGTGTGGTGGCATGTGCCTGTTATCCCAGCTACTCAGGTGGCTGAAGCAGGAGAATCGTTTGAACCTGGGAGGCAGAGGTTGCAGTGAGCCGAGGTTGCACCACTGCACTCCAGCCTGGACAACAGTGTGAGACTCCGTCTCAATAAATAAATAAATAAAATTAGAAATACAAAAAGTAGGCTGGGCGCGGTGGCTCAAGCCTGTAATTCCAGCACTTTGGGAGGCCGAGATAAGTGGATCATGAGGTCAGGAGATCGAGACCATCCTGGCTAACATGGTGAAACCCTGTCTCTACTAAAAATACAAAAAACTAGCCAGGCATGGTGGCGCACGCCTGTAATCCCAGCTACTTGGGAGGCTGAGGCAGGAGAATAGCTTGAACTCGGGAGGCAGAGCTTGCAGTGAGCCGAGATCGTGCCACTGCACTCCAGCCTGGGTGACAGAGTGAGACTCCATCTCAAAAATAAATAAATAAATAAAGTGTGATCATAGGCGTGCAGGCTCCAGAGACCTAGGCTCGGGCTTCCACCCCAAAGGGCAGCTTTGGAGAGCCCCTGCCTCCCTTAGGGTCTCTCTTCCTCTCTTCTCCGCAGTGCCCATGAGAAGACAGAAGAGACAGGAGCTGCCATTTCCATCAAGGTCATCTCCAAGCACTGACAGTCCCCCAGCACCTTTGGAATGGCTCCATCCCTCTCACACCTCCCAGGGGAGAGGGTGCCCTGGGACTCTGGATACCCAGGTTGCTACTCACCCAGGGGCTCATTCAGGTCCAGGAGGTGGGTGCTGGGGTCCTGCAGCCTCCCTGGGGCTGGTCCTCCTGTCAGAAGGAAACTCTGTGGGAGAGAGAGACAAAGCCACCACCATTATCATCATCATCCTTAGTATCCCAGGAACGGCCGGGCTCGGTGGCTGTAATCATAGCACTTTGGGAGGCTGAGGCAGGAGGATCGGGAGGATCACTTAAGTCTGAAAGTTTGAGACCAGGCTGGGCAAGATAGTGAGATATCATCTCTACAAAAATTTAAAAATTAGCTGGGTGTGGTGGCAAGTGCCTGTAGCCCTAGTTACTTAGGAGGCTGAGGTGAGAGGATCCCTTGAGACCAGGAGTTTGAGGTTGCAGTGAGCTATGATCGTGTCACTGCATTCCAGTCTGGGCGACAGAGCCCCTATCTCTAAAAAAATAATAAAAATAAAATAAAATAAAAATAAGGCCAAGCACAGGGGCTCATGCCTGTAACTCTAGTGCTTTGGGAGGCCAAGGTAGGAGGACCACTTGAGGTCAGGAGTTTGAGATCAGCCTGGGCAACATAACGAGACCCTAGTTCTACAAAAAATTTTAAAAATGAAAGAAGCTGGGCACGGTGGCTCATGCCTGTAATCCCAGCACTTTGGGAGGCTGAGATGGGCGGATCATTCGAGGTCAGGAGTTTGAGACCAGCATGACCAACATGGTGAAACCCCATCTCTACTAAAAATACAAAAATTAGCAGGGTGTGGTGGCGCGTGTCTGTAATCCCAGCTACTTGGGAGGCAGAGGTAGGAGAATTGCTTCAACCTGGGAGGAGGAGGTTGTAGTGAGCCAAGATTGTGCCACTGCACTCCAGCCTGGGTGACAGAGTGGACTCCATCTCAAAAAAGAAAGAAAAGAAAGGAAAGAAAGGAAAGGAAAGGAAAGGAAAAAGAGAAAGGAAGGAAGGAAAAAAAATATATATCCAAAGACAAGATGGCGCAGTGATTAAGGGCTACTGGGGTCCAGTGGCCACCCATCCGTGGTGTGACTTTGAGTCAGTTCCTGTTCAGTCATCCTACTTGTGTTCTTCCAGAGCCTCATTCCCCCTTCTCCTTCTTCCTTCTCCCGAGGACCTGTGCACAGGGACCGTAACAGCGTGCAACTTTGCTCTGTGTGATCCTGCTGGTTAGCTCACGGGAGATACCAGCAGGTGGGGTATTCATTCTTCCCTGTGAGTTGGCGGTGTCCCTCCCTGGAAGGTTTCAGCCCTCATTACCTGGACTCCACTCGCTGCAGGATCTGGTGACCACCCCACCCTGCACCTTCAGGCCAGGGCTGGTGCCCACTTCCCATGCTGTGCCCCAGGGTGCTGCACCAGCCTTGCTGATTTCCCTACGCTATATTAACACCTTTTTCAACAGTCCTGTTATTAAATTCTCCTCAACACTGCATGTGAGTGTGCTACCTTTCCTGTGCAGACTCTGATACAGTTGTTTAACCTCTTCTGTGTAAGCGTGTATAACAGTAACAAGAATATTTCAATAGTAGTTGTGGGGATTAAATAAGTTAATCATGCAAGGAATTTAGAGCTGAGACAGAGTTTCACCCTGTCCTCTAGGCAGGAGTGCAATGGCGCGATCTCGGCTCACCTCCCGGGTGAGCAATTATTGTGCCTTAGCCTCCCCAGTAGCTGGGCCTACAGGTGTGCACCACCACATCCGGCTAATGTTTGTATTTTTAATAGAGACAGGGTTTCACCATGTTGGCCAGGCTGGTCTTGAACTCCAGACCTCAAGTGATTCTCCTGCCGCATCCTCCCAAAGTGCTGGAATTACAGGCGTGAGGCATTGCGTCTGGCCTGTAAACCGTTATATTATCAACCACATCTCATATTCAAACAACCCTTTTCAGAGTGAAGAACCAATGCACTGCTGGAAGCACTAGGGAGCCATGAAAGTTCCTAGAGGGGGGCCTTGCAGAAGTGACATAGTCCAGGCTGGCTTTTTTATTTTTATTTTTTTGAGACAGGGTCTTGTGCTGTCATCCAGGCTGGAGTGCAGTGGCACAATCATGGCTCACTACAGCCTTGACCTCCCAGGCTCAGGTGATCCTTTCACCACAGCCTCCTGAGTAGTGGGGACTACAGGCACATGCCACCACACCCGGTTAACTTTTTAATTTTTTTTTTTTTTTTTTTTTTTGTAGAGACGGCATCTCACTATGTTGCCCAGGCTGGTCTCGAACTCCTGGGCTCAAGTGATCCTCCTGCCTTGGCTTCCCAAAGTGCTGGGATTACAGGCGGGAACCACTGTACCTGGTCCCGGCTTTTAAAAAGGGTATTGTGGTTGCCATTGTGCAGAATGAATAGTTGAGGAGAGACTGGAGGAGGGACACTGTGGGAGGCTGCTTTTGTTTGTTTGTTTAGATGGAGTTTTGCTCTTTGTCGCCCAGGCTCGAGTGCAGCAGCAGGCTCACGCCGCCTCCTGGGTTCAAGTGATTCTCCTGTCTCAGCCTCCAGAGTAGCTGGGATTACAGGCATGTGCCACCACGCCTGGCTAATTTTCGCATTTTTAGTAGAGATGGGGTTTCACCATGTTGGCCAGGCTGGTCTCAAACTCCTGACCTCAGGTGATCCGCCCACCTTGGCCTCCCAAAGTGCTGGGATCACAGGCATGAGCCACCGGGCCCGGCCGTTTGGTTTGTTTTTGTACACCATTTATGGTCAGCCCACTGAGTGTCAGCTAAGGGCCTAATTTCGTTTAATCCTCATGGCAGTCCCGTGAGATGTAACTATTCCCACTTTCTGGATGAGGAAACTGAGGCTCCACGTGGTGATGTCACCTGCCCGAGGTCTCACAGCTACTGGGTGGCAGACCTGGGACTTGAACCCAGGTCAGTCTGATTCTAGTGTCTGCACTTTGAACTCTGCACTAGTAATCCAAGGCCAAGACCTGTTCTAGTTTGGGGAGGGGGTCCCATGGGAGCAGAGAAGCTTCCTGCAGATACCAGCCACATGCCATTTCTCCCCTTACGCTGCTTAGTTTTCCTTCTTTGCACTTACTGCTTTTTTTTTTTTTTTTTTTTGAGGGAGTTTCGCTCTTGTTGCCTAGGCTGGAGTGCAGTGGCACGATCTCAGCTCACCGCAATCTTCTCCTCCCGGGTTCAAATGATTCTCCTGCCTCAGCCTCCTGAGTAGCTGGGATTACAGGCATGTGCTACCATGCCCAGCTAATTTTGTATTTTTAGTAGAGATGGGGTATCTCCATGTTGGTCAGGCTGGTCTCAAACTCCCGACCTCAGGTGATCGACCTGCCTCGGCCTCCCAAAGTGCTGGGATTACAGGCATGAGCAACCACGCCCAGCTGACTTACTGCCATCTTACATATATTGGCAGAGGTTTTTTTTTTTTTTTTTTTTTTTTTTTTGACAAGGTCTCACTCTGTAGCTCAGGCTGGAGTGCAGTGGCGCGATCTCGGTTCACTGCAGAGGTTTTTAATACCCATTAGTGAAACTAGAAGATTAGGCTTCAGTCTTAGCTGGCCCACTGACTTTTTGTACGACCCTCAACCAGCCCCTGCCCCTGTCTGGTTTCCTATCTATAAAACAGGAGGTTTAAGCAGGCTAGGTAATGAAGGCCAGAGAATCCCATTAATCCCCCAACACACCAGGCTGAGGGGAAACAGCAGAAAGTTTTCGGGTTCTGGGCTGGGGGACCTTTTGGGAGGTCTCACTCCCAGCAGCTCCACTCCCTCGTCCTCGTCCTCTGCGCTCTGGGCCAGGGTCCTGGAGGAAAACAGGCAAGAATCTCAGGACACAGCAAACCTGGGCAAGTGTGGGTAACAGTGTAAGCAGGTGATGAGCATTCGTTCACTCCTCTGAGTACCTATTTATTCCTTTACTCACACACCCACCAGTCCATCCATCCATTCATCCACCAATCCACCTTCTCATTTATCCAATGATCCATCACCCACCCACTCACCCAAACAACCTCTATCCATTTATCCTTCCATTCATCCACCTATTTATCCACCTAGTTGTCCTCCATCTATCTATCCATCCTTCCACCCAGCCATCTACCATCCACCCATCTATCCATCCATCTGCCATCCATCCACCATCTGTCTGCCAGCTATCCACTATCCATCCATCCATCCATTGATCCATCCATCCATCTATCCATCCATCCATTGATCCATCCATCCATCCACTAATCCATTGATTCATCCACCCATCCATCGCCATCCATCTGCCATCATCCATCCATCCATCCATCCATCCACCATCCATCCATTCATCCATCCATCCACCCATCCATCCATCCGCCATCCATCCACCATCCATTAATTCATTGATTAATCCATCCATCCATCCCCCATCCATCCATCCATCCATCCGCCATCCATCCACCATCTGTCTGCTAGCCATCCACCATCCATCCATCCATCCACCCACCCACCCATCCATCCATCCATTGATCCATCCATCCATCCATCCATCCTCCATCCATCTGCCTTCCAACATCCATCCATCCATCCATCCATCTATCCGTCCATCCATCCATCCATCTTCCATCCATCTGCCTTCCAACATCCATCCATCCATTCATCCATCCATTCATCCATCCATCCATCCATCCATCCATCCTCCATCCATCTGCCATCCACCATCCATCCACCCATCCATCCATCTATTAATCCATTGATTCATCCATCCATCCATCCGCCATCCATCTGCCATCATCCATCCATCCATCCATCCATCCATCCATCCACCTGCAGTCCATCCACCATCTGTCTGCCCACCATCCACCATCTATCCATCCATCCACCATCCATCCACCATCCATCTGCCATCCATCTACCATCCATGCATCCATCTATCCAGCCATCCATTAATCCATTGATTAATCCATCCGTCTGCCATCCATCTGCCATCCATCCACCATCCATTAATCCATTGATTAGTCCATCCATCCATCCATCCACCATCCATCCACCATCCATCTGCCATCTGTCTACCATCCATGCATCCATCCATCTGTCCTTCATCCATCCACCACCCATCTGCCATCCACCCACCAACCATCCATCCATCCATCCACCCACCCATCCATCTGCCATCCATCCACCATCCATAATCCATTGATTAATCCATCCATCCATCCGCCATCCATCCACCATCCATCTGCCATCCATCCATCCACCATCCATCTGCCATCCATCCATCCGCCATCCATCTGCCATCCATCTACCATCCATGCATCCATCCATCCATCCATCCATTAATCCACTGACTCATCCATCCGCCATCCATCCACCATCCATCTGCCATCCATCCACAATCTATCCATCCATCCGCCATCCATCCATCCATCCGCCATCCATCCATCCGCCATCCATCCATCCATCCATCCATCCGCCATCCATCCGCCATCCATTCACCATCCATGCATCCATCCATTAATCCATTCATTAATCCATCCATCCATCCGCCGTCCATCCACCATCCATCTGCCATCCATCCACCATCCATCCATCCATCCATCCATCCATCCATCCATCCATCCATTGATCCATCCATCCATCCATCCATCCATCCATCCATCCATCCTTCCAGCCACCCATCAATCCATTGACCCATCCATCCATCCTTCTGTCTACCCGGACATCTATCTATCATCCATCCATCCATCCATCCACACTTACACACATACGTACATACACCCTTTCACCTACACATCCATCCATCTGTCCTTCCATCAACCCATCCATCCATCCATTGAAGTGCCAACTATATTCATTAATAATTCCCTCCCTCCCTCATTTAATAAGTCTTTATCAGGCACCCACTTTATAGCCAGTACCAAGCTGGGAGCCTTGGAAGATACCAAGACGTATCCATAAGGATAAGACCACTCTGGATTCGAAATGAGCACATGCTTGCAATTTAGTTCTAGACAGTTTCTTTTCCTTTTTCCTTTCCTTCCTTCCCTCCCTCCCTCCCTTCCTTCCTTCCACCCTTCCTTCCTCTCTCTCCACTCTCTCTCTTTCTTTCATCTTTTTTTTTTTTTTCCTTGACAGTGTCTCACTGTTGCCCAGGCTGGAGTGCAGTGGCACAATCACAGCGCACTGCAACCTCGATCTCCTGGGCTCAAGAGATCCTCCCACCTCAGCCTCCCAAGTAGCTGGGACTACAGGTATGCACTACCACACCCAGCTTAATAGTTTCTCTGACACTGCAGCAATGTCTTCTAAACTCTGACAAAAATTGTCACTAGATCAGATATAACTTTGTTCCAAAGGAGACAGCCCTGGTTGACAGGTGAGAGCTCTGGTTGACAGGATTTGGATAAATGGTGAGAGCAGTGGAGGGCACTCCAGAAGGGGTGTACGGCCTAGGCAAAGGCATAGAGATTGGCACAAACTTGGCAGGTGCTGGGCCCACTGAGGGCCTGGCTGGAGCAGAGATCAGGGTTAGAGAAATGGTGAGGGATGAGGCTGAAGCAGGAGGCAGGGGCAAGACGGGGTGAGGGGATGCTCCCTTGATGTCCCCCCTTTACTGTGGCTCACCTCTTCCGAGCCCCAGCCATGGAAGAGGATGCTGAGGGGTTCCCTCTGGAAGGGTTGGAGCAGCTCAGCCGGGGGTCACTACCCCAGCGGGGCAGCAGAGAGGGCTCAAGGGCTGGAGGTGACAGGCCATGGAAGCTCTGAGCGCGGGGCCGGGGGACAGCCCCCAGAGGTCTGTGGTAGGCCCTGGGTAGCTGCTCGCTGGCGTTGAGCTGGAAGTCATCATCCATGGAGATGTAGGGGGCCAGCATCTCCAAATCCAGAGCATCGGCATCCTGCGGAGGGCAGGAGGGAGGTAAGAGCATAAGCCTTGGACTTGGGTGGACCTTGGCTGACGTCCCAGCACCACCACTTCTGAGTTCTGTGACTGTGGCCAACAGTCTGAGCTTCAGTTTCCTCATCTGTAAAATGGGTATAAGGACTCCCTGAAGAACATGTTAGAGAAATCCTAAATTGGGTCAGAAGCATGGGAGCTCACACCTGTAATCCCAGAGCTTTTAGGAGGCTGAGTTGGGAGCATCAGTTGAGGCTAGAAATTAAGAGACCAGTCTGGGTAACATAGCGAGACCCCCACCTACACAAAAAAGAAAAAAATTAGCCAGGTGTGGTTGCCCATGCCTGCAGTTCTAATTACTCAGGAGGCTGAGGTGGGAGGATTGTGTCAGCCCAGGAGTTTGAGGTTGCAGTGAGTCATGATCACACCATTGAAGTCCAGCCTGAGTGTCACAGTGAAACACTGTCTCAAAAAAGAAAAGAAAAAAAAGAAAAGAAAAGAAAAAAAAAGAAATCCTAAATACCTCAGAGAAACTACTGGTCAAAATCTGAACATTGCGGCCGGGCGTGGTGGCTCATGCTTGTAATCCCAGCACTTTGGGAGGCCGAGGCGGGTGGATCATGAGGTCAGGAGATCGAGACCACGGTGAAACCCCATCTCTACTAAAAATACAAACCGGGCGCGGTGGCGGGCGCCTGTAGTCCCAGCCACTCGGGAGGCTGAGGCAGGAGAATGGCGTGAACCCGGGAGGCGGAGCTTGCAGTGAGCCGAGGTCGAGATCACACCACTGCACTCCAGCCTGAGCGACTGAGCGAGACTCTGTCTCAAAAAAAAAAAAAATTCTGAACATTGAGAAGACTCAGTGAGGGCTTAGAGAGAAGTGGGAAACATACTGGAAACCAGAGGAAAGGGAATTTTTGTCCTGTAGTGGCTGAAAGTTTAGCAACACTGCTGCTTGCAGTTACGTAGAAAGTAGAAAATACAACAAATACACTAGGTGGTCCAGCTAAGACTCCCAGCCAGAGTGTTGAAGGGGCTGCCTGATTTCTTCTTGTTACTTACAGTAAAAGGTAAGAGGAGAGAGAGATAAAAAATATTTCTCCTAAAGGAAGAGATGTTAAACATGAAGGAGATAGGACTTGAAGGTTTTGAATATTCTCAACCTCCTTGTGCAGTGAATAATTAACTGTACCCAAAGAGAGGTCTGGCTTTTGTCCCAGCTCCTGGAAGGTAACCTCTAAACCTCTGGAATTTTCTGAGTGATAGGAGTGTCTTTGCTATTCACTGTGGGTCTTTTGGATAATCTGTGCTAACCAGGTGACTCATGGTGAGCCCCTAGAAAGTTTATGCTAATGAGATAACTCAGGATGGAGGCTGGCCATGCAGAAAAAAACAACCACTGTGATTAGAGGGTTGGGGCTTTGGTCCACACAAAATCAGCTGGATCCAGGGAAGGTAGGCGTGGCATTGGAGACTGAATTCAATTACATGGGCAGTAATTTGTGCAATCATGCCTATGCAATAAAACCCCAATAAAAACTCTCAACATTGATGCTTTGGTGAGTTTCCTGAGTTGGCATTACTCTGCACATATTGCTACATATCAATGCTGGGAGGATAACATGTCCCTGAGGACAAGAAAACTTTCCATTTGGGACACTCCAGTCCCAGATTCCACCTATGAATATCTTCCTTTGTCTGTTTCTGATTTGTATTCTTTTGTTATGATAAAACCACCATCCTAAGTATAGCACTTTCTGAGTACTATGAACACTTCTAGCAAATTATCAAACCTGAGGGAGTCTACAGGAGTCTGGGAATCTCCACATTGGTAGGCAGCTGGTCTAAAGTGAGGGTGGCCCTGGGGGCCCTCAAAATTGTGGCTGATGTCAGAAGTCTTGGGCAGACTCCGCAGTCTGGAGAACCATGCCATTAACCTTGAGTTTGGCTGACTGGAGGAGCCCTCCAGATGGGAAATGATGCTAACATTAAGGAGTGGTCTCTAGGCCAGGTGCGGTGGCTCACGCCTGTAATCCCAGCACTTTGGGAGGCCGAGGCGGGCAGATCACGAGGTCAGGAGATCGAGACCATCCTGGCTAACATGGTGAAACCCCATCTCTACTAAAAATACAAAAAATTAGCCAGACATGGTGGTGGGCGCCTGTAGTCCCAGCTACTCGGGAGGCTGAGGCAGGAGAATGGCTTGAACCCGGGAGGCGGAGCTTGCAGTGAGCTGAGATCCAGCCACTGCACTCCAGCCTGGGTGACAGAGCGAGATTCTGTCTCAAAAAAAAAAAAAAAAAAAAGAAGTGGTCTCTGAGCCAGCCTGGTGAAACCTCATCTCTACTAAAAATATGAAAATTAGCCGGGCACGGTGGTGGGCACCTGTAGTCCCAGCTACTCGGGAGGCTGAGGCCAGACGGTCACTTGAAGCTGGGAGGTGGAAGTTGCAGTGAGCCAAGATTAAGCCACTGTATTCCGCCTTGGGTGACAGAGTGAGACTCCGTTTCAAAAAAAAAAAAAAAAAAAAGAAAAAAAGGTGGTCTCTGAGCAATGAAGAGTACCCTCGGGCCAGGCACAGTGGCTCACACCTCTAATCCCAGCACTTTAGGAGGCCAGGGTGAAAGGATCACTTGAGCCCAGGAGTTCAAGATGAGCCTGGGCAATATAGTGAGACCCTGTCTCTATTTTTATAATTGTTTTATTTATTTATTTATTTTTTTTTTTGAGACAAGAGTCTTGCTCTATCATCAGGCTGGAGTGCAGTGGCACAATCTCAGCTCACTGCAACCTCTGCCTCCCTGGTTCAAGTGATCCTCCTGCCTCAGCCTCCCGAGTAGCTGGGATTATAGGCATGTGCCAGCACGCCCAGCTAATTTTATTTTTATTTTTGGTAGAGACAGGGTTTCACCATGTTGGCCAGGATGGTCTTGATCTCCTGACCTCGTGAACTGCCTGCCTCAACCTCCCAAAGTCCTGGGATTATAGGCGTGAGCCACCGTGCCTGGCCCCCAATTTTTTTTTTAAGTCCTAATGAAAGAACTTCTGATATTTGCCCACATGGATTTCAAAACTGCTATGGACCAGGGATATATGCATGCTCCTCTTCCCCGTCCTTTTTGAATAATAGTGTCTATTCCTGTCTCACCACTATATATTGAGTATGTGGGTGACAGATGACTCATCTCCATTAGTCCACAAGCCAAAATGTTGAGAGGAACTGTACTCAAGGAGTTTCCCCAGCACCCAGACCAGATTCAGATGATCAGATTCTGGACTTCAAGCTGATGCTGTAATGGGAAGAAACTTTGGGAGACTTTGGGGGGCCTTGAGAGGTGAGTGAGTGTATTTTGCATGAGAGAGAGACATCAATCATTGGAAGTTCCCAATGATCCCTGCCTCTTGATGTTCACACTCTTGTGTTGTTGCCTCCCACAGTGTACAGGATTGATCTATATGACCAGAACAATATGGCAGAAGCGATGGTTTGTCACTTCTGAGATTAGGCTATGAAAGACTGTGTCTTCAGTCTGGGACTTGTTCTTTCTGTCTCTCTGCTTCCCCATTTGTCTCTTTCTCTCTTTGTTGGATTGCTTGCCTTAGGGAAGCCAACTGCCATGTTGTGAGGACACTTAGGGAGTCTATGTAGAGGTTCATGTGATGAGGAACTGAGGCCTCCAGCCGAAGCAAAGTGAGGGACGGAGGCCTGCCAGCCACCTCGTGTGTGTGAGCTTGGAAGAAAACCTTCTAACCCCAGATGACTATAGCCCTGACTGAGAGTTTGACTTCAACCTCATGAGAGACTCTGAGCAAAAACCAGCAGCTAAGTTGCTCCTGAATTTCTGATACCCAGTCACCATGTGACATAATAAATAGTTGTTGTTTTAAGGTGTTAAGTTTTTAGACAATTTGTTACACAGCAGTAATAACTAATACATCATGCTGCTGTCATTTTATCTATGCACTCAGTAAATCATCCATCCAAATATCACCCATCCATTTTTCATCCAGCTATCAAAATATCCACCCAAACATTCATCCACCCACCCACTCATCCACCCATCAATCCATCCATTAGAATATCTGCCTAAACCTCATCCATTCATCCACCATCATCCACCTAATGAATACAATGGTCCATCCATCCATCCATCCATCCATCCATCCATCCATCCATCCACTCATTCCTTTAGCCATCCCACTAACTTTCTCTAAAGCCACATATGTGAATCCCCAGAATGCAGGGCTAAGGATTACTCCTTCCATGCCAGCCCTTACCTGAGCTATATCTAAATCTGTCTCCACTGCCTCAGTGTCTTTCCCGGAGGTGAAGAGTCTGTGCACATTCTCTGTTCCCACAGGTAGTTCATCTGGGAGATCAGCCTGTGGAGAGATGGAGTAGAGACTTCAGGAAATCTTGAGCCTGGGAGGTATCAACAGTAAGACAGTCTGCAGCTCAAAGGTAGAAGTGGGGATCAAATGCCCGGCATCTGGGGACAAAGGGGGTCCAATGGCAAATGCAATGAGTTTTGAGCCTGGGTATTCAAAAGTCAGAATGCCTGAGTGTATGTAGATCGACAGAGCAAACATGAAAGTTCCAGTTAGAAGGATCACAGCCTGGCCAGGCTCAGTGGCTCATACCTGTAATCCCAGGACTTTGGGAGGCCAAGGTGGGTGGCACTTGAGATCAGGAGTTCAAGACCGGCTTGGCCAACATAGTGAAACCCCGTCTCTACTAAAAGTACAAAAATTAGCTGGGCTTAGTGGCACACATCTGTGGTCCTAGCTACTAGGGAGGCTGAGGCAGGAGAATGGCTTGAGCCTGGGAAGCGGAGGCTGCACTGAGCTATGACTGTGCCACCACACTCCAGCCTGGGTGACACAGTGAGACTCTGTCGCAAAACAAAAAAAAAATCCGAAAGACTTTTTTTTTTTTTTTTTTTTGAGAGGGAGTCTTACTCTGTCACCCAGGTTGGAGTGCAATGGTGTGGTCTCGGCTCACTGCAACCTCCACCTCCCGGATTCAAGGGATTCTCCTGCCTTAGCCTCCTAAGTAGCTGGGATTACAGGCGTCCGCCACCACACATGGCTAATTTTTGTGTTTTTAGTAGAGACAGGGTTTCACCATGTCAATCAGGCTGGTTTTGAACTCCTGACCTCAGATGATCTCCCCACCTTGGCCTCCCTAAGTACTGAGATTACAGGTGTGAGCCACCGTACCCAGCCTGAGGCCAAGATTTTCAAACAAATCCTCTGGTGTTAAAGGTCTTGGAGCCTGGAGTTTGGGGTGGAAACAATGGCGAATTCAGCTGTCTCAGGAGTAAAGGATGAGGTCAAAGGTCACAGTCTGTATTTCTCTGGAGAGAAGATATTTTCTTGGGGTGGTGAGTGGGGATAGTCAACACTGGATAATATAGACTCACTGAGGTCAAAGGTCAGACTATCTTCACAACAAATAGTGATAGTAACAGGTATGATCTGTTGAGCACCAATAGGTGCCAGGCCCCTACTGAGTGCTTCTCATGAATACTCTCATTTAATGCTCAGAATAACCAATGATGTGGTGACATGTTATTATCTTTCTTTTATAGGTGAAGAAATTAAGGCCTCAAGAACTTGCCTGCCCAGCCAGGGTAATGCCACTGATAAATGGCAGATTTAGGATTGAATCCAGGTCTGTATAAATCAGGACATTAGACATTTTGACTCTTTGAGGTCAAAGTTCAGAGAACTGGATGCTTAGTCACAAGCTGGAGTGGGAGGAGGGTCATCTGTGCCAGTTCCAAACAACCCAGGTTAGGGGCCTGATATGGTTTGGCTGCGTCTCCACCCAAATCTCATCTTGAACTGTAGCTCCCGTAATTGCCACACACTGTGGGAGGGACCTGGTCGGCGATAATTGAATCATGGGGGCGGTCTCCCCCATACTGTCCTCGTGATAGTGAATAAGTCTCATGAGATCTGATGGTTTTGTAAGGGGAAACCCCTTTCACTTGGTTTCATTCTCTCTTGCCTGCCACCATGTAAGACGTACCTTTCACCTTCCACCATGATTGTGAGGCCTCCCCAGTCATGTGGAACTGTGAGTCCATTAAACTTTTTTTTGTTTATAATTACTCAGTCTTGGGTATGTCTTCAGCAGCAGCATGAAGATGGACTAATACAGGGCCTATGGTGTTATTTTATTTATATACATATATACGCAGACACACACACACATAAATATATAAAAATATATTTACATTCATGTATATTTACATATATGCAAACACATCCACACATGCAAACTTATTTACATATATGCAAATATGTATAAATAGAAATACACTTATATACAGATATTTGCATATGTAAATAAATATATATGCATATGTAAATAAATATATATGCATATATAAATATGTTTATATATTTATTTTTAATATAAAATATATATTTTTATATAGACATGATTTTGCGCACGGTTCCTGGGTCAAACTCCCATGGCCCTTGTCTTTTGTTAGAACAGTCTTTTATTAGAACAGTCTAATAAAACAGTTCGAACAGTCTTTTTGTTAGAACATTGGGTGTGTTAGGCCTCATAAAACAACCTCTCCAGCCTTCTTCTGCCCTCCTTTCACCTGCCCCAAGGCAGGTCTCTAATCCCCCCACCTTTCTGATTGCGAGTCATAAAACTGTACCCAGAGAGGGTCCTGCCCAATACCCTGGGAGAAAGAATGCTGACATCATGAAGCTTCCATAAAAACCCAAGAGGACTCGGTTTGAGGGGCTTCTAGATAGCTGACCCATGGAGGTTTCTGGAGGGTGATGCCCAGGGACAGTATGGAAGCTCTGAGACCCTGCATTCCCCCATACCTCACTTGATGTATCCCTTCATCTGTATCCCGTGCAATATCCTTGACAATGAACCAGTAAACCTAAATAAGTGTTATCCTGATTACTGTGAGCTGTTCCAGTGAATTAAACCCAAAGAGCCAGGTGCGGTGGCTCACACCTGTAATCCCAGCACTTTGGGAGGCCAAGGCCGGAAGATCACTTGAGGTCAGGAGTTCAAGACCAGCCTGGCCAACATGGTGAAACTCTGTCTCTACTAAAAATACAAAAAATTAACCGGGCGTGGTGGCAGACACCTGTAATCTCAGCTACTTGGGAGGCTGAGGCAAGAGAACTGCTTGAACCTCGGAGGTGGAGGTCGCAGCAAGCCGAGATTGCTCCACTGCACTCCAGCCTGGGGGACAGAGTAAAACTCCATCTCAAAAATAAAAATAAAAAAAGAAATTCTGGAGGCCCGGACTTGTGACTGTGACTGAAGAGCAGGGAGCAGTCTTGGGAACTGAGAGCCAACCTGTGAGATCTGACACTACCTCCAGGTAGACGGTGCCAGAATTGAATTGGAGGACACCCAGCTGGTGTTCGCTGCTTGGTGTGTGGGAAAAACTGCCCACATTTGGTCACAGAAGTCTTCTTCTGTGTTGACGATCGTTGCATTATCAGGAGAGCAGAGGAAAAACATAGCTTGAGAGAGTTTTTCCCTAACAGAGCCAGACTCTGGAATCCTAACAATTGAAAAATCTGGATCTGCGTCTTAAAGGAACCTCAACCCCATCTCAACCCAACCTCCCCACTACACAGATGGAGAAGCTGAGGCCCAGAGAACAGTCAGGTTTAAGTCACAGGCCAAGACCACCTGAGGGACGGATGGAGCCTTGGATGCTGAGGGCTCATGTGGGGGGGATGGCTTACCGAAAGAGGACTTCGGGGATGCCGTGTGGCCAGCGGGGTGCTGGGAGTGGCGGCTACTGAAGCCCCATCCAGGATGGGTCCCAGGAGGCGACGGAGGTCAGGGCTGCAGAAACGGCGGGGGTCAGCGGCCAGGGCAGCCTCGCTCAGGGAAGGCGGGTGCAGGAAGGCGAGGATCCGGGGGCCAGGGGCGTCTGCAGGACACATGGAGACGGGGAGGACACAGGCTGGTGACCAAAGGCCAAGGACCAGAGCCCTCCACACCAACCCCAGGAACACAGTCGACATCAGCAAGTCAGGATGGCCACTGTTCTTAGTGTGGGAGTAAGGAAGGGGCCTGGAGGACCCCTGCTCGGCCAGGTGTAAACTTTATTTTTATTTCTGAGATGGAATCTTGCTCTGTTGCCCAGGCTGGAGTGCAGTGGCATAATCTCAGTTCACTGCAGCCTCCGCCTCCTGGGTTCAAGTGATTCTGTGCCTCAGTCTCTGGAGTAGCTGGGATTACAGGTGCCTGCCATCATGCCCAGCTAAGTTTTGTATTTTTTGTAGAGACAGGGTTTTACCATGTTGGCCAGGCAGATCTCAGACTCCTGACCTCAAGTGATCCGCCCACCTCGGCCTCCCAAAGTGCTGGGATTGCAGGCATAAACCACTGCACCCAGCCCGGGTGTGAACTTTAGTGGCCAGATTGTGGTGAGGCTCCGAAAACTCCGAGGGGAGGGGATTGGTGGCTCAGATCAGCATTTGGCCATTCCATTCAGCTCTGGGGAGCTTGCACCTTAGGAGAAAAGACTGGCCCCAAGTCCTCAAGGAGGCTGTAAGGTCCCCAGAGGTTAAGACAAGGCCCAGAGCCAGCTCTGAGCCAGAAAAGGAAAGGATATTATATCAGCAATCCCACCCCACACCCAGGAGCATGGGTGGCCAGCAACAGCTGGGAGAAGGTGAGGTCTTGAAGGACAAACCGGGAGAGAGGCTCATCCACGATGGCAGGAGAGTGAAGGAAGAGGGAGAAAGGAGCCAGACTTAGGAGGATCGAGATTACTGGAAGCCAAAGAGCGGCAAAGCCAGAATAGGGAAGAGGCAGAAGCATGGGGACAATGTGGAGCCACAGCAGGATTTAGAGCAGAGGCCAGCAAGAGACTGAAGCAACCATGCCATAGCCACAGGAGGGGAGGGAGGACAGGAGAGAGAAGAGCATTCTGGGAAACTGCACGTGCAAAGGCCCTGAGGCACGAGGCTGGAGTGTTCCAAGGGCTCTTAGGAGGCTGTGTGGTTTGGAGGCGGAGTGCACAGGGAAGGGAGTCAAGAGGCAGGTCCCACAGGGCCTGGTGAGCCATGTTAAGGTGCTTGGGCTTTCTCCCAAGGGCCCTGGGGACACAACCCCTCCCAGCCCCAGCCCTGCCCCATACCAAGGCTGTTCCCAGGGTTAGGGGTGTCCTTCTGAGAGGGGACGCCCCGCTGAATGGGTCTGCGAGAGTGTTGCTCCGTTTGCTCCAGGGACAGCACCACTCCGGTCTCTTCCACCCGGCTGGGGTACAAGACAGAAAGGGGGGTGGGAGTCAGGGAGGGTCCTTGGCTCCAGCCCAGGTAGCCTGTTCAGGTGATGTCCTATTACAGAAGGCAATGGCACCCAGGGGCTTGGAGGGCGTTTCACAGAAAATAATTACCCACATTTATTTGTCTCCTATAAGGATTTGATTTTTGTTGACTGCTTTTTATTCTGACAGCGATTTTTTTTTCTTTTTCTTTTTCTTTTTTTAAGACAAGGTCTCACTCTGTTGCCCAGGCTGGAGTGCAGTGGCACGATCTTGGCTCACTGCAACCTCTGCCTCCCATGTTCAAGCGATTCTCCCACCTCAGCCTTCCGAGTAGCTGGGATTGTAGGTGGACGCCCCTATACCTGGCTAATTTTTGTATTTTTAGTAGAGACGGGGTTTCACCATGTTGGCCAGGCTGGTCTTGAACTCCTGACCTCAGGTGATCCACCTGCCTCGGCCTCCCAAAGTGCTAGGATTATAGGCATGAGCCACTGCGCCCAGCCTATTCTGACAACATTTTAAAAAGAAAGTTAAGTTTGTCCCTTCCCAAGCTCCTTCTGTAAAAGGAAAGGCAGAAAAAAGAGCTGGCATTTAGCACAGCCTGGGCAGAGAGGAGGAAGACTGAGGGAAGCGGGTAGGGCGGCACCGAAAGACAGAAGTGGGAAGAGGCCTAGGAACAGACAGGGGACGCCCAGGGGCAAAGAGAGGGGTGAGCAAAAGGCTTCAGAATACCTAAATATTCTCTTTATAGATTTTAACTTATAAACATATTCTTAGAAAGCTATTGATGAAAAAATATATTTTTAATATAGTCTTCGTTACATTACCAAATAGGAAGAATTCACAGGGCTGTAATTTTTATGAATAAGATTTTATTTATGCTGTTTCTATTCATAGATATTTTTCATATTCAAGGGAACAGGTTTATAAATACTTCCTTATGTCCCTGCCACCTCCCTTCACACAGTCTGTGGCTGCAGAGACAATCTAAATGCTCGCTGGGCAAGTTGGCTTTTGGAGAGTTGGGTGGGGCTGAGGATCAGGCCCTCATTTGCATCTCATCTGCATAACCCGCTTCAGGACAGGATGTAGGTGGGCCTGGTTTTCCCACCAGCTCCTTGAGAAGCTATGACCTCTCCCTATCCTCATTAAACCCTCCCTGGGCTGGAAACATCCCAATTTAGGCTGGATCAAGGCCACCCTTATTCCCCTGAAAGACACAAGCACACACAATGGAACTCGTACACACACTCGGTGCACACAGGCACAAATGGGAGCGCTCGCATACACCTGAGTGCATACAAGGGCAGATATGCTCACACGCTCCATACACTTGGGCTCGAATATGTGCACATGTGACACATTCAGTTCACTTATTCATCATTCCACAAACATCTCCTCGTCAAGCACTACTGTGTAGTGGTTCATAGCAAGGACTCTGTAGTCAGTGGCCTGGGTTCAAATCCCAGCTCTGCTACTTACGCAGTGGTGTGATCTTGAATATGAAAATAAAATATATTATTAAAATTAGGCCGGGCACGGTGGCTCACGCCTGTAATCCCAGAACTTTGGGAGGCTGAGGCGGGTGGATCACTTGAGGTCAGGAGTTTAAGATCAGCCTGGCCCACATGGTGAAACCCTATCTCTACTAAAAATACAAAAATTAGCTGGGCGTGGTGGCGGGTGCCTGTAATCCCAGCTACTCAGGAGGCTGAGGCAGGAGAATCACTGGAACCCCAGAGGTGGAGGTTGCAGTGAGTCGAGATCACACCACTACACTCCAGCCTGGATGACAGAGTGAGACTCCAAATAAATAAATAAATAAAATGAAATCTAAAAAAATAAAATTGGCTGGGCACAGTGCTCACACCTGTAATCCTAGCACTTTAGGAGGCCAAGGTGGGTGGATCACGAGGTCAGGAGCTCAAGACCATCCTGGCTAACATGGTGAAACCCCATCTCTACTAAAAATACAAAAAAAAAAAAATTAGCTGGGCATGGTGGTGCGCATCTGTAGTCCCAGCTACTCAGGAGGCTGAGGCAGGAGAATGTCGTGAACCCAGGAGGTGGAGCTTGCAGTGAGCCGAGATCGTGCCACTGCTCTCCAGCCTGGGCGACAGAGCGAGACTCCGCCTCAAAATAAATAAATAAATACATAAAATGAATTAATTTCACCTGCTTCTGTTTACTTTTTTTTTTTGAGACAGGATCTCAGTCTGTCACTCAGGCTGGAGCAGTGGTGCAATCTCAGCTCACTGCAGCCTCAATTTCCCAGGCTCAGGTGATCCTCCTGCCTCAGCTTCCTGAGTAGCTGGGACTACAGGCACATGCCACCATGCTGGGCTAATTTTTAAATTATTTGTAGAGATGGGATCTCCCTATATTGCCAAGGCTAGTCTCAAACTCCTGGCCTTGGCCTCCCAAAGTGTTGGGATTACAGGTGTGAGTTATCACACCCAGCATTCTGTTTACCTTTTAAGGTGGCTACTAGAAAATTCAAAATGACGTATGTGGCTGGCATCATGCTTTTATTGGACAACATTGGGTTAGATAGTAGTAATACTAGGGAGGGCCGGGTGCAGTGGCTCACGCCCATAATCCCAGCACTTTGGGAGGCTGAGGTGGGTGGATGACTTGAGCTCAGGAGTTTGAGAGCAGCCTGGCCAACGTGGTGAAACCCCATCTCTACCAAAAACACAAAAATTTGCCGGGTGTGGTGGCGGGTGCTTGTAATCCTTACTTGGAAGGTTGAGACAGGAGAATCACTTGAACCCGGGAGGCAAAGGCTGCAGTGAGCTGACGTTGTGCCACTGCACTCCAGCCGGGGCAACAGAACGAGACTCTGTCTCAAAGAAAGATAGTGGTAAGTACTACGGAGAAAATAAAGCAGTGATGGGACTTGGCAATTTAGAAAAGGGCAATCAAAGAAGGTCTGGCTGAATACACAAGTTAATAAGATAATTACAAATGGTTTTAAGTGCTTTGGTGCAAAAGTACAAGATACCAGGAGAGAAAAAGGGGGTGGGGGGCACCTGAGCTCATGTAGGGGCTCAGGAAAGAGGGTCTCCAGAAGTGATATCTGAGCTGAGACTGGAAGGATGAGCAGGCATGACTCAGGAGAAAAAGGAGGAGGGAGGAGAGGAGAGCATTCTGGGCTGGAGGAACAGCCTGTGCAAAGGCCCTAAGGTTTGGAGGGTGAGTGAGAAGGGGAGGGAGGCAGGAGCTTCACAGGGCCTGGTGAGCCATGCTAATGCCCTTGGCCTTTCTCCTAAGGATGCTGGGGAGCCTCAGAAGGGCTCTGAGAAGGGCAGAGACAGGAGGCATAAGTTGATTCGGAGGCCTGGCATGGTGGTTTCGCATCTGTATTGCCGTGCTTTAGGAGGCTGAGGTGGGAGGATCACTTGAGCCCAGAAGTTTGAGACCAGCCTGAATAACATAGTGGGACCCCATCCCTATTTAAAAAAAAATTATAGGCTGGGTGCCAGGGCTCACACCTGTCATCCCAGCACTTTGGGAAGCTGAGGTGGGTGGGTTGCTTGAACTCAGGAGCTTAAGACCAGCCTGGGCAACATGATGAAACTCCATCTCTACAAAAAATACAAAAAAAATTAGTCGGGCATGGTAGTGCATGCCTATAGTCCCACCTACTTGGGAGGCTCAGTCATGCACTCCAGCCTGCATGACAAAGCAAGACTTTATCTCAAAAAAATTTATATACATATATATATGTTGATTTGTATTTCAGAACATTCCTCCACATCTAGAAAAACCCCTAAGGCTTTAGAAACTGATGCATGTCCTATAGGATAACCTTCAAAGAAAAGCTATAATTATTTTTTCTTTTCTTTCTTTTTTTTTTGAGATGGAGTCTCGCTCTGTTGCCCAGACTGGGGTGCAATGGTCTCATCTCCGCTCATTGCAACCTCCGCCTCCCGGGTTCAAGTGATTCTCCTGCCTTGGCCTCCCAAGTGGCTCAGATTACAGGCATGCACCACCAAGCCTGGGTAATTTTTGTATTTTTAGTAGAGATGGGGTTTTGCCATGTTGGTCAGGCTGGTCTTGAACTCCCGACCTCAAGTCATCTGCCCACCTCGGCCTCCCAAAGTGCTGGGATTATAGGCGTGAGCCACTCACTGCGCCCGACCGAAAAGCTGTAATTTTAACTCTGCCTCACAATGTTGTCATGGATACCTCTGCATTCCTAAATGGTGAAAAGCTTCTATGACACATGATGGAGAAAAAAAGCCCCATCGTGATTTTCCCACGACACATCTATTAGAATGACTAAAAGTAACACCAAACCCAAACACCCAGACAATATGAAATGCTGGCACAGATGTGGAGCAACTGGAACCCTCATACATTGCTGATGGGAATGCAAAATGATACAGTCACTTTGGAAAACAGTTTGGCTGTTTCTTCTTCTTTTTTTGGAAATGGAGTCTCCCTCTGTTGCCCAGGCTGGAGTACAGTGGCGTGATCTCGGCTCACTGCAACCTCCGCCTCCCAGGTTCAAGTGATTCTCCTGCCTCGGCCTCCTGAGTAGTTGGCACTACAGGCATGTACCACCACGCACAGCTAATTTTTGTATTTTTAGTAGAGATGGGGTTTCACCATGTTGACCAGGCTGGTCCTGAACTCCTGATCTCAGGTGATCCACCCACCTTGGCCTCCCAAAGTGCTGGGATTACAGGCACGAGCCATTACACTCTTCCCTGACTGTTTCTTTCTTTCTTTTATTTTTTGACACAGAATCTCACTCTGTCACCCAGGCTAGAGTGCAGTGGTCTGATCTCAGCTCACTGCAACTTCCGCCTCCTGGGTTAAAGTGATTCTCGTGTCTTGGCCTCCCAAGCAACTGGGGTTACAAGCATATGCCACCACACCTGGCTAATTTTTGTATTTTTAATGGAGACGGTGTTTTGCCATGTTGGCCAGGCTGGTCTCAAACTCATGGCCTCAACTGATCCACCCTCCTCAGCCTCCCAAAGTGCTGGGATTACAGGAGTGAGCCACCGCAGCCAGCCATGACAGTTTCTTAAATTAAATACACATTTACTGTATAACCCATCCATTCCAATCCTAGCTGTTTACCCAAGAGAAATGAAAACATGTGATCTCATAAAATCTTGTATGAGAATGTTTACAGTAGCTGGTTTTTTGTAATCATCCAAATTTGGAAACAGCCCAACATCTTCCAACTGGTGAAAGGATAAAAAAACTGTGCTCCATTCATACCATGGAATACTATTCACTATTTACAAAGGAACTACTGATATAAACCACAACATGGGCCAGGCGCGGTGGCTCACGTCTGTAATCCCAGCACCTTGGGAGGCTGAGGCGAGTGGATCACCTGAGGTCAGGAGTTGGAGACCAGCCTGGCCAACCTGGTGAAACTCCTTCTCTATTAAAAATATAAAAATTAGCTAGGCGTGTTGGTGCATGCCTGTAATCCCAGCTACTTGGGAGGCTGAGGGAGGAGAATCACTCGAACCTAGGAGGCAGAGGCTACAGTGAGCCAAGATTGCACCAGTGCACTCCTGGGCAACAGAATGAGACTCTGTCTCAAAAAAAACAAAACAAAACAAGAAAGAAAAACCACAACAGGGAGGAAATTTAAATATATCATGCTAAGTATGAGCCAGGCCCAAACGGCTACATACTGTACGATTCCTTGTATGTGACCCTCTGGAAAAAGCAAAACTCTGGGTTCTGAGGACAGTGGTTGCCAGGGACATGGGAGTGTGGGAGGGGTTTACTACAAGAGAATATTTTTGTGTAAAAAATCATGGTAATGGCCGGATGTGGTGGCTCATGCCTATAATCCCAGCACTTTGGGAGGCTGAGGCGGGTGGATCACCTGAGGTCGGGAGTTCAAGACCAGCCTAGCCAACACGGTGAAACCCCGACTCTACTAAAAATACAAAAATTAGCTGGGCTTGATGGCGGGCACCTATAATCTCAGCTACTCAGGAGGCTGAAGCAGGAGAATTGCTTGAACCCAGGAGGTTGAGGTTGAAGTGAGCTGAGATCATGCCAGTGCACTCCAGCCTGAGTGACAAGGGCAAAACTCTGTCTCAAAAAAAGAAAAAAAAAAAATCGTGGTAATTGTGTAACCACTATTACAATCACACTAATTGGTCAACAGCTGGATTGTGATAGTGGTTACACAATTGCATGCATGTGTCAAAATTCACAGAACTGTGTACCATAAAGAGAATTTACTGCATGAAAACCATATATCTTTTTGTGTTTTTTTGTTTGTTTGTTTGTTTTCAGGTTTTTTTTTTTTTTTTTTTTTTTTTTTTTTTTTTGAGATTGGGTCTTAACTACTTTGCCCAGGCTGGTCTTCACCTCTGGGGCTCTAGCAATCCTCCTTCCTTGGCTTCCCAAAGGGCTGGGATTACAGGTGTGAGTCACTGCACTCAGCCATGGCAGTTTCTTACATTAAATACACACTTGCTGTATAACCCATTCATTCCAATCCTAGCTGTTTACCCAAGAGAAATGAAAACATGTGATCTCATAAAATCTTGTATGAGAATGTTTACAGTAGCTGGTTTTTTGTAATCACCCAAACTTGGAAACAGCCCAACATCTTCCAACTGGTGAAAGGATAAAAAAACTGTGCTCCAGTCACACCGTGGAATGCTATTCACTATTTACAAAGGAACTACTGATATAAACCACAACATGGGCCAGGTGCGGTGGCTCACGCCTGTAATCCTAGCACTTTGGGAGGCTGAGGCGGGTGGATCACCTGAGGTCAGGAGTTCGAGACCAGCCTGACCAACCTGGTGAAACTCCTTCTCTATTAAAAATATAAAAACTAACTGGGCGTGTTGTTGCATGCCTGTAATTCCAGCTACTTGGGAGGCTGAAGCAGGAGAATGGCTTGAACCCGGGAGGCAGAGGTTGAACTAAGCCAAGATCGTGCCAGTGCTCTCCAGCCTGAGTGACAAGAGTAAAACTCTGTCTCAAAAAAAAAAAATTGTGGTAATTGTGTAACCACTATTACAATCACACTAATTGGTCAAAGCTGGATTATGATAGTGGTTACACAATTGCATGCATGTGTCAAAAATTCATAGAACCGTGTACCATAAAGGGAATTTACCATATGCAAACCACATATATATCTTCTCGTGTGTGTGGGGTTTTTTTTTGGTTTGTTTTCAGGTTTTTTGGGTTTTTTTGAGAATGGGTCCTAACCACTTTGCCCAGGCTGGTCTTGAACCCTGAGGCTCTAGCAATCCTCCTCCCTTGGCCTCCCAAAGTTCTGGGATTACAGGAGTGAGCCACACATCAAATTTTAAAAAGCAAAAAAGACCCCATGATTCTGTTACATTTATTATTTTAACTTGAATAGAGAGTCCTTCTGTTTGTTTGTTTGTTTGAGACAGAGTCTAACTCTGTTGCCGAGGTCAGAGTGCACTGACACAATCTAATCTCGGCTCACTGCAACCTCCACTTCCTGGGTTCAAACGATTCTCGTGCCTCAGCCTCCTGAGTAGTTGGGATTACAGGCATGTGTTACCACACCCGGCTAATTTTTGGTATTACTGGTAGAGACAGCATTTCGTCATGTTGCCCAGGCTGGTCTCGAACTCCTGAGCTCAGGCAATCCGCCCACCTCAGGCTCCCAAAGTGCTAGGATTACAGGTATGAGCCACCATGCCAGGCCAAACAAAGAGCCCTTTTTAATTTGAATTAATGGTTCACTTAAGCAGAGGTTCATGCAATAAATAAATAAATAAATAAAATAATAAAAATTAACAGTACACACCCATACACATACCTGTGTCCATGCAGACACACACACCGGCATTTACATGGTGACACACATTCCTCATATGTGTACATGTCCACACTCCCTCACATACACTTATGCGTGATACACGTGCATGCTCATATGCACACACACACACATACACCTGTCCACACGTGCCGATCAGGCCCACACACAGCCACTCCAACCCCTCCTCCTGCTTACCTGATTAAAAAATGGACACAGACGATACTCTCCGACTGGGGGCCCCGTCCCCCTGACACCACTGTGGCCTGGGTCTGGGTCCACAGGTAGCCACCGTTCCGGGCCAGGAAGCGATACTGCCCTGTTACTGCCTGGCCCTTGGTCAGCACTGAGGAGGGGGATCGGGAGGGGTCAGAGCCACCAAGGGGGCAACTGAGGAGAGAAAGATCTGGGGGCTGGGTATGAGGGGGTAGGGAAGGAGACAGTTCCCTGGGGCTTGGGGAGCAGGGAGCTGGTGTTGAGGTAGGGAGGGAGGGCATCCTGGGGTGTGGAGAGCTGGGGGGTCCTGGTGCTGGCTGGGGGCCATGCGGCAGCTGGCTCCACGCCTGGGGAAATGGGATACATACAGGTGTGGATGCTCTTGCTGACCGCATCGGAGTCCAGCGCGTGGATGTACTCGTAGGCGGAACAGCCGATCAGGTCATCGGGACTGTAGCCGGCCACTTCTGCGATCCTGGGGGTGGGGCAGAGTGGGGTCTGGTCAGGATGCTACTGGCTGAGAGGGAGGGTAGGTAGAGGGAAGTGGCAGCAGAGGACACGGGAACAAAGCCAGTAAGATGTCAAGAGACAGGATCGTAACCCAGAGAAAAGGAGTAAGAAACAGAGTAAGAGGAGTGCGGTGGGTTGAATAATGACCCCCAAAGATGTCTACATCCTAATTCCCAGAATCTGTAGATATGGTATCTTACATGGCAAAAGGGACTTTGCAGATATGATGACATTGGAAGTTTTTTTTTTTGGTCGGAGTCTCGCCCTGTCACCCAGGCTGGAGTGCAGTGGCATGATCTCGGCTCACTGCAGGCTCCGCCTCCTGGGTTCACACCTTTCTCCTGCCTCAGCCACCCTAGTAGCTAGTAGGGGACTACAGGCGCCCGCAACCACGCCGGGCTAATATTTTTTGTATTTTTTTAGTAGAGATGGGGTTTCACCATGTTAGCCGGGATGGTCTCGATCTCCTGACCTCATGATCCACCTGCCTCCGCCTCCCAAAGTGCTGGGATTACAGGCGTGAGCCACTGTACCCGGCTGTTGCTTGTTTTCTGAGGCAGGCTCTCGCTCTGTCACCCAGGCTAGAGTGCAGTGGTGCAATCATGGCTCACCACAGACTTGACCTCCCAGGCTCAAGCAATCCCCCTGACTCAGCCTCCTGAGTAGCTGGGACTACAGGTGTGTACCCTGTCTGGCTACTTTTTACATTTTTTTTTTTTGGTAGAAATGGGGTCTCACTATGTTGCCTAGTCTGGTCTTGAACCCCTGGCCTCAATCTTCCTGCCTTAGCCTCCCCAAGAGATGAGATTACAGGTGTCAGCCGCCTCGCCCGGCCTGCCTTAGTCTTGAGATGGGGAGATGGATGCAGGTGGGCCCTGCTGTAGGAGCTGGAAAAGGCATGGAAACAGATTCTTTCCTGGAGCCTCCAGAAGGAACACAGCCTTAATTTTGCCTGTAAGACTCATTACTAATTTATTTTTCTTTCTTTAAGATGGGGTCTCACTATGCTGTCCAGGCTGATCTGGAACTCCTGGCCTCAAGTCATCCTCCCGCCTTGATCTCCCAAAGTGCTGAGATTACAGGTGTGAGCCACCATACCTGGCCTAATTTCAAATTTCTGACCTCCAGAATGGTGAGACAGTGAGTTTGTATTGTTTGGAGCCACTGAGTTTGTGGTAATAAAATACAGCAGTAATAGGGAACTAATACATGGAGATGGGAAGAAGAGCTAAGAAAAGAGAGAAAAAGAGACAACATGCATGACATAGCAGAGGAAGAGAGGGGAAGAAAAGAACACAAAAAGAAAGAGAAGAATGAAAATAAAGAGTAATGAGGATGATAGGCCAGGTGCAGGGGCTCACGCCTGTAATCCCAGCACTTTGGGAGGCCGAGGTGGGCGGATCACCTGAGGTCAGGAGTTCAAGACCAGCCTGGCCAAAATCGTAAAACCTCATCTCTACTAAAAATACAAAAAGTAGCCAGGCATTGTGGTAGGCGCCTGGGATCCCAGATACTCAGGAGGCTGAGGGAGGAGAATCACTTGAACCCGGGAGGTGGACGTTGCAGTGAGCCAAGATCCTGCCACTGCACTCCAGCCTGGGCGACAGAGCAAGAACAACAACAAAGTAAGGATGACAATAATGATTTAAAAATTAGACACTTGTGCTTTGCACTGGGAAACTCACTGAGCTGCTCAGAATGACCGTACAAGGCAGGTTCTATTATGATTCCACAGGATAGGTGAGGAAATTGCGGCACAGAGAGTTGAAGTCATTTGGCTAAGGATATGCAGCCAAGACCAACACCCAACCAGGCTGAATCCAGAGTCACCGTTCCTACACACGACACCAGGGCGAGGGATAAGACAGAAGAAGGAAGAGAAGGACAGAAGGAAGAGAGTTGAAGAGAAAAAGAGATGAAAGGAAGGATAGAGGGCGAACAAATAACAGTTTATTTTATTTATCATTATTATTTTTTTAGAGACAGCGTCTCATTCTGTTGCCCAGGCTGGAGTGCAATGGTGCAATCATGGCTAACTGCAGCCTCAACCTCCTGGGCTCAAGTATTCTTCCCACCTCAGCCTCCTGTGTGGCTGGGACCAAAGGCATGTGCCACCCGCCAAGCTAATTTTTTTTTTTTTTTTTTGAGACGGAGTCTTGTTCTGTCACTCAGGCTGGAGTGCAAAGGAGCAATCTCAGCTCACTGTAACCTCTGCCTCCCCAGCTCAAGCGATTCTCCTGTCTCAGTCTCCCGAGTAGCTGGGATTACAGGCATGCACCACCACGCCCAGCTAATTTTTGTATTTTTAGTAGAGACGAGGTTTCATCATGTTGGCCAGGCTGGTCTTGAACTCCTGACCTCAGGTGATCCACCCGCCTTGGCCTCCCAAAGTGCTGGGATTACAGGCAGGAGCCACCGTGCCCAGCCCCGCCTGGCTAATTTTTTTGTAGAGACGGGGTCTCCGTATATTGTCCAAGGTGGTCTTGAACTCCTGGTCTCAAGCAATTCTCCCATATTGGCCTCCCTAAGTGCTGGTATTGCAGGTGTGAGCCACTGGGCCTGGCTTAATGACAATTTATCGAGTGCTTCCTGTGCGCTGGCACCATACTAACTGCTTGACACAAATTGACTCATTTAAGAAAAGGGACAAAGAGAGATAGACCCTAAGAGAAAGACTCAGAGACAGAGAGAGAACGAAAGATAAAAGGAGGCTGGGTGCGGTGGCTCATGCCTGTAATCCCAACACTTTGGGAGGCCGAGGCGGGAGGATGGCTTGAGCCCAGGAGTTTGAGAGCAGTCTGGGCAAATGGCAAGACAGCATTTTTACGAAAAAAGAAAAGATATAAAAGACACACAGAAAATTCAGAGACAGGCAGGCACACACAGAGAGAAAGATGGATGAAGTGAGAGAGACAGAGGAGTGAGAGAAATGTGGGGGTGTGGAGGTGGGGAGGACAGCACACTTGAACCTGGGCAGAGGGAAGTGGGCCCCTGCCCACCTGTCATCACAGTAGGTGAACTTCATGTCCAGGCTGTGGCGGCTGAGGAAGGCCCCCCGGCCCAGCGGGGGCTCCAGGCTGCCTGGGTGGGGGATGGCTTCGCAGATGAGCACCAGGCACTGCAGTGGCGGCTCTGAGTCGGGGCTCCCAGCTGGAGAAGTCTGTGCAGGGGGCTTGTAGGCCCTCATATGTCCAGAGCAATGCAGCACCTGGGGGCCGAGAAGCGGGGACAAGGCAGTGGTGCCTCCGGGCCTGAGACCACCCATGAGGCTGAAAGATGCATCCTGTGGGCCCATCAGGGAGCTGAGAT
Organism: Macaca fascicularis; assembly: GCF_037993035.2. Classification (NCBI taxonomy): domain Eukaryota; kingdom Metazoa; phylum Chordata; class Mammalia; order Primates; family Cercopithecidae; genus Macaca; species Macaca fascicularis. The sequence goes on along the minus strand of NC_088393.1, from coordinate 54,338,158 downwards.
TCCAACCCCATGAAGACTCCAGGTTCAAAGGGGCTGAGGATCCCCAGCCCCAGGCCCATAGGAACCCCTCCTAAGAGAGTTTACAGGAGCCCCAGGTCCCAACTCCACAGACACCCATGCTCCTCGATGCACTGAGGACCCACTAGACCTGACCTGAGTGAGCCCCGCACAGTCCCCAGGCCAGGAGATGCCTGGACTCCAGCACCCTTCGAGATCTTTCGGGGCTCACACCCAGCCCCAGCAGCCCTGGCAGCCCCAGCATCCACGCCCTCCTCTGGCCCGGCCCCGCGCACCTTCCAGGTGGCCGCCTTGAGGTTGAGGGTGCGCCCGCGGCTGGTGAGCGTACTCTTCATGCGCAAGGAGAAGCACCGCTCTGTGGGGGCCTCCACCTTCCTCCTGGACAGGGCTGGGGAGGCCCGGGGGCAGGGGGGAGGTCACAGGCAGTTGCACACAGGCCCAGTGCCCTCCGGCACCCTGGCTGCTCAGGCCTCTGGAAGGTCTGAACCTTCCAGAGAGGGTTCAGACCCTCTCTGGAACCAGAGAGGATCCCCCAGGGGTAGTATGTGTCCCCTCAGACCCCCCAGGGCAGGGCTGTGTCCCGTCAGACCCCCCAGGGCAGGGCCATCTCTCCTCTTCCTACTTGTCTTTGTCTGGTGTTCCAGAGGAGGAGGGGATATGCTGAGGGAGGGGTGGAGCCTCAGCTTCCTCCTCTGTGTGGTGAGGACAGACGCTTCTGGGGAACTCACTCTGTTGGGGGGTCAGGGCGTCCTGAAGCTCCTCTTGGTCACAGGGGTGGATGAAATCAAAGATGCTGTGTCCGATGAGCTCCAGCTGCCGGGGATGAGAGGGGTTGGGGTCTACCAGGGCCTCTCACCCATCTCCTCCATCCCATCCTCATTCCCCTGCTCCAGTTCGCCGGCCTGATTGATTTCACCAGTCTCCCCATTCATGTATCCATCCATTTGTCCATCCATCCATCCATCCACTCAGCAAGCATTTATTCAGCACGTACCAAGTGCCAGGCCCTCATCTATCTATCTATCTATCTATCTATCTATCTATCTATCTATCTATCTATCCATCCATACATCCATCCATCCATCCATCCATTATCTATCTATCTATCTATCTATCTATCTATCTATCTATCTATCTATTTATCTATCTATCTATTTTTTGAGATGGGTCGTGCTCTGTTGCCCAGGCTGGAGTGCAGTGGTGCAGTGGTGCGATCATAACTTCCTGCAGCCTCAACCTCGTGGGCTCAAGCAATCTGATCCTCTCACCTCAGCCTCCTCAGTAGCTGGGACTACAGTCACACGCCATCACACCTGTATATACATATATATATATATAGAAATGGAGTCTCGCTCTGTTGCCCAGGCTGGAGTGCAATGGCACAATCTTGGCTCATTGCAACCTCCGCCTCCCTGGTTCAAGCGATTCTCCCACCTCAGCCTCCCGAGTGGCTGGGATTATAGGCATGTGCCACCATATCTGGCTACTTTTTGTATTTTTAGTAGTGGTGGGGTTTCACCATATTGGCCAGGCTGGTCTCAAACTCCTGACTCAAGTGATCTGCCTGCCTTGGCCTCCCAAAGTGCTGGGATTATAGGCGTGAGCCACCACATCCAGCTTTCGGCTAATTTTTAAAAAAATTTTTTGTAGAGATGGGGGTCTCATCATGTTGCCCAGGCTGGTCTCAAACTCCCGAGCTCAAGCAATCCTCCCACCTTGGCCTCCCAAAGTACTGGAATTATACGTGGGAGCTACCGCACCTGGCTCTTCTAAATGGTATGGACACAGTGACCACACACACAAATCCCTGCCTTGAAGAGCTTACTGGCCAGTGGGGTGAGACAGACAGTGAATGAAAGAACAGATAATAACAATATAACAAGTAACACGAAGAAAACAAAAGAAGGACAAGGTGACGCAATGATGGGAGGCTGCTTTAGAGACAGTGGTCTAGACAGTTTCTTTGAAGAGGTGACATTTAAAAAGACTGCTGAACAAAGCAAGTGAGGAGGCCTTGTGGCCCCCTGCAGTAAGAGTATTCCAGAAAGAGGGAACAGTAAGCGCAAGGCCCTGAGATGAGACTCCATTCAAATCACACTTGTCTGGCAGGCCGAAAACCCAACTCTTCATTTCAGTTTAGGAAATGAGCCTGGTGCTGGGAGGGGACACAGATGAAGGTGGACCCTATTGGCTCACCATGTGAATGGTGCTGGTGCTGGTGAATAGGGAAAGAGGGCGATCTCGCTCCTCTGACAACATCTCTTGTAGCTGGAGTCGAATCCTGGCTGTGCCACTTCCTAGCTTTGGGACCTCAGGACATTCATCTCTCTGGGTCCAAAAAGCTCACTCACACTGACAGAGAAATTGGTACCAGGAGTGGGGTAACCAGGCAGAGAAAAGGAACAGATACCAACTATTGCGCCCATTTATTTGAGATTAAAAAAAAAAAGAATGGGAACTGTCTTGTAGGCCTTGCTATAAGGATGAATTAAAGTTAGTTCTACTTTCTACGCTCGCTTAGGCAGCACGTATGCTAAAAATTGGAATAACACAGAGAAGATTAGCATGGCCTCTGTGCAAGGATGATACGCAAATGCATGAAGCCTTCCATGTTAATTAAAAAAGTAAATTTTACTTTCTAAATGTCTCTTGTTCTTATCTTTCCATCCCCATGGCCCCTGCCACTGTTCCTCTTCTCCCACCTGAGATTGGCATCTACCCATTGCTGATCTCTCAACCTCTGATCTCACTCCCTCCAAATCTACCTCCATGCTGTACCTAGAGGATCTTTCAAAAATGTAAATCTGATTCTACCTCTCTGGCACAACCTCTCCACTGCTTAAACTCCTTCTATAGCTCCCCAGGGTCCTGGAGATAAAGCTAAGTTGGCCTTACATTTGGCCACAGGCTACCCTGATGACCTCTCTAGCCTTTTGTCTCTCAGCTTCTCCTATTGCACTCTGCACCTAGGAGGATAAACTTTTGTTTGTTTGTTTGTTTGTTTGTTTGTTTTTGAGACTGGATCTTGCTCTGTCACCCAGGCTGTAGTGTACTGGTGCAATCTTGGCTTACTGCAACTTCCACCTCCCAGGCTCACATGATCTTCCCACCCCAGCCTCCCAAGTAGCTGGGACCACAGGCGTGTGCCAGCACATCTGGCGAAATTTTTGTATTTTTGGTGGAGACAAGGTTTTGCCATGTTGCCCAGGTGAAACACTGAACTCCTGAACTTAAGCTATCCTCCCATCTTGGCCATTCAAAGTGCTAGAATTACAGGTGTGAGCCACTGCCCATGGCCAACTTCTTTATTTCCCCAAATTATCCTGTTTCTTTCTCACCTCTTGGCCTTTGCCTCCTCTGTTCCCTCTGCCATGTACATTCCTGCCCTTCACTGATCCCATCCATTCTCCATACCCCTTTGACCAGCTAAGTTCTTCAGATTTCAGCTCAGACGTCTTCTCCTCCAGGAAGCCCTCCATTCCCACCCAGGCTGGGTCAGGTACACCCCACCCCTGTGCTCCCACAGCCCCCTAGACTGTCCCATCCCAGACCTGACCATTCTGGGTCTTCCTGTCTAGTGACATACCTATATCCCCTTTGTACTGTGAGTCCCATAAAGGTAGGGCTATGGCTGTCCTGGTCACCACTGTATCCCCAGCATCACCAGTACAGGGCCAGGCACAGAGCCAGGAGCTCCTCTCACCTGACTGAGGCCCAGGTGTTTGCTGACATTCTCCGACAGGTAAGCCATGTCTCCCTCGGTGGTGAGCACCATGACGAAGCCCTCCAGGGCCTTCAGGTAGCAGGCATCCAGTGGTTCTCCCCCTGCTCCCACCTGGTTCCACTCCCCTGGTGCCCGGGGCAGGGGGGATGGGGGCATCTCTAGTCAGTTATGGACTGAATTATGAACTGGCCCTGGGCTAGCCTCCCTCTGCCTTGCCTCATTCAGAGAAACTTACATGCACCCCCGAGGGAGTGGGGGTACATCCTAGTGACCTGGATTCCCAAGGAAGAAAGCAGGACTAAGAAGCGCTGGAATTAGAAGCAGGGCCTCCCGGGGGGCAGAATTCTAAGGAAGTAGGAGTCTCCCAAGGGAACGGAATTCTAAGGATGTGGGTGGGCCTCCTAGGAGGACAGAATTCTAAGTGGATGGAACTCCCCAGGGTCAAAATATGAAGGGGCCAGGGCCTAGGGGGAATTGTAATACAGAGCTGATGGGGAAGCCTCGAAGGGGTTCAACACTCATGGAGGGCAGGATGTTCCAGAGGGACAGAACTCCAGAGAAGCAGGGGCTCCCAGAGGACAGACTTCTAAGGGGGTAAAGCCTCCAAGAAAAGTAAAATTCTATGGGGCAAGTCAAATGGGCAGAGCCTCCCAGAGAATACCACTACCTCCCCCGCTTTCAGGGTCCTGGGATTCCATGGGGTTTATGTGTGAGTGTATGTGTGTGTGTGCGTGCGTGGCAAAGCCCGCTGCACGGTGCAATTCTAACTGGGTGGAAATTCAAGGAGATGCCTACTAAAAGAACAAGTGATGTAGAACTAGAGGGGTGGGGAAGGGACAAGGGACTCTCAGGTTCAGCAATGAAAAGTTGGGCGGCGTGGCCTCCCAGTGGATGTATTACGAGACCAGGGCCTATCCATCTGGGAGAGTCCCCGAGAGGATGAAATCCTAAGGATTTAAGGGTTAGGGGATTCTCTGCGAGTCCTAAGGAGGCGGGGCTTCCAAAGGGCGCGTTCCAGAGGGCGGGGCCTCACAAGTGATCGACTTCTAAGGGGGTGGGACTCCCAGCACGCCAGTAACTCAAAGGGGGCGGGGTATCCCCTGGGAAGTGGGATTCCAGGGGGGTGGGGCTCCGCCGAGAAGACGTCCACCAGGGGGCGGGGCTTTGTCAGAATGCGGCTTCCCGGAGGAGGGGCCTCCATGGGATGTGGGCGGGGCCTGGCCAAGACGGGTATTCCCACGGGCGGGGCTCACCTGCGGTGCAGAGGCGGTGCATGCGCAGGTAGCTGATGGTGAGGCGCATGATGGAAGCCTTGTCCAGGTGGGCGCTGACGCCGCGTGCGAAGGGCAGCGTGTGGGCCAGCTGGTACAGCACCTCGGTCTCCTGGCTGCGCCGGCTGCGGGCCGCATCCCGGGACTTCTCCTTGCGCAGCTCGGTGGTCGACCTGAGAGCATGGGCAGCGTTCACTGGTGGTGACTCGGGAAAGACAAGAGGAGGACGGGACGAGCACCTGGGGAGCTGCCACCTGGGGCTGGGGCTCGTGGAGGGCTGGACCGCAGCTGCGCAGGCCTCGATGTGTGGCCCTGTCGAGTTCGCGGCGCTTTCTGGGCCTGGGACGGCTACACTGTGGAGCCCTCCTAGCCCTGAATTTACCTGTGGTCTTGCCAGTCCATGCTGCCTCCTGCGCCTCGCTCCTCTCTGTGGCGCGCCTAGAGCCGCTCTGTCCCCTCCCTGACTTATCTGCAGTTTATTTCCCGGGCTAGGGACGCCTAGGGGACAGGGAGGGCCCCTGCTGGGAGGGGGCTGGCTGAGCTGGCCCAGGGCCAGAGAAGGGAGGGCCCACGAAGGAGAGGCCTAAAGCCTCCCAGGCCCCCTGCCCTACAGTTTCCCAGAATCTCCTCCTCTGCCCTTTCACTTCAACTGAGCCATCCTGTGAATCTTGGAACATAGATCTCAAAGTCTAACGACGAACCACGAACAGGGGCCCTAAGAGGGGCAGGGACCCGCCAGGGTGACACAGCAAAGCAACCTGTTCTGTTTACCACTCACCCTGCCCTGTAATCCACTTCAAATACCTACATTTTGCATGTGGGGTTGGAAGAATAAGTGTCGTTTTATGAGAAATATCTGCCACCTATCCAGCTTTTACTATTTTGTCACTCCTGGTGCCAAGCGTGAAACTTACGTTAACCCGTCTAATGCTCAGTCAACCCAGAAGGAAGTTGATAACGCCCCATTGAACAGATGAGGACACGGAGGATCAGACAGGTGCAGTGCCTGCCCACAAATAGGGAAGCCTGCCTTTAAACAATAGTCTACCTAAACTCTCAAATTTTCTCTCTCTATGGGCCTGGGTTTATGTCCAGGATTTTAGCTCTTCTCCCTGTTTCTGCCACTGTCTTCAAAATCAAACTCCAGGTCTGTCTGAACCTAAAGTTTTTTTTTTTTTCTTTTCTTTTCCTTTCTTTTCTTTTTTCTTTTCTTCTCTTTCTTTTTTTTGAGACAGGCTCTCACTCTGTTGCCCAGGCTGGAGTACAATGGCATGAATATGGCTCACTGCAGCCTCAACATCTTAGGCTCAGGCCATCCTCCAGCCTCAGCCTCTTTATGTAGCTGGGACCACAGGTGTGCACCAGCACACCCAGCTAATTTTTGTATTTTTTGTAGTGACAGTGTGTCATTTTATTGTCCAGGCTGGTCTTGAACTCCTGAACTCAAGTGATCCTCCCACCTTGGCCTCTCCAAATTCTGGGATTACAGGTGTGAGCCACCACGCCCGGCTTCTTTACTTTCATATAAAATTACAGCCGGAAGCGGCTATAATTTGGAGGGTGAGACAGAGGATCACTTGAACCCAGGTTCAAGGTTACAGTGAGCTATGCTTGTGCCCCTGCACTCCATCCTGGGCGACAGCTGTCTCTAAAAAAAAGACAAAAAACAGGCCGGGCGCGGTGGCTCACGCCTGTAATCCCAGCACTTTGGGAGGCCGAGGCCGGTGGATCACGAGGTCAGGAGATCGAGACCATTCTGGCTAACCAGTGAAACCCTGTCTCTACTAAAAATACGAAAAATTAGCCGGGCATGGTGGCGGGTGCCTTGTAGTCCCAGCTACTGGAAAGGCTGAGGCGGGAGAATCGCTTGAACCTGGGAGGCGGAGGTTGCAGTGAGCCAAGATCTTGCCACTGCACTCCAGCCTGGATGACAGAGCAAGACTCCGTCTCAAAAAAAAAAAAAACAAAAAACAAAAACACAAACAAAAACAGAAACCGAAAAAAACAAAACAGACAAAAAACAAATTAGCAAAAATAGAAAAAATAAAAAATTATTACATGATGTATTACATCTAGTATATTGTATATATAGTCTAGTGTAGTATATTATATATATAGTCTCATCCACATTTATAATATTGATAAATATTACCATTAGTAAGAGGCAGCTGTCATTTGCTAAGCATTTGTGTGCTTGCTACTGTACTATGTATTTTATATGTATTCATCCAATCCTCAGGGGACCCCTAGGAGGGAGGCATTCTATTTTTTATTTATTTTTTTAATTTTTAATTTTTTTTTTTTTTTTTTGAGATGGAGTTTCCCTCTGTCGTCCAGGCTGGAGTATAATGGCACGATCTCGGCTCACTGCAACCTCTGCCTCCCGGGTTCAATTATCCTCCCTCAGCCTCCCGAGTAGCTGGGATTACAGGCCTTTGCCACCACGCCCGGCTAATTTTTGTATTTTTAGTAGAGACGGGGTTTCGCCATGTTGGCCAGGCTGGTCTCGAACTCCTGACCTCAAGTGATCTGCCCACCTCAGCCTCCCAAAGTGCTGGGATTACAGGCGTGAGCCACCGTGCCCGGCGGAGGGGGACATTTTAAACTTCCACTTTACAATGGGGAGACTGAGACTGAAAGGTGAAGTCCTTGCCCAAGAAGCCCCAAAGCCAACAACTGGCAGAGCTGGGATTTGAATCTGGGCAGTGAGTTTCAGGCTTTTTCTCATCCCCTCCTTGGGACCCATCTGAGGGAAGCAGAACCTCTAGGAGGGGTCACTGTCCCTTCCTAAATTCAAGAGCAGAGGCGGCTTCTGGGGTGGCATCAACCCCAGCCTCGGGCAAGAGACCTGTAGCCCCACCACCCAGGGCGAGGGGATATTTTCCTGTCTGGAGGCAGAAGGAAAATAAAATCCTCAGTACAGCAGGGTGGGAGGCACAGAAGAGGGCAGGCTGGATGGAGGGTTGGAGCAGGGGAGATACTGCCCCTGTCCCCGCCCCCTCCCTCCTGGCTGGTGGGGGCAGGGGCCTCAGTCCTGCCTGCCTGAGAGGACATGCCGTCCTGTTCTGTTCCAGCCCTGTTTGTCTTCCTGCCCAGAGGGTGGGGGCGAGAGGGCCTCACGGTGCTGGGGGCCCGACAGAGGGAACAGGGAGTGGGAACCGGCAGGGAGGTGGGGCCAGCGCCTCACCTCCTAGGCAGCTGGGCTCTGTAATCCTCTGTGGCTGGGCTGCTTCTTCCATAGAAGGAGCCAGCTGGTGGCTGCGGAGGGACCCTCCTTCTAACTCCCAGCCTGCCCTCTGGATGTTCTACTGGGAAGTGTGGGTCTTTCCCATCTCACAGACTGGAGGCTAGTTCCTCTGGCTCAGGGTTCCAATCCTGACTCTACTACTTATAAACTCCACTACTTATAAGCTCCACTACTTACAAGCTCCACTACTTACAAGCTCCACTATTTATAAGGTGTGTGACGACTTATAAGCTGTGTGAACGTAATCGTGCTCTGTCGCCCAGGCTGGAGTGCAGGGGCTCGATCTCGGCTCACTGTCACCTCCGCCTCCCAAGTTCAAGCGATTCTCCTGTCTCAGCTTCCCGAGTAGCTGGGATTACAGGCGCCTGCCACCACGCCTGGGTAATTTTTGTATTTTTAGTAGAGACAGGGTTTCACTATGTTGGCCAGGCTGGTTTCGAACTCCTGACCTCAGGTGATCTGCCTGCCTAGGACTCCCAAAATGTTAGGATTACAGGCGTGAGCCACCGCGCCCAGCCAAGGTTAGACTTATTATTCTCCCTCTGTGTATGTCAGAGGTGGAAAGCATGGGTTTAGGAGCTTCTTGGGCTTTAGAGTAACCTGTGGGTTACCCTCCCCATAGTGTGGTATGTGCATGCAATTACCTACATGGTTTTTACGCAAGCATCTTAAAAGGAGGACTGAATAACAGTGATACTGTAATAATGATAGCATTGGTGTGTTGAACACTCACGGAGCTAGAGACCCCATTAAGTCCTTACTACAACCCTACTGAGCAAGAAAAGTGATTTCTCCTTCAAACAGGCAGAAACCGAGAGTCGGAGCAATGGTATCCCCAGCCCAAGTAACCCAGCGCCCTCCATCGACACTGAACTATGTTCAACCACTTCTCAGTGAATCTGACCATGTTCCTGCAATGACTTTCCCCATTTTCCGGATGAGGAAGGAAGCCCAAAGAGGTGATGAAACTTGCCTGAAGCCACACGGCTTTTAGTAGCAGAGCCAGGATTCAAACCAGGTCTGTCTACTCTGACTTGAACTCACTTTGTGGCACACCTATTGGGTGTTCTGCCCCCGACCATCTGCTGCCTCACTACTGGCTCCTCATCTTGATCTGGGATGGTGGAAAGGGAGTGTGATCCCCAGTTTTCTTTGATTTTTTTTTTTTTTTTTTTTTTTTTTTTTTTGAGTCAAGGTCGGGCTCTGTTGTCCAGGCTGGAGTGCAGTGGCCTGATCTTGGCTCACTACAACCTCTGCTTCTCAGGCTCAAGCCATTCTCCCACCTCAGCCTCCTGAGTAGCTGGGACTACAGACACTCACCACCATACCTGGCTGATCTGCGTATTTCTAGTATAGATGAGATTTTGCCATATTGCCCAGGCCCGCCTCGAACTCAAGCAATCTGCCCACCTCAGCCTCCCAAAGCGCTGGAATAACAGGCCTGAGCCACTGCGCCCGGCCTCCCCGTATTTCCAGGACCTGAAACTGAGGCTCAGAGCAGCAGTCACTGATACAAGTCCACGCCACCAGGAAGTGGGTGAGAAGGGATTTGAACCCTGACTTTGGGGCCTGTGCTCTTGGTAGGTGTGCCCACCGCCCAAGGGGCCCCTGCCCTGCCCCTCTTTTGCCTAGCAGCCTCAGTCCCTTCCCCCGTCACACCCCTGCTGCCTCCAGATCGCCCCAGCTGGCCCCATGCCCAGCCCTGGTCCAGCCCCCTGGCACTATGCCCAGCTTGGGACGTGCAGCTGGAACCCTGCCACCCTTCGTCCGTGTTCCAGCCAAGAACAGGGGGTGGGGCCAGGGCCTGGAAGGCTCAGGGTGAGGCCTGAGAATGGGGGTTGGGGCCCAGTGCCCCCCTCCAACCAGGAAGGAGAGAAGTTCACCTCTTCCCTGCCCTGAAGAACTTGCCACCCGTGAGGAAGGCGTAATAAAAGCAGGGAGTCCCTGCTCCACATTCAGGGCTACTTCTGGGCTTTTCTCTTCTGACACTCAGCTGGGTACTGGGGGGTCTTACGAAAAGCACAGAGGATTTGGTGGGTGGGGGCCTAGGTTGTAGCTGGGCAAGGATGCCTCTTGGCACTGCCCAGAGCTGTCCTGACAGACCAGACGCAGGGTTTGGGTTTGCAAAGGGACTTGGCATGAGGGTCTGTGGGAGTCTCTCTGTCCCCTGACTCTGCTTGTTCCCAAGGACATGGTAATCTGGTGGGGTGCCGGTCCCCAAAATCCTATCTTCTCCAGGAACCTTGTACCTCACTAGACACTCTGGGCTGCAAGCCATACCCACCAGGGACTTCCCAAGAGCATCCTTGCCCACAGTGGGATGGCAGCCAGCCCCAGCTAGAGGAAGGGAAGGGGGAAAAGGGGTTTGGGGGGCCCACTCACCATCGCCCAGGCCCTTTTTGGCTGAAGGGCCATCCAGGGGATGCAGGAGGGGACGCAGCGCAGCCAGGACCCGGGTGCGAGTTACGAGTGGGTGGCGCGCGGCGGTGAGATGACTCCACAGGAAAGGGCCGGCCTTGGGTGGGGAGGGGGGAGCACCCCAGCTCAGCCAAGAGGGGCCCCCACCCAGCCAGGAGGGGGCGCTGAGAAGGGCGGGACGACAGCTGGCCCAAAAAGGGTGGGATGGAGTTCCCTGGTAGGCCCAGAGCCAGGGCCTGGAATAGAGTGGGGGAGGGGGGAGAGGATGGGGGGGTTAGAAACATGGGGTGTGCACGGATCCAATCAGGCCTGAGAAACCAGGGAGGAGAGAAGGAGGTGAGGCTTACTGGGTGCCTCACATTGGACAGGGAAAGCTGAGGACCTAGAACATTTTCCAGAGTCCCATGAGAACATGGTCAGATAAGACCCCATGGCAGCGGCCCCAGGGCACAGGTTCCTTGTGTTCCAGCAGAGCTGCACCTGCTGGGAGGTGAACCCAGAAACCCACCCTCTGCCCGGGAAGACCCCAGCTGAGCACTGCGGCAGGGGGCGCCCCCATCACAGCCTGCAGGCTCACAGCACCCCGCCATGGAATCTCCCCAAAATAAAGCTTGAATGAGGCTCCCCTGTCTCTCAGGATGGGGGTGGAGGGGGGAGATGAGGGGCTGGACTTTGGGACGTGGGTCCAGCTTGTTTCCCTGTTATTTAAGGGAGTGACTCTGGCTTTTGAAAGGATACAAAACGTCTCTTAGGAAGGGTCCCAGATGGCTTCTGAAAGGGGTTCCCCTCTGCCCATTTCTAGGGAAACCCAACATTTAGGAGACTGTATCAGGAAGGGTACTATCAGAGGAGATCTCTCCTCTCTTGAACTCAGGAGAAGAATGCCATTCCAAGGGACTCCCTATATGTGGGAAGGCTCAATTTAGGGGTATCCCATATCACCTAGGATCCCAGGGACCTGGTGGAAAAGAACACCCTCAATTTGGGGAGTTCAGAGGCCAGAGGGATCAATATGTGGCGGGAGAATACCTCCCGCCTGGGGACTGCTCAAATGCAATCACCCCTAATTTATCAGGAATCCCAAGTTCCACCCCCAACCAGAAGGGTAAGCGAGCCTTGGGTAACGAAAAATCGGGGACCCCGAAGCCGCTCTTGGCCAGAGGAGCGGGGCAGCCAGAGACATAGGGAATCCCCCACCCCTGCAGTCTCTAAGGGTGGAGAGTGCGGCGGGGATGTGCCTCCATCTGCGCGTCCCGGGGCGTTCTTGTTTCGCACCCGCGAACCGCCTCCCCACAATCCAGCTCAGGGGTCTCCAGGAGGAGAGTCCCCCAATTCCCAGAACTCCTGCCCCCGAACTTCAGTACCTTGCGCGCTGCAGCCCCAGCGCCATGGCTCGCAGGTCGCAGCTCCGGAGCCCTCGGAGGCCCCTAGCCCCCTCCCCTGGCCTTGCGAGCCCCCTCCCCAGCTCCTCCCCACGCCGTGCGGTTGGCTGTGCCGCGCCAGGCCCGCAGCTCTGATTGGGCGAAGGGTATGTCACTCCTGAAAAGGAGGCGGAACCAGGGGAAAAGACTTGGAAAGGCAAAGGGGGTGATACCGTGTAATACACACCCCCCAACCACGCCTCTCGCCGCGGACTTCCTAGACAGTGGAGCCCGCACCGTCGCCTGGCCGCGCCTTCTCTGGCCCAGCCTCTAAAGTGCCAACGCCAGTACTCTTCTGAACTCACCCAGTTCACTCTGCTCTCTGCACCCCAGTCCCCAGCCTCTAACCCCCACCTCCTCTCACCTTTCCATTTCCTAACCCCAGTTGGGCCCTTCCGACCTCCCAATTCCACCCCTTTCAACCCCCTAGCCTCCTCTATCCCTTCTAAGGTATTCACAGAGTACCCTACTTCCCCTCCCCACCCTCCAACTCCCAACCCCACCCCAGTTACACAATCCCTGGCCCTCTGGCACCTCCCCTTCCCTGTCACTCCCCAGCTCCTCCCTGCCGCCCCTGTCCCATACCCCACCTCGCCCCCGTTCCTCCAGTCTGCACCCTCTGCACCCCAGCTTGCCTTCCCCCACCCCCTCTACTCCACCCTAACCTCTTGGCCTTTCTGACTCCCTTTTCAGGTCCCCACTGATGAATAATTAGGCTTATGTCAAGTAAATATGTTTTAATTCAATCACACCTACTTTAAAAAGAGCCGAGAAATAGTTTTTTGTTGTTGTTGTTGTTAACTAGTCAACTATGAAGGGAGAGGTACAAAGTTACCTAGCAATAATGAAAGAATTACAGTTGGATAAGGAACTGTCTGTCTGTCTGTGTGTGTGTGTGTGTGTGTGTGTGTGTGTGTTGGACCACTATTCTGCATTTGGTTGGCAGGGAAGAGGATACTATAGCAGAAGTGGCCTTGTTGAACCTTGAACTTGCCAGGCAAGTTGCTCACCTGAGGGCCTTTGCACTTGCTGTTGTTCCCACAGCTTAGAACACTCTTCCTCCAGGAATCCACACAGCTCCCCGGCTCACCCCAGTACCCCACTCTGTTTTCTTTTGGGAAACCACTTCTCTCTCCTCTTCATCTATTTAATTTGAATAGGGTTTAGCCACTGCTCCGCCCTCACCAGCTCCAGGGATGGACACAGGATCCAGACCTGGCTAATCAGTTGAGTCTGCTTCCCTGGCCACAGTGATTGGTTCAGGGAAGGCACGTTACCTAATTTAGCCCAATGAGAATCAACCCTGAGACATTTGCTGCAACCATCAGGAAACAGGTTTTTCTATTTCTGCTGGAATTGCCGAGCAGACGGAGCAGATGGAGCAGATGGGGCTCACACTGCCACAAAGAGAAGAGAGGCTTTATGAGATGAGGTTCAGTGCAAAAGAGATTGTGCAGAAATGAGCGACTGTGAAAGGCAGTTTTGACCCCAGTACTTGAGTGTCTGGATCCAGCCATACCTGAACTCCAGTTTAATTCTTGGATTTTCAAATGAAACCCACGATTGGCTTTTTTTTTTTTTTCTGTTGCTCTTGTTAAATATTGCTTCATTCACTATTGCCTTTTTTGCTTTGTGCTTAGATTAGTTTGAATGGATTTTAGATGCTTGCTCCCAAGAGAATCTTGATATATAGAGAAACTAACTCTCAACCCTCAGTATGGAGGCATGTGGGATGTTAGAAAAGGAGCAGTCTGAATTATAAAGGGGGGCCGACCATGGTGGCTCATGCCTGTAATCCCAGCACTTTGGGAGGCTGAGGTGGGCAGATCACCTGAGGTCAGGAGTTGGAGACCAGCCTAGCCAACATGGTGAAACTCCGTCTCTACTAAAAATACAAAAATGAGCCGGGCGTGGTGGCACACCCTTGTAATCCCAGTTACTTGGGAGGCTGAGGCAGGAGAATCGCTTGAAGCCAGGAGGCAGAGGTTGCAGTGAGCCGAGATCGTGCCATTGCACTCCGGCCTGAGTGACAGAGTGAGACTCTGTCTCTTAGTAAATAAATAGTAGAAGGGGCTGCAGAGGAACCAATGCTCTTAGAGCTTGTCAGGGTTTAGGTAAAGACACGGAGTAGAAGAAGTGTTCAAGGGACAAACCGAGGAAGGGGCGTGATTGTTAACAAGGCATCAAGAGTTCCAGTGAGTGTGTTGGAAGAGTTTGGAGGGGGCAGTCGTTGGATGATAGGTTGAGTGGAAGAGAAGAACTCATTGATTTTGGCATGAGGGAGTCGTAGCAGAGAGCCAATCGGAGGGATTTACAGTGCCCAAGAAAAGCTGGCACTAGTTCAACAAACATTAAAATAGAACTAACACTTTATATATAGAGATGCAACAGGTGTCTCTCTATGATGTAGGATAGCGTTAAACTTCACTCGGAGGTTCCCAGCAGCTAAGGCAATAAGGGAAATGTGTCTGTTGAAATGGTTTCCAATTTTTGCTAAAGGATGTGTTCTTGTTTGTCTGAAGAGACAAGTTTTGTACCTGGAACTGAAGTTAAGGGGGAATTTAAGACCTTTTAATATTAAAATGTAGAGTGGTCTGAGCTGCCAGGAACTGTGGGAGCTTGGTTGCAGCGCCTCACCCTCCTGTCAGGGTTGTCAGAAAGGTTTATTGTGGAAGGGACGTTTGGATGCAGACTTGAGGAGGAATAACAGTGAGGCAAGAAGAGAGAGGGTTGGGTACAGCCGAGTGCAGTGGCTCTCACCTGTAATCCCAATGACTCAGGAGGCTAAGCGGGGAGGATTGTTTGAGGCTAAGAGTTTGAGACCAGCCTGGGCAACATAGCAAGATCCCATCTCTTAATTTTTATTTTATTTATGTATGTGTTTATTTATTTTTTGAGACTGAGTGTCAATCTTGTCCCCTAGGCTGGTGTTCACTGGCGTGATCTTGGCTCACTGCAACCTCTGCCTCCCAGGTTCAAGCAATTCTCTTGCCTCAGCCTCCTGAGTAGCTGGGATTACAGGCACCTGCCACCACACCCGGCTAATTTTTGTCTTTTTAGTAGAGACAGGGTTTCACTATGTTGGCCAGACTGGTCTCAAAATCCAGACCTCAGGTGATTTGCCCGTCTCAGCCTCCCAAAGCCTCCCATCTCATGCCTCTGGGATTAGAGGCATGAGCCACTGCACCTAGCCTCCATCTCTTAATTTTTTTTTTTAACTTTGCCAGGCATGGTGATGTGCGCCTATAGTCCCAGTTACTTGGGAGGCTGAGACGGGAGGATTGCTCAAGCCCAGGAGCTGGAGGCTGCAGTGAGCTATGATTGTACCACTGCACTCTAGTCTGGGCAACAGAGTGAGACCTCATCTCTAAAATAAATAAATACATGAATGAAAGGGCTGGGGGAAAGTACTGTAGGCAAAGGGAAGAGAATATAACAGTGTGGAGGCAAAAGAGAGCTTGGTACATTGAGGGAACTGACAGGTAGACTGTGGTTGCAGCCTGGAGTATAAAGAGAGGAGATGGGAAGTGTTGGTGGAGGGGTGCATGGGAATGAGATCACACCAAGTCTGAAAGCCGTTAGAGAATCTCGGGCATTCTCCAGGGAGCATTGGGGAGCCATGGCAGAGTTTTGAGCAGGACAGAACACAACACTAAGGATTCCTCTGGGAGCTGGATGTGGTAGTTCACACCTGTAATTCCAGGTTTGGGAGGCCAAGGCAGGAGGATTGCTTGAGGCCAGGAGTTTGAGACAAGCCTGAGCAACATAGTGAGAGCCCATCTCTGAAAAAAATTTAAAAGTTAACTGGGCATGGTGGCATGCACCTGTAGTCTTAGCTACTCAGGAGGCTGAGGAAGGAGGATTGATTGAACCCAGGAAGTTGAGGCTGCAGTGAGCTATGATCCTGCCATATGCTCCAGCCTGGGTGACAGAAACCCTGTATTAAAAAACAAAACAAAACAAAACAAATTCCTCTGGAAGGTGAATGAGAGGGAGTGATATTAGAGATCAGAGAACAAGAAGGAGGCTGGGCTGGGGTGGTGACCTGGGTGTAAATAAGAGATGCCTGGGCCAGGGAAGGGGCCATGGAGATGAAGGAAAGGGGATAGGCTGAAGAGATATTGAGGTTCATCATTAGTAGAATGGATAAGCAAATTGTGGTATGCCCATGCAGTGAATACTATCAGCAAGAAAAAAAAAATAATGAACTATTGATACACATACATCACGGATGACCCTGGAAAACCTTATGATGAGTGAAAGAAGCTAGACACAGAAAAGAATGTATTATGCAATTTCGTTTAAATGAAGTTCCAGAACAAGTAAGGCTAATGTACAAGTGGGAAAAACATCAGGGGAGTCCTTCTTTATCTTGACAGAAATTTGGGTTACACCGGTATATAAATTTGTCAAAACTTAGTGAATGGCACACTTCAGATATGCTCATCTTGTATATAAACTTTACTTCAAAATAGAAAATAAAGAATGGTAAACAAATACTGATAGACACTCTGAAGGACTTATGAGACAGGGTACTGGTGTCTGCAACTTTCATTGAACTGCATCAAAACTAAGCTGGAGTGGGCCAGGCACCGTGGCTCACGCCTGTAATCCCAGCACTTTGGGAGTCCAAGGCGGGCAGATCACGAGGTCAGGAGATCAAGACCATCCTGGCCAACATGGTGAAACCCTGTCTCTACTAAAAATACAAAAATTAGCCAGGCGCGGTGGCCTGTGCCTGTAATCCCAGATACTTGGGAGGCTGAGGCAGGAGAATTGCTTGATCCCGGGAGGCAGAGGTTGCAGTGAGCCTAGATCGCGCCACTGCACTCCAGCCCGGTGACAGAGTGAGACTCCGTCTAAAAAACAAACAAGCAAACAAAAAAACTAAGCTGGAGTAATAGATGGATGGATGGATGGTGTAATGGATGGATGGATGGATGGTGTAATGGATGGAAGGATGGGTGGATGGGTGGGTGGGTGGGTGAATGGATGGTGTAATGGATGGATGGTGTAATGGATGGATGGAGGGATGAATGGATGGAGTAATGAATGGATGGATGGAGTAATGGGTGGATGGAAGGATGGAGGGATGGATAAATGTATAGAAATATGATTGAGCAAATACAGTAAAATGTTAAGAGTGGGGTCTAGGTGATTGGGATAAGGGAGTTCATTGTAAAATTCTTCAACTTTTCTGCATGCTTGAAATTGCTCATAATGAAATGTTGGAAGAAACAAGAAATGTTTAGGAGGCAAGAGGGACACGGTTTGAAGAGTGATCGATTAGTTGGTTGATTATTTGGTTGTGGAGATAAGATTTTTTTTTTAAGTGTCTTCTGCCTTTGGCAAATGGAAGCCTTCATGTTTTTAAGGTGAGTTGGGCTCTTTTCCTGTCACCCTCCTCTTTCCTTTCCCTTGGATCTATTCTTCCAACAATATATGCACCCATTAATCCATTCATTCCTTCCATTTATACCGACAAGTATTCACAGAGTGGTGAACATATGCCTGACACTGTTGTAGACACTGGGGATACAGCAGTGACCAAGACAGAGTTCCCTCACCTGCCCTCATGGAACTTACACTCTAGTTGGGCAGACAGAGTATACACAAGAAACATAAGTGAAATATGCAATTCATTAGATTATGCTAAGTGCTCTGCAGAAATGGAAACCAGGGAATAAGGATGGGAAGTGATTTATTTTTTGGGGAGGGAAGGGGAGTTGTAATTTTAAATAGTGTGGTCATGGAAGGACTTATTGAGAGGGTGACATTTGAGCAAAGACCTGAACATGAGGTGGGAGCTATATAGAGTTCTGGAGGAAGAGCCTTCTGAGCTCGGAGAACAGCAAGTGCAAAGGCACTGAGGTGGGACTTGCTTGGTAAGTTTAAGAATCAACAAGGAGGCCAGTGTGGCTGGAGCAGAGGGGTGGATGGGTATAGTGGGATAAGAGGTCAGAGAGTCAATATTGACAGGAAACCATGGTATGGGCAGATCATGTAGGAAGGATCTTTTAGATTAAGTGTAGACTTTGGCTTTTACTCTGAAGGAGATGGGAACATGGGAGGCTTTTAAGCAAGAAAGCAACATCTGAGTTAGGTGTTTTTTGTTTGTTTGTTTGTTTGTTTTTTTCTGACAGAGTCTCACTCTGTTGCCCAGGCTGGAGTGCTGTGGTGCAGTCTTGGCCCACTGAAACTTCCACCTCCCTGGTTCAAGCGATCCTCCTGTCTCAGACTCTAGAGTAGCTGGGAATGCAGGTGTGCGTCATCACACCTGGCTAATTTTTTTTGTATTTATCATAGAGACGGGGTTTTACCATGTTGGCCAGGCTGGTCTCTAACTCCTGACCTCAAGTGATCCAACTGCCTTGGCCTCCCAAAGTGCTGGGATTACAGGCATGAGCCACTGTGCCAGGCCTGAGTTAGGTTTTAATGAAGGGAAAAGTCTTCAACTAGGAAAGAGCTGGAAGTTCCCTAGTTTACGAACCACTCCAATGAAAAGATTTGCTTTGCTCATGGATCTGCAGTCTGGGCAGGGCTCAGCAGGAATGGCTCATCTTTGCTGCACCTGAAACCCCTTGGGGTGGCTTAAAAGACTGTGGACTGGAATGATCTGAAGCTTTCTCACTCACCTGTCTGGAAGTTGATGCTGCCTATCAGCTGGGACCTCATCTGGGCCCTGTGACTGGAACATCTACTTGTGACCTTTCCATGTGGCTGCTTGGGCTTCCTCACATCATGGCAGCTAGGTCCCAGAGGTCAGTGGTGGGGAGTGGGTAGGGAGGGGGAGGACAAGAGAGAGAAGGGAAGGGAAGGGAAAGGACAAGCAGAAGCTGTGTCTGCTTTTATGACTTAGCCTTGGAAGTCACGCAGGCATGCAGTGTCACTTCTGCCCCCCCGGCCCACCCTTTTTTTCCCCTCTGTCAAGGCAATCACAAAGTTCTGCCCACCTTCAAGAAGAGGAAAATACTCTGCCTTTTGATGGGAGGGGCAAGCTACCACAAGGGAGAGCATGTGAGACTCAAAATATTACTATGACAATTTCCAGGAAATGTCATCTGCCACACTCTTCATAGCACCGTATCTAGCTATGAAGCACCATATCTAGCTAGGTCCTGTATCCCCTGGGACCTAGCTGCCATGATTTGAGGAAAACCAAGCAGCCACATGGAAAGGTCATAAGTAGATGTTCCAGCCACAGGGCCCAGGTGAGCTCCACTTATGAGCAGAAGCCTGGAGGTGGAAGTCATAGGCCTTGGGATACTAGGGAATACATGCTTGCCTTATTGACGGGGAAAGAAGATTCAGCAACAAAAACTCAGAACTGTGCACGAACCCAATTCTGATAAGCCAATGTCGCTGGCCACGGTCTCCTGCACATCTTCATGGATATTCTACTTACAATCAGGTCTGGTTGTCTTTATTGTGTGTGACTCACATCCTATTGGCCACAGGAAGTCACATGACCAACCCTGACCTCAGTGGGTCAGGGAATGTATTTGACATACTCAAGAGGACCTGTAAAGTCACATGGTACAGTCATGGATGTATAACTCTATAACAAGGAGGAAGGGTGAGTTCACTACTGTTGACTCATCCTCCCTACTGCTCAAGGCTGGGGAGAATTGCTTCTGACCTATTCATAGCTACCTCTTGTGATTGGATTTTATCTCCAGTCTCCCCTTGCCCAACTCTGACTCCTAATAAGGTCCTTGGATTTAAAAAGTCCAGCTGCTACCCCTGGAACACTGCCAGGGGCAGAAAATCCCTCCAAACTCAAGCCAAGGCCAACCCGGAATCAGGTGATGGAAATAAACAGCACCAGTTCCAAGCATGATGCACAAGTCCGGTGCCAAGCGCTGTCCTAAGTCCTTTGCATTCCTGTTCACATTGGAATGTCACAGCAGCCCCATTAAGTGGGCTCCAATGTTTTCCTATATTGTAGTAGTTGGGATCCTGGGCTCTGGAGCCAGGCTGCCTGCATTCTAATCCCATCATTTACCAGCTGCATAACCTTGAACAAATTACTTAACCGCTCTGTGACTCATAGAGTTCCCTCCCTCCCTCCCTCCCTCCCTCCCTTCCTTCCTTTCTTCCTTCCTTCGTTTCTTCCTTCCTCCTTCTCTCTCTGTCTCTCTTCCTTCCCCTTCCCTTCCTTTCTTTTCCTTCCTCCTTCCTTCCTTTGTTTCCCCTTTTTTTTTTTTTTGAGATGGTGTCTCACTCTGTTGCCCAGTCTAGAGTGCAATGGCACGATCTCTGTTCACTACAAGTGAAGTCACTCAGATCACTACAACCTCTGCCTCCCGGGTTCAAGTGATTCTCATCCCTCAGCCTCCCGAGTAGCTGGGATTACAGGCATGTGCCACCATGTCCGGCTAATTTCTGTATTTTTAGTAGAGACAGGGTTTTACCATGTTAGTCAGGATGGTCTCGAACTCCTGACCTCAGGAGATCTGCCTACCTCGGCCTCCCAAAGTGCTGGGATTACAGGTGTGAGCCACCGCACCTAGCCTATTTCCTTCTTTTGAGAGAGGATCTTGCTCTGTTGCCCAGGCTGGAGTACAGTAGCATGAACACAGCTCACTGCAGCCTTGACCTGGGCTCAAGTGATCGTCCTGCCTAAGCTTCCTGAGTAGCTGGGACCACAGGCACAGACTACCACACTCAGATAATTTTTAAAATTATTTGTTGGCCGGGCGTGGTGGCTCAAGCCTGTAATCCCAGCACTTTGGGAGGCCGAGACGGGTGGATCACGAGGTCAGGAGATCGAGACCATCCTGGCTAACACAGTGAAACCCCGTCTCTACTAAAAAATCCAAAAAGCTAGCCGGGCGAGGTGGCGGGCGCCTGTAGTCCCAGCTACTCGGGAGGCTGAGGCAGGAGAATGGCCTGAACCCGGGAGGCGGAGCTTGCAGTGAGCTGAGATCCGGCCACTGCACTCCAGCAAGGGGGACAGAGTGAGACTCCGTCTCAAAAAAAAAAAAAAAAAAAAAAATTATTTGTAGAGACAGGGTCTTGCCATGTTGCCCAGGCTGGTCTGGACCTCCTGGGCTCAAGCGATCCTCCCACCTCAGCCTCCCAAAGTGCTAGGATTACAGGCATACGTCATTTCATTTTTTTTTTTTTTTTGAGACGGAGTTTCACTCTTGTTACCCAGGTTGGAGTGCAGTGGTGTGATCTCGGCTCACTGCAACCTCTGCCTCCTGGATTCAAGCGATTCTCCTGCCTCAACCTCCCGAGTAGCTGGGATTACAGGCATGTCCCACCATGCCCGGCTAATTTTGTAGTTTTAGTAGAGATGGAGTTTCTCCATGTTGGTCAGGCTGGTCTTGAACTCCTGTCGTCAGGTGATCCGCCTGCCTTAGCCCCACCAAAGTGCTGGGATTATAAGCGTGAGCCACTACGCTTGGCCAAGGCATTTCTGAAAAGTGCATTTGATTAAAACAAACAAACAAACAAACACGCCCTCGTGGTAGCTTGAATTATTGTTTCCAAATCTCCACTTCCTCCTTGTTATAGAATTATACATCCATGACTGTACCATGTGACTTTACAGGTCCTCTTGAGTATGTCAAATACATTCCTTGACCCACTGATGTCAGGCTTGGTCATGTGACTTCCTGTGGCCAATAGGATGTGAGTCTCACGCAATAAAGACGAGACCTGATGTGTCTCCTGGTGGAAGGACACAGACCTAGGAAGTATTTTCACCAAAATAATTGAACCTGAATTTATTTGGCTCCCACGTGTAACTACTGGTGTACAGGAAAGGCAGGGAACAGAGGAATATGTTAAACAATGCCATAAAGAAGAATCAATCATATATAGACTGGAGTAGACTATCCCGGGTGTCCAAACTTTTGGCTTCCCTGAGCCACACTGGAATCAGAAGAATTGTCTTGGATCTCACATAAAATACACTAACACTAACGATAGGTGATAGCTTTAAAAAAAAAAAAAAAAAAAAAAAAAAAAAGGTCCAAGGTCCATGGCTGGGCAGAGTGGCTCATGCCTGTAATCCCAGGACTTTGGGAGGCTGAGGCAGGCAGATCACCTGAGGTCAGGAGATGGAGACCATCTTGGCCAACATGGTGAAACTCTGTCTCTACTAAAATACAAAAAATTAGCCAGGCATGGTGGCACGCACCTGTAGTCCCAGCTACTTAGGAGGTTGAGGCAGGGAATTGCTTGAACCCGGGAGGTGGAGGTTGTATTGAGCCGAGATCACGGCACTGCACTTCAGCCTGGCGACAGAGCAAGACTCTGTCTCAAAAGAAAAAAAAGGTCTGTGTCTAATTTTCGTGATCTCTACTATCACAGATAAGCAAAAAAGGAGGTGGGCGTATCACTTGAGACCAAGAGTTTGAGACCAGCCTGACCAAGATGGAGAAACCCTTTCTCTAAAAATGCAAAAATTAGCCGGGCGTGGTGGCGCATGCCTATAGTCACAGCTACTCAGGAGGCTGAAGCAGTAGAGACTCTTGAACCCAGGAGGCGGAGGTTGCAGTGAGACAAGATCATACCGCTGCACTCCAGCCTGGGCCACAGAGTAAGACCCTGTCTCAAAAAACAAACAAATAAACAAAAGATAAGCAAAAGAGTCCTTGCATTTAAAGGGTTGGACACCCATGCTAGACTGTGCTGTCCCGTAGAACTTTTTATGATGATGGAAATGACCTGTATCTAAATTGTCCATGTGGCTACTGAGCACCTATAATGTGGTGAGTGTGATTGTGGAACTGAATTTTTTATTTTTATTTTTTCAGGTAGCTCTTTATAATAATAATAATTATTATTATGTTGAAACAGCATCTCACTCTGTTGCCCAGGCTGGAGTGCAGTGGTGTGATCATGGCTCACTGCAGCCTTCCCTGCCCAGGCTCAGGTGATTCTCCCACCTCAGCCTCCCACATAGCTAGGACTACAGGTGCATGCCACTGGACCTGGCTAATTTTTAAATTTTTATTTTGTAGAGACGAGGTCTCGGTATCTTGCCCAGGATGGTCTTGAAATCCTGGCCCCAAGCAGTCCTCCTACTTTGGTTCTCTAAAGTGTTGGAATGACTGGCGTGAGTCACCTCACCCAACCCTGATACAGAACTTCTGAGCTTCGTTGGGTTTAAAGTTTCTCTCTCTTTTCTCCTCTGTTTTGATGATGAAAGTCTGCCTTACCTTCTCGTAGCTTGCTGAATGCCTGCACTGGAAGGAGTTTGGTGGTGTGTCCCAGGAATTGGAAGAGAGGGTTGTCCCATCATAACGAGGACGGGGTGGTGATTAAGAACATTAGTTTTTGAGTTTGAGAGACCTGGGTCAAATCCAGGCTCTGTCACTTACACATCGTATGGCTTTGGGAAAGCTACATCCTGTCCTTATGACTCAGGTTTTCCCATCTGTATAGTGGGATCGTTAGTTCTTACCTATACAGACTGTGGTAGGGATTAATGAGATCAGGCATGTGAGTGCTTATCACAGTGCCTGGCCCTGGTCTGTTCAAAGTATTTGCTGCCATTTATTCGTTCATTCAAGTATTTAATTTTATTTTTTTTTTTGAGACGGAGTCTCGCTCTGTGCCCCAGGCTGGAGTGCAGTGGCGCGATCTCGGCTTACTGCAAGCTCCGCCTCCCAGGTTCACGCCATTCTCCTGCCTCAGCCTCCTGAGTAGCTGGGACTACAGGCGCCCGCCACCGCGCCTGGCTAATTTTTTGTATTTTTAGTAGAGACAGGGTTTCACTGTTGTCTCTATCTCCTGACCTTGTGATCCGCCTGCCTCAGCCTCCCAAAGTGCTGGGATTACAGGCGTGAGCCACCGCGCCCGGCCTAATTTTTTTTTTTTTTATTAGATAGAGAAGAGATCTCACTATGTTGCCCAGGCTGGCCTCAAACTCCAGACTTAAGTAATCTTCCCACCCTGGCCTCCCAAAGTGCTGGGATTACAGGTGTGAGACACTGAACACAGCCTCATTCTAGCATTTATTTATTTATTTAGAGATGAAGTTTCGCTCTTGTTGCCCAGGCTGGAGTGCAGTGGCCCTATCTCAGCTCACTGCAACCTCTGCCTCCCGGCTTCAAGCAATTCTCCTGCCTCAGCCTCCCAAGTAGCTGGGATTACAGGTGCCCATCATCATGACCAGCTAATTTTTGGATTTTTAGTAGAGATGGGATTTCACTATGTTGGGCAGGCTGGTCTCCAACTCCTGACCTCAGGTGATCCGCCCGCCTCAGCCTCCCAAAGTGCTGGGATTACAGGCGTGAGTCACCAAGCGTGGCCTCATTCAAGCATTTACGATGCATCTGTTCTCTGCCAGCTACAGGTACACAACTTAATCAGAACTGCCTCAGCCCGTTGAGGGGCTCCAGCCTGGAGGGTGGATGGTTGGGGCTCAGACGGGTGCTTTCACACCCAGCGAAGGTGTGTATGCCCACATCTATATATGCCTATGCACGTGTCAATGGCACGCAGGCAGGTGTCATGTCACTAGCTGCCATCAACACACAAATCAGTATCCACCCATGTGAATTCTGACAACTACACATGTCAGTACATGCCATCGTGTTAAGATCTGTGTCTTAGCCTTAGGCGTGCCTTGATAGTAGCACGGTTGCCGATGACAGCACGTGGACGCATCTTGGTGCCAATAGTGACGGATACTGACTCCTGTACACACTGGGAGTCGTTAAAGAAGAGCAACTGCCATTAATAAAACATGAGTGCTGGGCCGGGTGTGGGCTCACACCTGTAATCCCAGCACTTTGGGAGGTCGCGGTGGGCGGATCATGAGGTCAGGAGTTCGAGACCAGCCTGGCCAACATGGTGAAACCCCGTCTCTACTAAATATACAAAAATTAGCTGGGCGTGGTGGTGTGCGCCTGTAATCCCAGCTACTCAGGAGGCTGAGGCAGGAGAATCACTTGAACTCGGGAGGCGGAGCCTGCGGTGAGCCGAGATTGCGCCACTGCACTCTAGCCTGGGTGACAAGAGCAAGACTCCGTCTCAAAAACCAACCAACCAACCAAACAAACAAAAAAACCGTGAATGCTGAACTCATGTTTACAGTCATCACATGCATGTATGCGAAGGTCTCGTATATATCATGGTTCCCTGTGCAGTTGCTGATGTCTACTTGATGCTGATGCAGGTGACTGCCCTGGACACTGGTGTGACGGAGACTGTGGTCCTAGTCCCCTGCTGGTGGCCTCAGCATCTCCCAGGAGGAGAAACTCTCTCCAGACTCTGGGTGGCCAAAGGGCCCCTCCCAGGGCTCTGCACCCCCACCTCTCCTGCAGGCACCTTTCTCAGTGCTCAATGAGTAGCGCTCAGAAGCTGGGAGGCATGTGCAAACTTATGGAGCTTCCCGTCATTAGTGGCTGAAGCCAGGGACTCCAGGCATCGTGCGACGCACTGCATAGCTCTGGCAAGGAGGGGTTTCCCGTATCCTGTTCAAGTCCTCTGGTACAGGAAGAATCTGTTAACAATCATGGCAGGCCATCTTACATAGAAACAGCAAGAATCTTGCACCAATTTTTTTTTTTTTTGAGATGGTTTATCACTCCATTGCTCAGACTGGAGTGCAGTGGTGTGATCATGGCTCACTGCAGCTTCAACTTCCTGGGCTCGAGCAATCCACCTGCTTCAGCCTCCTGAGTAGCTGGGGCCACAGACGCAGGCCATCATGCCAAACTAATTTAAATTTTTTTTTTTTTTTTTTTTTTTTGTAGAGATGTGGTCTCACTATGTTGCCAAGGCTAGACTTAAACTTCTAGGCTCTGGCTGGGCCTGATGGCTTACACCTGTCATCCCAGCACTTCGAGAGGCTGAAACAGGTGGATGGCTTGGGCCCAGGAGTTGGAGACCAGACTGGGCAACATGGCAAAACCCTGTCTCTTCAAAAAATACAAAAATTAGCTGATAGGAAACAAGCATGAGAAGAAGAAAAAAAAAATTAGCCAGGCATGGTGGTGCATACCTGTAGCCCCAGCTACTCGAGCGACTGAGGCCAGAGAATTGCTTGAACCTGGGAGGTGGAGGTTGCAGTGAGCTGAGATCATGTCACTTTACTCCAGCCTGGTGACAGAGCGAGGCTCTGTCTCAAAATAAATAAATAAATAAAATAGGCTAGGCGTGGTGGCCCATGCCTATAATCCCAGCACTCTGGGAGGCCGAGGCGGGCAGATCACAAGGTCAGGAGCCAACCCCATCTCTACTAAAAATACAAAAAGCCAGGCGTGGTGGTGCGTTTCTGTAGTCTGCACCTGTAGTACTCAAATAAATAAATAAATAAAAATAAACAAATAACCTTTTCTGCTGTCTTAAAGAAAATAAACAAAGCTACTAGGTTTCAGCCATCCTCCTGCCTCAGACTTCCAAATGCTGGGATTACGAGGTGTGAGCTACTGTACCTGGCTGCAGCCTTTTATTTTATTTTATTTTATTTTATTTTATTTTATTTTATTTTATTTAGAGATGGAGTCTTGCTCTGTTTCCCAGGCTGGAGTGCAGTGGTGCGATATCGGCTCACTGCAACCTCTGCCTCCTGGGTTCCAGTGATTCTTCTGCCTCAGCCTCCTCAGTAGCTGGGATTACAGGTACCCACCACCACACCCGGCTAATTTCTTTTTTCTTTTTTTTTTTTTTTTTAAGGAGAGATGGGGTTTCACCATGTTGGCCAGTCTGGTCTTGAACTCCTGACCCCAAGTGATCCGCCTGCCTCGGCCTCCAAAAGTGCCTGGTTTACAGGCGTGAGCCACTGTGCCCGGCCTGTAGCATTTTAATACACTCTTGACTTTTCTGGGAAAGCAACTACACATGGATCAAAGGAAGACAGCACCCTCTTTCGGGCAGAAGCTGGTATTGGGAAAGTTCTCCACTTCAGAGAATTGTATGGCCCACGTCTACCCCTCTCATGGGATTTGAATCTCAGATGATCTATGCTGATCACTCAACTTTGGCTTCTGCTGTAGTCTACATAGACAGAGGAATGCTCTTATTTAGTTCTTATTTCAAAATGTTGACTCTAAAGAAAAACAGACTTTTGACTGAATATTGTCTTATTCACCTTAAATACAAACTTTTAACTCGTCAAAAGAAGGGATATCTGACTCTGTATGTCTGCGAGTAGAATTGCATTCAAGCTTTGACCTGGCAGGACACCTCTCATCTATGAGAAATGAGAGGCTCACCCTTCATCAACCACAATTCTGGCCAGGCACGGTGGCTCATGCCTGTAATCCCAGCACTGTGGGAGGCCGAGGCGGGTGGATCACCTGAAGTCGGGAGTTTGAGACCAGCCTGGCCAACATGGTGAAACCCTGTCTCTGCTAATAATATGACATTTAGCCGGAGGTGGTGGCACATGCCTGCAGTCCCAGCTACTCAGGAGGCTGAGGCAAGAGAATCGCTTGAGCCTGGGGGGTGGAGGTCGCAGTGAGCCGAGATCACGCCACTGCACTCCAGCCTGGGTGACAGGGTGAGACTCCCTCTCAACAAAACAAAACAAACCTTCCCCTCCCCATACACAATTCCAAGGTCCAAATAACTCTGAAAAGGGAGAGATTGTTGTGTAACTTATTTGGTGGCAAAACTTGACCCGAACTATCACAAGGCTATTTTGGCACTCTTCTGTATTTATTCCACTTTTCTGTAAATAGCCCTCATTTCATTGCATGAATGTTGATGTGTTTGATTCCAGGAACTATCCTGAACCCAGCTGGGGTGTTACATTGTATGTGCCATAGACATGCGGTACTTTTTTTGTTTGTTTGTTTTGTTTTGTTTTGTTTTGACAGGGTCTCACTCTCTCACCCAGGCTGGAGTGCAGTGGCGCAATGCGATCGTGGCTCATTGCAGCCTCAACCTCCTGGGCTCAAGTGATCCTCTTACCTCAGCCTCCTCAGTAGCTGGGACTACAGGTGCACGCCATGATGTCCAGCTAATTTTAAAATTTTTTTGTAGACACAGGGTCTTGCTCCGTTACCCAGGCTGGTCTCCAACTCCTGAGCTCAAGCGCTCTTCCCACTTTAGTGTCCCAAAGTGCTGGGATTACAGGTGTGAGCCACTGTGCCTGGCAGGTGTGTCACTGAAGAAATCCAAACGTGGCTGAGGGTGGTGGCTCACACCTGTAACCCCGGCACTTTGGGACGCTGAAGTTGGAAGACTGCCTGAGACCACGGGTTCAGGACCAGCCTGGGCAACATAGTGAGACCCCCATCTCTATAAAGGATGAAAAAATTAGCCGGCGTGGTGGCCTATGCAGCATAGTCCAGCTGCTCAGGAGGCTGAGGTGGGAGGATCATTTGAGTCCAGGAGTTTGAGGCTGCAGTGAGCCATGACTGCACCACTGCACTCCAGTTTGGGCAACAGAGCGAGAACCTGCCTCAAAATAATACTAATAATAGTAATCATAATAATAAAATAAAGGAATTCTGAGACCACCATTTGGGAGCCGCTGTGGCAGCCAAGCCCTAACTAAGCCTGACACGCCCTCTCGTGGCAGAAATTAGGATGACTCTGATAATATACTTACATATAAAGGTCACATTGGCTACCTATTTTAGAGCCTGATTTCTTTTTCTTTTCCTTTTTTTTTTTTTTGTTTTGAGATGGAGTCTCGCTCTGTAGCCCAGGATGGAGTACAGTGGCGCGATCTTGGCTCACTGCAGCCTCCACCTCCCAGTTTCAAGTGATTCTCCTGCCTCAGTCTCCAAAGTAGCTGGGACTATAGACGGGTGCCACCACACCCAGCTAATATTTTTATTTTTATTTTTTTTTTTTGAGATGGAGTTTCACTCTTTGTTGCCCAGGCTGGAGTGCAATGACGCGATCTCAGCTCACCACAACCTCCGCCTCCCAGGTTCAAGTGATTCTCCTGCCTCAGCCTCCTGAATAGCTGAGATTGCAGCATGCGCCCGGCTAATTTTGTATTTTTAGTGGAGATGGGGTTTCTCCATGTTGGTCAGGCTGGTCTCCAACTCCCAACCTCAGGTGATCCACCGCCTCGGCCTCCCAAAGTGCTGGGATTACAGGCGTGAGCCACTGCACCCAGCCGAACTTTTGTAATTTTAGTAGAGACAGGGTTTCACCATGTTGGCCAGGCTGGCCTCAAACTCTTGACTTCAAGTGATCCACCCGAATGGGCCTCCCAAAGTGCTGGGATTACAGGCGTGAGCCACCGTGCCAGGTTCTGTTCCCACCTTCTAAAATCCCATACAGGGTTAGATTATATGTGAGAACTGGCCATGGGACCCGTCCCTGATGGGCACCACCTCTGGTAACAGAGAAAGTTCCTAGTAGGTGTAGCTGACTGATTAACCCTTAACCTCTGCATTCCAATTTATTGGAGCTTCCATACAGATATGTGACTTTGCACTAGAGGATCTGAGATATCTATATAGATATATAGAGAGATGGAGTCTCACTCTGTCTCTGTTGCCCAGGCTGGAATGCAGTGGCGCCATCTTGGCTCACTGCAACATCCACCTCCTGGGTTCAAGCAATTCTCCTGCCTCAGCCTCCCAAGTAGCTGGGATTACAGGTGTGCCCCACCATGCCTGGCTAAATTTTGTGTTTTCAGTAGAGATGGGGCTTCACTGCATTGGCCAGGCTGGTCTTGAACTCCTGACCTCAGGTGATCCACCCTCCTCGGCCTCCCAAAGTGCTAGGATTACAGACGTGAGCCACCGCACCCGGCCGGATCTGAATTATATCAATTGAGGTACTGGAAAGCCCTAGAAAATTCTATGAGGTATCACATGTTCTATGAGGACCCCAACTAAAGCAATAGCATTACTCTCAGCGCTTCTGTAAAAGACACTGCAATATTGATGCTGTGTTTTCTTACAGAATTACCCCATTAACCAGGGCAATCTAGTGGAGTTAGGATGAGGATTGCATTGTAATTCGAGAGAGCTGGTAAGATGGTCCTTGGGCTCCCTAGATCAAAATATTATAGAGTTTTATTTTTCCAGAATAATCAACCAGTGCGGGTAGAGCAAGCAGCTCTGGGGTTGGGCATTAAACCATTAAGGATGTGACGACTTGATAGCACGGGGCAGTGACAGCTGAGCATCGTGTGTGGCAGAGCTGCTCCCTCCTGCCTGGCATCGTGGATCCTGAAAGCCCTCAACTTCCTCCTCCACAATTGTCAGGGGAGATGGGTTCCTGGCCGGTCCTTTGTTTCTGGCTTCCAGAACAGCCAATTGCAGATATAATTTTCTACCTCTAGGAATGGTGTCTGCTCTGATTCTATAAGAAAATTCCAGGAGCAGGGCTGGGCATGGTGGCTCACACCTGTAATCGCTTTGAGAGGATGAGGTGGGGAGGATCACTCGAGGTCAGGAGCTCCAGACCAGCCTGGATAACGTGGTGAAACCCCATCTCTACTAAAAATACAAAAATTGGCTTGGTATGGTGGTGCATGCTTGTAAACTCAGGTACTTGGGACGGCAAGGCACGAGGATCCTGGGAGGCAGGGGTTGCAGTGAGCTGAGATCATGCCACTGCACTCCAGCCTGGGCGAGAGTGACACTCTCTCTCGCCCAAAGAAAAAAAAAAAAATTTAAAAAAAAAAGAAAATTTCAGGATAAGGTGCTATGGAGAAACCTCAGAAAAACAGCCAAAGGTGACAGAATTCTTTTTTTTTTTTTTTGAGACGGAGTCTTGCTCTGTCGCCCAGGCTGGGGTGCAGTGGCCAGATCTCAGCTCACTGCAAGCTCCACCTCCCGGGTTCACGCCATTCTCCTGCCTCAGCCTCCTGAGTAGCTGGGACTACAGGCGCCTGCCATCTCGCCCGGCTAGTTTTTTGTATTTTTTAGTAGAGACGGGGTTTCACCGTGTTAGCCAGGATGGTCTCGATCTCCTGACCTCGTGATCCGCCCGTCTTGGCCTCCCAAAGTGCTGGGATTACAGGCTTGAGCCGCTGCGCTCGGCCCAAAGGTGACAGAATTCTTGAATAAAAAGGGGTCATAGGGATTTGTATCAAAATAAGTTGATGGTGTTTCCTGTTTGCTGAGCAGAGCAGCCACGTGAGGGTTTTGGGTTCCTTCTCTCCTCCTCCCATCCTCCTCCTGCAAACGCTCTGCTTCATGAAGTGGGGTTAACCAGGGTAGGGATGTGGTCTGACCAATGTGGAAATAAATATTATTTAAAAGCCACTGGAACCACAACAGCACTTTAAGTGATATGACTGGGATCTGAGTCACATACAATTACAACTTCCGTTTCTCACATTACAGGTTAACTCACTTTCTTTTTCTTTTCTTTTCTTTTTTTTTTTCATTGTTTGTTTTTGAGACAGAGTCTCGTTCTGTCGCTCAGGTTAGAGTGCAGTGGCGTGATCTCAGCTGACGGCAACCTCCACCTCTCGGGTTCAAGCAATTCAAGCTTCAGTAGCTACTCAGATATTGAGTAGCTGGGATCACACCTGGCTAATGTTTGTATTTTTAGTAGAGATGGGGTTTCCCCATGTTGGCCAGGCTGGTCTTGAACTCCTGGCCTCAAGTGATCCACCTGCCTCAGCCTCCCAAAGTGTTGGGATTACAGGCATGAGCCACTGCGCCCAGCCTAATTCACCTTCTTATTTTTCTTGTTCTGTATAATGACTAGGGAGAATTAAATCACTTTGGGGCAAAAATCACTGTCTTCTGTTTTTTGGGGTTTTTTTCCTTTTTCTTAGACAGGGTCTGGCTTTGTCACCGAAGCTGGCAGGTAGTGGTGCGATCTCAGCTCGACTCTGCCTCCCGGGTTCAAGTCATTCTCTTACCTCAGCCTCCTGAGTAGCTGGGACTACAGGTGTGTGCCACTGTGCCCAGTTCATTTTTGTATGTTTTGGTAGAGGTGGAGTTTTGCCGCGTTGCCCAGGCTGATCTTGAACTCCTGAGCTCAAGCGATCCTCTTGCCTCGGCCTCCCACGGTGTTGGAGCTACAGATGCCACAGCGTCCACCCAGTGGTGCCTTCTTAATTAATGACCCTTGTTATCCATTAAGTTCCCCTTTGTTGTCCTGCTTTGCTTAGACCAAATAAGAGAAAAATCATGACTATTACACCCTTTGTAAAAGATGTTCAATGTGCCCTTCTCAAAAAGAAACATTGCCTAGAAGCAAATTGCTGTAACCGTGTGCCAGCCTTGTATGAAAAAATGTTGTAATCCTGATAAAAACGTCTCCTTCTTTGTCTATAGTCTTTGGCTATATATATATTTATATGTAAAAAAAATATATATGAAATGTCATATGTGTCATATGTCATATATATGACATATAGGTATATATATGACAAAGACAGAGGAGTCTAAATAAGTGTATGTACTTCTTTTTTTTTTGAAACGGAGTCTCACTCGGTTGCCCAGGCTGGAGTGCAGTGGCCGGATCTCGGCTCACTGCAAGCTCCGCCTCCTGGGTTTACGCCATTCTCCTGCCTCAGCCTCCCGAGTAGCTGGGACTACAGGCGCCCGCCACCTCGCCCGGCTAGTTTTTTGTATTTTTTAGTAGAGACGGGGTTTCACCATGTTAGCCAAATAGTCTCGATCTCCTGACCTCGTGATCCCAAAGTGCTGGGATTACAGGCTTGAGCCACCGCGCCCGGCCAAGTGTATGTACTTCTTTAGAGACACGGTCTCACTCGGTTGCCCAGACAGGAGTGCCGTCTACTCCACTTCCATCCCCAGGGCTGGGCAGGTGAAGACGCTTTGGCCCCTACCTGGGAGACACCAAAGCTCACACCGTGGGCACCTCTGGAGCCCACTGGGGAGATTTTCCTGAATCCTCGGCTCCCGCTGGGTCTGGACACCCCGTAGTTCCCCCGTCACAGGATGGCCTCGCGCTTCTTCTGCCGGCCTGGGCCCTTGCACAGATTCACGTCTAGAAGGGGACCAGGCCATGGAGCAACCTTTGGTGCATGTCTCAGCTCTAGCCTCCCAGGGTCAGCTGTAAGACTGTGGATGTGTGAGTGTGGGAGGGCGAGGAAGCCCCCAGGAGAGTCCTGCAATTTCCTATTTGCCAAAGAAGCCTCCATTCTGGAAAAGACAGGGGCAGAGAGTGGAGGGAGCATCTGTCCTCTCCTGGCTCTCAAAGGACCTGGCATCAAATCCACCATGGGAGGATATCCTGTCTGGGACCTCTCTCGCCCCAGGGCCCAGCGTGTCTCTGCAGGAAGGCAGGGCATCCCACGACATGACCAGCTCCTCCAGGAGCATAGGAGCCAAGGAGTCGCTGAGATCTGCTGGTCACCCACTCACTCCACTGCACTCCACTGCAGCCACCCCGGAGCCATGGCTCCTGAGGCCAGGTCCTGGGTAAGGAGGACAGGATCCCTTTCCCACCTGAGCCCATTTCCCATCTCAGCCACCACCGGGCTCACTCCCATTTCCCATCTCAGCCACCACCGGGCTCACTCCCCACCCCAAACTACACCTCATCCCCATTCCCATGCCCGGCCTCCTCCCTAGACATGGCTCCATCACAGCAATTTCCCATCCACAGTCCCCAGGTCAGCCCCTTCCACAGCCCTGTTTCGGTCCCTAACTACTGCCCAAAGTCTTGCCTAGCGCAGGTTCCCATCCCAGTCCCATCTTTTTCTAAATGTTGGTGCCAGTCACACCCATAGCACAGCACCAGTCTCAGCGCAGCCCCTTCCCTCCCTGACCCCAGCTGAGCCTCCAGCTCTGAACTCCTCCAAATCCAGGAAACAACCACATTACCTGAACCATTTCTTCCGAGAGTCCTGCCTGCACCCCTTGACCACAGAGAGACTGAGGGTGGAGAGGGCATCAGTCCCCTCTTGGCTCTCCAAGGACCTGGCATCAGATCCACCATGACACATACCCTGTCTGGGACCTCTGTCACCCCAGGGCCCAGCGTGTCTCTGCAGGAAGGCAGGGCAAGGTCAGCTTCTAGCCCTTTCCTGAGCCTCAGTCAGGGCAGAGACTCCCTCGGAGCCAGCCTTCTCCAGGCTGGGTTTCCAAGGATGGCCCGTGGCTTCCCGATCACCCCTTCTCCCCTTCCCTCTCCCACAGCTGTCTTGGCCTCTCTCTGCATCCTCAGGCTCCTCGGCTCACACGGAGTCACAGGGGAGTCCAGGAGGGACTGGAAAACTGGGGGATGAGTGTGGCTCCCAGGGGATCCCCGGCTGGGACCCACCTGCCAGCACCATCTGGACCTCACCAGCTGTGTCTCCTCCAGTGGCCCCCATGAGTGCTTGTCTATGCTCTGCCAGGGGCACGTGGGATGTGGGGACAAGCTCTACGACCCCTTGCAGCACTGCTGCTATGACAGTGCTGTCGTGCCCTTGGGCAGGACCCAGACGTGTGGAAACTGCACCTTCAGAGTCTGCTTCGTGCAGTGCTGCCCCCAGTCCCTCAGCTCCGAGGTGTCCCTCATGGTGAAGATGAAAGGCCAGAAGTGCTCCTGAGCCCCGACCTCGGGTGACAGGCTTTGTCGTAGGTGAGATCCAGTCCTCTCCACGGGATTGCAGGTGCAGGGGAATGGGGGACTGCATGACTGCTCTGCCCTGAGTGGAGTCCCCATTCTCCGTGTCTCCCTGTCTCTGTCCTCCCACCTCTAGGTGGTGTCATCTTCATTTATAATGGAGTTGTTTTAAATTTTAATAATAGGCAAAAAAAAAAAAAAATCTTCTCTCCCTATTGCGCTCTATCAAATTTTACTTGACAATGTTTGTGCAGTTAGCTTTAAGATCTCCAAAGTAATTTTCTAAAGCTTCCTTTTGATAAATAGCAAAATTCAGAAATGCCCATTGAGATGAAAATTTTTTGTAAATATTGCTTGGCTTTGGGAAGAATGATCGAAATGTTTAATACTTCCTGTCCCAGAGGTTTATTTACTTTTTTTTTTTTTTTTTTTTTGCCTCTATTCAATCCACCTCTCCTCTTCCCTCCACTTGTTTCTCTTCCTCCATCTGTTTTGATTTCGCTCTCAGAACCTCACTCTTTGGCATCATTGTCATGAAGCAGTGGCAGCTGAGCACCGAGGGCAGGGTCTCCAGCCGGTGTGGCAGAGCTGCTCACTCCTGCCTGTCAGGAGTCCATCAACAGATAAAGCTAATAATGGAAAACTGATATATGAGAAAGGTGACATTACACATCAGAAGAAAAGGGATGAAACTAGTCAACAAGTAATTTTAGATTCAATAGGCCACATAAGGACGCAGAATTTATTTTTTTTCTGGCCACGCAAAGCCAACGAGAATGAAGAAGTGGCCAGGTGGCCGGGCGCAATGGCTCACGCCTGTAATCCCAGCACTTTAGGAGGCCGAGGCAGGCGGATCATGAGATCAGGAGATCGAGACCATCCTGGCTAACACGGTGAAACCCCGTTTCTACTAAAAAATACAAAAAATTAGCCGGGCGTGGTGGCGGGCACCTGTAGTCCCAGCTACTTGGGAGGCTGAGGCAGGAGAATGGTGTGAACCCGGGAGGCGGAGCTCGCAGTGAGGGGAGATCGTGCCACTGCATTCCAGCCTGGGTGACAGAGCAAGACTCTGTCTCCAAAAAAAAAAAAAAAAAGAAGTGGCCAGGTGCAGCAGCTCACGCCCGTAATACCAGAACTTTGGGAGGCTGAGGCAGGCAGATCAGCTGAGCTCAGGAGTTTGAAACCAGCCTGGGCGACATAGTGAAACCCCATCTCTACAAAAACTACAAAAATTAGCAGGGCATGATGTTGTGAGCCTGTAATCCCAGCTCTCTGGGGGCTGAGGCCCAAGAATCGCTTCAGCCTGGAGTTGGAGGTTTCAGTGGGCCAAGATGCCACCATTGCACTCCAGCCTGGGTGCCACCGTGCCTGGCCCAGGTTTACATACTTTTAAAAATTAGGTCTAGTTTTATGTTCTTAAGTATCACTTCATGGTTTCTTTACCACAAACCTTACATATTTCTTCATACAATTAATTCCTGTGTAACATAGCCTTTTGCAATACTCTACTTTTTTTGCATTTCATTTTCCCTGGTTATTGCTCGTATAACACTATCTGTTGATTTACGTATATATATATATATATTTTTTTTTTTTTTTTGAGACGGTGTCTCGCTCTGTTGCCCAGGCTGGACTGCAGTGGCCGGATCTCAGCTCACTGCAAGCCCCGCCTCCCGGGTTCACGCCATTCTCCTGCCTCAGCCTCCCGAGTAGCTGGGACTACAGGCGCCCGCCACCTCGCCCAGCTAATTTTGTTTTGTATTTTAGTAGAGACGGGGTTTCACCGTGTTAGCCAGGATGGTCTCGATCTCCTGACCTCGTGATCCGCCCGTCTCGGCCTCCCAAAGTGCTGGGATTACAGGCTTGAGCCACCGCGCCCGGCCAATTTACGTATATTTAATTTATATTCAGTCATAATATTAAATACTCCTACTCCATTTATCTTCTTTTAAGGCAAATCTTTTGGGTTTTCTGGATATACAAACATATTGTCTAAAAATAATAATATATTTTCTTCCAGTGTTCCTAGCTCCTTTCTTTTTTTTTTTTTTTTGAGATGGAGTTTCACTCTTGTAACACAGGCTGGAGTGCAATGGCGCAATCTCAGCTCACTGCAACCTCCGCCTCCCAGGTTCAAGCGATTCTCCTGTCTCAGCCTCCTGAGTAGCTGAGATTACAGGGATCCACCACCATGCCCAGTTGCATTTTTAGTAGAGATGGGGTTTCGCCATGTTGGCCAGGCTGATCTTGAACTCCTGACCTCAGGTGATCTGCCCGCTTCAGTCTTTCAAAGTGCTGGGATTACAGGTGTGAGCCACTGTGCCCAGCTCTAACTCATTTCTATATGTTATTGTATTGCTATAGTTAGCAACACCAAAGTAATACCCAATAATAGAGATTGAAGAAGACATATCTCTCTTATGTGGATATTAAGGAGAAAAATATGATGGTTTCTGTTGGTTTATAATAAACATCTTCCAATTTATAAAGGTTTTAAAAATCCCATTTTACTTAGTCTACTTTCATATTAGAAATTTCTGCTGAAGGTATTTCATCAAATTCTTTATTCATAATTATATACGTATACAATCATATGACTTTCCTCCTTTAATTAGTTTGGTTAATTAAGTCAATAGCTATTTGCTGAGAAGGTGTGGTGTGCCTATTGCTGTTTGGCATCTGAGAACCCAGCACTGAACCAAGATGTTAATTCCATAATCTCAAATGCTATTGGTCATTTCAAAAATTAGAAAGAAAAAAAGCCAGGCATGGTGGCTGGTACCTGTAATCTCAGGACTTGGGGAGGCCAAGATGGGAGGATTGCTTGAGGCCAGGGGTTTGACACCAGCCTGGGAAACAGAGTGAGACTCCCATCTCTACAAAAAGTGAAAAGGTTAGCTAGGTGTGGTGGCATGTGCCTAGGTACTCAGGAGGCCGAGGCAGGAGGATCACCCAAGCCCAAGAATTGGAGGCTGCAGCGAGCCATGATTGTACCATTGTACTCCAGCCTCAGGGATGGAGTGAGCTTCTGGCTCAAAAAAGAAACCACCAAAAATGAAAGAAATAGGGATAGTTTCAGTGGCGATAGTTCTATAATGAAGAAACATATTATGAAGGCATAGGTTGATGGCTGATGCTATTTTAGAGAGAATGGTATGTGAGACTGCCCTAAGAAGGTGACATCTCAGTAGAGCTCTGAAGGGAGTTGGGTTAGAACCCTGTGAATAATGCAGAGGGCAGTAAGGGGGTAGTGCTGTGCGAAGAGGAGTTAGGGCAAAGCTGGTACTGCCTTATGTCCAGAATGGTATTTTTTTAATTGAGGTAAAATTCATATAACGTAAAATTAAGTTTCTAAAAATGTACAATTCAGAGGCAGTGAGTGCTTTCACAATGTTGTGCAACTATTCCCACTATTTTCAGATAATCGCATCACCCTACTATCACTACTCTCACTACTATTGATATTATTACTATTGGAATAATTGAGCAGAAAAAATATTTGAAATCTGACCATATCGTGACTCCCGGCTAAGTTTCCTTCTTGAGAACACGTTACTAAAAACTGCCAGGGACTAGAAACAGACAAGTGAGTGACCTTCTGCAATGTGGCCTTTTAAGAAGGTCTGTCCCTTTTTGTGTGCAAAAAGGGACACAAAGCAGCTGTCAACACTGAGGAATTCCCGATCTGCCCAACAACTTCAAACTTGAAAACTGTGTACTAATCACAGCCACAACAAAACATATTAATTTTTATAAATTTGATAACATTTTAGATTCACCAGTTCTCATCCAGTGCCCCAGAGCTGTGTCTCTCCTCTGACTTTTTTTTTTTTTTTTCTCCCCCTGAGATGGAGTTTTGCTCTTGTCCCTAGGCTAGAGCACAATGGCATGATCTCGGCTCACTGCAACCTCCGCCTCCCAGGTTCAAGTGATTCCTGCCTCAGTCTCCCAAGTAGCTGGGATTACAGACACGTGCTACCATGCCTAGCTAATTTTTGTATTTTTAGTAGAGGCAGGGTTTCACCATGTTGGCCAGGCTGGTCTCCAACTCCTGACCTCAAGTGATCCACCCACTTTGGCCTCCCAAAATGCTAGGACTACAGGCATAAGCCACCGTGCCCTGCTAACTTTTCATGTTTATAATGTTATTCCCCAAAATCAAAGTACTGCATATTGTCATTGGCTTTTCGTTGCATCCAGATCCATGTATAATTGTGCTTATGTCTCATAGTCACCCACAAAATGCATGATATCTAGTTGGGAAGTTCAAGATTATTTGCGCCCCTCTTTCTTTCAATGTCATTGATTGCTGGAATTTCTTCCTTCTATCCCTTTCTCTTTCCGTTCCCTTCTTCTCTGTGAGGCTGTTCCTCTCTCTCTGCCAGCTCAGCTCAATTTCCCTGTGTCTGCCATCCTTCCCCAGAGCTGACTGTGCCTCCTTCCCAGGCTAGACAGGATACACTAGGGGTGCCTGGGATCGGAGCAATGAGGGGGAGGCGAAGATTCCAGGTCTCATCAGGCCCTCACTCCTGCTCCCTTAGAAAATCTGACAGTTGCCAAGTGCAGGCACCTGGATGTAGGTGAGGGGTTTATTTGGTGATGGAAGATTTTAGCAATCACACGGCACCATCAGGGCCAACGCTGGACATCTCTAATTCTAAGAGATGGGTGTGAGGAGGCCTGATCCTTAATTTCTTCTGCAGGAGCCCATTTTACCCGCAAAGCATTGTCAAAACTGGACCTGTTCAGTATTCTTATTCTATACAGTGAGCTCAGACCATCAAGGTCAACAACAGTCACTATTTTTTATTATGGTTGTTATTCATTTAGTATTTTTATTACCGTTGTTAGTTGTGATTATAACATTGAACAAAGTGTCTGTATCGATGGAGAGTGTTTGATTTCCTGAAGGTGATGACAGAGGGTCCCCTACACACATCCTGCACCCTGGGCTCCAGAGGTGGTGCAGGTAAACTTATGAGCCTCAGGAATTTTTATTTTTGTTTTTGTCTCTCTCTGGAAGCAGAGGCTGAGCTGTGCTGGGCATCCAGGAAGGTCGTCACCTACCCAGCCTCTATGGCCTATCTGACAGCACCTCACATGTCCCTGAAAACGATTCTGCCCATGAGCTACAGGCTGCAAGTTCATATTGATTTTCCTGCTTCAGTGTGTGACACAAACATGTGACTTCTCAATTTACATGCAGATAAGAAAAAAATGGACCTACACAAGGTGGTTATTAGGGGTGTCCACTGACAGATGCCTGTACCACATCAGCTCTGTCTTCTCCAGTGGCGCTCACAGGTGCTCACCTGTTGCTGTGTCAGCCACACACAAGATGTGGGGACAAGTTCTATGACCCCCTGTAGCACTGTTGCTATGACAATGCTGTCGTGCCCTTGAGCAGGACCCACAAGGGTGGAAACTGCACCTTCAGATTCTGCTTCAAGCAGTGCTGCTTCTGGTCTCTTAGCCCTCTGGAGTCCCTAATGGTGAAGGCGAAGGGCCAGAAGTGCCCCTTGGCCCTTGGATGGCATGGTTTGTCAGAGGTGCCATCCTGTCTTCTCTACGAGATTAGGAATGCAGGGGAATGGGGAGGGCTGGATGCCTGTTCTACCCAAGATGGTGCCCCTGCCTTGCTCTCCGTGTCTACCTCTCTCCTTCTGCTTCCCCTCTCTCTCCTATCCTCTGTCTTCTCTTCTCTCTCTCTTTTCTTTTTTAATTTTTTCTTATGTTTATTTATCTTGGGCTCTCACTCTTTGACTGTCTCTCTTTTCTATTTTTTTATTTCTTCTTATGTTTATTTATCTTGGGCTCTCACTCTTTGACTGTCTCTCTTTTCTATTTTTTTCTGACGATCTTTCTGTCTTTCCCTCATCTCTGGATTATCTGTGTTTCTTTCTTTAGTGCCAACTGATGGAAGATCGAACGACCCGATGATGGCCACTACCTGCATCCTGGATGAGCCTGGGAAGAGGGGTCTGGCGTTGACTCAGATCCAGGACATGGAGTGACTCAGACTCAATCTGATTTTAGAGGATAATGGTTCACCTCTGCATAAACTGCAAGTCTTAAGTAGACATCTGGAATAGAGCTTGACAAATAATTAATGTAACTTTTTTTTTAATTCCTCCTGGACAACACTGTAAATATAAAGCCTGAAGATGAAGTGGCTTCAGCAGTATAAATACAGCTGATTATTTCTATATTATTGCTTTTCAAATGTCATTTATCAGGCATAGCTCTGAAACGTTGATGATCTAAGAGGTATTGATTTCTGAATATTCGTAATTGTGTTACCTGGGTATGGGAGTGTTGGAAGTTTGAATTCTAACCCTAGATTTTGGAGTAGAATCCCTTCAGCACTTGACCAAAATATCAAAAATGTCTCCAAAAAAGTGATCGTCACCCGTTATCTCAAGATGTCCAAGAGTAGGGTTAAGATTCTCAGTGACACAATAATTCAGCATAACTACCTAGGTATTTGCTATGAAGTATAATTCTCACAAATGTATTTTTAGTTTTCTGCCCAATAGAGCGTATGGTTTTTAAATAACTGTATAAATGATGACTTTAAAACAATGTAAGCAACAAGTCCATGTCATAGCCAATTACAACAATCTTGCAGTTGGATTTCGTATCTGATACCTGCTTGGAGTTTTAGTTTAAAAATACTATATGGGTCGGGCGCAGTGGCTCACACCGGTAACCCCAGCACTTTGGGAGGCCGAGGTAGGTGGATCACCTGAGGTCAGGAGTTCGAGACCAGCTTGACCAACATGGTAAACCCCATCTCTATTAAAAATACAAAAGTTAGCTGGGCGTGGTAGTGGGCGCCTGTAATCCCAGCTACTTGGGAGGCTGGCACAGGAAAATAGCTTGAACCTGGGAGATGGAGGCTGCAGTGAGCCGAGATCATGCCATTGCACTCCAG
The DNA here is from genome assembly GCF_037993035.2 of Macaca fascicularis. Lineage (NCBI taxonomy): Eukaryota > Metazoa > Chordata > Mammalia > Primates > Cercopithecidae > Macaca > Macaca fascicularis. The sequence goes on along the minus strand of NC_088393.1, from coordinate 54,296,706 downwards.
CCTTGGTAACAAAGCAAGACTCCATCTCAAAAAAAAAAAAAAAAAAAATGTAGCAAGGAAAGGGTACTATAAAATTTTAATTCCTTTGATCAATATAGCTCCTCTTTCTCTCTCTTGTTTAACAGCCAGCTTGGATCTGCCCTGAGTAGGGTGACTGGTCCTCTTCTTTTTTTTTTTTCCAGATGGAGTCTCTATCTGTCGCCCAGGCTGGAGTGCAGTGGTGCGATCTCGACTTACTGCAACTTCCGCCTCCTGGGTTCACTCCATTCTCCTGCCGAGTAGCTGGCACTACAGGTGCCTGCCACAATGCCCGGCTAATTTTTTGTGTTTTTGGTAGAGACGGGGTTTCACCATGTTAGCCAGGATGGTCTCAATCTCCTGACCTTGTGATCTGCCCGCCTCGGCCTCCCAAAGTGCTGGGATTACAGGCGTGAGCCACTGCGCCCGGCCTGGTCCTCTTGTTATGGTTCTGAAGAAGTATGACAGGATTTATGGAGATGGGCCACCCATTATCCCTATGCCGATATCGAGCAGGCACAATTCCCAGGCTCACCCTCTGTGCCCTCTTAGAGAAATTTCATCTCCTTGGGCCCTTATCACTATCGGGAGGTAAAGCAGAAAGCAGTTTTCCAAGTTGTATGTTGTATTTACAGCAGTTATAGGAGCTTGGAGTTTGGGGAGGGGAAAACAGTGAGGCTATGGGGCCCTTCTCTGGCATCCAGAGGCAGCATGTCATATCCATTGGCCCCATATATGCAATTTTCCACATTAACACCCAGGTTCTCCAGGAATCACTGCATAAAAATCCCGTCACAATCACAGGGCTCCAGGTACTCGCAGCAAACCCACCAGAATGTGGGACAGGGAGCAAGTTGCCCTCCTTAAGGACGGAAGTGGCTTCAGCCATGAGCCTGAGGCCCGTCCCCTCCCCATGCAGGGACACTGGGGCATACATCCTCCTGGTGGGCGTGGTGCACAGCGCCGGGTGGAGTGAGGCTGCTTTGAGTGTGAACCTAAGAGGAGTCCCCCGCCCTGGGGAGAGAAACGTCACCAGTGCTGGGTTCACATGATAAACATTAATACCGTTAAGAACCAACACCACATCTCCAGAGTGTGCCATTTGCCAGACACCGCGACAACGAGCTTTAATACATCATCAGCGTTGACTTTACAAAGCCCCGGGAGTCCCATGCCATTGTTTGTTCTATTTACAGATGAGAAAACTGAGGCATCACTTCTCAGCTACGAGTTACTCATGCTGAGTTCCTCACCTCACAGTTCTCACAATACAGAGCGGGAAACAGGTCTGTCACAATCAATCCATGTTTGTGTAAAGTACTGGGAAAAATTACAGAGGTAGAAACCTGCAGTTGGTGGTAGGAGAGCGATGTGTCCTAGAAGGTCCCTTGGAGAAGGCAACATTGATGCTGAGACCTTCAGAACCATCTGTGGCCTGGCCCATGGAGAGAATTTCAGGCAAGAGAAACAGCAAAAGCAAAGGCCCTGAGGCAGAGAGCAGTGATCACGTCGTGGGACAGAGAGAGGCACTGAGACTGGGGTGAGGTGAGGAGAGGCAGGAGGTGTGGAGAGGCAGAGGGTTAAATCCCTCAGGGCTGAGCTCCAGGTAAGGTGATAACACCGGGCACCTCTGAGCAGTCCTTGGCCCTGGCCCTATTCTCAGCACTGTGTATACATGTATCCATTTGAACTTTTCTAAAATGTCATGAGCCCAAGACTATTTGGATCCTTCCCGTACAAGTAGGGAAGTGGAAGCACATGGAAAGGAAGTGGCATGAATTCTGAAGAAGTACGAGGGAATTAATGGAGACGGGCCACCCATTATCCCCGTTAGTGTCTGGCAGAGCTGGGATGTGAATCTAAGATGATTTTGGGATGAGAATCTGAACAGGGCTATGACATACTCCTGTTTTTAGTGCTTGTCAGCATGACAATGATAGGTTTTATCCCTGACATGATGTCTGTGTGATGGAAACACTTAAAGCCATTTCATGTCCTCTGGCCCCTCCACAGACATTCTCAAAGTTTTGCCTTTTCCTCAAGATGAAGCCAAAGATTTCTAGCATCCAGTTCCTGCATACAAATGCCCGATGAGTATAGAACCACACGCCATCTTTTTACTTGCCATTAAGTGTCACATTTTTCTTATTTAATGTCACATAAGAGCAATATTTCCTTCAGGTATCTGATCACAAGAACCACCACAAATTCTAGATCCATGAGATCAGTCTTTCCGTGGAGAATTCAGGTAGAGATTCCTGATCACACGTTTGTCAAATAGTAAGTTTCCCAGAAAATCAGATACCATGTGTTATGAAAGAAAAGAAAGTACCTAGTCACTAAACACCCAGTTTAGAACAAAACGCCAAACACCCAGTTTAGAATAATTTCCCAAAAAGTGTTTTCCTAACCCATAATTTTGAAAATTGTATGAGGAGAAAGTACATTTGATTTTCTTCCTTTCTCTGACTCTTACATCCTTCATTTTCCTTATGCCTGTGTTAATCCCCCAGGACTGCCATAACCAGGGGTGCCAGAGGTGTGGCTTGAACAGGAGACATTCATTTCCTCACAGTTCTGGAAGCCAGAAGTATGAGAGATCAAGGTGTTGGCCGGATGGTTTCTTCTTCGGGTCTATCTTTTGGCTTGTCCATGGCCAGCTTCTCCCTGTGTCCTCACATGGCCTCGGCATGTGTGTGTGCCCTAATCTTCTCCCTTTTCTTTTTTTTTGAGACGGAGTCTCGCTCTGTTGCCCAAGCTGGAGTGCAGTGGCGCTGTCTCCACTCACTGCAAGCTCCGCCTCCCGGGTTCACGCCATTCTCCTGCCTCAGCCTCCCGAGCACCTGGGACTACAGGCGCCCGCCACCACGCCCAGCTAATTTTTTTGTGTTTTTAGTAGAGACGGGCTTTCACCGTGTTAGCCAGGATGGTCTCGATCTCCTGACCTCGTGATCCGCCCGCCTTGGCCTCCCAAAGTGCTGGGATTACAGGCGTGAGCCACGGCACCCGGCCTAATCTCCTCTTATAAGGACGCCAGTCAGCTTGGATTGTGTCCCACTCATATGACGTCATTTTACCGTAATCACCTTTTCAAAGGCCTTGTCTCCAAATACAGTTATATTCTGAGATACTGGGATTAGGACTTCAACACATGAATTTAGGGGGAGACATAAGTCATCTCATATTAATGCCCCCCCAAATTTATTACTTCAGATAGTCATGCCCTAAATGAAAATTAAACAACTCAAAATTAAATAGAATTTTTAAATTTCATCATTTCTTTGTTATTATTATTAATTTTTTTTGAGACAGAGTCTCGCTCTGTCACCCAGGCTGGAGTGCAGTGGCTGATCTCGGCTCACTGCAAGTTCCGCCGCCTCCCGGGTTCACACCATTCTCCTGCCTCAGCCTCTCAAGTAGCTGGGACTACAGGTGCCTTACACCACGCCCAGCTAATTTTTTTATATTTTTGGTAGAGACGGGGTTTCGCAGTGTTAGCCAGAATGGTCTTGGGATCCGCCCGCCTCGGCCTCCCAAAGTGTTGGGATTACAGGCGTGAGCCACCGCGCCTGGCCGATTTTTTTTTTTTTTTTTTTTTTTTTTTACTATCAATGATATTTTTTATGAGAGATAGCACACCAAGTATTGCTATAAATATTAGGATTAATTCTATTGGTGTGCTTCATGATCATGTATATTTTATGAAGATTTATTAGACCAAAAATTATAAAATTTATCTTAAAGTAATTACTCCTGTGATAACTGTACATTTTAGCACTATTTTTATCTATTGGAATATTTTAATAGCTATAGTTAGTAAAATTCACCATAATCACTAGAGCTGTAAGTTACACTTTTATATTAAATACACATTTACACTTTAGCTGATTGATAGAACGTCAACCTAAATATCCAAAAGGAAATTTTTAATCAAGTGACTTCTAGGAGGGGTGCCTGTTCTGATGGTGGCTATTCAGAAACAGAGCAAATCTGAAGAAGAGACCTGGTTTCCATGCTGGCCACACCTGTTGCCACACTGATGGGATGTGCTGATCACAGCAAGATCACAGTCAGGCTAAGTGTGGGGTCAGCAATGGTCTTGCTCAAGGCACTTTGTGCTGAGGACACGTGACAGCCTGTGTGTGTGTGTGTGTGTGTGTGTGTGTGTGTGTTAGCTTCTGTTTTTCTGTGGGTAAATACATGACCCAGAAATTTCTCAAAATAATTTTATTCTTAGTACATAAGATCCACTCCATCACAGCTCTTTCTGTTCTGCTTTCTTGTTTATTGGATACCTCTTCAGGCCCAGGACGGCTCATGGAGGAGACAGGGACCCTCCCCAGGTCGAAGGTCCAAGGTCTGCATGATGGGGTGCGGCCCAGGATGGGTGCCAGGGATCTGGAGGACATGAGTGGATGAAGGCCCCGGGCTTCAGCTTCCTCTTAGTGGAATGTGGGTGATGAGGTCCGACCATGCAGCGCTGCTGTGAGGATCGGATGAGAGGATCCCTGGGAGGTGATTGGTGACTTGGTACCGTCACCTCAGTGACTGTTCTTCATCCTCATGGATGTTCAAAGAAAACTCCTTCACTCCCTTCACGAGACAGGACCGATACAACCTCTGAAAAATTCATCACCTTAGCCGAACTTTATAGCACTTTCTTTCTTTTCCAATTTATTTGATGCTATTTAAATCAGACCTAGTGATTCTGGGAAGCCTGAGATTCCTGTCCCTTAGAGGAGACGCCAGGTGTCTTCTGTGCGCATGCGCGACATTTGGGCGGAAACCCAGAGCTTCGACTCTGGGCTTGTTGGACTGAGGTCCAAGGAGGGATTCACCACGTTGGTGTAAGGTGTGGTCTGTGTTTCAGATTCATGTACCAGATGAGGTGATGCTTTGATGTCAATACCTCGTGTTGTGAGAAGGTGGGGGATCTGGACCAGTGGTCTAGAGGGCCCGTATGGGGCAGGACCCAGACACCTGAGGATACCGGGTTTAAGAGGGGCGGGGCTGAACGAGGCCTCTCCGCGCACACAAGGTGCCTTGGGCACCTACATCATGCTGTGCGGCTTCCGTGGGGGCGTCCAGGGCGGGGTCTGAGCTGGGAGACCCGCCTCTGTCCTGTTCTCCTGCAGTCACTTAAAACTTTTTAGTTTTCCACTAAAATATCCAGATGAGATAATTTCATGGGTGGGGAGAATGGAGGCAGGGAGAGTCACATGTGGACAGGGTGAAGGTTTAGGACGCTCACTGTGGAGGATGAGGAAGCAGCCGCCCTGTAGGTGGTGTGGGTCTGTCGCTCTCTAGGCGTCAGCACAGCCCTTACGCCCTGCAGAATCCTAGTATGGGGAGGCAGAGCTCACCCAGCAGTGGGTGTGCGCCCACTGATAAGCCCTGAGCTAGGGTTAGGCCTGTGAGACAGGGCATTTGCCCTGTGATGCCAGATTGCTGCCATCCTTATGTGCTGGGTCCAGAGTTCCCGCAGGTGCAGACACCGGGCCACTGGGCCCGTCTGGGGCCACTGAGGCGATGCTGCCGCCTGTGGGGCGATGATGGAACCCTTTGAGTCAGAATCTGCCCGGGAAGCCATGGGGCAGTCTGGGAGCCTGGGGTGGCCTCAGGTGACTGAAGCCCATGGACGCAGGTCTGGGCGCTATGCAGACCCCCTGGCCCTGGGAAACAGGACCCAGAAAGGTGGTGGCTTCTTTGATTTCAGGGACTCCAGGTTGATGGAGACCCTAGGGCTGAACCCTCCCTAAGGAAGTTGCTTCTGGGTCGGGTAAACAGCAGCGTGGCCCCCTCCCTGCGATCTATTCCACATCAGCACTGGGCACGAGGGTTTGTCCCTGGCACGGGGCCTGAAGAATGTGCTTCAGGTGCCTTGGCTGGCCTTTGCTTCCTCCTTCCAACCCCGGGGGCTCCTCCATGGCCCACACCCTCTGCATCCTGCCCCACCCTGCTGAGGCTCCGGCTTTGGCCCAAAGTCAGACTAAGTGTGGCATCTCTGGGCCCTGGACCTGCCCAGTGAGTTTTCCAGGATCCCAAGGGACGCATGCCTGGGATAGGTGTGTGGCAGGTCAGGTTTCTGTTAGCGACCAGAAGAGTCAGTTTCCACTAAACTTTAATTTTATGAATGCATTAACACATTAAACATTATAGAACTGGAAAAACTAGTGCCTGGGGACTAGGGCAGGAATGAGAAAACAAGCCCATTAAAACCCCAGCTGGGTTTTCTCAGATGCTAAAGTCTGATCAAATAATAATAGCATTCTTTCACATATTCCTTATACTAGGGTCCATTCAAGATTAAGAAACTTTCCAAGACTCTGGAGAAAGCTTTCCAGACCCTAGTCACTACTTAAAAGTTTAGATATTGATAGAATGAAATACACTGTCTTGCAGGTGCACTCCGCACATAGGCATGGAGCTTAGAATGTATATAAGCACTAGAAAAAGAAGCTTGTGGCCGGGCGCGGTGGCTCAAGCCTGTAATCCCAGCACTTTGGGAGGCCGAGACGGGTGGATCACGAGGTCAGGAGATCGGGACCATCCTGGCTAACACGGTGAAACCCCATCTCTACTAAAAAATACAAAAAACTAGCCGGGCGAGGTGGCGGGTGCCTGTAGTCCCAGCTACTCGGGAGGCTGAGGCAGGAGAATGGCGTGAACCTGGGAGGCGGAGCTTGCAGTGAGCTGAGATCCCGCCACTGTACTCCAGCCTGGGCGACAGAGCGAGACTCTGTCTCAAAAAAAAAAAAAAAAGAAAAAAAAAAAGAAAAGAAAAAAGAAAAAGAAGCTTGTAACTCTGAGTTGGTCTGGTAAGCTACTCCGACCTTCTCCCCATAACTGGTTGCAGAAAGAACCTCTGTTCTTTCCCAGTCTGTCTGCATCTCCCTAATGGACATCGAGAATAAACAGCCAGATCCTGTTCTGTCCCAGAACTCGTGTGGGACAGGGAGTGCCTCTCCGAAGCCCTCCCTCGATCCCCACCTCCTCCCCACCCAACCTGGGCGGCTCCCGATCCTGGGACTGGGTTCAGGGAGCCATGGGGTGGTGGAGGCTAGTGTAGTAGGGTGACCCCTGTCCCAGGGGTGGCCAGGGCCCTAGTCACCAAGCACGAATAACAAAATAATAAATTTAAAAAATAAATGGAGAAAGAAAAAATAAGTGTGTGCATGAGCAGAACAAAGGGAAAGGCCAAGATGCCACAGGGTGACAGAGAGAAGGGGCCCCACATCACCCTTTGTGACCCCTTTCAACCGTCCAAACTCTCTAATTCATGAATTCTACAGCATTAATTTACAATGTACATAAATTTATTATGGTCCTGTGCTTTGCTCCTGGATAGAAGAGAACTTAAGGGAATGGAAAATCTCACAGAAGGGTGAAGGGTTCCCCAGCCAGCCTTGGGGTGGTGCCTGGTTGATGTTAGCCATAGGGGTCGTCATGAGGTGTCAGAGTCCCTGGGCCCCCATCAGCACATGCATCTCACGCTGTCCAGAATCCTAGAAGGGGACCTGTGGGCCTCCTCAGGGCAGCCGCAGGGTGGACCTCAGACAGGTCACAGAATGAGGTGGGCAGCTGAGTGTGTGTTTCTCCTGCCCCAGAACAGCCACTCAGCATCCCAGATCTCAGGTAACACCAGCCTCTTTCTCCAGGCCCATCCAGGAAGGAGAATCCAGGAGTCATCATTCCCCTGATGTTCCATCAGCTGACAATGGAGAGAGTGACAGAGAGACACTGAGCAGGACAGAGATGGCCGGAGATGGGGGCAAGACTGAACATGGGCAGAAAGGAGGACAGGAGAGCCAGGAGGAGAGCACAGCGGGGTAGAAACAGTGAGATTCTGAGAGGGAAATAAAAACAGATGGAGGAAGAGACACAGGCGTAGGGAAAGGGAGAGGTGGATTGAATAGAGGCAGAGGGCAGAGACAGGGAGACAAGGAGAATGGGGGCTCCACCCAGGGAAGAACAGGCATGCAGCTCCCCTACACCCACAACCCCATGGAGGGGACAGGACTCACCTGCGACAAAGCCTGTCATCCGAGGTCGGGACTGAGTTGCAGTTCTGGTTTATCAGCTTCACCATGAAGGTCCAAGGGCAGCACTGCTCGAAGCAGACTCTGAAGGTGCAGTTTCCACACCTCTGGGTCCTGGCCAAGGGCACGACGGCATCATCATAGCAACAGTGCTGCAGGGGGTCGTAGAACTTGTCTCCACATCTCATGTGCGGCTGGCACAGCATCAGGTAGGGAGTCATGGGGGCCACTGGAGGAGACAGAGCTGGTGAGATCCAGGTGGTGGTGGCAGGTGGGTCCCAGCCTGGGGTCCCCTGGAAGGTGTACCCCTCCCCCAGCTTCCCAAGCCCTCCTGGGCTCACCTGGGGCTCCGTGTGAGCAGAGGATCCTGGAGATGAAGAAAATGGCAAAGACAGCTGTGGGAAAGGGAAAGGGAAAGGGAAGATGGGGTGAGTGGACAGCCACAGATATGACTGGCACCGACATTTAGAAGAAGATTGGGTGGAACCAGGGCTCGGTATGGCTTTGAGCAGTTCAGGAACTGAAAGAGGGCTGTGGATGGGGCTAATCTGGGAACTGTGGATGGGAAATTGCTGTGAGCAATTCACGCCTGGAGATTTGGCTGGGCATGGCAGCAGGGATGAGGTGTAGTTTGGGGTGGGAAGCGAGCCCTGATGGTGGCTGAGATAGGAGATGGGCTCGGGTAGGAATGGGGTCCTGTCCTCCTTACCCAGGACGCAGCCTCGGGAAGCCATGGATCTGGGGTGGCTGCAGTGGAGTGAGCAGGTGATCAGCAGATCTCAGCCACTCCTTTTATCCCATATTTCTAGTGGAGCTGGTGATGTCATAGCATGTCCTGCCCTCCTGCAAGTCCTGCAGAGACAGGCTGGGTCTTTGGGCAGGAGAGGTGCCAGGCAGGGTACGTGTCATTGTAGCTTTGATCTCACCTTTGTTCTCAGGAGAGAAGCGGTGTGCCCTTCATCTTCCCTGTGCTACGTGCCCCAGTGTCATTCCCTACACTGAGCCCTCCTGCAAATAGGAAGGTGCAGGATGCTCCTGGCATTAACACTCTCCCACACTTACACGTCCGCACAGCAATTCCACTGGATCCTACTGAGCTATGACTTTCCCCAATTTCCTTGGGACATTGCTAACCCATGACATCTTTCCAAGGGGGCCCATTAGGTCCTGACCTCACAACCGAAATGCATGGTCAAGAATCCAGTAACTGGCCGGGCGCGGTGGCTCAAGCCTGTAATCCCAGCACTTTGGGAGGCCGAGATGGGCGGATCACGAGGTCAGGAGATCGAGACCATCCTGGCTAACACGGTGAAACCCCGTCTCTACTAAGAAATACAAAAAAATAGCCGGGCGAGGTGGCGGGCGCCTGTAGTCCCAGCTACTCGGGAGGCTGAGGCCGGAGAATGGCGTGAACCCGGGAGGCGGAGCTTGCAGTGAGCTGAGATCCGGCCACTGCACTCCAGCCTGGGCTACAGAGCGAGACTCCATCTCAAAAAAAAAAAAAAAAAAAAAAAAGAATCCAGTAACTGCTCAGTCACCTGGAGTTCATGGCACTCGGGTGGGAGAGACTGTGAAACTCAGGCACCTGACTTTCACAGGTTTGGAAAGTGGGAGTGGAGCTGGCTGGACCCCCGGGACTCACACTCCTCTGGGGGCTCTTCACCTCCTTCTCTGTCTCATTAATGGTCATTTATCCAGGACAGGTCCACTTGGAAGCCCACATGCCCCAGGCTTTGTGTCAGACACTGGTGATGCAGTGCTGAGTAGAAAACGCAAAGTCAGTGTCTTCATGAAGTTCATGACAGTGAGAGGAGAGAGAGAGAGAGAGAAGGTAGGAGAATAAAACTCCTGATTTTGGTTGTTTTGGTTCCTGTGTTCAGTGTCATTAGCACTCTGAAGTTCTGGTGGAGAAATTCCACAGCTCTCCTGAGATTCTCAAAGGCCTTTTTCCTTAGTGTGCTTTTTCAGAGGGATGGGTTGTGATTTTCCCTGAGAAGAGCCATCTTGGGTCAGGATGTGAGGACAGAGGGGAAGGAGCTGTTTTGGGTCAGTTCTGTGAGCCCCTCTGAGGTTCTGCAGGAGTTCCTCAGCTCAAGCTCACAGGCCACACCTGGCATGAACAAGCCATTCTCCTCCCGGCCAGGCAAGGTGACCTGTCACCCTCTAGGCACCATGGCTGGGTCCCAGCAAGGCATGGATGTCATCAGGTTTGTGTGCGTGGAAGATCCTGCATCTGTGTTCCTGGGCAGCATGGACAGGGGGTTCTCTCTGGAGACAGGAGACAAGGGAAGAGGCTGCAGCAGAAATGACCTCAATAAAGACCAGAGTGCTCAGCACCACCTTCACCCAGGGCAGAGCAGACCCCGCTTCCAGCACCATCTCCCTGTCCGCTCCATTGGCCTCCATTCCTTGCCGCTGTGGGTACAGCAGTGTTTTCCAGCACACAGATTAGTATGTGCTAGTAGTGTGGAAAACCAGTGCAGCTGGGCATAAACAATGTCATTTTTAATTTTTAAAAAAAGGGTTAGAAAATGGGGCAGTGTGCATTTACCGGAATGCTGTGCTCAACTGTTTATGGCACTCTTTTCTTAAAAAAAAAAAAAAAAAAAAAAAAAAAAAGTTTATTTATTTATTTATTTTTGAGATGGAGTCTGGTTCTGTCACCCAGGCTGGAGTGCAGTTGCACGATCTTGGCTCACTGCAACCTCTGCCTCCCAGGTTCAAGCGATTCTCCTGCCTCAGCTTCTGAGTAGCTGGGGTTACAGATGCCCGCCACCATGCCCGGCTAATTTTTGTATTCTCCATAGAGATGGGGTTTTACCGTATTGGCCAGGCTGGTCTTGAATTTCTGAACGCAAGTGATCTGCTCACCTCAGCCTCCCAAAGTGCTGTGATTACAGGTGTGTGCCACTGTGCCCAGCCTGTTTAGGACTCTCTTATTGGGACTGTGTGTATTCCAAGTAATGATAGAATATTATTCTATTGTTCTGTCATGATATTATTACATGATAGCATAGCATATATCTAGAACTAGATATCTAGTTTCTGCAGGGAGTCACAGCCAAATGGTTAAGACACTTGGGAGCACAGAAGCCTCCAGGATCATCTCCTTCTTCTCTAAGAGTCACTGACATGTCTCCCCTTTGATGTTGTCCATAAAGGGGTACGGTTTTCAGGTCCTTGGTTCCAGGCATTTTCTAGGAGGCTGCAGTGGAGCCCTGCACTAGGTCTTACTGTCTCTACCAAGAAGAGGCAAGGCTGCCTGCATATGAGCCAGAGTGAGAGAGTAGACCACCTTCCCCGGGGCAGGGGCAGGGTGGGCATCTCTGAGGAGGGAGGAGGCCAGCTGCTCTTCCTGGCCTGAGCCTGGTCTCTCAGAGCAGCTGAGTCAGCCCAACGTCTCTAAGGTGGAGGGAGATTTTAGCAGAGCATGGGGGCCTCAGAGGCTGGGACAGTGTGAGGCCAGTGGGCGTCCATCCGGGGCTCCCTGGACACTAAGAGCCCCTGACTAGACATGATGAGGCTTTAGAGTCAGTCAGCCCTGGGTTCAAACCCTGTCCCTGCCCCTTCCTAAGATGTGAGAAGAGGCTGTGCACACAGCCATGTCCGATCCCGCCACCAGTCCCTCAGAATCCCCCTCAGATGCCCAGTCTGGGGCATCCATGTCTGGCCATGGGTCTGTCTTCTGCCTGGGGGCCAGCTGTGTGAGGCGGGACCAGGATTTCCCGGTAGAAGCCTGTTCTCAAGTGTCTAGAGAAGATCCCAGGTGTCTGGACAGTCAATGTAAACCCTGACCTCAAATGACCTTCGCTGTCACTCTCTCACCCACTTCCTGGATCCAAGCAAGACACCGGCTGAGGTTCTGCTGGTGGTTGTCAGTGACACAGGCTGGGCCAGGAAACCCGGGTCTCCTGACCTCCCACCCAATAGCTGCCAAGCTCCCCAGGCCTGGCCCCTCTGGGAAGTGTCTGTTCACAGACACTCTTAGAGGACACCCAGGTCTGATGTTCCCAGGGCTCCCGGGCAGGGCTGGCAGATCTTGGCTTCTGGAATGTGAAACCCCAGAGGATGTTGGCATTTCCTACTGTCAGCAGCTCCCCCACTGCTTGCCCTTTTACTCCAAGAAAAAATAGAAGGAATCTCCCTCCTGGCAGCTTTGGAGTGGCCTTTCCATCTGCCCTCAGGGAAGCCCTGCAAGGAAACAGGCAGGAATGAGGTGGAATTTCAGGTGTGCAAGTATGTCAGGTATGTAGAAGGAACGCTGGGTTTCCCCAGGCCGGAGGCCCCTCTGCTGCTGGTTGACAAGGAAGAGTCCGTGTGAGTCATTTTCTCCAAACACGATGTTGGGATTTCAGAAGCTCCCTGCAAGGGGGTTTCTGTTGACCAAAGCCTGATCCCTGCTCTGGCAGGATCCTTCACATGATGCAGACCAGTGAATTAAGAGCCTCTATGTCATAGGAGGGGCTGGAGGAGAGGCCCCAGGATTTGCTGCCAGGAATGAAGCTAGAACAATTTACCGAGCGGAGACTCAAGATCTGGATGCCGGTTCTGTGGCTAGAATAGTGTCTCAGCAATTCAGGGCCATCACCCGGACATGAGATGTTCCTGTGGCTACACCGAGAGACACTATGGCTGTGCTGTCCAGAGATTCAAATGCATCCAGAACCCCAGCTTCAAGGTCTTCTCGGAAGGAAAGCATGAAGCTTCCAGCCTCTGCAGACCAGAAGGTCCTGAAGATGTAAGCTGGATCCCAAGTGTCCACACCCACATCCTGCACCCCTTCCCTGGCTCTCACTGCCCTTGGCTTAACACAGCTCCTTGGGAGAGCCACAGCGTCACCCCTGCTTCTGCACCCAATATTCCATCCCTCTTCATTCTTCATCTTTCACTTAAATGTCACCCACCCCCTGAAATCTTCTTGAACATCAAGGCTGAGATCAGTCACCTGTTACCTCCTGATAGCACCGTGATTGTCATCTGCCATGCCCTTATCATGGTTCTTTGTGGCTTTTCTGTTAAGGCAGACACGCAAAAGTCAGGTCTCTGCTGTGGTTTCTGATCGTCAACAGGAAGTGATCAAGTCTTTTCAGTGACCAAATTGACTGAGGGCTTTATTGTTATTTGAACCAGAGCAGACTATTCAGCACCAGACGTCTGGACTGTTCTTTTTCTTCTCGCCCAACACTCTCCACCAGTAAAATACATATTTTTCTTTAACTTCTCTTTTTTTTTTTTTTTGAGACGGAGTCTCGCTCTGTCGCCCAGGCTGGAGTGCAGTGGCCGGATCTCAGCTCACTGCAAGCTCCGCCTCCTGGGTTTACGCCATTCTCCTGCCTCAGCCTCCCCAGTAGCTGGGACTACAGGCGCCCGCCACCTCGCCCGGCTAGTTTTTTGTATTTTTTAGTAGAGACGGGGTTTCACCGGGTTAGCCAGGATGGTCTCGATCTCCTGACCTTGTGATCCGCCCATCTCGGCCTCCCAAAGTGCTGGGATTACAGGCTTGAGCCACCGCGCCCGGCCTTTCCTTAACTTTTCATGTGTGTATGTGTGCGTGTTTTCAAGTGTGCAATTTAGTGGCATTTCACAATATTTTGCAATTATCTGTGATAATGTGGGCAAAAACTGTATAATTATTTCCAGACTCTCAAATACATTATGGCCCCAGGACAGTTAAAACCACAGAATCTCCCCTGTGAAAAGGTTTTTCCTCCTCTGCTCCACAGGAATTTAATCTCCTTCCTGTGTGAATGAATGTGCTTGTTCTGAGGAGAAGGAAGGAGGGTTCCTCTGAAAAAAGTCATTTGGGATCCAAATCTGGAGATATTCCCCTTAGGGAGGCTGACACACTCTTGTCAATTTTTGCTTTCCCTTTTCTTTGTGACTGTGTGTAACCCACGTGATGATGTCACAACTGTTTTCCCTAATAGTTTCAGCCAGGGATTTATAAACGTAGTAAGCTGGAAGGCTCTGAGTCTCACCCGTCCTTAGCCTCTCCTAGCAGGTGGCTGATGCTGTTGGCAGCCTGGGCTCCTGTAGCCCTGCATGTGGCTGTGTCCTGTGTTGGGAGGGCTAAGCGGGGAAAAGGTGGGCTGTGGAATCCAGCCTTAGACATTCCTCCATGCATCTGACTCCGTAGGGCACAGCTGAGAAGCAGCGGCACAGGGAAGCCCTGGGGCTGTCTGGAAGAGAGGGAGGTTTGAAGACCTGCAGGCAGCAAGTCTCACCAAGTCACCATGACAGGACAGACGGGTTGAGTGAGACACACCTTGAACATAGGACTTTCATCATCAATTCACTTTTTTCATTCATTCATTTAATACACCCTGTACACTTACTGTGTGCCAGTCGATGCTATGGCCACAATTGTGACTTAGTTCCAGGTCCTGCCCTCCTGGTTATCATAGTCCAGGGAGGACAGAGACACCTCTCCAGTGATGACCCAGGGTGAGTAAGGCTGGGAGCAGCGCCCAGGGTACCAGAAATGGCTTCCTGGAGGGCACCAGAAGACAAGCATTGGATGACTCTGGCTTTCCCACCTTTCTTCTTGCCCAGAGTTCCCAGAATCACTGTAGAATGCACTAGAAATGCATATTAGTTCGTTTCCATGGTGCTATAAAGAATGACCTGGGCTGGGCATGGTGGCTCATGCCTGTAATCCCAGCACTTTGGGAGGCCGAGACGGGCAGATCACGAGGTCAGGAGATCGAGACCATCCTGGCTAACACAGTGAAACCCCGTCTCTACTAAAAAAAAACACAAAAAATGTAGCCGGGCGTGATGGCAGACGCCTGTAGTCCCAGCTACTCGGGAGGCTGAGGCAGGAGAATGGCATGAACCCGGGAGGCGGAGCTTGCAGTGAGCCGAGATCGTGCCACTGCACCCCAGCCTAGGCGACAGAGCAAGACTCCATCTCAAAAAAAAGAATGACTTGAAACTGGAAAATTTATAAAGGAAAGAGGTTTAATTGACTCACAGTTTTTCATGACTAAGGAGGTCTCAGGAAATGTACAATCATGGCAGAAGGTGAAGGGAACGCCATGGGGGCAGGAGAGAAAGAGAGGGAGCAGGGAACTGCTGCACACTTTTAAACCATCAGATCTCATAAGAACTCGACCACTATCACGAGAACAACAATAGGGAAATTGCCCCCATGATCCAATCACCTCCCACCAGATCCCTTCCCTGACACATGGGAATTGCAACTTGAGAGGAGTTGTTTGGGGACACAGAGCCAAACTATATCAGAATGCACCATCCTAAGAAAGGAATCATTGCCTGAAAGTGCCTGGGCTTTGTTTCTATTCTTCCCAGAGAATGCAACAACTTGAACTAAAGAGAAACTGCCCAGGACAGCCCTGGCCTCATTCCCATCCCTTCTAGAGGGGGTGTCCGGTAACACTTGCCCAGGGCGTGTCCACCACACATAAAACCCAGAGCTCACTGCTGAGTCCTCAGCTGTGGTGCAAGTGGGGCAAGCACGGGAGACTCTGTCTGCCCTGGGCAGTGCTCCTGAGCCTTGGGGGACCAGTGAGTCATGAATCCTACGCTTCCACTGTCCCTTGCTGCCTGTCTGTAAGTAATTAACTTGCTTTGTCAAACTGGCTGTGGTTGTGGGTGTTCTGTTCACCACTCTCAGTGTAGTCAGAGTACAGCCCAAGATGCAGTGGCTGAAGTGTTCAGACCTGTATTCCGGGTGGTTAGCGCAGTGGTGGCCTTTGCCATCCTCCCTGCAGTGGGAGTCCTCCCTTGGGATTGGTAACTCATGAGTGCTGCAACTTTGGCAGAGCAAGGGGGATCCAATCTGATGAACCCATGGCTTACCAGGTGGGCTGTAATATGAAAATGTTTGTTCTTTGGCTTCCTATTACAACGCTAAACTTGGAACTTCCTAAGTGATAGGAGTGTCTTTTGTTCTTCCCAATGAGCCTCTTTCAGATCACACAGCAGGAGCTCAGGCTAAAAATATGCCTTAGGGTAGGGCCCCCAGGTAGCCTCAGCATCAGGGCAGTAACCAGAAGAAAGACCAAAATATTTGAGGATTAGAGGGAAGGAACCTTCAGTGTCACCCATTAACCTCCAAGAAAGGTGATGATGGGGAGGCAATACACACCAAAGTATAAAAACTCTTTTTTTTTTTTTTTTTTGAGACAGAGTTTTGCTCTGTCACCCAGTCTGGAGTGCAGTGGCATGATCTTGGCTCACTCCAACATCCACCATCCAGGTTCAAGCAATTCTTCCTGCCTCAGCCTCCCGAGTAGCGGGGATTACAGGTGCCCGCCACCATGCCCGGCTAATTTCTGTATTTTTTGGTAGAGACAAGGTTTCCCCATTATGGCCAGCGTGGTCTTGAACGCTTGACCTCAGGTGATCCGCCCACCTCAGCCTCCCAAAGTTCTGGGATTACAGGCGTGAGCCACTGCACCTGGCCTAAAAACTCCTGAACAAGAAGAATTGAACTTCCTAGCTGCTGAACACATGGAGATGTGGAGAGGACCCAGAGTCCAGGGAGGCCATGGAAGCTCCCACCATCCCCATCACTTCTCCTGTCCATCTCCCCTTATGAGCCTCGGCGAGATCTAGTCTTTCTTCTCAGTGCTCCTAAGCTACAGGCAGTCCCTAAGCAGGGGAGAGAAGTAATCAGATTGTGATTCAGGAAAATCCGTGTGTCCTTCTGTTGGGAGGAGGCTTGTTGGGAGGATTGAGATGGGAGCAAGAGACCAGGCAGGAGGCAGATGGAGCAGAAATACTCATGCAATTTCCAGAGTCCTGCAGGCCCACTCGCTCTCATGGGTGGATGAGATAAGCACTCACATCCCCGACCCCATTTCTCACTCTGCCTTCAGGCCTCCCCTCTCCTGCAGCTGCCGTGTAGAGCAGTGATCTCCAACATGGGGACTGTGACACTTTTTCAGGTTGTGAACCAATTTATTTGTCACCATGGGTATCTTAGACATTAAACTAGCATCAATAAAGAATAGAGGAATGTGCACACTACAGTATCTTATTCATCGGTGTTTAATTCAACTTTCTTTTGGGCTGTGTGTCAGTCATATAGAATGTGATGTGAGTTTTTCCTAGTGAGTCACAGCCAAACAGTTACTAAACACCGGAAGGAAAAATCCTCTGGGCACAGGCTCACCTCGTCTTTCCTAAAATCACTGACTAGCTGCCCTAGTATGTTGCTCCAGAAAAACAAGTTGAGAGCTCACAGCCTCAGTCCTAGGTCCTTCCTGGGCAGGCTGAGATTGGGCTTGGCATCTGGCCTGCTACAAAGAGGGTTGAATTTAGGCCTGGAGACTAGCCAGTGCCAAGGAGAAGCACATTCCTCAGGGTGGGGTTGGGTTGGCGTCTCTGGGGAGGGAGGAGCCCAGCCGGCCGTCCTTGGCCTTGGTCCTGGTCTCTCAGGGCAGTTAAGTCAGGCTGGGAAGAGAAATCAGCAGAGGGAGATGATGACAGAGCCGGGGAGTCAGAGGCTGGGTGGGCAGGAGGGCAACTGGACCAGCCCAGGGCTCTGTGGATGCAAGAGCTCCTGTCTCAGCAATCCTGAGACTTTGCAGTCACACATACCTGGGTTGGGATCTTTTCATTTTCTCAAAGGGTCAGATAAGCTCTTTTCTAGCAGCCCTTTCATCTCCCTGTATGGCAAGAACATTCAATTTTGGAGATTGACAGCTTTTCAGTCCTTAGTCACATCCACTGCACATCTGGGCACAGCATGTGCTCCCTGTCTCAGCAGCAGCAGGACATTCAAACCACTTAAAACCCAACCCACATGCAGCAACCCTCACCATGGGCCCATGCACAAAAATAGGCAAAGCCACCTAGGTAAGTGCACACTTGCTTCACACTGGACCAAGCCTGAATCCTTCTTCTTCGGGAGTGCTGACACTGGGTCCTATTTTGGTTATAAAATTTATTTTACATCCATGAGCAACTGTGTGTCATTTCTCCCGAAATCCATTACAGTTCCAAGGTGGGGAATTTTCCCAGCAAGCAGCAGGGTCCGCTAAAACCCCATATCAAAATTCCCAAAGAAGCAGCCTGTGCATCCCCCATCCGAGAGCTGCCCACTCTGGGTTGTCACTGTCCAGGGACAGTGGGCCTGAAACTCTTTGAGGACAGGAAGCCGAGCTGCATCACTCACTGCCATGTCCTTAGTTATTGGGGACCCCATCTCTTTCCAGGGTCACAGGACTCTCATGGCTTCCTGGGAAATAAGAGTAAACTCCAACTCTCATTGGTTACATTTTGTCACCCTAGTTTTCTCTATGAAAGAAAGACTCTGGCATAAGGGCCCCCTGCAGGTCATAGATACCATCTGGACGGGACTCAGGCACCCCTATTCCAGCCCAGAATCCCCCTTAGTCCTGAGCTGAACCCCTCCAGAGAGGCAAGCAGCCCCTGATCCCAGATGCCCCAGGCTGGCCTCAGGAAAGACTTTCCCACAATCCCAAGTGCTGCTGGGGGACTGAGCTTCCGGAACGCGGCACACAGGAGAGCACTGGGGTTTCCTGCTGTCGTGGGCTTTGCCTCTGGAATAAGTGCAAAAGAGATGGAATCATTATCCAGGTGACACCTGGGTGTGATTTCCACCTGGCCTCACGGAGTCTCTCCCAGATGACAGGCAGGAATTTGGTGGAATGTCAGATGTTCCAAAAGAACGTTAGGAATGCAGATGTCACTGAGGGAGAGGGTTGGGCCTCACCGGTGCCTGAGGGCCCATCCTCTGATATCCGCCTGGGTGGGTGGAGTGCACTGTGTTCCACCTGCACACTTCACACACGCAGGCTGGCCCTGCTACCTGCAACAAGAACTTAGGTGCCAGCCCCTAAAAGAACCGTAACACAAACAGGGCTGAAACATGACCTCCCACACTGCACATTAAAAGTAACAAGAAGCAGAGAAAAGCTGCAGCCTTTTGAGGACCAGAGACCGAGGGGTTTGTCAAGTCAGAGCTGTGACATCCTCTTTGAGGCTCTGTGGTTCTTGGTGTCTCCAAGCTTCCAGGCACTGCCATGTTCCCCTTGTCCAGATGCAGGTGCCTGCAGCAGAAGCTGTATGCGGTACATCTGGTCCAGCCACAGCCTTGCATGGAGATGGCATTTATGCCAGCTCCTGGAACTGCCCACTCCACCGAGCAGCCAGAGTGCTTGGCTGTGCACAGTGGCCAGACCCTACTCTTGCTTGCTCACACACCATGCCTGGCTTGCCTGTGGCAGGTGTGGGATCTGGCGTGGTAGTGTGGTCGGAGTGCAGTCAAGCCGAGTGGGTGGAACAAGCACAGCAGGCAGGAGCAATACTCAGGGAGTCTCAGGACCAGGTGACAGCCCTGGGTCTGCTGAAGTGCTAAATCTGAAAAATCCCTCAAAGACCAGTTCTTTAGGTTTTACAACAGTGATGTGATGAGGTAGTGTTGGGGAAGTGGCTGGTAGCGTCTTTTGCCTTTCCCTCAAGATAAAGCCAAAGATTTTCTTTTTTTTTTTTTTTTTTCCAGTTGTCAAATGATCCTTTATTGAAATATTTTCCTTTGTGCTTCTTAACTAGCTGGGCATTCCACAGCACCACTGTTGGTGTCATCTATGATGTCATAAGGGTGGCGGCCATCAACATCACAGTCCACAGACTGGGCATTCCCCCGATCTCTTTAATGGTTCCAGAGAGTTCTCTGGCTAAAGATCGGTGCTGGATCTGTCGAGCAATGTCAACGATCTCATCAAAAGTGATATTCCTACTGTGTTTAACGTTTTTCCGTTTCTTTCTGTCTCTTGGTGGTTCCTTGGGGGGCTTTGATGATTAGGGCAGAAGCAGAAGGCAGTACCTCAATCTGGGCCTGTTTTGAATGTTCAGTTTTACTGTAATCCTTAGGCCCTTCCAGTCACCCATTGCCTTGTCAATGTCATCACCAACCTTTTTTGGAGACAGACCAAGGGGCTAATCTTGGGGGCCAGAACAGAAGTGGCACCGATTTCACCCCCAGTGCACCTGAGGTATAGAACTTTGATCTCACTGGGGGCTTAGTGGTGGCGGCTGGTGTTGGATGAACCCAGATTTGGGATGACCAAAGAAAGGTGCACCTTGGCCTCCTCTGAGCCAAGAGCTGAAAGTGAAACCAAAGATTTTCTAGCATCCAGTTCCTACATACGAATGCCCAGGGAATAGAGAACCGCACACCTTCTTTTTACTTACCTTAAGTGTCACATTTTTCTTCTTTAATGTCACATAAGAGCAATATTTTCTTCAGGTATCTTATCACAAGAACCACTACAAATTCTAAATCAGTGAGATCAGCCTTTCCATGGAGAACTCATGTTGACATCCCTGGTCCCATATTTGCCAAATAGAAAGTTTCCCAGAAAATCAGACACTATGTGTTATCAAAGAACAGGAAGTATTTAGTCATGAAAAATTAAGGATTCACAAGACCTCAAGGGAGAATCTATAAAGAAGTGAATGAATGAAGAGAAACTTCCCAGCTTAAGAATAAAGCAGGAGGCAGAGGATGACATTTGACTCAGCTGAGTCTACACATGGTCTGAGTGTCCATTCCTGGCCTGTGTGAAAAAGCCTGTGAAAGATGTTTTGTACAATGACTTTGGCGATATAGGATGACAAGTAAATTTGTTACCCGGTGAATAGCTTAAAAGGAAACCAATAATGGAAACTCTTGGATGGTGGGAGGAACCTCACTCCATGCCTGTCTTCTGATGTTCATATGTTTTCTGCCTTTGCCTGAGAACTCATCTCCCAGCACACGACCAGACCGCTGTGGGAGAAGGAAGGGGAAGACGGGGTGAGTGGACAGCCACAGATACGGCTGGCACTGACATTTAGAAGACTGGGTGGAACCAGGGCTCGATATGGCTTTAGGCAGTTCAGAAACTGAGACAGGGCTGTGAATGGGGCTGACCCAGGTGCTGTGGATGGGGAATTGCAGAAATTTGGCTGGGCATGGGAACAGGGATGAGGGAACAGGGAGTTTGGGATGTGGAGCGAGCCCTGGTGGTGGCTGAGATGGGAGATGGGCTCAGGCGGGAATGGGGTCCTGTCCTCCTTATCCAGAACGCGGCTTCGTATAGCAATTGCTCTGGGGCGGCTGCAGCTGCGTGAATGGTGATCAGCCGATCTTAGCCACTCCTTGTATCCCATTTTCCTAGAGGAGCTGGTGATGTCACGGCATGTCTGGCCCTCCTGCAGAGACAGGCTGGGTCGTTGGGCAGTAGAGGAGCCAGGCAGTGTATGTGGGATAGAAGATTTGATCTCAGACACTTTGAGAACCAGGGGAGAAGTGGTGCACCCTTCACCTTCTCTGCCCTACGTGCCCCTTCTTTGGCAAACAGGAAGGTGCAGCCTGCTTCTGGGGTTATCGCCCTCCCCCACTCACACAGCCACACAGTGATTCCACAGGATCCTACTGAGCTATGGCTCTCTCCGCTTTCCTTGGTACATTGCTAACCCCTGACATCCTCCCATCAGGTCCCGACCTCCAAACCCAAGCCCATGGCCCAGGACGCAGTAACTGCTCACTCACCTGCAGCTCATGGTATTTGGGTGCGAGAGACTGTGAGCCTGTGTGACTCAGGCACCTGACTTTCACAGGTTTGGAAGGTGGGAGTAGATCTGGCGGGACCTCTGGGACTCACATTCCTCTGGGGGCTCTTCAACTCCTTCTCTGTCTCATTAATGGTCATTTACCCAGGACAGGAGAACTTGGAAGCCCACATGTCCCACGCTCTTTGTGTCAGACACTGGTGATGCAGTGCTGAGTAGAAAACGCAAAGTCAGTGTCTTCATGAAGTTCATGACAGAGAGAGAGAAAGAGAGAGAAGGTAGGAGAATAAAACTCCTGATTTTGGTTATTGTGGTGCTTGTGTTTAGTGTCATTGTCACTGTGAAGTTCTGGTGGAGAAATTCCACAGCCCTCCAGAGATTTTCAAGGACATTTTTCCTTAACGTGCTTTTTCAGAGGGTGGAGTGTGTGATTTCCCCCCAGAAGAGCCATCTTGGGGTCACGATGAGAAAACAGAGGGGAAGGAACTGTTTTGAGTCAGTTCTGTGGGCCGCTCTCAGCTTCTGCAGGATTTCCTCAGTTTGTGAGTTCACAGGCCACACCTGGCATGGACAAGCCACTCTCCCCAGGGTTAGTCCCAGCAGGGGATGTATGCGGTCAGATTTGTGTGTGTGGAATATCCTATATCTGTCTTTCTGTGGAGCATGGACAGGGGCTTCTCTCTGGAGCTCTGGAGGCAGGAGACAAGGGAAGAGGCGGCAGCAGAAATGACCTCATGATAAATACCAGAGTGCTAAGCACCCGCCTTCCCCTGGGGCAGAGCGGACCCTGCTTCCAGCACCATCTCCCTGGCTGCTACATTGGTCTCCATGCCTTGCTGCTGTGGGGTAGAGTGGTGTTTTCCAGGACACAGATTAGGACGTGCTGATAACATGGAAAACCATCAGTTGGGCGTAAACAATGTTGTATTTTAATTGAACAAAATGGATTAAGAAATGGGACAGCGTGCACTAACCAGAATGCTGTGCTAGATTGTTTATGACACTCTTATTGGAACTGTGTGTATTCCACGTAATGGCAGAATATCATTCTATCATTCTATCATATTATATTATTGTGCAGTAGAAGTAGGGAAGCTGCTGACAGCAGGAATTGCCAAGTCCTTGGACGTTTCACATTCCAGGAGCCAAGATCTGCCAGCCTGGCCCGAGAACCTGGGTATCATTCAGGAGTGTCTATGAATAGGGCCTGCCTGCCCTTCCCAGAGAGACCAGGCCTGGGGAGTTGGGAAGCCCATGAGTGAGAGGTCAGGACACCTGGGTTCTTGTCCGGCCTGTGTCACTGACCAGCAACAGGACCTCAGCCCGTGTCTTGCTTGGATCCAGGAAGTGCGGTGAGAGAATGGGCAGGGCTGGCAGATCTTGGCTTCTGGAATGTGAAACCCCAGAGGATGTTGGCATTTCCTGCTGTCAGCAGCTCCCCCACAGCTTGCTTTTCACTCCAGGAAAAAATAGAAGGAATCTCCCTCCTGGCAGCTTTGGGGTGGCCTTTCCATCTGCCCTCAGGGAAGCCCTGCAAGGAAACAGGCAGGAATGAGGTGGAATTTTAGGTGTACAAGTATGTCAGGTATGTAGAAGGAAGGCCGGGTTTCCCCAGGCCGGAGGCCCCTCCGCTGCTGGTTGACAAGGAGGAGTCTGTATGAGTAATTTTCTCCAAACACAATGTTGGGATTTCACAACATTCTACAGTGTAGAACATTCTATAATGTTCTAGAAGACCACAAGGACTTAGCACAGCTCCTTGGAAGAACCACAGCATCTCTCCGGCGTCTGTCTCCAATTCCCCAATCCCTCTTCATTTTTCATTTTTCCCTTAAATGTCACCCACCCTCTGGAATCTTCTTGAACACCAAGGCTGAGGTCAGTCACCTGTCACCTCCTGACAGCACTGTGGATGTTATCTGCCACCCTCTTACCATGGTTCTTTGTGGCTTTTCTGTTAAGGTAGACACTTGAGAATCAGTTCCTACTAAGGTTTCTGATCATCAACAAGAAGGGGAACAAGTCCTTCCAGTGACCAGATTGATGAAGGGCTTTATTTTTAGCTGAACCAGAGCAGAATATTTACCACCGGATGTCTGGACATTTCTTTCTGCTCTCCTCCTGAGGCCCCACAATTAAGTATATGTATTTACTTAACTTTTCATGTGTATGTGTGTGTTTTCAAGTGTGCAATTCAGTGGTATTTCACGATGTTTGGCAATCATCTGTGATATTCTGAGCAAAAAAGTCCACAGTCATTACCAGACTCAGACACATCATGGCCCCAAGACAGTTAAGTCCAAATAAATTTAAAAAAAAAAAAATTTCAAATTATGTATTTCAAAATTAAAATTAAGTTCCTAACATTAAAAAAAAAAAAAAAGACCAAAGGACCAGTGGAAGGTTTTCCCTCTTCTTCTTTGCAGGAATTTAATCTCCTTCCTGTGTGAATGTGCTTGTTCTGAGGAGAGGGGAGGAAGTTTCCTCTGAAAGAAGTCATTTGGGATCGAAGTTGAAGGAGCCACTCCCCTGAGGGAAGCTGACATATTCTTGCCAATTTTTGCTTTCGCTTTCTTTTTTTGTGTGTGACTGTGTGTAACCCACGTAATGATGTCACACCTATTTTTCCTAGTAGTTGTAGTGAAAGGATTATTAAACTTAGGAATCTAGAAGGCTCTTCTGAGTCCCGGCCATCCCTACCCTCTTCTAGCAGGATGCTGATGCTGTTGGCAGCCTGGGCTCCTGCAGCCCTGGATGTGGTGTGTCCTGTGTTGGGAGGGCTAACGGGACAGAAGGTGGGCTGTGGAGAAGAGCCTTAGTTCTTCCCCAGTGCATCTGACCCTGTAGGGCACAGCTGAGAAGCAGCTCCATGTGGAAGCCCTGGAAGGGAGAGAGGTTTAAAGACCTTCAGGCAACAATTCTCACCAAGTCACCAGGACAGGACAGACAGGTTGAGTGAGACACACCCTGAACACAGGGCTTTCATCATGCTTTCACTTTTTTCATTCGTTCATTTAACACACGCTATGCACTTGACTTACTCTGTGTCAATGGATGCTGGCGACACGATTGTGACTTAGCTCCAGGCCCTGCTTTTCTGGGTCTTATAGTCTGGGGGGGACACAGACCCCTCCAAAAGCAGTGATGACCCAGGGTGAGCAAGGCTGGAAGTAGCACCCAGGGCACCAGGAATGGCTTCCTGGAGGAGGGCACCAGAAGACAAGCATTGGAGAGCTCTGGCTTTCCCGCCTCTCTTCTTGCCCACAGTTCCCAGAATCACTGTAGAATGCACTAGAAATGTGTGTTAGTCCATTTTCACACTGCTAAAAACACTGCCTGAGACTGGGTAATTTATAAAGGAAAGAGGTTTAATTGACTCATAGTTCTGCATGCCAAGGTGGCCTCAGGAAATGTACAGTCATGTTTGAGGGTGAAGGGAAAGCAAGGCACATCTTCCATGGTGGCAGGAGAGAAAGCGAGTGAGCCAGGAACTTCTACACACTTTTAAACCACCAGATCTCGTGAGAACTCCCCCGCTATCACGAGAACAGCATGGGAAAAACTGCCCCCATGATCCAGTCACCTACCATGTCCTTCCCTTGACACATGGAATTACAATGTGAGATGAGATTTATGTGGGAAGACAGAGCCAAATTATGTAAGAATACACCATCCTGAGTAAGGAAGAACTGCCTGAAAGTGCCCAAGCTTGGTTTCTATTCCTCCGAGAGAATGCAACACCTTGAGCTAAAGAGAAACTGCCCAGGACAGCCCTGGTCTCATTCCCATCCCTCCTAGAGGGGGTGTCCTGCCACAGTAGCCCAGGGCGTGTCCACCACATATAAAACCCAAAGCTCACTGCTGAGTCCTCAGCTGTGGTGCAAGTGGGGCAGGCATGGGAGACTCCATCTGCCCTGGGCAGTGCTTGTGAGCCTCGGGAGACCAGTTTGAACGTCCTTTTGCTGCCAAGACAGAAAGCACATGGTGTACTCAGATGTGCACTGGATGTGACTGAGGAAGGGCTGGAAAGCTGACAATATCCAAAAATCGAATGTTCTTGTGGTACAGAGAGATGAACAGTCATGAAGCCTAGGCTTCTGCTGTCCCTCGCTGCCTGTCTGTAAGTAATTAACCTGCTTTGTCGAACTGGCTGTGGTTGTGGGTGTTCTGTTCACCACACTCAGTGTAGTCAGAGTGCAGCCCAAGTTGCAGTGGCTGAAGTGTTCAGATCCCTATTCTGGGTGGTTAGTGCAGTGGTGACCTTTGCCATCCTCCCTGCAGTGGGAGTCCTCCCTTGGGACTGGTAACTCACAAATGCTGCCAATTTGGCAGAGCAAGGAGAGTCCAATCTGATGAACTCACGGCTTACTCGGCGTGTTATAATATGAAAGTGTTTGTTCTTTGACTCTTGTTCCTACCATGAAGCTAACCTTGGAATTTCCTGAGTGATAGGAATGTCTTTTGTTCTTCCAGATGAGCCTCTTTCAGATCACACCAGCTGAGTTCATGCTAAAAATGTGATTTAGGGGCCAGGTGTGGTGGCTCACACCTGTAATCCCAACACTTTGGGAGGCCGAGGTGCGTGGATCATCTGAGGTCAGGAGTTTGAGAACAGCCTGGCCAACATGATGAAACCCCATCTCTACTAAAAATACAAAAATTAGCTGGGTGTGGTGGTGCGCGCCTGTAGTCCCAGCGACTTGGGAGGCTGAAGCAGGATAATTGCTTGAACCTGGGAGGCGGAGGTTGCAGTGAGCTGAGATGATGCCACTGCACTTCAGCCTGGGTGACAGAGTGAGACTCCCTCTCAAAAAAAAAAAAAATGTGATTTAGGGAAGGGCCCCCTGATAGCCTCAGTGTCATGCCAGTCACCAGAAAGACGAAAAGATTTGAGGATTAGAGGGTGGAAACTTTCAGTATTACCCACCAACTTCCAAGAAAAGTGGCAATGGCGAGGCGATAAAGACCAAACTTTATAAAAACTCTTGAAAAACTAGAGTTGAACTTCCCAGTTGCTGAACATGTGGAGGTGCTGAGAGGATGGGGTGTCCAGGGAGGCCATGGAAGTTCCCACCATTCCCATAGCTTCCCCTGTCCATCTCCCCTTATGAGCCTTGGTGAGAACTGTTCTTCTCAGTGCACTCGAGCTACAGACATGTCCTAAGCAGGGGACAGAAGTGATCAGATTGTGATTCAGGAAAATATGTGTGTCCTTCTGCTGAGAGGAGGGTGGGTCAGAGGATTGAGATGGGAGTAGGAGACCAAGCAGGAGACTTATAGAGCAGAAATTCTCATGCAATTTCCAGAGTCCTGCAGGCCCACTTGCTCCCATGGGTGGATGAGATAAGCACTCACATCCCCGACCCCATTTCTCACTCTGTCTTCTGACCTCCCCTCTCCTGCAGCTGCCGTGTAGAGCAGTGGTCTCCAACATGGGGACTGTGACACTCAGGTTGTGATTCAATTTATCACTATATCAAAATTCTCGAAGCAGCTGCCTGTGCATTCCACATCCCAGAGCTGCCCACTCTGGGTTGTCACTGTCTAGGGACAGTGGACCTAGAGCTGTTTGAGGACAGGGAGCAGGGCTGCATCACGCACTGACATGTCCCTAGTTATTGGGAACCCTGTCTCTTTCCAGGCTCACAAGATTCTCATGGCTTCCTGGAAAATAAGAGTAAACTCCAATACCTGTTGGTCACATTTTCTCACCTAGATGGGGTTTTAGTGGCTCCTGCTGCTTGCTGGGAAAAATCCCCCGCCAGGGAATTGTAATGGACTTCAGGAGAAATGACACACAGGCTGGGGAGAGAAAGTAGCAGTGGGAGATGATGACGGGGCAGAGGGTGTCAGAAGTTGGGTCGGAGGGAGGGCAGCGGGGCAGGGCCAGGGCTCTGTGGATGCAAGAGTCCCTCTTCCAGCAATCCTGAGACTTAGGGGTCAAACAGCCCTGGGTTGGACTCTTCTCTACATTTTCTCAAAGGTCAGATAAGCTATTTTCCAGTAGCCCTGTTCATCTCCCTGTACGACAAGAACATTCGATTTTTGGATATTGTCAGCTTCCCAGCCCTTCCTCAGTCATATCCAGTGCACATCTGGGCATACCATGCGCTTTCTGTCTTGGCAGCAGAAGGACGTTCAAACTACTCAAGCCCCAGCCCACATACAGCAACCCTCACCATAACCCCATGCTCAAAAGCTAGCCAAAGCCACCTGCTTAACTGCCTACTTGCTTCACACTGGACCAAGCCTGAATCCTTCCTGGGGAGTGCTGACACTGGCAAAGTGGCGTCATCATCTGGGGTAAATATGCAAGGTTCATTGTCTAATACCAAGAAAACTGAGTACACAGACAGAAAAAGTGCATCTCTCTCTCTCTCTCTCTCTCTCTCTCTCTCTCTCTCTCTCTCTCTCGGCACCTGAATGGGACTTTCAGCCCACAGCAGAGTGCACTGGATTTTATAGACAGGTTTGAGGAGGCGGTGTCTGATTTCCATAGGGCCCACAGATTGGTTGGACCAGCTGACATTTACATAGTGCTCAAGGAAGCTGGGTCACCCCACCCTAATCTTATTATGCAAATGGACTTTCTACTTGGTGGATGCCATGTTGTCTGCTTTCTACTGTGCATGCGGTTGGAAAGGAAAAGGGAAGATGGAGCTACCATTTTGAAAATGCCTAGTCCCAGGTAGCCTTTTCCTATTGGCACAACTGCTGGCATTCATCTGTGGAAGCTTCTAGCCTGCCTTCTATGTCTGCGACTCGATTTTAATGGCTGCTCTTTAGAAAAGAATATGATTTGGAGGGTGCTTTTCATTAAAAGCAAAACCTTACCAAGGACTTTCTTACCCTCACTATCTGCCTAAAATAATTTATTCTTAACTCCTATATCACTGGGTCCTATTTAGGTTATAAAATTTATTTCATGCTGGGCATGGTGGCTCACGCCTGTAATCCCAGCACTTTGGGAGGCCAAGGCGGGTGGATCACCTGAGTTCAGGAGCTTAAGAACAGCCTGACCAACATAGCAAAACCCCGTCTATATTAAAGATACAAAAAAAAAAAAAAAAAATTAGCTGAGCGTGGTGGTGGGCACCTGTAATCCCAGCTCCTTGGGAGACTGAGGCAGGAGAAGTGCTTGAACCTGGGAGGCGGAGGTTGCAGTGAGCCAAGATCATGCCACTGCACTCCAGCCTGGGCGATGGAGTGAGACTGTCTCAAAAACAACAACAACAAAACAAAACAACACAACAGAAATTGTGTCATTTCTCCTGAAGTCCATTACAATTCCCTGGTGGGGGATTTTTCCCAGCAAGCAGCAGGAGCCACTAAAACTCTATATCAAAATTCCCAAAGCAGCCGCCTGTGCATTCTGCATTCCAGAGCTGCCCACTATGGGTTGTCACTGTCTACGGACAGTGGACCTAGAGCTGTTTGAGGACAGGGAGCAGGGCTGCATCACTCACTGACATGTCCCTAGTTATTAGGAACCCTGTCTCTTTCCAGGGTCACAAGATTCTCACGGCTTCCTGGGAAATAAGAGTAAACTCCAACACCTATTGGTCGTATTTTCTCACCCTAGTTCCCCCTATGTAAAGAACACCCTGGCATGAGGGGCCCCTGCAGGTCACAGACACCATCTAGACTGGACCCAGGTACCCCTGTCCCAGCCCAGCAATGCCTGTCAGTCCTGGGCCCAGTTCCTCCAGAAAGGCAAGCAGGCCCTGATCCCAGGCACCCTGGGAAGACTCAGGGAAGACTTTTCCACAACCCCAGGTGCTGGTGGGAGACCTGAGCTTCTGGAACATGGCACACAGGAGAGCACTGAGTTTTCCTCCTTTCATGGGCTTCCCCTCTGGAACAAGCACAGAAAGAGCTCAATCATTATTCTGGTGGCATCTGGGTATGATTTCCACCTGGCCTCAGAGAGCCTCTCTCAGGTGACAGGCAGGAATTTGGTAGAATTTCAGATGTTCAAAAATAATGTTAGGGCCAGGCTCGGTGGCTCATGCCTGTAATCCTAGCACTTTGGGAGGCCAAGGCGGGTGGATCACCTGAGGTCAGGAGTTCGAGACCAGCCTGACCAATAAAGTGAAACCCTGTCTTTACTAAAATTACAAAAATTAGCTGGGCATGGTGGCAGGTGCCTGTAATCCCAGCTACTTGGGAGGCTGAGATAGGAGAATTGCTTGAACCTGGGAGGCAGAGGTTACAGTGAGTCGAGATTGCACCATTGTGCTCCAGCTTGGGCGACAGAGTGAGACTCTGTCTCAAAAAACAAACAAACAAACAAACAAACAAACAAAAACCCAGAATGCTAGGAATGCAGATATCACTGAGGGAGAGGGTTGGGCCTCACCAGTGCCTGAGGACCCATCCTCTGATATCTGCCTGGATGGGTGAAGTGCTCTGTGTTCCATCTGCACACTTCAAGCTTGGAAGCCAGTCCCTGCTACCCACAACAAGGACTTGGGGGCAAGTCCCTGGATGGCTGGACTGGATCCCTTCCTGTTTAAATGCTCTGCAGCAGCAACAGCAAAAACTTCAAGAAGAAGAAACCACTGAAACTCAAGGAGAAAAAAGCAGTTCTAGCGCAGCTGGCCAACTGTACTGGGGTGTTGGCCAACTCTCTGGTGTCAGGCTTCTGAGTCCAAGCTAAGCTATCACAACCCCTGTGACCTGCACGTATACATCCAGATGAGGCCTGAGGCAGCTGAAGAACTACAAAACATTACATTCCATCATTGTGATTTGTTCCTGCCCCACCCCAACTAATCAATCAACCTTGTGACATTCCTCCCCTGGACAATGAGTCTCATCTCCCCACCCTGCACCTTATGACCCCCACCCCTGCCCACAAGAGATAACCACCTTTAACTGTAATTTTCCACTACCTACCCAAATCCTGTAAACCTGCCCCACCCCTTTCTCTCTTTGCTGACTCTTTTCGGATTCAGTCCAGTTGCACCCAAGTGAAATAAATAGCCTTATTGCTCACACAAAGCATGTTGGTGGACTCTCTTCACATGGACTCACATGACATTTGGTGCTGAAGACCCAGGACAGGACAGGAGGACTTCTTCAGGAGACCGGTACACTGTCCTCACCCTCTCTCCGTGAGATCCACCCATGACCTTGGGTCCTCGGCCCAGCCCAGTGAACATCTCACCAATTTTAAATTGGGTAAGTGGCCTCTTTTTATTCTCTTCTCCAGCCTCTCTTGCTATCCCTGCTATCCCTTCACCCTTCAATCTCTCCCTTCCTTAATTTTGGTTCCTTTCCCTTTCTGGTAGAGACAGAGGAGACACGTTTTATCCATGAACTCAAAACTCCAGCACTGGTCACGGACTTGGGAAGATGGTCTTCCCTTGGTGTCTAATCACTGCGGGGATGCCTGCCTGATTATTCACCCACATTCCAGAGGTGTCTGATCACTGCAGGGATGCCTGCCTTGATCCTTCACCTTGGTGGCAAGTACCACCTCCCCTGGGTGGCAAGCACCACCACCCACCCTGTGTCTCTACCCTCTCTTTTCTCTAAACTTACCTTTTTACTATGGGCAACCTTCCACCCTCCATTCCTTCTTCTTCTCCCTTAGTCTGTGTTCTAAAAAACTTAAAACCTCTTCAACTCTTGCCTGACCTAAAACCTAAGTATCTTTTCTTCTGCAACAGCACTTGGCATCAATACAAACTCAACAATGGTTCTAAATGGCCAGAAAATGCCACTTTCGATTTCTCCATCCTACAAGATCTAGATAATTTTGTTGAAAAATGGCAAATGGTCTGAGGTGCCTGACATCCAGGCATTCTTTTACACGTCAGTTCCTCCCTAGTCTCTGCTCAATGCAACTCATGCCAAATCTTTCTTCTTTCTCTCCCATCTGTTCCTTCAGTCTCCACCCCAAGCTCTGAGTCTGTTAAATCCTCCTATTCTATGAACCCATGTGACCTCTCCCCTCATCCCCAGACTACTCCTCACCAGGCTGAGCCAGGTCCCAATTCTTCCTCAGCTTCCGCTCTCCCACCCTATAATCCTTCTATCACCTCCTCACATCTGGTCTGGCTTACAGTTTCGTTCCACGACTAGCCCTCCCCAACCTGCCCAACAATTTCCTCTTAGAGATGTGGCTGGAGCTGAAGGCATAGTCAAGGTTAATGTTCCTTTTCCTTTACATTTTAACAAAGTTATCCACTACCCTGACTATTCCTGGACTACAGCCACATTTCATTGCTGCCCTTCTTCCCAACCTAAAGCCTCCTTCATGTCTTCCTCTTGTATCCTCCCACCTTAACCCACAAGTATGGGACACCTCTGCTCCCTCCCTGGAAACCAATCACATGCCCATTACTATCCCATTAAAATCTAATCACCCTTACCCCACTCAACTCCGGTATCCCATCCCACAACAGGCTTTAAGGGGACTAAAGCCTGTTATCACTTGCCTGCTACAGCATGAGCTTCTAAAGCCTATAAACTCTCCTTACAATTCCCCCATTTTACCTGTCCCCAAACTGGACAAGTCTTACAGGTTAGTTCAGTATCTGTGCCTTATCAACCAAATTGCTTTGCCTATACATCCTGTATTGCCCAACCCGTACATTCTTTTGTCCTCAATACCTTCCTCCACAACTCACTATTCCATTCTTGATCTTAAAGATGCTTTTTTCATGATTCCCCTGCACCCCTTGTCCCAGCCTCTCTTTGCTTTTACCTGAACTGACCCTGGCACCCATCAGTCCCAGCAGCTTACCTGGGCTGTACTGCCACAAGGCTTCAGGGACAGCCCTCATTACTGCAGCCAAGCTCTTTCTCATGATTTACTTTCTTTCCACCCCTCTTCTTCTCACCTTATTCAATATATTGATGACCTTCTACTTTGTAGCCCCTCCTTTGAATCTTCTCAACAAGATACCCTCCTGTTCTTTCAACATTTATTCTCCAAGGGATATCAGGTATGCCCCTCCAAAGCTCAAATGTCTTCTCCATCCATTACCTACCTCAGCATAATTCTTCATGAAAACACGTGTGCTCTCCCTGCAGATCATGTCTGGCTGACCTCTCAAACCCCAACTGCTTCTACAAAGCAACAACTCCTTTCCTTCCTGGGCATGGTTGGATACTTCAGCCTTTGGATACCTGGTTTTGCCATCCTAACAAAACCATTATATAAACTCACAAAGGGAAACCTAGCTGACCCCATAGATCCTAAATCCTTTCCCCACTCCTCTTTCTGTTCCTTGAAAACAGCTCTAGAGACTGCTCCCACACTAGCTCTCCCTGACTCATCCCAACCTTTTTCATTACACACAGCCAAAGTTTAGGACTGTGCAGTCAGAATTCTTACACAAGGACCAGGACTGTGCCCCATAGCCTTTTTGTTCAAACAACTTGACCTTACTGTTTTAGGCTGGCCCTTATGTCTGCATGTGGCAGCTGCCACCACTCTGATAAGACAGCTAAAGAAGCAGCCAGTATTCCTACTTCTGTCCCTCATGGCCAGTTTTCTTCCTTCTCATCAGTCACTCCTACTTACTCTTCCACTGAAGTTTCCACCTATCAATCCCTCCCCACTCAAGGCAAATGGTTCTTGGATCAAGGAAAATATCTCCTTCCAGCCTCACAGGCCCATTCTATTCTGTCGTCATTTCATAACCTCTTCCATGTAGGTTATAAGCTGCTAGCCTGCCTCTTAGAACCTCTCATTTCCTTTCTATCGTGGAAATCTATCCCAAAGAAATCACTTCTCAGTGTTCCATCTGCTATTCTACTACTCCTCAGGGATTGTTCAGGCCCCTTCCCTTCACCACACATCAAGCTTGGGGATGTTCCCCTGCCCAGGACTGACAAATTGACTTTACTTACATGCCCCGAGTCAGGAAACTAAAATACCTCTTGGTCTGGGTAGACACTTTCACTGGATGGCTAGAGGCCTTTCCCACAGGGTCTGAGACAGCCACCATGGTAATTTCTTCCCTTCTGTCAGACATAATTCCTCGGTTTGGCCTTCCCCCCTCTATATGGTCTGATAACAGACCAGCCTTTATTAGTCAAATCACCCAAGTAGTTTCTCAGGCTCTTGATATTCAGTGGAACCTTCATACCCCTTACCGTCCTCAATCTTCAGGAAAGGTAGAACAGACTAATGGTCTTTTAAAGACACACCTCACCAAGTTCAGCCTCTAACTTAAAAAGGACTGGACAGTAATTTTACCTCTTGCCCTTCTCAGAATTAGAGCCTGTCCTTGAGATGCTGTAAGGTACAGTCCATTTGAACTTTTATACGGACGCACTTTCTTGCTCGGCCCCAACCTTATCCCAGACACCAGCTCTCTAGGCAGCTATCTTCCAGTCCTCCAGCAGGCTAGACATGAAATTCGCCAGGCTGCTAATCTTCTCTTGCCTACTCCAGATTCCCAGCCATATGAAGACACCCTAGCTGTATGATCAGTTCTTGTTAAGAATCTGATGCCTCAAACTCTACAACCTCGATGGGCAGGACTATCTAGTCATCTATAGCACCCCAACTGCTGTCCATCTGCAGGACCTTCCCCATTGGGTTCACCATTCCAGAATAAAGCTGTGCCTGTCAGACAGCCAGTCTAATCTTTCCTCTTCCTCCTGGAAGTAGCAAGTACTCACCCCTACTTCCCTTAAACTCACCCGCATTCCTAAAGGATAATAGTAATCCTTATAAGCCTAATATATCTTTTCATTTTTATTAAGGTCTCTTCTTCCTTACCCTATGCTTTACAACAGGGCTTTATGCAGTCACCCCCACTACTTGGACTGTGCCCTCAAAACTTGTCATTCCTGCTATCTTCTGTCTAGTCATACTCCTATTCACCATTCTCAACTACTCATAAATGCTGTGCCCCTGTTTACACTGCCGGTTTACACTTACCCTCCAAACCATCACAGCGGATATCTCCTAGTATTATCCCCAATCCACCAATCTTGACTCCCTCTTGGAGTGGATAGATAATCTTTGCTGACAGGGCACCTTCCAATACTTTCCCCCGATAAAGTCCTAGTCTTTGCTTTTATACTCACTCTTATTCTCATTCCTGTTCTTGTGCCTCCCTCTACCTCTCCCCAGCTATCTCCATCACACTATCAATCTCACTCACTCTCTCCTAGTCGTTTCTAATCCTTTTTTAACAAACAACTGCTGGTTTTGCATTTCTCTTTCCTCCAAAAACGCAAAGGGCTTGACTTACTCACTGCTTAAAAAAAAAAAAAAAAGACTGTGTGTATATATATATTTTTTATTTATTTATTTATTTTTTATTATTATTATACTTTAAGTTCTAGGGTACATGTGCATAACGTGCAGGTTTGTTACATATGTATACTTGTGCCATGTTGGTGTGCTGCACCCATCAACTCGTCAGCACCCAACAACTCGTCATTTACATCAGGTATAACTCCCAGTGCAATCCCTCCCCCCTCCCCCCTCCCCATGATAGGCCCCGGTGTGTGATGTTCCCCTTCCCGAGTCCAAGTGATCTCATTGTTCAATTCCCACCTATGAGTGAGAACATGTGGTGTTTGGTTTTCTGTTCTTGTGATAGTTTGCTAAGAATGATGGTTTCCAGCTGCATCCACGTCCCTACAAAGGACACAAACTCATCCTTTTTTATGGCTGCATAGTATTCCATGGTGTATATGTGCCACATTTTCTTAATCCAGTCTGTCACTGATGGACATTTGGGTTGATTCCAAGTCTTTGCTATTGTGAATAGTGCCGCAATAAACATACGTGTGCATGTGTCTTTATAGCAACATGATTTATAATCCTTTGGGTATATACCCAGTAATGGGATGGCTGGGTCATATGGTACATCTAGTTCTAGATCCTTAAGGAATCGCCATACTGTTTTCCATAATGGTTGAACTAGTTTACAATCCCACCAACAGTGTAAAAGTGTTCCTATTTCTCCACATCCTCTCCAGCACCTGTTGTTTCCTGACTTTTTAATGATTGCCATTCTAACTGGTGTGAGATGGTATCTCATTGTGGTTTTGATTTGCATTTCTCTGATGGCCAGTGATGATGAGCATTTTTTCATGTGTCTGTTGGCTGTATGAATGTCTTCTTTTGAGAAATGTCTGTTCATATCCTTTGCCCACTTTTTGATGGGGTTGTTTGTTTTTTTCTTGTAAATTTGTTTGAGTTCTTTGTAGGTTCTGGATGTTAGCCCTTTGTCAGATGAGTAGATTGCAAAAATGTTCTCCCATTCTGTAGGTTGCCTGTTCACTCTGATGGTAGTTTCTTTTGCTGTGCAGAAGCTTTCGTTTAATTAGATCCCATTTGTCAATTTTGGCTTTTGCTGCCGTTGCTGACTCTATATTTTTAAATGAAGAGTGTTGTTTTTACCTAAATCAATCTGGCCTGGTATATGACAACACAAAAAAACTCAAGGATAGAGCCCAAAAACTCGCCAACCAAGCAAATAATTACACTGAACTCCCCTTGGACACTCTCTAATTGGATGTCCTGGGTCCTCTCAATTCTTAGTCCTTTAAAACCTGTTTTTCTCCTTTTCTTATTCAGACCTTGTGTCTTCCGTTTAGTTTCTCAATTCATACAAAACCACATCCAGGCCATCACCAATCATTCTATATGACAAATTCTCCATCTAACAACCCCACAATATCACCCCTCACTCCAAAATCTTTCTTCAGTTTAATCTTTCCAACTCAAGGTTCCCACACCGCCCCTAACTCCGCCCAAAGCAGCCCTGAGAAACATCGCCTATTATCTCTCCATACCACCCCCAAAAATTTTCGCTGCCCCAACACTTTACCACTATTTTGTTTTGTTTTTCTTATTAATATAAGAAGACGGGAATGCCAGGCCTCTGAGCCCAAGCCTGCACATATACATCCAGATGGCCTGAGGCAGCTGAAGAACTACAAAACATTACATTCCATCATTGTGATTTGTTCCTGCCCCACCCCAACTAATCAACCAACCTTGTGACATTCCTCCCCTGGACAATGAGTCTCATGATCTCCCCACCATGCACCTTGTGACCCTCACCCCTGCCCACAAGAGATAACCATCTTTAACTGTAATTTTCCAGTACGTACCCAAAGCCTATAAAACTGCCCCACCCCTTTCTCCCTTTACTGACTCTCTTTTCGGACTCAGCCCACTTGCACCCAAGTGAAATAAACAGCCTTGTTGCTCACACAAAGCCTGTTGGTGTACTCTCTTCACATGGACTCGCGTGACATCTGGCAGGGCTCCATGAGGTGCCTCTATGCTGGGACCCTAGAAATGAGCCATAACACGGGAAATCTATCACAATGTGTTTATGAAAACTATCCAGCATACACAATATAGATGTACTAAATACCATAGTAACCCCACATTTGAATTTCTTTCTTTTCTTTTTCTTTCTTTTTTTTTTTTGGAGATGGAGCCTCGCTCTTGTTACCCAGGCTGGAGTGCAGTGGCGCGATCTCGACTCACTGCAACCCCGGCCTCCTGGGTTCAAGCAATTCTTTGCCTCAGCCTCCCGAGTAGCTGGGATTACAGGCACCCACCACCATGCCCAGCTAATGTTTGTACTTTTAGTAGAGATGGGGTTTCACCATCTTGGCCAGGCTGGTTTTGAACTCCTGACCTTGTGATCCACCTGTGTTGGGCTCCCAAAGTGCTGGATTTACAGGGATGGGCCACCGTGCCCGGCCCGAATTTCAATAAAAAATTTCAATCAGAGGCCAGGTGGGGTGGCTCACATATGTAATCCTAGCACTTTAGAAGGCCAAGGTGGATGGATGGCATGAGCTCAAGAGTTCAAGACCAGCCAGGCCAACATGGTGAAACCCTGTCTCTACGAATACAAAAATAAGCTGGGTGTAGTGGCACATGCCTTTAATCCCATCTACTTAGGAGGCTGAGGCATAAGAATCACTTGAACCAGGGAGATGGAGATTGCAGTGAGCTGAGATCGCACCACTGCACTCCAGCCTGGGCAACAGGGGTGAAACCCTGTCTCAAAAAAAAAAAAAAAGAAAGAAAGAAAACAGGAAATTGCAGGACGCTTTTGGGTCCTTACCTCCCACACTCACATGTCTACACAGCTTTATATCTGACCCTGTGAGTCTTGAGCCCAGGCACAGGCCTGGGGCTATTCCACGACCTGGTCCTCTTCTAGATGTGCATCAGTGTGAGGGCCCAGTCCAGCAGGTGAGGTGTTGAGACCATCCTGTGATCCTGTGATGGGGGAGCCACGTGGTGTCCAGACCCACCAGGAGTTGAGGATTCAGGAAAATCTCCATGGTTGGCTCCCGAGTTGCCCATGGTGCCAGCTCTGGTGTCTCCCAGGTAGAAGCTGAGGCATCATCATCAGCCCAGCCCCGGGGGTGGATGTGGAAGTTTGCACTGGTGTCACACACAAGGTTCTCCTTCCACCCCAAACCCTGCTCAGAGATTCCAGGATTGTCTAATGGCCTTTAACAAACCCCTTTGTTCCTTGCCAGGGGGACATGTGTGGTTCCCAGGCTTTGTACCATGCACAAGTGCTACCAGGGTCCCTTTGGCCTCTCCCACACCTGACCACACTCTCTGCACCATAGGGGATGATCACCCTATATAGCAAACAGCCAAGGCACCCAGCTCCCCACCTCCAAGCTCCCCACCCCCCACCCCAGCATGGGGCTGGCTGAGAGTCCAGCTCTGCAACCAGAGAGGCTTGGGTCTCAGATAATCGCTGGGTGCAACAGGAGGAGAGACTTGGCCTCTGTGAGCCTCAGGTGCCTTCCAGGTAAAATGGAGCTCACCAGGCCCTGTGGCTCTATTGTCTTCTGGATGAACAAGAGGTGACATATTTAACCACCTGGTATTAATAATAAACAGTCATCATAGGCCGGGCGCGGTGGCTCAAGCCTGTAATCCCAGCACTTTGGGAGGCCGAGACGGGTGGATCACTAGGTCAGGAGATCGAGACCATCCTGGCTAACACAGTGAAACCCCGTCTCTACTAAAAAAATACAAAAAACTAGCCGGGCGAGGTGGCGGGCGCCTGTAGTCCCAGCTACTCAGGAGGCTGAGACAGGAGAATGGCCCGAACCCGGGAGGCGGAGCTTGCAGTGAGCTGAGATCCGGCCACTACACTCCAGCCTGGGCGACAGAGCGAGACTCCGTCTCAAAAAAAAATAATAATAAAAATAAACAGTCATCGAGGGCCATCTGTGGGCCCAGCCCTGCTTGACGTGCTGCTGAGGATGCAGCAGAGACATAATAGCGGGCCATGTGCCATCACTGGGAACACAGATTGTCCTCAGGCCTTGATGACTCAGAGAGTCAGGGCTGGGTTGGGGAAGTGGAAAGGTTTGGGAGCCCACAGTGGTTGCCCGACCCAGCCTGAGAGGCCAGCGATGTCTTCTTGG
Organism: Macaca fascicularis; assembly: GCF_037993035.2. Taxonomy (NCBI): domain Eukaryota; kingdom Metazoa; phylum Chordata; class Mammalia; order Primates; family Cercopithecidae; genus Macaca; species Macaca fascicularis. Next base: position 54,257,698 of record NC_088393.1, on the reverse strand, counting down.
AGAAGACGTCTGAGCTACTGTTTCAAGAATGAATGGGAACTGTGCCTGTTTCGGTGAGGCTGAATCCAGAGAGGCCAGAATGCAAGGCAGGAAGAGGAGACTGGAGTGGGCAGCAAGGCTGGGGCATTTATGGGCCCCTGGAAAACTCCAGAGTCTATCCTGAGGGCACTGAGCATGGCCCAGGCCTAAGCAGGGGATGGAAGTGATCAGATTTATGGTTGTAGAACATCCCTGCATCTCTCTTGTGAGGAGGTTGGAGAGGAGGGTTGAGCCTGCAGCTGGGTAATGGTGCAGTCATGAGGGGCCTGCAGTCCCCTCCTCCCCTGTGGAGAGGAGACAGCGTGTTCTCTTTCTCCATTGCTCCCTGCTCTCCTGGCTTGCCCGTTTGCAGCTCGGGAAAGATTACTGTCCTCCATACTAAGGGTGGCAACGTATTATTGGGTGGTATAACTCCTTGAGTACGTCATAGACAATTTTTTTTTAATTCATAAAACGGACACAAAAATGGGTTAGTGTGCACTGCACAGATTTTTATGAACTGCCTTGTGAAATCTTCCTTCGTGACTGTGGTGAGTCACATATTGAGGCAGAATTTATATTTTTCCAGGGAAGCAAAGCCAACAAGAATGAAGACGTGGCCAGGGCATGGTGGCTCATGCCTGTAATCCCAGCACTTAGGCCGAGGAGGAAGAATTGCTTGAGGCCAAGAGTTCAAGACCAACCTGGGCAACATGGCAAAATCCAGTCTTTACAAAATTTTTTTTTTAAAAGCTGGGCATGGTGGCACACACCTGTGGTCCCAACTACTTGGGAGGTTGTAGCAGGAGGATTGCTTGAGCTCAAGAGTTCCAGGCTGAAATTAGCCATGATCAGACCACTGCACTCCAGTTTGGGCAACAGAGTGAGACCCTGAAAAAAAGAAAAGAAAAGAAATGGGCTGGGTGTGGTGGCTCACACCTGTAATCCCAGCACTTTGACAGGCCAATGCACGTGGGTCACCTAAGCTCAGGAGTTCAAGACCAGGCTGGGTAACATGACAAAACTCCGTATCTACAAAAAATATAAAAATTAGAATTAGCCGAGCGTACTGCCATGGGCCTGTAGACCCAGCTACTCAGGGGCTGAAGCAGGAGAATCTCCTGAGCCCGAGAAGTGGAGGTTTCAGTGAGCTGAGATCATACCACTGCACTGCAGCCTGGGTGACAGAGCGAGATCTTGTCTCAAAAAATAAAAAATAAAAATTAAAAAAATTTAGAGCAGGCGCGGTGGCTTATGCCTGTAATCCTAGCATTTTGGGAGGCCAAGGTGGGCAGATCACGAGTTCAGGAGATCGAGATCATCCTAGCCAACATGGTGAAACCCTGTCTTTACTAAAAATACAAAAATTAGCTGGGCATGGTGGCACATGCCTGTAGGCCTAGCTACTCAGGAGGCTGAGGCAGGAGAATCGTTTGAACCTGGGAGTCGGAGGTTGCAGTGAGCTGGGATCACGCCACTGCACTCCAGTCTGGCAACAGAACAAGACTCTGTCTCAATTAAAAAAAAAATTTTTTTAAGGAATGAAGAAGGGTGCAGGCATGGCCTGGCTTCCTTCTTGCCCAAGTGCTACTGACTTAGATGCCCCAACACATCTTCCAATAATGAGGTTCATCTCTCAAACCATGGTTCCAGGCATTTCCTGGGATGGCTCAAGGCAGGTAGAGCCCTAGACACTGGTGGGAGAAAGCAGGTTTCTTGGGTCAGGATTAGGGTTGGGTCCCGAGGAGAGAGGAGTCCAGCCAACCCTCCTTGGCCTGAGCCTGGTCTCTCAGGTGGCTGAGTCAGGCCCGGGGTGAGACAGTGGAGGGAGATCATGACAGCACAGGGGGCTCTCAGAGGCTGGGAAGCAGGGAGGGCGGTCAGGGCCAGTCCAGAGCTCCTGTCCCTGCTCCTTCTCCAGGTGTCAAAAAAGCCTTTGCACACAGCGCTGTCCAATCCCTCCACCAGCCCCACGGAGTCCCCCGCCCTATCCTATCCACTGTCTGGGGACAGGTCTGTCTTTGGCACTGGAGCCCAGCTCTGTCTTGGTGGAACTGATCCTCAGGGTTTGGAACTTGAACTCTGCCCATAGTGAAAGGAGGTTCTGTTTTTCTGGCGAGTAAGTGCAAGATTCTGACCTCAGACAGACATTTAATTCTCCCATCCCACTTTCTAATCCATCCAAGCAGGACACGGTCCGAGGACCAACTGCTGGTCACAGACACAGGCTGGACCAGAGCCCGGGTTTCCTGAACTCCAGTCCACTCCAGTCCACATGCCTCCAACTGCCGCCCCACCCCGCCTCCGCTGGCCCAGCCCCTCTGGAAAGGGGAGGCAGGCCTTGGTCACAGATATCCCTCGATGAGACCCAAAATCTGACATTCCCAGGGTTCCTCGGTGGGGCTGGCAGAGCTGGGCTCCTGGAATGTGAAACCCCAGGGGCCTTGACATTTCCCGCTCTCAAAGGCTCTCTCTTCACTTGCCCTTTTGTCCCGGAATAAATACGACGACTCTTCCACGGGGCATCTTTGTGGTGTTAGTTCCATCTGGCTTCAAGGAGTCCCTCCCAGGGGACAGGCGGGAATGGGGTGGCATCGCACATGTCTAGAGGAGGGACGGAAGCTCTCCAGCCTGGACATCTCTCTTTGCTGGCTGAGGAAGCTGTGTCACTCACTTTCTCCAAGCATAGTTATCAGAATTGAAGGGGCTGATCTCTCTCTCCCTGCAAAGGGGCTTTGGTGACCAAAGACTGGATGGTGTCAACCTGGTGATCAAAATGGTCAGAATCTAATTTAAAGAGAGTTTATTCCAGCACAAATGTTGAGGACAGCCCATCCAGAAACACCCATGGTTTCATTTCTATATATGAAACTGCCTTGTAGTGAAACTGCATGACTGTGGTAAGCCATAGACTGTGGTAAGCTACATACTGGGTAGAATTTATTTTTTTTTCCAGTGACACAAAGTCAACAAGAATGAAGAAGTGGCAGGCTATGGTGGCTCATACCTGTAATCCCAGCACTTAGGGAGGCCAAGGAGGAATAATTGCTTGAGGTCAGGAGTTCCAGACCAGCCTGGACAACATGGTAAAATCCAGTCTTTACAACAAAAAAAAATTTAACTGCTTGGCATGGTGGCATGCACCTGTGTTCCCAACTACTTGGGAGGCTGTGGCAGGAGGATCGCTTGAGCTCAAGAGTTCCAGGCTGCAATTAGCCATGATCAGACTGACCACTGCCATCCAGCCTGGGCAGCAGAGTGAGACCCTGAAAAAAAAGGAAGGAAAGAGGGAAAGAAAGAAAAAAGAAAGAAGAAAGGAAGGAAGGAGAAGCGAAGAGAAGGGAAGGGAAGAGAAAGGAAGGGAAGGGAAGGGAAGGGAAGGGAAGGGAAGGGAAGGGAAGGGAAGGTGTCGGGTGTGGTGGCTCACACTTGTAATCCCAGTACTTTGGGAGGCCAATGCAGGCAGGTCACTTAAGCTCAGGAGTTCAAGACCAGCCTGGGCAACATGGCAAAACCCCATCTGTGATGCGGGGAGGGCAGCCAGGGTCAGTCTAGGGCTCCTGTCCTGGCTGGGCACAGTGACTCACACCTTTAATCCCAGGACTTTGGGAAGATGAGGAGAGAGGATTGTTTGAGCCCAAGAGTTTAAGAACCAGCCTGAACAACATGGTGAAACCCTGTCTGTACAAAAAATACAAAAATTAGCTGGGCACAGTGGTGCTCACCTGTGGTCCCAGCTACTCTGGAGGCTGAGGTGTGAGGATCGCTTGAGTCTGGGAGGTTGAGGCTGCAGTGAGCTGTGATTGAGCCACTGCCCTCCAGTCTGAGGTGACACTGAAGAGAGAGACTCTGAGCAGGCCAGAGATGGGGGAGAGACTGAACAGTGCAGAAAGGAGGCCAGGAGAGTCAGGAGGAGAGGCCAGCAGTGTTGAGAGAGTGAGGTTGTGAGAGGAAAATAAAAACGAAGGGAGGAAGAAACACAGCTGTAGGGAAAGGGGGAGGTGGATTGACTAGAGGCAGGACAGACACAGAGAACGGGGGCTCTACTCAGGGCAGAACAGGCATGCAGCCCCCTGCACCCACAATCTCATGGAGGAGACAGGACCTCACCTGTGACAAAACCTGTCATCTGAGGTCAGGGTCAAGGAGCACTTCTGGCCTTTCATCTTCACCATGAGGGCCGCCTGGGGACTGAGGGACCAGGGGCAGCACTTCTCGAAGCAGACTCTGAAGGTGCAGTTTCCACACCTCTGGGTCCCGTCCAAGGGCAAGACGGCATTGTCATAGTAACAGTGCTGCAGGGGGTCATAGAACGTGTCCCCACATCTTGCCTGTGGCTGGCACAGCATCAGATAAGCACCCATGGGGGCCACTGGAGGGGACAGAGCTGGTGAGGTCCAGGTGGAAGGGCAGGAGGGTGCCCGCCTGGGATCTCCTGGGAGCCACGCCCCTCCCTCAGCTTCCCAGTCCTTCCTGGGCTCACCTGGGGACTCCATGTGATCAGAGAAGGCTGAGGATGCAGAGAGAGGCCAAGACGGCTGTGGGAAAAGGAAGAGGAGGGCTCCTGAGGAGACCACGAGCCATCTTTGGGACCCCAGCCTGTGGCAGGAGTGGGTCCAAGGGGGTCTCTGTGTCCTGACTGGAGCTTGAGGAAGGGCTAGAAGGTGATCTCAGGCCAGGCGCGGTCTCCCCATGCTCAAGGGTCCAGTCTATCTACCTGCTGAGCACAGACGTGTGAGTGATCCCCCTATTGAGGTCAACTGAGCCTGGCCCAGATCACCAGACTCATGAGATGACCTATGGACTCAGGAGCAATCATGACGTGGTTGTTCCATTGCACTGAATGTAGAGTCTTTGATTCTGCAGCACCAGCAAACTGACACATAACACTGTTTAACTTTGGGTTCTGGGCTTTGGGGTCCCTGCAGAGTTCCTGATTTCAGCCCCCAAGGGCTCATTCACAAATTTATTACTCAGATCCTACCCTGTCAACTCAGGACGTGTTACTGAGACATTTCCCAGTGTGGAAGGCAAGCCACCCAGGTGCCGAGGCAAGAGACCGAGGGCATGAGCTGTTCCAGTATAATAAAGAACACATATAAAATAAGAACAGTTATACTAGATATAGATCATAGATATGATTACATATGAACATTATTAATCATTAGTTTGTAGCAATTACTCTTTATTCCAATGTTATAATAATCTTCGCTCTACAATTATAACTTAGGAGAAACCAGGCCATACAGAGACAGGAGCTGAAGGGACATGCTGAGAAGTGACCAGAAGACGAGTGTGAGCCTTCTGTTATGCCTGGACAGGGCCACTAGAGGGCTCCTTAGTCTAGTGGTAATGCCAGCACCTGGGAAGATGCCCGTTACCTAGTGGACCTTGGTCTAGCGGTAGCGTCAGTGCCTAGGAAAAGCACCCCCTACTTAGCAGACTGGGAAAGGGAGTCTCCCTTTCCCTGGGGGAGTTACAGAAGACTCTGCTCCACCACCTCTTGTGAAGATTTATCTGGAGGACTGTCTCCTTGTGGGATGCTGTGCTTCAGCGGTCACACTCCTGGTGCACTTTCATGTTCCATCCTGTACACCTGGCTCTGCCTTCTAGATAGCAGTAGCAGAATTAGTGAAAGTACTGAAAGTCTCTGAAATGCAAAAATAATGGCATAAGCTGTCTCCTCTCTCTCTCCCCCTGCCTCGGCTACCAAACAGGGAAGGGCCCCCTGTCCAGTGGACATGTGACCCACGTGACCTTACCTATCATTGGAGATGGCTCACACTCCTTACCCTGCCCCCTTGTCTTGTATCCAATAAACAACAGTGCAGCCCGGCATTTGGGGCCACTACCGGTCACCGCGTCTTGGTGGTAGTGGTCCCCCGGGCCCAGCTGTTTTTTCTTTTATCTGTCTTATGTCTTTATTCCTATGATCGCTAATCTCCACACACGGGGAGAAAAACCCACAGACCCTGTAGGGCTGGTCCCTACATCCCAGGACTCTCTATCCCACTGTGGAAGACTTCTCAGTTGCCCACCATGCTCCCACAAAAAGCTGGCCACCCGCCCCAGGATGAATGGGGGCTCTGTCCGAGGTGCTAAAGGCGTGCCTCTGGCCATATGCTGGGAGGCAGAGGAACTGTCAGGCAAGGGTAAGAAATACATGGGCATCAGAGGACAAACAAGGAGTCAGGCACCTCCCACCAGCCATACATCTGAAGTGCTGTCAGATGGCCATAGGGGCCAGCTGGGTGTGGGTTCCCAATAACCAGGAAGAACACTGAGCATCTGAAAACCATTGGTCATGGAACACAGAACCCATGGGGAACACTATGGGTTCATGAAGACCCAGGAGTCTATTGTAAGCCTCAGTATAGAGAGAGGAACACACTGAGCTTCTGATCACCCATTATCAAGGCTGTGCTGCTTTATGTTGATAGTCCAAAATTACCCCGCATGGGAGTTGGTCCACACATAAATTACTACAAAGGCAATATAGAGGAGAGTGGGGGGTGGGTCACAGGAATGAGCATCACGGTGGCTGGGGATGGGCCTTTCACTTAGCTGATCATGTGCAAACGGCAGGATTCATGATGAACTGCTCCACCACAAAACAAAGAAATGGGTGTCTACAGTACACACACTGGGTCCCCCACTAACCCTGACATGCACAAGATGCCCTGGGGTTACCTGCCTTTCTGGGGGCTGGACCAAGGACTGATCTGCAACAGGTAAAGATAGGGAGAAATAGGTATTGGGGGAGGGTGAAACTGGAACTTTTGGAGACTCTTGTAACACAAATTATTCAAGAAAGCATTAACCCCACTTATGCCTAGTGTTCCATTATTGGAATGCTAAGCATGAGGGAATTATTTATATCCTATTGCGACTCAAGGTCATCACCAAAGTCCGATTTTTCAAATTTAAAAAACTGCAACCTCAGACACAAATGGGTTAACGCTCACCATCTCTGATCAGGCAGCACACACCAGCAGCACAACCTCAGGTATAAATTGGTTACTGCTCACCATCTCTGATCAGGTAGCACACACCAGCAGCAACGACAGGGTCAACCAACCAGCAGGTCTGACATCTCTCAACTGCTAAGGAAAAGCCAGGTCCGGTCTCCCCACAAGCAAGTACTCATCCTTAGGCCCAAAGGGTACCTTGTTCTCAATGTCCTTTTTTTTTTTTTTGGTAGCCAGTGGACCACATCTTCTGTTTCCAACACCTTTTTGGAAGTTAGAAACAGAACTTCCTCTAGGAGATGAATGTGGGTTAGCTAGTCCACCTGCTGATTTCCAGCTGGTGTAGGTGCAGTGCAGGCATCCACATGCTAGACCATTATATGCATGCCCCAGATACAGTGGAGAATGTCCTTCCACATGTCAGCCTCCCCAGAGAGGGCAGCCAGCTGCCATCCAATCCTGTGTTTCCCACCATAGTAGCCACATGGTAAGTCCCTTAAAGATGGAACAGCTAGGCCGGGCGCGGTGGCTCAAGCCTGTAATCCCAGCACTTTGGGAGGCCGAGACGGGCGGATCACGAGGTCAGGAGATCGAGACCATCCTGGCTAACATGGTGAAACCCCGTCTCTACCAAAAAATACAAAAAACTAGCCGGGCGAGGTGGCGGGCGCCTGTAGTCCCAGCTACTCGGGAGGCTGAGGCAGGAGAATGGCGTAAACCCGGGAGGCGGAGCTTGCAGTGAGCTGAGATCCGGCCACTGCACTCCAGCCTGGGCGACAAAGCGAGACTCCATCTCAAGAAAAAAAAAAAGAAATTCTACTCAATCTGTATAGAGCAGCAAGAGTCTGAGGGCATTTAAGCCACAAATCACCCCTATTCCCCACATCCCCCAGCCAACTCTGTGTAATTGAAGCTCCATGCTGGGTAGTCACGGACAAGAAAATGGGACTCCACCTCTCCCCAGCTCCCAGCCTAGGGTTACAGTTTCAGTCCAGAAAGGGAAGCGCACCAGCATCTATTTATTTATTTATTTATTTATTTATTTATTTATTTATTTTTGAGATGGAGTCTCGCTCTGTCGCCCAGGCTGGAGTGCAGTGGCGCAATCTCAGCTCACTGCAAGCTCCACCTCCCGGGTTCACACCTTTCTCCTGCCTCAGCCTCCCGAGTAGCTGGGACTACAGGCGCCCGCCACCTCGCCCGGCTAGTTTTTTGTATTTTTTTAGTAGAGACGGGGTTTCACCGTGTTAGCCAGGATGGTCTCGATCTCCTGACCTCGTGATCCACCGGCCTCCACCTCCCAAAGTGCTGGGATTACAGGCATGAGCCACCGCGCCGGCCGCACCAGCATCTTTTATCCTGCTGCCTCCATGTTGCAGATGTTCTACATTAGTTAGAAATTGTGGCTTACAGGGCCGGAGCTCCTTCTCCCATCCAGCTCCTTCTCCTCGCATGGAAGTTCCACGCCAAGTTTAGCAGGTGAAGCACACTGGGCTTCATTGATCCTGCCTGGGTTCACTCATGGTGCAGAGGTTCCACGCAGGAAAGAGCAAACCGAGAAGACTGGCAGCTACCACCCGCTTCCAGTGTTCCAGCTGTTAGAGCAAAGACATCGCGGCAGGAGAAGCTGGCTGCTGTCCCTGACACCAGCTCCAGTCCAGTGGCTCAGCGGTTCTGCCGGGGGGCACAGGGAGGCCATCAGAACAGGGAGCTCCACAAGTCTCCCTAAAACTGGCTTTTCTTGAAATAGAGTGTGGAGAAGTACATGCCTAAGGACATTGTACAAAAACATTGGAAATTTTGGTGCTAAAAAAACAAGAAGAGGGTGGTAATTCTGTGATGTAGTAACAAGAAACAAAAACACCAGGCAGAAGCTTAACAGAGAAAATCAGAAAAAGAGATAACTAAGAAGGGCCCTCCTGGGGTCAGAGACAGCCGCAAACCCTGGCAACACTCTGTCTTGGCAAAAGGGCTAGACATTAAGCAGCCTATAGAATGATTTATGCATTGTGCTGTAGGCTTATTAAAAAGAATAGAGCGATCAATTAACAATTAGAGGGTCTAACAGATGCAAGTGATACCAACAAAGGCAGATGAGCCAGAAGCTTCACAGAAACATCAGGGAAAGAACAGTCAGAAAGAATGAGTTGGTGTCCTTTGCAGGAACCTGGATGAAGCTGGAAACCATCATCCTCAGCAAACTAACACAGGAACAGAAAACCAAACCACATGTTCTTATTCATAAGTGGGAGTTGAACAGTGAGAACACATGGACACAGGGAGGGGAACATCACACCCCGGGGCCTGTCAGGAGCTAGGGGGAAAGGGGAGGGAGTACAGTAGGACAAATACCTAATGCAAGAGGGCTTAAAACCTAGATGACGGATTGATAGGTGCAGCAAACCACCGTGGCACATGTAACAAACCTGCACATTCAGCACATGTATCCCAGAACTTAAAGTAAAAAAAAAAATATATATATATATATATACACACACACACACATATATATATAAAATTTGTAATAAAAAGGCAAGAGCTACCCAAAAAAAAAGAACCCAGCTAAAACCATAATTATCTGGAGTAGTTAGCGATCCAGCACTCACGCCCAAGGCTGCAACCTCTGGAGAGCACTAATAAACCAGAATTATGTAATTATATAAGCAATTATATAATTTGTAACTCCTTATAAAAACAGTATAATTGCTTATTTCTTATCCTTCTCTTAACTGGTCTTAAAAGTAATGGCATAAAACAATATGTACATAATTGTATTGCTGGGAAAAATAAAGAATCTGATTTTAAAATGGGCCGAAGATCTGAATACCTATTTCTCAAAAGAAGACATACAAACACTCAAGTATATGAAAAAAGTATATGAAAAAATGTTCAACATTACTTACATTAGGGAAATGCAAATCAAAACCACAATAAAATACCTCATCTCAGTTAAAATGGCTTTTATTAAAAAGACAAGAAATAACAGATGCTGGCAAGGATGCAGAGAATGAGGAATATCCACACACGAGAAATGCCCATCCAGGCCCAGATGGTGAATTTTACAAAACAATTAAAGAAGACTTAATACCAGTCATTCACAAACTTTTCAAAAAAAGCAAGCACAACTTTCCAATCTGTTCTGAGGCCTGTATTACCCTGATACCAAAATCAGACAAAGACATCACAAGGAAAAAAAACTACAGACCAACATCTCTTATGAATATAAGTTCAAAAATCCTCAACAAAATGTAGCAACCCAAATCCAGCAGCATATAGAAAGAATGATACACCATGACCAAGTGGATTTATCCCAGGGATGCAAAGTTGGCTCAACGTATGAAAATCAATTAATATAATACACCATCTTACTAGACTATAGGGGGAAGACACGTAATTCTCTCAAATGATACTGGAAGAGCATTTGACAAAATCTACACTCTTTCATGATAAAATACAAAGAACAAACTAGGAATAGAAGAGTTTCCTCAACCTGTTAAAGAGCATCTACAATAAATTCATAGCTAACATCATACTTAATTGTGAAAGATTGAATACTCTCCCCCTGATATCAGGGACAAGACAAGTATATCCACTCTTACCACTCTATCCAACATAGCACTGGCGGTTCAAGCCAGGAAAGTTAGGCAAGAAGAGAAAATGAATTTAGACTGAGAAAGATAAAGTAAAATGATTTCTATTTGCAAATGACATGATTTTGTATGTTAAAAATCCTAAGGACCAGGCACAGTGGCTCACTCCTGTAATCCCAGCATTTTGGGAGACCAAGTGGGGAGGATCACTTGAGGTCAGAAGTTTGAAACCAGCTTGGTCAACATAGCGAGATCCCGTCTTTATAAAAATAAAAGCATAAAAAAGTAGCCAGGGATAGTGGCACATGCCTATAATTCTAACTGCTCAGGAAGCTGAGGCAGGAGGATCACTTGAGCCCAGGAGTACAAAGCTGCATTGAGCTATGATCATGCCGCTGCACGCCAGCCTGTGTGATAGAGTGAGATTCTGTTTCAAAAAAGAAAAAAATAAAAAAAAACCCTAAGGAAGCTACTAAGACCTAAAGACTAATAGAAAAATTCAACAGGGTTGTAAGATACAAGAGATCAACATATAAAAAGCAATTGTATAGACTAGTAAAAAACCATCTAAATATGAAATTAAGAAAATAATTCCACATACAATAGTACCAAAGAGAATAAAATACTTATGAATAAATTGAACAGAAGAGGTGCAAGATTTGTGCACTAAAATAACAAAACATTGTTGAAAAGAATTAAGAATATATAAATAAATGGAAATACATCCATGTTCACAAATTGGAAGACTTAATATTGTTCAGATGCGAAAACTCCCAAATTGACCTATAGAATCAATGCAATCCATATCAAAGAACTTTTGTGAGATGAAGTATCACTCTGTCACCCAGGATGGAGTGCAGTGGCACGATCATGACTCACTGCAACCTCCACCTCCCAGGCTTAAGTGATCCTCCCACCTCAGCCTCCCAAGTAGCTGGGACTACAGATGCACACCACCACGCCTGCTAATTTTTTGTATTTTTTGGTAGAGACGGAGTCTCACCATATGGCCCAGGCTGGTGTCTAACTCCTGAGCTCAAGCGATCCACCTGCCTTGGCCTCCCAAAAGTGCTGGGATTACAGGCGTGAGCCACAGCACCCAGCCTTCTTTGAAGAAATTAATCAGTTGATCCTAAAATTCATATTGAAACGTAAGGGACCCAGAATAGCTAAAACGATCTTGAAAAAGAACAAAATTGTAGAACTGATACCTCATGATTTCAAAGCTTACCACAAAGCTACAGTGACAGCGTAGGAGCTGACATACAGGATAGACATAGAGATCAATGAATCAAACTAACAGTCAGAAAATAAACCCTTAGATTTGTTGAAATCAAATTTCAACGAAAGTGCTAGGATGATGAAGTAAGGGAACAAATGATTTTTCAACAAATGGTGCTGGGAAAACTGTATATTCATACACAAAAGAGTGGGCAGAGAGAGAATCTCTTCCTCACAGCACATACAGGGATTAATTCAAAATGTATCATAGACCTAAAGACAAGAGCAAAACATATACAACTCTTAGCAGAAATGTAAAATAAGCAAGCCACAGAAAGACAAATACCACACCATCTCACTTGTATGTAGAATCTAAAAGAGTTGAACTCATAGAAGTAGAGAGGATGGCAGTTACCAGAGGATGGGTGTGGGCAGATGGGAACAGGGAGATATGCAAAGGATATAAAGTTACAGTTAGACAGGAAAAATAGGTTTTAGAGATCTACTGCAGAGCACGGTGACTATAATTAATAATAGTGTATTGTAGGGTGGACGTGATGCCTCACACCTGCAATCCCAGCACTTTGGGAGGCCAAGGAGCAGGGTTGCTTAAGCCCACAAGTTGGAGACCAGCCTGAACAACACAGTGAGACATCGTCTCCATGAAAAACAAAATTAGCATGGTGTGGTGGTGCATGCCTGTGGTCTCAGCTACGTGGGAGCTGAGGTGGGAGGATCATTCGAGCCTCAGAGGTGGAGGGTGCAGTGAGCTGTGATCACACCACTGCACTCCAGATTGGGCATCAGAATAAGACCCTGCCTCTTAAAAAAACAAATGGTGTGTTGTATATTTCAAAACTGCTGAAGAGTATATTTTAAACATTCCAGTGACAAAAAAGTATATGAGGTGGTAGATATGGTAATTAACTTGATTTAATCATTTAACAAGGTAAACATATATTAAATCATCATATTTTACCCCATAAATATACACAATTATTCTTCATCAACTTCTTAAAAAGATTCCTAGCAGAAAACGTAGAAGTAAGTCTTAATGACCTCGAGTCAGGTAACATTTTCTTAGATATTACACCAAAAGCACAAGAGACAAAAGAAAGAATAGACTTCATCAAAAATTAAAAACCTATGCACTACAAGCAATAGCATCAAGGAATTGAAGACAATCCACATAATGAGGAAAGTATTTGCAAATTATATATATGATAAGGGATGAGTATCCAGAATATCTTTTAAAACTCTTACAACTAAATAATAATAAAATAAATAACCCAATTTAAACATGGAAAAATCTGAATAAACCTTTTCTCAAAAAGGAATACAAATGGCCAATAAGGACATGGAAAAGACGCTCAGGGTTGTTATTTACTAAGGAAATGCAAATTAAAACTACACAGGATATCATACACACCCACCCAGATAACTGTAATAAACAGAAAAATAGAAAATAACAAAGGCTGGAGAATCTGCGGAGAAATGTGAGCCCTCATACGCTGCTGGTGGGAGTGTAATTGATGCAACCTCTGTGGAAAACAGTTTGCCAATTCTTCCAAAAGTTAAACAGAATTACCTGTGGCCTAGCCATTCCACTCCTAAGGCTACACCCCAAGATAACTGAAAACAGGTTCTCAAGCAAATACATGTATACGTATGTTCGTAACAGCACTATTCACAATAGCCAAATGGTGGAAACAGCCCAAGTGTCCATCAACAGATGAATGGATAAATGAATGCTGATATGTGGATACAACTGAATATTATTTCGTTATAAAAAGGAATGACTACTAATAAATTCTAAATGACTACTAATAAATTCTAAAACGGGGATATGCCTTGAAAACATTAAGTAAAAAAAAAAAAAAAAAGTGACACAAAAGGTCACATATGGTGTGATTCCATTTTTAAGAAATGTCCCAGATAGGTAAATCCAAAGAGACAGAAAGCAGACTGGTGGTTGCCAGGGGTGAGGGTAGAGGGGAAGGGAAGGAATAGCTAAGTGGGCATGCGGTGGTTGGGGGCTGTGGGGCCAGGTGACTGGGGGTAAAAAGCAATTCTGGAAGATGATTGAGCTACTCTTCCTTCAACTTGAGAGAGAAAGTAAGAGAAAGAAGGAGAGGAGGGAAAAGACAGGGAGGGGAGAGGGGACGAGAGCAGAGGGGGATGGAAGACAGAGGGAGAGAGGGAGAGGGGGAGGAGGGAGAGAGGGAGAGAGGGGGAGAGAGAGAGAGACAGAGAGACAGAAAGAGAGAGAGAGAAAGAGAGAGAGAGAGAAGAGAGAGGAAAGAGAGAGAGAGAGAGTGATGGTTGCCCAATAAGAAGTTAATGAACACAGCAGGCATTGCTCATCTTGATGGAATACAAACAACAAAACAGTCCACTGCCTGGGCTGCCCTTACTTGAGCACACTCCTGGTGTTGTCGATCCTCCTGCCTGGGACACTGAACCTCATGATTTCCTGGCGCTGAAAGCCCAGGAACTCCAGGCAGCAGTGCCTGGGCTACAGAGCTGGGTGTGGTTCGAGGGCAGGATGATCCCCTCATCACAGTCCCAAGAGATTGCAGATCTGGTCTCCACTCCTGAGTGTCAACTGGCACAACCACAGTTCATTATCTGGAAGAGTCAGAGCTGATGAGCTGGCAGGGGGCCTCTGAGAGCTCCCAACCCTATCCACAGTGCTATAATCCTCCCTCCTCTCTTCTCTCTCCACTCACCACACCCATTCTCACCTGCAGTCCCTTCTGAGTCTGAGCCCAGGAGTTCAAAAATAAAGATCGGCTGAGAGCAGAAGGAGAATGACAGTGATTCTGGGATCACCAGATCATGATCATGGAGCACAAGATGCTGTCTCTGAGTTTCTTTGGTCGCTGTAACAACTGACAGTGGAATTTGGGACTGACTCTGTGTGCAGGTTCTGGGGACTGGGCTTGGCAGGTGAGGAAATGCAGGGAGGGCTCTGGGAAGGGTTAAGCTTCTGGAATTTATAGGCGGGGACAGAGATTGCAATGCAGTCAGAGAGGACACGAGTGATTATGAGGTGGGAAACCAAGAATTAAATAGGGAAAAGAGAATTAAGTATGAGGCTCAGAGGTACATTAGAGATAACAGTAGGCATTAGCTCCACCTGCGGCTAGCGTTGCCTTACCGAAGATTCTGGGTACCATGGAGCTTCAGAGCAGCTGATGGGACAGCAGCAGTGGAAATGGGTCAGTGACTTTACACAAGGACTTATGTAGGCTGTGAACTTACCCATATTTAGGGAGGTGGGAGGAAGCAGTGTCCTCTTGGAAAGGGTGGGGTATGAAGTCGCAGAAAGCATAAGGAAAAAAATGCATCAACAGCTTAGTAAGATGTTCCTGGATCTGTTCCAAGTGGCTGCTACCTTCTCAGACCTCTCGAAACCTCAGGATAAAGTCTTCCCTAGAACCTTTCAAAGCTGTGAGTCAGTGTCATTCTTTGAACTCTGCCCACGCAAAGCCACTTGGAAGAGATTCCTTGGCTCTTACTTATCTGACAGCATACTACTCACCAAACACCAGCTGCCTCTAAGCTCCCCATATTCATCCACCCTGAAGTTTCAAAGCGGTCCCTCTATCCCCATCTCAGTCCACCTCCAGACCTGCACTGTGAGAAACAAACTCACCCGTCCAAGCCCAAAGAATGGACTCAGAGGCACAGAAAACAGTGGAAGCAAGACTTTTAACGACGGTCTTGCAAAATTGAGTGTCTGGTAGGCAGGCACACCTTGTACAGTTACAATAAGCAATTTATCCCCTAGTGCACAAGTCTCTCCCCCAGTTCCTCATAGGCTGAGTATGATGGGGTCACAATCTTCCCAGACGTCACCTATTGGTTGCTGGGTTGAGGCTTTTAGGTGTTTTCTTTAGGATTGTCTCGCTGCATTTTGTTGCAGCCTATAATGCATTGCAATCAAAGTCAGCTCAGGGGCTTTTCAAGTATTTGACTTATGACCTAGGTAGTCAGGCAAGCTGATAAGAATAGATAAAGTGAGCTATTTTCCTGGCTAGTAAACTTTCATTCTAGGCTAAACTCTGGTTCAGGCGAGGGTAACTAAGGGGGCCCCGACAAGCATGCACCAGCTATTAAAGCACGGGCCTAGTATATTCTGTCCTTCCATAGTTTGTGGGCCTCAGCCTGTTTGAAGTACTTTGTCTTGGAAATGGATCACCATATCCATTATTATAACTGTAGACAGCACTGTCTATAATTCTTCAGAGTCATTGAGGGGAAACTGTGAAGATGCAGCATAATCTAGAAAAAGAGCAGGGGCTGTAAAAACTCTGCCAGGGAGAACAAAAAAGGAACAGAGATAGAACAGACATCTGGGATTCATCGAATAGACGGAAAGGCAGCACCTTTTTGTTGTTGTTTCTGGAGTGCTTTGTCCAAGGAAACGCTCCTTCTGTGTTTCTTACCGTTATTTTATTGTCGCCATCACTCTTATTTGTGTGATGGGATACCATGTGGGCTATTATTATAATGTGCTCCTGTGTTTTCCATTGACTTCCTTCCCATACCACAGTGAGATGGGTGGGAGGGTGAGACAGAGATCAGGAGAGGTGTTAGGGCTTTATAAAAGTGCACTGTTAGTAGAAGAGTCTCTTCCCCCTCTCTCCCTTTTAATTGGATGTCCAGCTCTTCAGGATTGATTCCTGCAATAAACTAGCTCTCCTCTCCTAATTCTGCAGTTGTTTGCATGAATGTGTCTGTCTGTCTACCAATATGCCTTCTCCTTGCCCACACACAGAAGTTCCACCTGTAAATACATATCCTCCCCATCTACACAAAATAGCTACACAGAAAACAGACCTATGAGAGCTACATTCCTGTTTACCAAGTTAATTAGTGTGAACAGCTCATTATAACTCTCAGCCAGCAACCAAGGTATTCACAACTGCCAAGGAATTCATGACTGCTTGAAAGAGAAAGGCCAGTGTTGGTGCCAAGATGGCCGAATAGGAACAGCTCCAGCCTTCAGCTCCCAGCGTGAGCGACACAGAAGACAGGTGATTTCTGCATTTCCAACTGAGGTACTGGGTTCATCTCACTGGGGTGTGTCAGACAGTCAGTGCAGGACAGTGGGTGCAGCCCAACGAGTGAGAGTTAAAGCAGGGTGAGGCACCGCCTCACCCGGAAAGTGCAACGTGGAAGGGAATTCCTTTTCCTAGCCAAGGGAAACAGTGACACACAACACCTGGAAAATCAGGTCACTCCCACCCTAATACTGCGCTTTTCCAAGGGTCTTAGCAAATGGTACACCAGGAGATTATATCCTGTGCCTGGCTCAGAGGGTCCCACACCCACAGAGCCTCCCTCATTGCTAGCACAGCAATCTGAGATCTAACTGCAAGGTGTCAGCGAGGCTGGGGGAGGGGTGCTAAACAAAGCAGCCTGGAAGCTCAAACTGGGTGGAGCCCACCGCAGCTCAAGGAGGCCTGCCTCCCTCTATAGACTCCACCTCTGGGGACAGGGCATAGCTAAACAAAATGCAGCAGAAACCCCCGCAGGTGTAAATGTCCTTGTCTGACAGCTTTGAAGAGGGTAGTGATTCTTCCAGCATGGAGGTTGAGATCTGAGAACAGACAGACTGCCTCCTCAAGTGGGTCCCTGACCCCCGAGTAGCCTAACTGGAGAGCCTAACTGGAGTAGACCTCAAGCAAACTCCAACAGACCTGCAGCTGAGGGTCCTGACTGTTAGAAGGAAAACAAATAGAAAGGACATCCACACCAAAACCCCATCTGTACGTCACCATCATCAAAGACCAAAGGTAGATAAAACCACAAAGATGGGGAAAAAGCAGTGCAGAAAAGCTCAAAATTCAAAACATCAGAGCGCCTCTCCCCCTCCAAAGGAATGCAGCTCCTCACCAGCAACGGAACAAAGCTGGACGGAGAATGACTTTGATGAGTTGAGAGAAGAAGGCTTCAGTCGATCAAACTTCTCAGAGCTAAAGGAGGAACTACAAACCCAGCACAAAGAAACTAAAAACCTTGAAAAAAGATTTGACAAATGGATAACTAGAATAACCAATGCAGAGAAGTCCATAAACGACCTGATAGAGATGAAAACCATGACACGAGAACTACGTGACAAATGCACAAGCTTCAGTAACCAACTCAATCAACTGGAAGAAAGAGTATCAGAGATTGAAGATCAAATGAATGAAATGAAGTGAGAAGAGAAGTTTAGAGAAAAAAGAGTAAAAGGAAATGAACAAAGCCTCCAAAAATATGGGATTATGTGAAAAGACCAAATCTACATCTGATTGGTGTACCTGAAAGTGACGGGGAGAATGGAACCAAGTTGGAAAACACTCTGCAGGATATTATCCAGGAGAACTTCCCCAACCTAGCAAGGCAGACCGACATTCAAATTCAGGAAATACAGAAAACACCACAAAGATACTCCTCGAGAAGAGCAACTCCAAGACACATAATTGTCAGATTCACCAAGTTGAAATGAAGGCAAAAATGTTAAGGGCAGCCAGAGAGAAAGGTTGGGTTACCCACAAAGGGAAGCCATCAGACTAACAGCAGATCTCTCAGCAGAAACTCTACAAGCCAGAAGAGAGTGGGGGCCAATATTCAACATTCTTAAAGAAAAGAATTTTCAACCCAGAATTTCATATCCAGCCAAACTAAGTTTCATAAGTGAAGGAGAAATAAAATCCTTTACAGACAAGCAAACGCTGAGAGATTTTGTCACCACCAGGCCTGCCCTACAAGAGCTCCTAAAGGAAGCACTAAACATGGAAAGGAACAACCGGTACCAGCCATTGCAAAAACATGCCAAAATGTAAATGTACCATCGATGCTAGGAAGAAACTGCATCAACTAACGAGCAAAATAACCAGCTAACATCATAATGACAGGATCAAGTTCACACATAACAATATTAACCTTAAATGTAAATGGGCTAAATGGTTCAATTAAAAGACACAGGCTGGCAAATTGGATAAAGAGTCAAGACCCATCAGTTTGCTGTATTCAGGAGACCCATCTCACGTGCAGAGACACACATAGGCTCAAAATAAAGGGATGGAGGAAGATCTACCAAGCAAATGGAAAGCAAAAAAAAAGCAGGGGTTGCAATCCTAGTCTCTGATAAAACAGACTTTAAACCAACAAAGATCAAAAGAGACAAAGAAGGCCACTACATAACAGTAAAGGGATCAATTCATCAAGAAAAGCTAACTATCCTAAATATATATGCATCCAATAGAGGAGCACCCAGATTCATAAAGCAAATCCTTAGAGACTTACAGAGAGACTTAGACTCCCACACAATAATAATGGGAGATTTTAACACCCCACTTGTGGGGAAAAGAAAGAGAGATCAGACTGTTACTGTGTCTATACAGAAAGAAGTAGACATAAGAGACTCCATTTTATTCTATATTTGAGATGCTGTTAATCTGTGACCCTACCCCCAATCCTGTCCTTGCAAGAGACATGTGCTGTGGTGACTCAAGGTTTAACGGATTTGAGGCTGTGCAGGGTGTGCTTTGTTAAACAAGTGCCTGAAGGCAGTACGCTTGTGAAAAGTCATCACCATTCTCTTAATCTCAAGTACCCAGGGACACATACACTGCGGAAGGTCCCAGGGACCTCTGCCTAGGTAAGCTAGGTATTGTCCAAGGTTTCTCCCTATGTGATAGTCTGAAATATGGCTTCATGGGAAGGGAAAGACCTAATCATCCCCCAGCCTGACACCCGTGAAGGGTCTGTGCTGAGGACGACTAGTATAAGAGGAAAGAAGGCCTCTTGGCAGTTGAGATAGAGAAAAGCATCTGTCTCCTGCTGGTCCCTGGGCAATGGAACATCTCAGTGTAAAACTCGATATTATGTTCTATTTACTGAGAAAGGAGAAAACTGCCTTAGGGCTGAAGGTGGGATGTGCTAGTGGCAATACTGCTCTTTATGCACTAAAAAGGTTTATGGAGATGTTTGCATATGCATATCAAGGCACAGCACTTTTCCTTAAACTTATTCATGTCACAGAGATCTTTATTCATATGTCTTACTGCTGACCTTCTCCCTACTATGATCCTATTATTCTGCCACTTCTCCTTTTCCGAGATGGTCAAGATAATGATCAATAAATACTGAGGGAACTCAGAGACTGGTGCAGCACGGGTCCTCTGTATGCTAAGCACTGGTCCCCTGGGCCCACTTTTTCTTTCTCTGTACTTTGTCTCTGTGTTTCATTTATTTTCTCAAGTCTCTCGTTCCACCTAACGAGAAACGCCCACAGGTGTGGAGGGGCAGGTCACCCCTTCATATAAATACATATTAGCCATACTAGAATTACAAATTAAAACCACAGTGAGATACTGCCTCCCATCTACTAGAATTGGTAAAATTTAAATGTATATAATATATTAAATAAATACATATATATTTATATATAATAATTACATATAAATACGTATTTATATATTTATTTACTTATACATATTAGCCATACTGGAACTACAAATTAAAACCACACTGAGATACTACCTCCCATCTACTAGAATTGGTAAAATTTAAATATATATATTAAATAAATAAATAAATAAATACGTATATATTTTTATATAATAAATATAATAAATACATATAAATATGTATTCATATGATTTATTTATTTAATATATATATTTAAATTTTACCAATTCTAGTGCATCCTTAATTCTCTGTCAGTGAGGGAAGCTGGAAGCAAGATGGGAAGGTGGGGAGAAGAAGAAACGCTGAAAGGAACTAAGAGTTACTGGAAGGAGGGCTTCAAGCTGGTGAGTGGGTCACTCACTGGTAGGTAAGTCATGTGTGGAAGCCTGTTTGGGGTGTTGCAAGGATTGACTGTGTTGGACTGGATGAGGGAGGGCCACTGGGATGCAGGTGAACAAGTACTGGAGTATGCATATTTAGATATTATGAAATTACACACAAACATATATGAAAGAGAGAGAGAATACCGGCAATACCGAGTGCTAACAAGCAAGTAAAGACACTGAATTTCTCCTATTTTACTGATAGAAATGAAAATGGTATATATATGTATCACTCCGAAAAACATTTTGGCTGTTTTTATAAAATTATACATTTACCATACAAACCATCACTCACACTCCTGGGTATTTATCCCAGAGAAATGAAAACGTATGTTCCCACCAAAAAAGCACAAGCATTCATAGTATTTTACTTGTAATAGCAAAAAAATGGAAACAACTCAAATATCTATCAACGGGGAAATGGGAGACAAACCGTGGTACACACATACAATGGAAACTTTTGAGCAATATAAAGGCAAGGAACTATTTACATACACCATGACTTGGTGAGATCTCAAAGGCACCGTGTCAGATACAAGAAGATGGTCTCAACAATTACATAGGTAAGAATCCACTTAGCTTTTCCTGTGACACTCAGGAAAGGCAAAACTATCGGAAGAGTGAATGCCAGGGTTGGGGTCGGATTTGGGGTGATGGAACTGTTCTGTAACCTGATAATGATTGTGATTACATGAATCTATACCTGTGTTAAAAAGCTGTGCACAGAAAAGAGTCAACTTGGCCGGGCGCGGTGGCTCAAGCCTGTAATCCCAGCACTTTGGGAGGCCAAGACGGGCGGATCACGAGGTCAGGAGATCGAGACCATCCTGACTAACACGGTGAAACCCCGTCTCTACTAAAAAACACAAAAAACTAGCCGGGCGAGGTGGCGGGCGCCTGTAGTCCCAGCTACTCTGGAGGCTGAGGCAGGAGAATGGCGTAAACTCAGGAGGCGGAGCTTGCAGTGAGCTGAGATCTGGCCACTGCACTCCAGCCTGGGCGACAGAGCGAGACTCCGTCTCAAAAAAAAAAAAAAAGAAAAGAGTCAACTTACTGTATGTGTTTAAATAAAATAATTAAAATCAGGGTGTGGAAACTAACCTTTGTATTGACTTATTTATTCAGAAATAATTTTGAATACATATTTTATGCAAGTGTTGTTCTAGTTGCAAAGAATATAGCAGTGAGCAAAATAAGGGGTTTAATTTTGTTCAGAAGACACAGAAAATAAACATCGAGTAAGTAGATATGATATGATACGATATGATATGAGATGATATGATATCAACCAGCGATGTATGCCATGGAAAAATAACAAAGGAGTTTAGGAGATAGAGAATTACACGGACAGGTATCAGCATGTCATGACTTGAGGGTCAACTGCCAGAAACTAAGAATAATTATATTGTATCAATGGTCAAAAAGATCAAAAGAGGAGTAACATTTCAAGACACATTTAAAATATATGATATTAAATGAACTTAGCATTTCTGTATCTATAAATAAGGTTTTACTGGAACACAGCCACATTCACTCATTCATTCATTCATGTATTGTCTTCACGCTTCTGCACTACAACGGCAGAAGTGAGTAGCTGCAGAAGAAACTTATGTTTTGCAAAGCCTGACTCTTTACATAAAAAGTCTGCCAACACCTGCTGTAGACAATGCTAAGTGAGGGTGGTCAGGGAAGGCCTCTGTGATGAGGTATCTTCTGAGCAGAGACCTGACAGAGGTGAGGGGTGGGCCCACAGGTTACTCAAGGAATCCCCTAGGGTTCTAGCCCAAGTTGGGGTGGCCAGCATGGGGCATTCAACAAATAACAGAGGCTATGTGGTGGGTCTGAGGGAGGGAATGTGAGTGGCAGGTGATGGGTCAGAGTAGACCAAGGGCCTGTTTGTACAACTCAGTAGGCCACCGTGCGCAGTCTTGATTTTCTCTGAGCCACAGGGAAGCCACTGGAGGGGTCTGAGCAGAGACATTACCTACAGTGCTTGGCAAATGGGAAGGGGTTTATAAATGTGAGCTATTGTTATTGCCAACGATACCATCTGATAATACAGTTGGCTCTTGAACAGTGTGTGGGTTAGGGGTCCTGACACCCCTGTGCAGCTGAAAATCTGCATATAATTTTTGACTCCCCAAAAATGTAACTACTGGCTGGGCCTGGTGGCTCACACCTGTAGTCCCAGCACTTTGGGAGGCTGAAGCAGGAGGATTGCTTGAGCCCAGGAATTCAAGGCTGGAGTGAGCTATGATTGCACCACTGCACTCCATCCTAGGTGACAGAGTGAGACTCTGTCTAAAAGAAAAAAGAAACAAAAAAACGTAACTACAAATAGCCTACTGTTGATGGGCAGCCTTACTGATAACATAAACAGATTAATACATAGGTCGTATATTCTATGTATTATACACTACATTCTTACAATAAAGTAAAATAGAGAAAAGAAAATGTTATTAAGAATCTTGAGAAAGAGAAAATATATTTACTATGCATTAAGTGGAAGCGGATCATCATAAAGGTCTTCATCCTTGCCTTCACACCGAAGAGGGTGATGAGGAAGAGGAAGGATTGGTCTTGCTGTCTCAGGGGTGGCAGAGGTGGAAAAAAATACAAATGGACCTGCATAGTTCAAGCCTGTGTTGTTCAAACATCAACTGCAGTAACATGTAACAGTCAACCCCTGCATTTCCACCCAGCAACCTCACAAAGCCAGTGCATTTATAGGAGTTAAACGAAAATTCTTCGGATTTTGTAGTGTAGAGGTGTTCTTCATTATATAAACTTAAGCTATAATAATATTTGCTGTGAAGACTTGACAGTGATAAGCTAAATGAGATTATCTGTATCAAAAGCTGTTATAATGTGCATGTAGAAGCCAGTGGAAGCTTTTAAATTGACAGAAGTCCAGGCAAGAGGATGCAGAGTGCAATTAGCCAATATCAGCAGCTCTCTGGGCTTGTTTGTACATACAGAGCAGTATCTCTAATCTTCCCTACCATTTTCCGGAGGGTTTCACCCAGCATGGGTCCCAGTAATAATATCTAACAGCAACCGCTTGTTAATAATATCTAACAAGCGGTGCTACCTACTTAAGTCCAATTTAAATAGTCTCTTTCATATAATAATTTAAACATAGATAGATAACATATTTGTATATTTATATTACATCACAGTGCATTGTTTTTTCATTGCAGAAGGAATAGATAAGTCGACTCAGATATTACGCAGATATTTCTTACTTCAGATACCCATACTCACCAGTAAGTAAATGTTAACAAAGAAGTAACTCTTTTTGATGCTATATTTCTTTTCTTTTTATTTTTTTTTTTTTTTTGAGATGGAGTCTTGCTCTGTCGCCCAGGCTGGAGTGCAGTGGCCGGATCTCAGCTCACTGCAAGCTCCGCCTCCCGAGTTTATGCCATTCTCCTGCCTCAGCCTCCCGAGTAGCTGTGACTACAGGCGCCCGCCACCTCGCCCGGCTAGTTTTTTTTTTGTATTTTTTAGTAGAGACGGGGTTTCACCGTGTTAGCCAGGATGGTCTCCATCCCCTGACCTCGTGATCCGCCCATCTCAGCCTCCCAAAGCGCTGGGATTACAGGCTTGAGCCACCGTGCCTGGCCCTTGATGCTATATTTCATGTAGAAACCCTGGATAGACTGCTAAAAAGCTTTTTAAGAGTATTTTTGTAATGTTTGAGGAAATTACCTGGTGGTATGAACTGGGCTAGGAACATTATTATTTTTGACAATTAAAATAATAGAATGCAAATTTCTACATTCTGAAAATTTTCTGTCCAACATACTTCCCAAGGTGGAGTCACTTGGCATGATAAGGGGTGTGTGTGGGGTCCCCAGTTTACATGATCTTTACACACACATTTATGTTATTGGATGCTTATAAGTCATTATTTCATTGTGCTTAAAGAAGAAACTGCAGCTCGGAGAGGTTAAGTAAATGTTAAAATTCCACAACTGGTAATGGTGAACCTGGGTCCCTAAAGTCACGAGAGAGAATTATGAGAGTATGATAGGAAACTTCAAAGATACTGAAGCCAGAATCTGCTAACAGCAATGAGCAAGTGAGGGGTGAGGTAAAAGGAGAAGGATACTTTATTTGTACTTTTTAAAAACCACGTACTAGAAGTTTTGTTCTTTGCATGTGTATCTTTGATAATTTAGGGAGAATTCGGGTTGGGCAAATACCCAGGAGAGTGACCAATGGCAGAACAAGATAATGAGAGAGGTAAGCATGAGTCCTATGGGATGCATAGAGTGAGTCCTTTATTCTCTATCAGTGAGGGAAGTTGGAAGCAGGGTGGGAAGGTGGGGAGAAGGAGAAACACTGAAGGTAACTAAGTTATTGGGAGCAGGGCTTCAAGCAGGTGCTGGTAGGTGAGTCATGTTGCTGAAGCCAGTTTTGGGTGTTTCTAGGAGTGGCTGTTCAGCTGGATGACGGAGGACCACTGTGGGTGTAGGTGGAGAAGGTGCTGGAGGGAAAGGCGGGCCCAGGTAGTGAAGAGCCTTATGGGATGAGCTGGGGAGCCTGGGTTTCATCCTAGACATGGTGGGGAGTCGTTCAATAATTTTGAGCAGTGAAACTCATGACCAGATTTGCATTCTTCTAAAACCAGGCCCCACTCTGTGATCCTGGCGTGTCTTCCCAGACACCTGGTACTATCACAGTCACCACGGCAGCAAGGTAGCGTTTTCCTGCCCACTAGTATCACCTTGCTCATGTGTTTATTTACTTTTCAAAAATATGGGTTTGTTGGTGTCAGAGACAATTCTCCATGGATCGCTTGCAATTTTGCTGGCCTGGCAGTGAGGCATTGACTGTCCTTTTGTTCCATACTCTTTTCAAGGATGTTTGTGTAGTGAACCTCCTTGGAAGACAGAGGTAAGGTTTCCCTTTAGCGCAAACAATAGATGTTTACTGTCCTGTATAATAATGATACTCTCTTCCTCCAGGTCATTTAGGCTCTGATAAAACCCTAATAATTTAGGCTCTGGTAAAATGGTTTCTCTTAATGGCAGAGCTTGTTAACAAGAACAGAACACTCTGGTGTGTTTTGCAATGGTTACTTTCCCCTTCCCCCTTCATGCCGGAGCATGAAGGAGGTTTTTCTCCCATATTCGCTGTGAGAACCTCATAGGGTTCCTGGAGGTAAAACTCTTAGAAAAGTGCAGAGGCTCCCCTTAGACTGGGCGCCCTGGAGTTTTTAATTCTCAGATTGGTCCACACTGAGCCTCCAGGATTTCATTCATTAGACTTCGTGTTTTCCTATCCTGGTACTGGTTCCCACAGACGTTTCTGCTGATGGGTTTCTACTGCAGTAGTTTTGATTCTCTGTATCCACCTGCCTGTGTCAACAAATCTTAGGGCAGTAGTTTGCTCTGTGATCCCACTTATCTAAGAGTTGTTAATTTTTTACTTTGTTCAGTATTTACTTTCTGTTAAGATGGTGGTGAGGAGTTCCAAGCCTCTTACATGCTTGACTAGAAACTGGGAGTCCCAGAGAACATTTTCTTTAGAGACGAGGTCTCACTATGTTGTTTAGGTTAGACTTGAACTCTTTGGCTCAAGTGATCCTCCCACCTTAGCCTCCTAAGTTTCTGGCATTACAGGCAGGTGCCACTGTGCCCAGCTCAAAAACCTATTTTTAATAATGTTCATCCTCTGGAAGCTGAGATTTTCCTTATGAGCCAACATATGACCAATTTAGCGTAAATCTTCTACATAGACTTGAAAATCATGTACGTTCTACCATTTTGAGATATATATATATAGGCTGGGCATGGGGGCTCATGCTTGTAATTCCAGCACTTTGGGAGGCTGAGGTGGGTGGATCACCTAAGGTCAGTTCAAGACCAGCCTGGCCAACATGGTGAAACCAAGTCTCTCCTAAAAATACAAAAATTGACCCAGCATAGTGGTGCACACCTGTAGTCCCAGCTACTCAGGAGGCTGAGGCAGGAGAATCATTTAAACCCAGGTGGTGGAGGTTACAGTGAGCTGAGATCATGCCACTGCACTCCAGCCTGGGCAACAAGAATGAAATTCCATCCCAAAATATATATATATATATTTGTGTGTGTGTGTGTGTATACATACATATATATATATATAGTGTGTGTGTCTTATACTATATATACATATATATGCATACACACATAAATATATACACACATATAAATACATATAGACATATACACATATGTTTGGTTATGTGTGTTAGTTGCGTTGTTCAAATTTTTAGCCCATTCTGATTTTTTGTTCTCCTTATTATATAAGCTATCCCAAAAAGTGTATTAACGTCTTTCACCATAGTTGTGAAGTTGCTTATTTCCACTTTTATTTTAGTTACTTTTTTGAAGCTAAGTAATTAGGAATATTCAGATTCATAATTATTATACATTGCTTTTGGATTGACCCCTGTGTCATTATTCCTTGTCCTGCTTTATCTCTAGCTTTATCTTTTGTATTAAAGCCTACCTTGCTATTCACTTATACTACAGTAATTTTCTTTTGCTAGTGTTTGCATGACGTATCTTTTCTACATATTAATTTTTAACATTTCTGGAACCTCATATGTAACATATATTTCTTACAAGTGCATAGAGGTTCTTTCTTAAACTCAGACTTAAAATCTCAGAATTCAATTTGAATGATTTAGTTTTTTAAAAAAATTGGTTCTGACTGGCGAGAGGAGCTGAGACAGCCAACCAGATGCAGCCAGGAAGAGCTTCTCCCACCTAGAGACTGACCATCAAGAAGCCCAGCATACACCAAGCAGATCTTTGAAAGGAAGGCACTGAGAGTGGAGTGAGGGAGGCAGGCCCTCAGCTGGAAGGGGAGGAAGCTGAAAGCCCTGCACAGGGTTGCTGAGCATGAGGACTTGATCCTGGCCCTGAGCAGCTCCTGAGGAAGTAAGGAGTTAAAGAGGTATGGAGTGGCCCACTCTTGCAGTCCATCTCACATGCAATGACACCCATAGGCTCAAAATAAAGGGATGGAGGAAAATCTACCAAGCACATGGAAAACAGAAAAAACGCAGGAGTTGCCATCCTAATTTCAGACAGACTTTAAACCAATGAAGATTAAAAGAAAAAAAAAAAAAAGACAAAGAAGGGTATTACGTAATAGTAAAGGGTTCAATTCAACAAGAAGGCCTAACTATCCTAAATACATATGCACCCAACACAAGAGCACCCAGATTCCTAGAGCAAGCTCTTAGAGACCTTCAAAGAGATTTAGACATCCATACAAGAATAGTGGGAAACTTCAATACCTCACTGACAGTATTAGACAGATCATCGGGTCAGAAAATTAACAAAGATATTCAGGACCTGAACTCAGCACTGGATCAAATGAGCCTGACAGACTTCTACAGAACTCTCCACACAAAAGCAACAGAATATACATTCTTCTCACCACCATATGGCACACATTGAAAAATCGACCACATAATGGGAACGAAACACTCCTCAGCAGATGGAAAGAGGGGCCTTCCCGGCCCCCCAAAGTGCCGAGATGCCTAGGTCCTCCCTGTGCTTGGGAGGGTGGGGCTCCTGCCTGCTCCCAGCCCCCAAGAACACAGGGAGGCCCCGGTCTGCAGCCGCGACTTGGGAAACTGCAGCCCTGACTTGGGCAGCTGTAGCCACATCCAGAAGGGTGGGGCACCTGCCTCCTCCTGGTTTCAGCTGGCTCTGTGAAGTGTGGTACCACCCTGTACGCAGCTCCACCTCAGGGCTCCTCTCTGCCTGCCCCTCTGTGCCCAACCAGGCTGCTCCCCTGCTGGAGGGTGACTCAGCCCGGCCCCATTGTGGTGGTGCCCAGGGCAGTGGGCTCCACAGGGCTCCCAGGGGCTGGCTCGGGGGACTGCCCACCTCTTCTCTACATTTTCCCTGCAGTGATGGCAGGCAAGGTGCTGGCAGCACAGCGGCCCTGACCAACCCTGCACAAATTCGATGCTCTCAGGGCAGGCCCCAGGAGTCCTGGCTGTGCCTTCTGCCTGGTGCTTGTGGGTTCCTGGGACGCGGCGAGGAGCAAGGTTGTGGCTGCAGTGGAGGCGCCAGGCCTGAGAGTGGGTCCTGTTAGGCCGTGCAAGGGTGAGAGTGGCGCAGTCAGCTGCCTCGGGAACACAGGGCACAGGGGATGCACAGGGGTTCCACCACCACCACCACTGTTGCTCCTGCAGTCACTCCTGCCACCACTGCAGTGCACCTCCCCGCTGCAGCCAGCATGATGGCAGTGACCACTTCAGACGGTCAGCCGCTGCTATCAAAAGCAATTTATAGATTCAACACTATTCCTATTAAGCTACCAATAACATTCTTCACATAACTAGGAAAAACTATTTTAAAATTCACATGAAACCAAAAAAAGCCCGAATAGCCAAGGCAATCCCAATCAAAAAGAACAAGGCTGGAGGCATCATCCTACCTGACTTCAAACTATACTATAGGGCTACAGTAACCAAGGCAGCAGGGTACTGCCACAAAAACAGACACATGGACCAACGCAACAGAATAGAGAGCCCAGAAATAAGGCTGCATGCCTACAACTATGTGATCTGAGACAAAGCTGATAAAAACAAGCAATGGGGAAAGGACTCCCTATTCAGAAGTGGTGCTGAGACAACTGGCAGCAGAAGATTGCATATTATACAAAATAATTGCATATGTATAAAAATAATATACAGAAGATTGAAACTGGACTCTTTCCTTACATCATATACAAAAATCAACTCAAGATGGATTAAAGACTTAAATGTAAAACCAAAAATTGTAAAAAACCCTGGAAGATAACCTAGGCGATACCATTCTGGACATAGGAACAAGTACAGATTTCATAGCCAAGATGCCAAAAGCAATCATGACAAAAGCAAAAATTGACAAATACGATCTAATTAAACTGAAAAGCTGCACAGCAAAAGAAACTATCAATAGAGTAAACAGACAACCTACAGAATGGGAGAAAATTTTTGCCAACTATGCATCTCACAGAGGTCTAATATACAGCATCTATAAGGAACTTAAGTTTACAAGAAAAAGAACAAACAACCCCATTAAAAAGTGGGCAAAGGACATGAACAGACACTTTTCAAGAAGACATACATGCAGCCAACAAGTGTATCAAAAAAGCTCAGTATCACTGATCATTAGAGAAATGCAAGTCAAAACCACAGTGAGATACCATCTTGCACCAGTCCAAATAGTTATTATTAAAAAGTTTAAGACATAATAATAATAGATACTTGCAAGGTTGTGGAGAAAAAGGAACAAAGGAACACTTATACACTGTAGTGGGAGTATAAATTAGTTCAACCATATGGAAAACAGTGTGGTGATTCCTCAAAGACCTAAAAACAGAAAGACCATTTGTCCTAGTAATTCTATTACTGGGTATATACCCAGAAGAATAGAAATCATTCTTTTTTTTTTTTTTTTTTTTTTGAGACGGAGTCTCCCTCTGTCGCCCAGGCTGGAGTGCTGTGGCTGGATCTCAGCTCACTGCAAGCTCCACCTCCCGGGTTTACGCCATTCTCCTGCCTCAGCCTCCTGAGTAGCTGGGACTACAGACGCCCACCACCTCGCCCGGCTAGTTTTTTGTATTTTTTAGCAGAGACGGGGTTTCACCTTGTTAGCCAGGATGGGCTCGATCTCCTGACCTCGTGATCCGCCCGTCTCGGCCTCCCAAAGTGTTGGGATTACAGGCTTGAGCCACCGCGCCCAGCCAAATATAAATCATTCTATCATAAAGACACATGCACGTGTATGTTCACTGCAGCACTATTCATGATAGCAAAGACACGGAGTCAACCTAAATGCCCATCAATGGTAGACTGGATAAAGAAAATGTGATACATATATATCACGGAATACTATGGAGTCATAAAAAAAGAATATGATCATGTCCTTTGCAGGAACATAAATGGAGGTGGAGGCCATTATCCTTAGCAAACATAGGAACTGAAAACCAAATATCACATGTTTGTACTTATATGTGGGAGCTAAATGATGAGAAAACATGGACACATAGAGTGGAACAACACACACTGGGGCCTTTCAGAGAGTGGAGGATGAGAAGAGGGAGAGGATCAAGAAAAATAATTAATGGGTACTAGGTTTAATACCTGGGTGATGAAAAAATCTGTACAAAAAACCACCATGACACAAATTTACCTATATAACAAACCCGCAAATGTACCCCTGAACTTAAAAGTTAAAAAGTTCATTGTAGATTCTGGATAGTAGTCTTTGTCAGATGTATAGATTGTGAAGATTTTCTCCGTTCTGTGGGTTGTCTGTTTACTCTGCTGACTGTTCCTTTTGCCGTGCAAAAGCTCCTTAGTTTAATTAAGTCCCAACTATTTATCTTTGTTTTTATTGAATTTGCTTTTGGGTTCCTGGTCATGAAATCCTTGCCTAAGTCAAAGTGTAGAAGGGTTTTTCCAATATTATCTTCTAGAATTGTACAGTTTCAGGATGGAAGTCTCTAATCCATCTTGAGTTGATTTTTGTATAAGGTGAGAGGAGGATCCTATTTCGTTCTCCCACATGTGGCTAGCCAATTATCCCGGCATCATTTGATGAAAAGAGTATCCTTTCCCCACTTTATGGTTTGGTTTGCTTCGTTGAAGATTAGTTGGCTGTAAGCGTTTGGGTTTATTTCTGGGTTCTGTATTCTGTTCCATTGGTCTATGTGCCTATTTTTATATCAGAACTATGGTGTTTTGGTGATTATGGCCTTATTGTATAGTTTGAAATCAGGTAGTGTGATGCCTCCAGATTTGTTCTTTTTGCTTAGTCTTGCTTTGGCTATGTGGATTCTATATGAAATTTAGAATTGTTTTTTCTAAGTCTGTGAAGAATCATGGTGGTATTTTGATGGGGATTGTCGATTTCAAACAAATCAGTAAACGATCCCATCAAAAAGTGGGCTAAGGACATGAAAAGAAAATTCTCCAAAGAAGATATGCAAATGGCCAACAAACATAGGAAAAAATGCTCAACATCACTAATGATCAGGGAAATGCAAATCAAAACCACAATGCGATACCACCTTACTCCTGCAAGAATGGCCATAATCAAAAAATCAAAAAACAGTAGATGTTGGCATGGATGCAGTGATCAGAGAACACTTCTACACTGCTGGTGAGAATGTAAACTAGTACAGCCACTATGGAAAACAGTGTGGAGATTCCTTAAAGAACTAAAAGTAGAACTACCATTTGACCCAGCAATTCCACTACTGGGTGTCTACCCAGAGGAAAAGAAGTCATTATACGAAAAAGATACTCACACATGCATGTTTATAGCAGCACAATTCCAATTGCAAAATCGTGGAACCAACCCAAATAACCATCAGTCAACGAGTGGATAAAGAAACTGTGGTACTTTTTTGCAATGAGTTTGCCACCAGAACACCCCTAAAAGCCAAAATGGGAAAGGAAAAGACTCGTATCAACATTGTCGTCATTAGACATTGATGCCTCAGGACACAGAGACTTTACCAAAAACACGATTACAGGGACATCTCAGGCTGACCGTGCTGTCCTGATTGTTGCTGTTGGTGTTGGTGAATTTGAAGCTGGTATCTCCAAGAATAGGCAGACCCGAGAGCATGTCCTTCTGGCTTACACACTGGGCGTGAAACAACTAATTGTTGGTGTTAACAAAATGGATTCTACCTAGCCACCCTACACCCAGAAGAAATATGAGGAAATTGTTAAGGAAGTCAGCACTTATATTAAGAAAATTGGCTACAACCCCATCACAGTAGCATTTGTGCCAATTTCTGGTTGGAATGGTGACAGCATGCTGGAGCCAAGTGCTAACATGCCTTGGTTCCAGGGATGGAAAGTCATCTGTAAGGATGGCAATGCCAGTGGAACCATGCTGCTTGAGGCTCTGCACCGAATCCAGCTGACACCAGCTCATCCAACTGACGAGCCCTTGCACCTGCCTCTCCAGGATGTCTACAAAATTGGTGGTACCGGTACTGTTCCTGTTGGCTGAGTGAAGACTGGTGTTCTGAAACCTGGTATGGTGGTCACCTTTGCCCCAGTCAATGTTACAGCTGAAGTAAAATCTGTCGAAATGCACCACGAAGCTTTGAGTGAAGTTCTTCCTGGGGACAATGTGGGCTTCAATGTCAAGAATGCGTCTGTCAAGGGTGTTCATCTTGGCAACGTTGCTGGTGACAGCAAAAACGACCCACCAATAGAAGCAGCTGGCTTCACCACTCAGGTGATTATCCTGAACCATCCAGGCCAAATCAGCACTGGCTATGCCCCTGTACTGGATTGCCACATGGCTCATACTGCATGCAAGTTTGCTGAGCTGAAGGAAAAGATTGATCGCCATTCTGGTAAAAAGCTGGAAGATGGCCCTAAATTCTTTAAGTCTGGTGATGCTGCCATCGTTGATGTGGTTCCTGGCAAACCCATGTGTGTTGAGAGCTTCTAGGACTATCCACTTCTGGGTCGCTTTGCTGTTCATGATGTGAGACAGACAGTTGCCATGGGTGTCATCAGAGCAGTGGACAAGAAGGCTGCTGGAGCTGGCAAGCTCACCAAGTCTGCCCAGAAAGCTCAGAAGGGTAAATGAATATTATCCCTAATACCTGCCACCCCGGTCTTAATCAGTGGTGGAAGAACAGTCTGAGAACTGTTTGTTTCAATTGGCCATTTAACTTTAGTAATAAAAGACTGGTTAGGGATAACAATGCATCATAAAACCTTCAAAAGGAAAGGAGAATGTTTTGTGGACCACTTTGGTTTTCTTTTTTGCATGTGGCAGTTTTAAGTCACTAGTTTTTTAAATCAGTACTTTTTAATGGAAACAGCTTGACCAAAAATTTATCACAGAATTTTGAGACCCATTTAAAAAGTTTAATGCAGAAAAAAAAAGAAACTGTGGCATGTATATATATACAATGGAATACTGCTCAGCCATAAAAAAAAGTAATGATTTAACAGCATTTGCAACAACGTAGATGAGATTGGAGAAAACTGTTCTAAGTGAAGTAACTCAGGAATGGAAAACCAAACATCATATCTTCTCACCAATATGTGGGAGCTAAGCTATGAGGGTGCAAAGGCATAAGAATGATACAATGGACGTTGGGAACTTAGGGGGAAGGTTGGGAAGGGGTGAGGGATAAAAGCCTACAAATAGGGTGCAGTGTATACTGCTCGGGTGATGGGTGCACGAAAATCTCACAAATCGCCACTAAAGAACTTACTCATGTAACCAAATACCATCTGTACCCCAATAACTTATGAAAAAATTAAAAGTAAATTTTTAACGTTTAAAAAAAGTAAAATTAGTGACTAAAAAAGGAAATTGCATGCAGTCTGTCTGTCGTCTATCAATCTAACATCTGTCATCTAAGCACCCATCCATCCATCACCTATCTATCTATCTATCTACCTACCTACCTACCTATACATCTTACCTATCTACCTATACATCCGTTTAAGAACAATTTTCTGAGAGAAGGATTGATAATTTTCATTAAATTAGCAAAAATTATCCAGTACCTAAATTATGTTGAAACTTAGTGCCAGAAAGTTATTTCTTCCTTCAAGAAAATTTAGACTAAGGATGATTGCCTATGACCTAAATTGTCAATAGTTCATGGAACAAGATGTGTATATTTTGCTCTTTCTTTCTTATTCTCTTCTTCTCCTTCCTTCCTTCTTCTTTCCTTTCAACAGCATCTCACTCAGTCACCCAGGCTGGATTACAGTGGTGCCATCACAGCTCACTGCAGCCCCGAACTCCTGGGCTGAAGTGATCCTCCCACCTCAGCCTTCCGAGTAGCTGGGAATGTAGGCATGCGCCACCATGCCCAACTAATTTTATTTTTGTTTTCTGGCACAGACAGGGTCTCACTTTGTTGCCCAGGCTGGTCTTGGACTTCTGGCTTTAAGCTATTCTCCTGCCTCAGCCTCCCGAAGTGCCAGGATTACAGGTGTGAGCCACTGTGCCAGCCTGTTTTGCAGCTTTCTTAAGAAAGCACAGTTGAGAAGAGAAAACACTAAGAGCTTGACACATGCCAGCTACTGTGCTGGGAGCTTTTTCAAGTGTGACTTCATCTGATCCTCATAAATACTCAGTTTCAAATTAGAATGACTCTCCTCCACTCAGAGATGTACATATATAGTCTACATTCCCATATCCTTGAACTAGTGATGCAACTTATCATCAATAAGGTCTTGCAATAGCTGTCAGACAAGCAGAGTGACATAGCTGCTGTCGCTTGTACAGGGACAAACTAAGTCTTCAGGTTAATATTCTTGACACTTCAATTAAGTTGTGTGGATTGCTTATGTTTCATGTGTTGAGTGTAATTGTCATTTTAAATATCAGAAAACACCATGATTTGGCTCGTGTGTTATGTGTGCAGAATGACACATTAATAGAAGACCATGAAGTAAATTTACTGTTAATGAAGCACATACTCATTGTTTTAGGAATAAACCCAGGTACATATTTTCTTGCAAATCAATAACCAAGTGCTTTATGGGACACAAGAAGACAAAGGGATGAAGAGTATCACATTTTGTTTCTGAGATAGGCACAAAAGGATTGCCTAGCACAAGGAAAACAACATGGCCCATGTATACATATGTAACAAACCTGCACGTTGTACACATGTACCCTAGAACATAAAGTATAATTTAAAAAAAAAGAAAGAAAGGCAGAAGGAGTTGTCAAAATCTCTAGGAGTAGATGAAAGAAAATTCAAAGAAAGAAGGGGCTAGTGTCACCAGTTCAATGATAACTTGCAGCACGGGTGTCAGCAGCTTAGAATAAAACCAAACTCTGCATGACCAGTGCTGTTGGTAGAACTGAGAACGATGTTGTGTAAGGAAGCACAGGAACCAATCTGGGGTTGAAAGATGATTCACAGGAGGTAGTCTCCAAATGTGGAGACATTTTAAGAAATCTTTAACACATTTATTTCCCACATATTTTTATTTTTCTATTTGCCTTCCAAAAGTCTACGTCTCAACAGAGCAAGAAGCTCTGTTAATAAGTATAAACATTCTAAGTGATGAGATTGCATCTTAGAGTTGTAAAACAACAGTGTGTCTTTCAATGACATCTTAGTATTAATGAGATACAACATTAAGGATAATTTATTTAAATGATTATCATTATAAAATGTATTAAAAGTTATCCCTTCAAGTTGCCCCTCTCCACTTCTGTAAGATGAAAAGTTAAGTACACATTAACTTCCCAATGCCCAATAGTCAAGCTGAAGTTTCATCTGGAAGAAGAATGATAATTGTATATTAAGGATATTATTATTTGTCCTTTGTAATTTACCTAATCAAACTCGAACGTTTCTTTTTAACATTTGGTAGTAAACAAGCTGATAGCCTGGGCTCACTAGGAATCTTCACATTGTTGGCCTTCTTAGGTTCCGGGGTAGGGAAAAGCAGCCTTGTGCATCCAAACCACACCCCACACCTCAGCACATGTACAGGAAGCTAAGAACGAAGCTCAGAAAAGGAGAACCATTTCAAAGGCTATCGTACAGGCTGGATGAACTCGTCCCTATGCTGTGCCAGCAAGTGGAGGATGGAAAGTCTGGCCAATCCTTAGACATTTTCTGATGGAATCATCACACACCCATGAAGGCTGAGGTCCTTTCCACAGCTTTGGGATTATTTGAACTTGTCCAAGCCCTTCCTTAGCTGGCACTTGCCTGGCAGGCCTCAGTTTGCCCTGCCCTTCCCTTCCCTCTGCACGCCTAAGTACTACACATATCTAAGTACTACATCACATATCATTGGCCACTACTAGAGTATGATTATGAAAAGCAGGTGTTTAGTACTTTCCCTGACCATGTAACTAAGATGCTGGAGGTCTCTGAATCCTTGCACCAAGCACACTAGGAGATTTGGGCCATTGCTATTCTCCACCCCCACCCCCCTTATTGAAGTTTCCAGAGCCATGGCTCATCTGCTAGGGCAGGTGACAACTCTAATGACTCCAGAGCAAAAAACAAAGTGGCTTCAGAAAGGATCCCCTTGACATTTCCAGAGACATCATGCTTGGGGAATTTAGAAGAAACAAGCATTAGGAAGGGAAGGATGTGAAACCAGATGGGGAAGTGGCTGAAGTATTCTCTCTGATTGGAGCTTAGTTGGGCACTCTCTCCTCATCAATGCCAGAGCTCGAAAACTCTTAGAAGCCTAACTTGGAGTAGGACCAACCTACGTTCATTCACCCTGAGGTCTGGGAACAGTATACAGAGAATGCAATTAGTCAGTCTGCAATATTCGGCTCTCTGGTCCCTTACGCCACCCAGTCTCCTCCTTACAGAAACTAAGGAATGTGCTTGGGAGACTTCAGTTACTTTCAAGGAGTGTGCTTGGGAGACTGCAGGTGGCACGATCAGCAACCGTCCAATCAGTAAACTTACCAGGGTAACAGACAAGCCCATTTAGCCTGCATCCATAAGTTCCAGCCTTTTATCCCTCTCCTTTAGTTCTCTGAGAGCCTCTTTGGAAGCATGATGCCACGATGCTGCATCTTGGGTAAGTAGGACCCCAAATCCAAATATCGTCTCATCCCATCCCCAGTGCAGCTCCCAAACCTCAACCCAATTCATTCCCCTTTATCCCTAACATTATTACAGCCTCCTGTTCCCTCCTAGTTATCTCAAAGCGTGACGAGCGTGCTGCTCAGAGCCTGCCTGGACAGGATCCCATACAGATTTAGCCCCAAGTGATAATCTCCACCTTTAAACCACCCTAACCCCTGTTTTTGTTTGTTTGTTTGTTTGTTTCCGTACTTGTCACATTCTCAGCTCCATGTTCAACCTTTTTTCTTTCTCCCTTAGTTCTTGTTTGGGGGATAACAGTCTTCCTCTCCCAGTGTTCACAAGGAACTACAGGTAAGGACAGGACAGGGAAGAATGAAAAGGGAAGAGGTGACGTTGGGAAGAGAGACCGGGAATTGAGTATCTGTTCTTCCTTGGATGCACACCATCAATGTCTGCCCCCAGATGCTCCTGTTGACTCAGGACCATGGCTGTGCCAGCCGGTGCCCAGGTGTGGGAACAAGATCTACAACCCTTTGGAGCAGTGCTGTTACGATGATGCCATCTTGTCCTTAGAGCAGACCCGTCGCTGTGGCTCCAACTGCACCTTCTGGCCCTGCTTTGAGCTCTGCTGTCCCGAGTCCTTTGGCCCCCAGCAGAAGTTTCTTGTGAAGCTGAAGGTTCTGGGTACGAAGTCTCAGTGTCACTCATCTCCTATCTCCCGGAGCTGTATCGGGTAAAGGCCCCTACCTCGCTCTTAACTAAAGGTATGAGGGAGGGATGAGGGATACAGAGGGCTTGAAGAGGAACTCCTGTTTGTGGAGTTCTAATAAGGGCAAAAGAGTCAGCCTGGTGGGAGCAGGGGAAAGCAAAAAGAAGAAGCAGATAAGCTATAAGTCTGCCTTTCTTCATGGTCCAGGACAAATAGCCCTCCTGTATAAATAACCACAACCTTCTTGCACCCAGCTATCACCAGATCCTCAGCTGGTAGAAAAATGCAAGTCATGCAGTTGCCTTCCTGATGTAAAAAACTACCATGCTAAATAATCCAGTGTCGGGAAGACAAAGATGCTTTGCTTCTCTGAAGAAGCTTATAATTATATACAGTATATGTATAAGCAGGGAACAATTGGTCAAAAGTGGATTTTGGTTTCCCCAAGGGAAAAGACTGGCTTTGTAATTGTAATTTTTTCCTTATTTTACTTACAACTGGTAGAGTCTAAATATTGTATGAAGTGCCCATGATTCTGTCAGTAAATTTGAGCATATTTTTATTAGTTAATGTCAGTTTAAGTAGTCCTTTTGTTTGTTTCTATTTTTAAGTTGAATTTTTAATTCTACCTGAAATCAGTTAAGATACCTTGACAAAAACTGCAATGAGAGGAGGTAACCTATCCTTTTTCAGGAAGAACTGATATCTCTGGCTAAGTACTTCTCCTTTTATTATGGTTTCTAAATCAGTTATTTTCTTCAGCTTTAATTTCATAAAATTAAAAAACTATAAAAAATTCCTGTAGCTGTTGGAATAATTAAAAAATCTGGTGCAGTGGTGGTATACCAATCTTTAGAATTCTTAAATATTCTAATGTTTCAAGATGAGGTCATGCTTGGGAAAATCATGTCATAGCATTTACGTTACTTTCAAATGTCATTTTTTGACCCTGGAAAGAAGTAATAATGTTCATCATAACACTAGCAGCCTGGATAGTGAGCTAAACAAACCCTTGGAAGATTAAATTTTAATCAAGTAGACTAGGAAAACAAAAAACAAATCCTTCCTCCCCTTCCTCCCACCTTTACAATCTTACTGGAAGGGTGTTCAGAAATTAAAATTTGTGTTTGCTAAGACTTTATTCTGTTGGGGGTTTTAAGAGGTAATACATGTAATGTAAAATGTATGTAAACCATAGTAGGTTTCTGGGGCATTTTTCCATGCATCAGTAAGATGTCTGACGGTAACTGAACGTAACTTATGGAAAGTAACTAAAAGTTACACTCAGAAAAATAGCGATCAGGCCTTGGATGTTCTTTATTAAACTCTTTTCAGGCATTAACTTTACCAAAAAAATCTGTCATTTTCTAAAGTTCTTTTGCTAAAACCGTTGACTACAGAAAACAACAAAAAGGAATTTTTCAGTCTGCTGCTATTATTAACATTTATTATCTGTGTCTTTTGGCTCAGGAAATGACTTCACCTATTCATTCCATAAGCCGATCTTTAACAGGTCACCCAGCTAATTGGGCTGTGTAAACAGATGTGCTGGGAGAAAATTATAATATTTAGTATTTGTTCTAAATATC
The DNA here is from genome assembly GCF_037993035.2 of Macaca fascicularis. Taxonomy (NCBI): domain Eukaryota; kingdom Metazoa; phylum Chordata; class Mammalia; order Primates; family Cercopithecidae; genus Macaca; species Macaca fascicularis. Next base: position 54,218,182 of record NC_088393.1, on the reverse strand, counting down.
AAAAATATTTTGACAAGTTTCTTTTTAAGATAGTTTTAAAGCCTTACCCTGGCTAAAGATGTTTTGTACAAATTATATATAGCCTGCCTAATCTACTAACATGGCACAGAGAATCAGAATTAACAATGTGGGGAAAGTCAGGGCAGTGGAAGTGGATGTATACTTTTTATTTTGAGGGCTTCAACCAAATTGCCTTGAAATTAAAGGTGTATTTCTGCCGCTTTCAGTATAGAGAAAAAGAAGAAAGTGAAGCTGTGTCAGTTTTAGCATTAGCTATATCACAGCAAGTTTTAAAAAGATAGATGAAGTCATTTGCATAAAGGTACAGCATTGAAATACTATGTTGTGTTTGTTTTTACATTTTTACATTTTAAAAATGCAGTAAAAGCCAAGTTAAATTTTTTTTTTTTTTTTTTTAAGACAGAGTCTCGCTCTGTCGCCCAGGCTGGAGTGCAGTGGCCGGATCTCAGCTCACTGCAAGCTCCGCCTCCCGGGTTCACACCATTCTCCTGCCTCAGCCTCCCGAGTAGCTGGGACCACAGGCACCCGCCACCTTGCCCAGCTAGTGTTGTGTATTTTTTAGTAGAGATGGGGTTTCACCATGTTAGCCAGGATGGTCTCGATCTCCTGACCTCGTGATCCGCCCATCTCAGCCTCCCAAAGTGCTGGGATTACAGGCTTGAGCCACCACGCCCAGCCTAAATTTCATTTAAAAAAAGAAAAATGCAAATCAGCTCACCGCAACCTTGCCATTATCAGTACTGTAAGTAGCTCCCTCCAGCACAAGCACCATCCTATAAAATCCCCAGCAAGCCTTTGTCTCTTTGCAGTCAGCTCCCCACTTGCTGTTTTGCCTTTGCTTTCTTGCAACATATTTTTCTACTTTTGCTTAAGAAATCTGCCTTTCTTTACCTACAACTGTCTTGGTGAATTCTTTTTACTACCCATGTGACACCAACCCTAGATAGTCATCACCTGAGACACTGTTGTTTTATGTCTGGCTAATTCTGAAATCTTTCCTCTCTTCTCCTTGTCTTTGTCTCATAATTCCTCAATTTTTCTTTCTTCACAGTTGAGAGGAAATAATACTCATCTCAGTGAGTTGTTGAGATGCATCTTGGGAAGATGCTCAGGCTGTGAGTGTTGGAGTGAGCAGATGGGAGGAAAATCTTAGAAATTTTCTTTTCTTCTTATTTATTATTATTTTTTTTCAAGACAGGATCTCACTTTGTCATCTAAGCTGGAGTGCAGTGGCATGATCTCAGCTCACTGCAGCCTCAACCTCCTGGGCTCAAGTGATCCTCCTACCTCAGTCTCCTAAGTAGCTGGCACTACATGCACATGGCACATGCCACCACATCTGGCTAACTTTTTTTTTTTTTTTTCTTTTTTTGGGACTATAGGACTGGAACTTTCTAAGCACTGACAAATGTACATGTTCCATCAAATGTGTATCTTGAAATGTAAATATATTTTAAAAGGGCTATAAATTGGATGTGAATTTTAAAAAGCGTAAAAATAAACCTCTTAAGTTTATTTTTTTAATTTTTTAAATTGACAAATTATAGTTGTGTTTATGGGATGCAGCATGACTGATGAATTCAAGGTGGAATAATTAAACTCAAGGAAATTAACATATCTATTACCTTCAATATTTGACATTTTTCTGTGGTAAGAACACTTGAAATGTACTCTCTTAATAATTTTGAAATATACATTTTCTTTTACTATATGCATCATGCTGTGCAATAGCCAAATTATAGAAGTTTATGATATCTGTATCTTCTTGGTAAATTTCTCATTCATATTCCAAACTGAATTTCTGATTTTTTTGTGTTGGTTTTCAGATTTCTATTGCATCACATTTTCTTTAAGATCCATATTTTTAATTTTTTATCTGGCATTTTGAGGAATTCTTTGTTATTGGGATCTACTGCTGGACAATTGTTATGATCTTTCATGTGGTGTCATATCTTCCTGCTTTTTCATGGTGACTGTGTCCTTCTGTTGATATCTACACATTGGGTGTAGCAGCCAAGTCACTTGTTCCAGTTTGTTAAAATTGCTTTTGTAGGGGATAATTTTTTCCTGAGGATGTACGTTGTTAAGACACTTTGATTTGGGGCACTGTGATAGGAACAGGAGGCAGGAAAATTCTAGGCACAAAAGGGCAGGGTCCCTGGTAAGAGACCCACCCTCAAGGCTGGAACCACGGCCCATGGGGGGAACTTTACATCCCTGTTTTCTTGCTCAAATGTTGCCTTTTCCAAAACCACTCCTGGCCTGCCCCGTCACCCCTGCCCCTGTCCTGTACCCATAAAATCCCGAGGCTCCACTGGCAGAGAGCAGAGAAGGGAAGAAGAGGAGAAGCAGCTGGACATCGGAGACTACAGATGAACTTCAGAGAGAAGCAACTTGACTTCAGAGGGATGGCTTGATGGCATAGCTTTGGAGAGGAGCCCAGCTGGGGACGGCCAGACTTCGGGGGAAATATACCTTCCTGTTTCATCCCCTTTCCAGCTCCCCTTTCCACTGAGACCACCTTCATTGGCAATAAAATTCCCCACATTTACTATCTTCAATTCGTTCATGCAACCTGATTCTTCCTGGACACTGAGCAGGAGCTCAGGATACACAGGGCTGTCACAACGAGCTGTTAAACACCTAAGCCATTTGTGGATGGCAGAGCCAAAAGAGCGCTGACTGCAACACTCCCTCTGAGGTTTCATGGGTTGTGAGGATCCCCCAGATGCTGCCGCAGGGCGAGTACAGAGTTGTGCTCCTGCCAGTGCCCAAAACACGCCTGCCCTGGCTCCTGTATCCCCTTGCCAGCATGCTCCACCCCCACCCCACCCCACCCACTGGTGAGCAATTGAGCGCTACAGGTATTTTGAGTACCCCTGTCACAAGTCTCATGAAGGGGTTAGGGAAATTATCCCGGTTGACCTGCAGTAGAGTGGTCTTTGTATGACTTCTTTGGCAGTATTCGGGGTCAGTGGTATCTGTGATTTCCTCAGTGGCTTAAGCTACAGCTATTAGTTGAGGTTGTAGTAAAGTTTAACTGGAGACTTGGATGTCAACTGAGCCAGTCTTTGGCCCCAGTAGTGGCAGCAGTGGGATGAGAGTGACTGTTTTTAGGCCCCAGAGCCGCATACCCTGGCTCGAGTTAGTGGGTTCTAGGGGCTGATTCTTGGGCCTCCAGATGTCTGGCTTAGAAGCTAGCAGTGGGAGCGATGATCCTGGTGTGTGGGCAGGTTCTCAGGCCCCTGGACAGCTGGTGTGGCATGGGAGATAGCAGTAGCAGTGGGGGAGCAGCTCACTGGGACTCAAGCCCTCCATATTGGTGTTATAAGAAGATACGATCAGTTGGCAGGCTTGTCCCCAGTCCCACAGTCACTTGTAGCACTGCAGTGGTCATTGTCCTGTGTATGGTGTACCCTGGAGAGCTTGGACTATCCTGTTTGGTAAGAGAGCTTGGTCTACCCTGTTCCTCTCCCAGCAGGGTGTGGAACACATCACCTCAAACTCACCTGGAGGGCGGGGCACAGCCAAGTGTTAAACACTTAAAATGGTGCCAGCTGTGGGCTTGTGACCAGGCAAGACAGAGACCCCTCCTAGAAAAGCATCGTCCCACAGCAGGGTGTTGAGTATTATCCTGAGTATGTATAGGAGAGCCTGGACTCCCTGTCCCTCCTAAACCGGGCCACAGCTGCAGCCAAGTCAACTCTAACTGAGGCCAAGGGTGGGGCACAGCCTGAACTTCAACTATGAAAACTGCACCTTGGGCCTGCAACCACAGAGGCTGAGGTCCCTCCCACGCAAGCAGCATGGGCAAGAAGCTATGGGGAATGCAGTCTGCTCACGTCTAAGTCTCAACTGCAGCCTTCGCCAGGGCGGCAGTGACCCTCCCAGGGGTGCGTGGGAGTGCCTGGTCTCCCTTCCGCCTTCTTGCAGCAGCACAGTGGCAGCAGCTGTCCGTAGATACCTGACGTCTGGGCTCAAAATGGTGCCCATCTGAGGCTGCCTAGGGTTCAGATGCCTGTGGGAGTGCGTGTGGGTTCCCTTTCTGGAGCAACATCTTTAGGCAGCTTCGTATGTCAGGCCTGAGGCCCTAGTGAGTCCGGTGTTTCTCCCATAGCCAAGACTATAAAAGCCCGTTTGGGAGTGTGGAGCCCAGGGGCTGTCCCTCTTATTGCCCCCCCACATCCAGGAGTCTCTTCCAGCTCGGTCAATCCCAGGCGGGCAAGCTGCCTCGGACCCTCTGCTTACTTCTGATGCTTTCCATCTCTTCTCTGGTGAACCCCAGCATTCTCTCCTAGACCATTTGTTTGAAATGTGAGTATCTACTTGCTATTCTGGTTTTCTCTGTGGAGGACACCTACCTGCATCTATTCAGCCATTATGATTCATCTCCAAAGTCTATTCCAAATTACAGAACTTCCAAACTACAGAACTTCCAAATTACAGAAGTTTAAAAGGCTGTTTCCGGAGTGTAAAAGGCTGCTCCAAAGTCTATTCCAAATTACAGAACTTCCAAATTACAGAAGTTTCAAAGGCTGCTTCTAGACTATCGGTGGTTTAATGTTAAACACATTTATGAACACTAAACTTTCCTTTAAATTTTTTTATTGTTTTAATTGCCTCCTGTTTACCTCGTTTATAAGAAAAGGATTCCCACCCTAGGGCTGTGGGGATGGCAAAACACAGGACGTTAATTCTGGGTGGATGAAATCAACAGTAGATTATTAGCCCCACCTATGCTCACAGCCTGAGGGAGGACACTGCATGCTAAGAATGGCCACAAACGTTGCATTTAGGAGCACCCAACAAGCAGGGGCTACGGAAGGCAGGCTCTGTAGTGTCAAAAGAGTGAGGTGGTCCCTGGTTCCTGCAGGAGGAAGTGTTATCTCCATTCTGGGGCCTGTAGTCCCAAGCAAGATTCATTTTAAAAATGAATGGATGGTAGTCCGGGTACGGTGACGCACACCTGTGATCTCAGCACTTTGGGAGGCTGAGGCGGGTGGATCACAAGGTCAAGAGATGGAGGCCATCCTGGCCAATGTGGTGAAACCCCGTCTCTACTAAAAATACAAAAAAAATAGCTGGGCATGGTGGCACGTGCCCGTAGTCCCAGCTACTTGGGAGGCTGAGGCAGAAGAATCACTTGAATCTGGGAGGTGGAGGCTGCAGTGAGCCGAGATCGTGCCAGTGCACTCCAACCTGGCGACAGAATGAGATTCCATCTCCAAAAAAAAAAAAAAAAAAAAGAATGAATGGATTCACAGAATGAATGTGACTGGGCTGCTTGAGTGATTTCAGGGTCTGGCAGGGAACTGAAACCAGCTATTCAGGAATAAACAAGAACTATAACCGGTCTCCTTGATAGGGAGGGTTGTTGGGCTAAGAGACCTTATCCACAGGAGCAGCGTGAGGGGGAAACTTTGTGGTTCAGACTTGTAAGGCCCTCCCAATGTCCCCAACTATCAAGGACGTATATAATGTCGGGCCTTAATTTTAGGTCTTATGCAATACTTATGCACGAAGATGTTTACACATGCCTCTGCTTCTTAGATAATACAGTGTTTGTTTAAAGGCAGAATTAGGAAACCACAAAAAATCAAAGGTAACACAATTCTCCCACACAAACTGAATGTTTTAAATCTCGACTAGAAATGAAAAAAAATTTTTTTTTTTTTGAGACAGAGTTTCATTCTTGTCACCCAGGCTGGAGTGCAGTGGCGTGATCTCGGCTCACTGCAACCTCTACCTCACAGGTTCAAGCGATTCTCCTGCCTCAGCCTCCCAAGTAGCTGGGGTTACAGACACCCACCACCACACCCCACTCATTTTTGTACTTTTAGTAGAGACAGGGTTTCACCATGTTAGTCAGTCTGGTCTTGAACTCGTGACTTCAGGTGATCCACCTGCCTCAGCCTCCCAAAGTGCTGGGATTACAGGCATAAGCCACCGCGCCTGGCCCAAAATGCAAACATTTTTAAAACAAATCTTGCTTGGGATTACAAGCTCCAGGATGGAGATAGCAAAAGTTAGAAGTTTGATGTGGGTGGTGAATCTGCTAACAGGAGAATGACAGGCATAAGGAGACAGATGAAGTTCTAGGAGCTAAACTGGACCTCAGAACCAACGCCAGCAGCAGGAATTGTCAGTGTCCATCAGTGGTAGAATTTTTGCACTGCCTATGTCCCTGTGAAGATCTAATTTTCTTGACTGCAGAAATCTGCCCATGTGAGAGAACAATAGCGTGGTGTAACTTCCTGGGCTATGCCACTCAAGGAAGATAGGAGATCTCCTAGTGTCAATGTGATACCTGGAAAGCCAAGTGCTGTGGCTCATGCCTGTAGTCCCAGCTACTCAGGAGGCTGAGGCGGGAGAATCACTCGAGCCCAAAAGTTCCAGGCCAGCCTGGGCAATATAATGAGACTCCATCTCTATTAAAACAAAAACAACCTGGAAACTATACAGGGTGTGTGTGTGTGTCACATAGCTGAATAGGACACATTCATAAACCTAAAGTTGGTAACAGAAGGGATTGGGGTCGGGCACAATGGCGCATGCCCGTAATCCCAGCACTTTGGGAGGCCAGGGATGGAGAATCACTTGAGCCCTGAGTTTGAGACCAGCCTGAGCAACAGAGTGAGAATCTTGTCTCTACGATTATATATATATATACACACACTAGCCAGGCATGATGGCACATGCATGTAGTCCCAGCTACTGGAGAGGCTGAGGTGGGAGGATCCCTTGGGCCCAGGAGTTTGAGGCTGCAGTGAGCTATGGTTATACCACTGCACTTTTGCCTGGGTGACAGCACAAACTCTGTCTCTAAAAAAATCAAGCAAACAAACAACAACAACAAAACAACAAAAAAGAAGGGATTGAAAACTACCAATTCAATCAGATTTTAAAAAATGACTTTTAAGAGAATTCTTCTTGGCCTACTGCAATGACTCACACCTGTAATCCTAGCACTTTGAGAGACAAAAGTAAAATGACCACTTGAGGCCAAGAGTTCAAGACCAGCCTGGGCAACACAGCGACACCTCATATCTACAAAATATAAAAATTTAAAAAGAGAGAAAACTTCTGAACTGCAGCCTCAATTAACCTTTATTCTCCAGGTATATTGAAAAAACTTACTGAATAAGCTTAGCTCAATTAAAGCTTAAACTTACTTTTCAAATAAATAATAAAGTACCTTACATAACGAGAAAAAAATAGTCCAAATAAAGCTCAAGATTTTAAGGCTTCATTTTAAAATCGAATCCTTGCCTACTTTTACTCCAACTAATTAAGTTTATGCCAAACCAGTATATAAAATTTTTACTAGTTATTATAATTGCCTAATTTAATGTAAGATAAACAAGTTAATTAATTTAATTTGTGTAAGTTATATAATATAAATAATTTAATATAAGTTAAATTCGAGTGTGAAAAGATTTACTGGCTCTATTAAAACTAAAAATATAAGCAAGGTAATTGGCATGTTAATTAGCTTGATTTAATCTTTCCACACAGGTACCACTGTGGGTTGGTACGCCTTTCCCAGAACTCCGTTACATGAATTAGAGCATCACACTGTATCAGATAAATGCACACAATTATAATTTGTCCATTAAAAAAATACTAATTGGCCCATTTCGGTGGCATGCACATGTAATCCCCACAACCCGGGAGGCTGAGGTAGGAGGATTCCCTGAGGCCAGAAGTTTGAGACCAGCCTGTGCAACATAGTAAAACCTCATCTGTAAAAATTTAAAAATTGTTCTAATTAGAATAATACTAATTGAAACTTGCTTTAACTGAAGCAAATGCTTTGGAAAGATTCAGTATAGCTGAATCAGCAAAGAGACATTGTTCTTATTTGCTAGAGGCAAAGCGATGTATTTTTTTTTCCTCAATATTCAATTTTTAAGAATTTATTTTCCCATTTGTGGAGTAACATCATTGTAACATCTACAGTTATTGCAATACCTGCATTGCTTAAAAGAATTCCTAAGAATTTTGTTAAAGCATAGTTTTTTTTAAAAAACTGAATCAAAATAAAGTACATTTTATCTCTAAACACTGTGTCATTAAAGTCCACATAACATCCTCTGTAAAATCAATGTGATGTTACAATAATATACATGATCTGATTCTTATCCTAAAGGCTTCTCTGACCATGTATGATATCCAAGATAGATCCAATGCCTTTAATATCAGACTGTAGAGACAGTTATGATCCTAAACAAAAGAAGGAAAAGCTGTATATACAGGACAGCAATATGACAGTTTAGCTATTTGCAGCATCTGCTTGGCGGGGCCAGCCTTCTTCTTCAACTCCAGAGTCATACTCCTCTTCAGAGTATTCTTCCGTTGGAGCCCGGATGTATCCTGGTTCCTTTTTTCCTTCTACTACTTCTTTGTCAACCTCCACACGTACGATATCAGAATTAGGGACTTCAAACATTGGTTCTAGTAACAGTTTTTCCATTATGGACCAAAGGCCCTGTGCACCTGTTTTTCATTCTAGTGCCAATCTGGCTATAGCTTTCAAAGCATCCTCAGTAACATTCAGTTCACACTTATCCATGCTGAATAAGGCCTGGTACTGAGAAATAACAGCATTTCGTGGCTCAGTTAGTACTTGTACAAGTGTTTTCTCATCCAGGCTATGCAATGGAACCACCACAGGCAACTGTCCCACAAACTCAGGAATCATGCCAAACTCAATCAGACCTCTGGCTTCCACATGACGCAATAACCGATCTTTTTCTTCAATGTCTTCGTGAGTATTTGATTCCCCACTTTATTAGCAAGGTCTGCAGCAGCTGTAGCCCTTCTGCCCTTTCCCAGATTAGATGGTGTTCCAAATCCAAGATACTTTTCATTTTTCCTCATGCTGATGATTCTGTCTAAACCACTGAAAGCACCAGATGCAACAAACAGGATGTTTGTTGTATCAACCTGTACTGTTTCTCCATGGAGCTTTCGGGAATTCTTTTCTGGAACATTGACTATTGTGCCTTCTAGTAGTTTTAATAAGCCTTGCTGAACGCCTTCTCCACCTACATTTCGTAACTGATGAACGCCTGGCACACTGCCAATCTTATCGACTTTATCAATTCCTTGTTGTGCTTTTTCCACACTGTAATTGGCATCTTGGAGTAGTTTGGCAATCACAGATTCAATATCCTCGCCTACGTATCCAGCCTGAGTCATAGTTGTACAGTCACAGACAGCAAAACGGACATCAAGGCATTCAGCTAGGGTTTGTGCCAGCAGAGTTTTACCTGACCCAGTTGGTCCAAGTAGCAAAATATTACTTTTTTCAAGTTTTCTGTCATCATGAGAAGAATCCAATACTTCACCTCCTCATTTTTCCTGAGGTATCTGTTGATTTACCTGTTGCTGCATTGATGCTCCTAAAGCATTACCATGTGGGCTCATTCCAGCAATCTGAAGTAATTTTGTAAATCTGTACTCATCCTCCCGTCTTCTTACTTCTAACTCTCTTGGTGTTAATGATGTCTGCTTCTCAACCTCTGCTTGCTGTCTCAGATTAGCTGGGATATTATTATGTATTCTCTTATAATGATTGTACACAGCAACTGAAAGCACCTTCTTAGCAAATGACTGGCCAACAACATACTTGTCGAGGTAGTTATAAATCTTCTCAGGGGGAGGTGGTGGTTTCTGTTGGAATGCCAATTTTACAGCTTCTGCTGCTGATGCAGTTTCTTTAATTATGCTTTTCTTTGAGTCTGCTTCAGATAGCACAACAAAAAAATGATGACATTTTTCATACTTGACAAAACGGGTGGATGACACAAAGGTCTCTATATGTGTGCACCACTCGCCACATTTAGGATAGCGCAGCTGGTTTCCGCCTTTCCCAGAATTCCCAGGGCCTGATTTCTTACTACTTCCCTCACTTGCTGATTTCTTATTTCCATTTCCAGAACCATCTTTACTTATCCCATCTTTTGAGGCAAAGTATGCTGGTGTTTCTGTAAAAGATCTAAGAGGAGCTCTTCGCAGAATCTGAGTTTCAAATGTCCCAAGTCTTCCTAAAACTGATATATGAATGCGACCACCAGAAATACCTCCCTGCCCGGAGGCGAGTGAGGAGGTGAAGTACAAGCACCGCAGCTGGGCATTTCCGCGGGGCCTAGGCCAGGGCTTCGCCCCGAGGACCCCCGGGTCTCAGCGGTGCGAATCCTGCTCGCAAGGCTCGCTGACTCGGTTCCGAACCCTTCCGCGGGCCCCAGACCCCGTGCAGAGTTCACCTGCCCTGCAGCCAGGCCTTCGCGCTTCTGTGCCCCACAGCCCTCTACTCACCAGAGTAGACACCCAACCCCGCCTCATGATGTATTTTTTTAATTACTAAAATCTAGGATTTCCCAGACTATTATGTAAATGTCCTCAAACTCATAGCACTTTTTACAGAAAACCACAGGTAGATATTGCCAGCAACGCATTATCAATATTATCTGGTGTTGTTGCCAGAAAGACAATGAGAGCTCTTTTCTGTAAGCTCACACTCACAGAGAAAATCCTTTGGTATGTCTTAAAAGATTGGGAAATGAACAATCCAAAAATAGAATTACCAGTCCCACTTACAACATCAACAAAAGGAAAAATGGACCCATCCTCAGTCACCAAGACCTGAGAACAGAGAGTGGCAGCTCCTTCACACAGGTGGCAGAGAAAGGAAGCTGTCAGCCAGGGAGCCTCCTGGAGTATACCTGAGATGGGCAGAACTGGGGACATCAGTTCTCTACAGCAACACTGCAATGAGGAGCTGGAGTGACCTAGAAAAAATTCCAACACTTTTTGCTGATGAGTGGCTCTACTCATTCATTCATCCCTGTTGCTGGTTCCCTTCTTGAAGCTTGAAAATAATCTGAACTTTGCATGTCAAGAGCTGCTGGCCTCCTCCCAGATATTAATTTTCTGTATTGGCTAGGTATTGGCTGCAAACACAAGATTAGATTACACAGAGAGTTGGGGAGTGAAACTGCTCCCACTCAGGCTGAGTCACCAGAGTCAGGCTGCATTACCAGACTCACCCCCTCAGAGGTTTCTGGGGTTGATTGACAGCTTGGGTCTGCATAGCTACCTCTCAGAGAACACACTGGCCACAGCTCCCAAGTTGTAGCTGTTTCTGCCTCCCCTGACCCAGAACTGCTACTTCCCTCAACGTTTCCAGTGATTTGTCGCATTTCATTTTGTCTTGTGTTCTCTACTGAAGCTGCCCGATTTTCGTTTTATGTGCCTTACCTGACATTTTGGGGGTTATTCACATTTTGAAAATGTATTTTCATTTTCCCTGTAAGAGAGAGCCTGTGTTTCTGGCTTGCAAACCAGGCTGGAGATGGCACCTTCCCCAGAGCTCAGGAATTCTGGGTGAGGATTGAATGTGGGGAATGTCACGAGATTTAGCCTGCTCCTGTAGGCAAAAGGACCTTTTGAAACACACAAGTGGAGATAGTTAGGTATTTCATACACATAACATAGTTGTGATACAAAAGCCAAAGAAAGACAATCACCAAATATTCTAGGACACTGGTCCTCACTATTAGTATGCATGAGAGCCACTAGGGCTATGGATGAAAATGCAAATTCCTGGGCCTCACTCCCAGGGATTTTGATTCTGTAAATCTGTGGGGAGTCCAGGAATCTGCATATTCAAAAAGCACTTGTATTAGTCAGTTTTCACAGTGCTATGAAGAGCTGCCTGAGGCTGGGTAATTTATAAAGAAAAGAGGTTTAATTGGCTCACAGTTCTGCTTGGCTGGGAAGGTCTCTGGAAATTTACAATCATGGCAGAAGATGAAGGGGAACCAAGGCATATCTTACATGGTGACAGGCGAGAGAGAGGGAGAAAGTGCCACACTTTTTAACCATCAGATCTCGTGAGAACTCACTCATTATCACGAGAAAAGCATGAGGGAAACTGCCCCCATGATCCAATCACCTCCCATCAGATCCCTCCCTAACACGTGTGGTAATTCAAGGTAAGATTTGGGTGGGGAAACAGAGCCAAACCATATCAGCACCCATGACTTTAATAAATGGAGCTCACCAATAACTTCTGTGAAAATAAAGACTAACCAGATGAGAAAGCAAAGGCCATCTATTCTACAACAAATAAGTCAGCCACCATCACTTCCATTTTGGGAGAGACTCAAAGGCCAGCCGAGCAGTAGGAAAGCTTTACAGTGGAAAAGGTATCATCCTTTTTTTCACATGTTCCCTGATTCGAGGCTGTTGGCATGGGGAAGCTGAGGATAGCTAACTACATGTACGGCATCCTATGTGATTGGTTTAGGGTACATATTTGGCTTTCCTAGGTTGCTCCTAAGTTAGAAACAGGAACAAAAATTTGGGAAGCTGTCAGTTATTAATCAAGTCCTGGCCATTTGGAGCTGACTGTTACTGGAGTTATTGTTTAGTTTCCTGGATTGTTACTAGAGATAGTCTGACTTCCTACAAGTGTGACTTACAGCAAGTGGCTTCCTGGGCTATTTATTGTAGAAAAGTGGGTTGATTTCCTAGGCAGGTAGCTGTAGGGCATGAGTCAGAGTTCTGTTTTTATATGTGGTCTGGCCATTGTCTGTATATTTTGTCTGTGTATTTTGTCCCTCATCTCTGAGAAATACAGCCATAAACCAAGCTCTTTTTGTAACACAGAGCAGAACTTCAATACAGGGGACTGCTTTCTTCATTATTGCTGTCATCTATTTGTTGCTGCTTTTTGACAGTGATGATCTCAAGGCAAAAACGGCTGAACATCCTATTTAATTAGGATAGTCCAGGGCTCTAACTTACATGCTTTACACAACCATTGCCTTCTTAGGCATGGCAGATAACAAGTATGGAATATTATTGCTAGTCTTGGCTTTGTGGTGTAAAGTTGGTTTTCATACAGCTCCCAGAAAGCTCTCTATAGACATCAGTGGAGCCAAAAGTCTTCAAGCTTTATCCCATCTTATTTCCCGCTTCTCTTGTGCCCATGGGTCATTATCTTTCCTGTGACAACTGACATTAAAGATAAATCTTGGTTTTCTCTCTTTATGCCTTCCACAATGCTTATCTTCTTTGTCGTAATCCTGGATTACATGGAATCCATTTGTTCAGTCAAAATGGAAGTTTCCAAATGTCCCCACAATTGATCCTTTCCCATTTTTGTTAGTGCTTTGGAAATTGTTGAATACATCCAACAACAGTCTGAACAAAACGGCATACCAGGAAAGTGCAGAACACATTCTGTCTGGAGGAGTGGTAGTGAGTGCTAGGTCTTCATTTTGTCTACCAATGTCTTTTCATCTCCCTCTAAGAGAGGACGGAATGCTTTTTGCCTCTGTAGAATCATTCTATGATGTGTTGACCAGCAGTCTGGGTCTCATCTCAGATGTATTTCACACACTCTATGACTGCTGTGTTTTAGTCACGATATTTATTGCTGCCCTGATGAAAAGATGGAATGCAATGGGGATTTTTCTCCTATGGGTGCACCCAAAAAGAAATTCTCTCTCAATTTATTAATGGACTTTTTCTTTTTTCCAAGAAAATTCCATTTGTATTTCAATTAGTATTAAAACAAACTTACAAGTGTTTTGAAGGAATTGACCTCTTCCCTAAAATGTACCTTTCCATTCTGAGCAGCAGCTCTAATGTACTGTATTTCCTTGACACCATCACTAAGTATGAGCCACATCATCAATTTGATAGCAGATTTGTAAAAACCAAACCAAAACATTACATTACATCCAGAATGTGATGATTCTTCCAAATCACTTTCAGCCATTGGCAGCAATCACAGTGACAGGCTGTCTACTCCCACTCCTGCTCCCCAGGCTTAAGCTATCAGAAAATCTGTTCTCTAATATATTTGGAAGTTCTAAGGTCAAACAACTTTCAGGGCTGCTTGATTCAGCTGCTCATCCATGTCCTCAAGGTCCCAGCTTGTGTTCATCTCGGCTTTGTGGTCGTGACTGTACTGGTTTCACCTCCAGGCTCCTGGCACACGGATGCAACAGTTTTGGTATCACATCCAAACACAGCAATGTCCAGAGATCCAAAGAGATTCTCAGTCTTTTTCTTAGGAAGGAGGGACCTTCCTAGAAGCCCCATAGCTTTTTTCCTTTCTCATTGGAAAAACAGGGTCACTAGTTCACTCTGAAACCAATTGCTGACATGGGGTGGGGGCCACTATAATTATTTAAGGCCAAACAGAATGTACCCTCAGGTGGTGGTGTTGGTGGTTTTTGTCATAATTGCAGATCTTGGACCTCCAAAATAAATGTGAAGCACAACAAAGAATACTTGCCTATTAGTTAGATTGCTTAATGTAAACTCTCAGTTTTGTTGAATTAGTATTATTGGAAATTAAACTGCCTTTTGAAAGTTAGATGGGAGCTTCTGACACATAGACGCTCAGCATCTCAGGGATAAATCTTCATAAAAGGAATAAACTGGTCACTCCAATTTCTCCTAGCTTTGAAAGTCGTAGAGTCTATTCTGGAGGACTATTTAATGAAGCAGTTTTGAATGCAACAGGAAAAGTTCCATGTAACAAAGTTTTATGTTTCACTGCTTCATCATATGTAATATTTTTTATTTTTATTTTTTATTTGTACAGACTTGGGGTGTACATTTACAGGTTTGTTACAAGGATATACTTCATAATGGTGAGGTTTGGGTTTCTATTAATAGATTTTTCTAATAGCAAAACTTGTTTTTGTGTTAGTCGGTGGCTCAATTGATCATCTAGGATTAGATACACATGTTAACACCAGTCTCAGCTAGAGGGCTGGCAGTAAACCTGATTGGTATCTATGCTCATAACAATACCTGTTGAGCTTCTCAATGAAGATGTCACTCATCTGATCATAGCCATTTGCATCTTATACACGGACACCATGACTGTGAAAGAGTCACAGCCATTAACGAGGCATGAATGCTAGAAGAAAGATGTATTTCCATATGTTTTGGCAGAGACACTTGGCAATGTGGGTGTGATCACATCCATTATGCTCACAGAGCAGTGTGGGTGGTTCATTGCTTAACTCTTCTATTCCTTTTTATTGCCACATGAATACTTCTCAGTGTTGTCCCATTAACTAAAGATGCCTGTGAGGTTATCAGGTCATCCTTTTGAGACTACCACCAGAATATCCAACAGATATACATACTACTTTTAAAAACTGAAGGCTTCGGCCGGGCGCGGTGGCTCACGCCTGTAATCCCAACACTTTGGGAGGCCGAGACAGGCGGATCACAAGGTCAGGAGATCGAGACCATCCTGGCTAACACGGTGAAACCCCGTCTCTACTAAAAATACAAAAAATTAGCTGGGCATGGTGGTGGGTGCCTGCAGTCCCAGCTACTCAGGAGGCTGAGTCAGGGGAATGGCATGAACCTGGGAGGCGGAGCTTGCAGTGAGCCGAGATTGCACCACTGCACTCCAGCCTGGGCGACAGCGCAAGACTCCATCTCAAAAAAAAAAAAACCAAAAAAAAAAAACAAAACAAAACTGAAGACTTCATATTACACTGAGACCTTCACTTTTTGATATCATTCTGCCACTATTGGGACAGGACCAACTGATATAGAGGTGACATCCAATGTGCTGGAACAAAGAATAGCACTGCAAGTTATAGGAGTAAACACCCTAGAGTAAACAATTTAACAATTCAAGTGGAAAAAGAGTTACTTTCAACATATGTCTGATCTAAGAACTGGATTTTATAATGTTCTGGCTATAACAAAACAAACGAAGAGTATGAAGTACTGCAAAAGACAGTATTTACATCATGTAAGGTAACTCAACAACTACCCTGGGGTATGAGCAATAAAGAATAAATGACTCAGTATTTATGTTGCTGGAGGTAAAAAAATTGCACACAATTATACAGAAACATGTCACCATATTTAAAAAAAATAATAAAGCTCCTCATTATTAAATCAAGGAGTCTTTCTTACAGGAAATTTAAATACAGAGTGAAACATTAATTGTAGAAGTAAAATAATTGTTATTTGAATTACATATATAAACAGAAGTTTAAAATGTAAGTGAACATGGTATATCATATCATCTTGGAAAATAGACAAATAATAATGAGTTCTAATGAAGACCAAAATCACTTCTGGGTGTTTACTTCTTGTCAGAAGGTATCTCCACTATAAACTGTATTTGCATGCTTAAACACCTACAGTAAAGGTTGAACAACTTTTTGCATAGCCTAAGGATAAAATAGGAAAAAAGTTATATTTTATGGATTCTCTGTAAATAAAAGTAGTTCCTAATTATAACTTAAGTCCATTAAGTAAACTCTACATTGCCACTTTTACTGTATACTAAACTATTTGGGAAAATTTCAGCCACTGATATGAAATAAGCAATGAGAATATGAAAGTGTAACATTACAGTTTTTGATGTATCCTAAAACCAATCCTGGAGAGCCACAGGGGGCAAGGGGAGCTCCCATCCCCAGCCAAAAAAGGCAGTGAGTGATTGTGTTGTTGCAGAAACCAGGAGGATCAGAGAGACCTCAGGGTGAAATATTGGAGGATCTTTATTGAGTGCATTCAGACCCAGCAGACTTAATGTCCAAAAACTGGGCCCTGAACAAAGACAGGGTCTTGCTTATATACCTTCTTCTGAGTGGCATAAAAGTGAATGTAAAGAAGAAGAACAAAGGCAGTTTATCAAACAGTGACAGGCTCATAACTCAGGTTTATATATGTCTCTTGCTCTGTGGCCCCTACGGCTGTTATCTAGCTTTTGCTAAAGGAGTCTTGCCCAAACTTATGTCCTTTGCTGTGGTGCCTAGATGGCTACAATCTAGGATCACTCGAGCATGTCCTGTGACCTTTGTTATGCAGCTCAGATGAAAAACAGAAACTTACAGGTATTAGTGTCAGGCCTGTGAGCCCAAGCTAAGCCATCATATCTCCTGTGACCCGCAGGTATACATTCAGATGGCCTGAAGCAACTGAAGATCCACAAAAGAAGTGACAATAGCCAATTACTGCCTTAACTGATGATATGCCACCATTATGATTTGTTCTTGCCCCACCCTAACTGATCAACTGACTTTGTGACAATATACCCTCCCTGCCCTTGCGATAATGTACTTTGTGATATTCCCCACCCTTATGAATCATACTTTGTATGATACACTCTCCTCATCCTTGGGAAGGTAATTTGTAATATTCTCCCCTGCCATTAAGAAGGTATTTTGTAATATTCTCCCCACCCTTGAGAATGTACTTTGTAAGATCCACCCCCTGCCCACAAAAAATTGCTCCTAACTCCATTGCCTATTCCAAACCTATAAGAACTAATGATAATCCCACCACCCTTTGCTGACTCTCTTTTCAGGCTCAGCCTGCCCATAACCAGGTGATTAAAAAGCTTTATTGCTCACACAAAGCCTGTTTGGTGGTCTCTTCACATGGACGCATGTGACATTTGGTGCTGAAGACCCTTCAGGAGATCAGTCCCCTGTCCTCACCCTCACTCCATGAGGAGATCCACCTACCACCTTGGGTCCTCAGACCAACCAGCCCGAGGAACATCTCACCAATTTCAAATCAGGTAAGTCGTCTTTTCACTATCTTCTCCAATCTCTCTCGCTATCCCTCCACCCTTCAATCTCCCCTTTCCTTAATTTTAGTTCCTTTCCCTTTCTGGTAGAGACAAAGGACACATCTTTTATCCATAAACTCAAAACTCCGGCGCTGGTCACGCATTCAGGAAGACAGTCTTCCCATGGTGTTTAATCACTGTGGGGATGCTTGCCTGATTATTAACCCACATTTCAGAGGTGTCTGATCACTGTGGGAATGCCTGCCTTGATCCCTCACCTTGGTGGCAAGTACCACCCCACCTCCTCCATGTCTCTACCGTCTCTTTTCTCTGGGCTTGCCTCCTTCACTATGGGCAAACATTCACCCTCCATTCCTCCTTCTTCTCCTTTAGCCTGTGTTCTCAAGAACTTAAACCCTCTTCAATTCTCACCTGACCTAAAACCTAAGCATTTTATATTCTTCTACAACATTGCTTGGCCCCAATACAACCTTGATAATGGCTCTAAATGGCCAGAAAATGGCATTTTTGATTTCTCCATTCTACAAGACCTAAATAATTTTTGTTGAAAAATGGGCAAACGGTCTCAGGTGCCTGACATCCAGGCATTCTTTTACACATTGGTCCCTCCCTAGTCTCTGCTCCCAATGTGACTCATCCCAAATCTTTCTTCCTTCTCTCCTGTCTGTTCCTTCAGTTTCCACCTCAAGTTCTGAGTTCTTTGAATCCTCCTTTTCTACAGACTCATCTGACCTCTCCCCTCCTCCCCAGGCTGCTCCTTGCCAGGCCGAGGCAGGTCCCAATTCTTCCTCAGCCTCCGCTCCCCAGCCCTATAATCCTTCTTTCACCTGCCCTTTTCATACCTGGTCTGGCTTACAGTTTCATACCATAACTAGCCCTCCCCCACCTGCCCAACAATTTCCTCTTAAAGAGGTGGCTGGAGCTAAAGGAACAGTCAAGATTAATGCTCCTTTTTCTCTATCAGATCATTCCCAAATCAGTTAGCATTTAGGCCAGAAGGCCGTCTTATTCTCAATATGCATTTTATTACCCAATCCACTCCCGACATTAGAAAAAGCTCCACAAATTAGATTCCAGCCCTCAAACCCCACAACAGGACTTAATTAACCTCGCCTTCAAGGTGTACAATAATTAAAAAAAGAGGCAGCCAAGTGGCAATGTATTTCTGAGTTGCAATTACTTGCCTCCACTGTGAGAGAAAGCCCAGCTACATCTCCAGCACACAAGAACTTTGAAACACCTAAATTGCAGCGGTCAGGCATTCCTCCAGGACCTCCTCCCCCAGGATCTTGCTTCAAGTGCTGGAAATCTGGCCACTGGGCCAGGGAATGCCTGCAGCCTGGGATTCCTCCTAAGCTGTGTCCCATTTGTGTGGGACCCCACTGGAAATCGGACTGTCCAACTTGCCCAGCAGCCACTCCCAGAGCCCCTGAAACTCTGACCCAAGACTGACTGACTCCTTCCCAGATCTTCTCAGCTTAATGGTTGAAGACTGATGCTGCCTCATCACCGTGGAAACCTCCTGGACCATCAAGAGCTTTGGGTAACTCTTACAGTGAAGGGTAAGTCCATCCCTTTCTTAATCAATATGGAGGCTACCCACTCCACATTACCTTCTTTCCAAGGGCCTGTTTCCCTTACCTCCACAACTGTTGTGGGTATTGACAGCCAGGCTGCTAGACCCCTCAAAACTCCCCCACTCTGGTGCCAACTTGGACAACATTCTTTTATGCGTTCCTTTTTAGTTATCCGCACCCGCCCAGTTCCCTTATTAGGTCAAGACATTTTCACTAAATTATCTGCTACCCTGACTATTCCTGGGCTACAACCACACCTCACTGCCACCCTTTTCCCCAGTTCAAAGCCTCCATCACATCCTCCCCTTGTATCTCCCTACCTTAATCGACGGGATACCTCTACTCCCTCCTTGGCAACCAATCATGCACCCCTTATCATCCCATTAAAACCTAATCACCCTTACCCTGCTCAATGCCAATATCCCATCCCACAGCAGGCTTTAAAAAGGTTAAAGCCTGTTACCACCAGCCTGTTACAACATGGCCTCTTAAAAGTCTACAAACTCTCCTTACAACTCTCCTGTCCTACCTGTCCAAAAACCGGACAAGTCTTACAGGCTGGTCCAAGATCTTCATCTTATCAACCAAATTGTCTTGCCTATCCACCCCGTGGTGACAAACCCATATACTCTCCTATCCTCAATACCTCCCTCCACAACCCATTATTCTGTTCTGGATCTCAAACATGCTTTCTTTACTATTCCTTTACACCCTTCATCCCAGCCTCTCTTCACTTTCACTTGGACTGACCCTGACACCCATCAGTCCTAGCAACTTACCTGGGCTGTACTGCCACAAGGCTTCAGGGACAGCCCCCATTACTTCAGTCAAGCCCTTTCTCATGATTTACTTTCTTTCCATCCATCTGCTTCTTACCTTATTCAATATTTTGACAACCCTCTACTTTATAGCCCATCCTACAAATCTTCCCAACAGGACACCCTCCTGCTCCTCCAACATCTGTTCTCAAAAGGATATCGTGTATCACCCTCTAAAGCCCAAATTTCTTCCTCATCCGTTACCTATCTTGGCATCTTTCTTCATGAAAACACACGTGCTCTCCCTGCTGATCGTATCTGGCTAATCTCTCAAACCCCAACCCCTTCTACAAAACAACTCCTTTCCTTCCTAGGCATGGTTAGGTACCTTCTCCTTTGGATACCTGGTTTTGCCATCCTGACTAAACCATTATATAAACTCTACCTGATTTCAAACTATACTACAAGGCTACAACATGGTACTGGTACCAAAACAGACACACAGACCAATGGAACAGAATAGAGATCTCAGAAATAAGTCCACACATCTATAACCATCTGATCTTTGACAAACCTGACACAAACAAGAAATGGGGAAAGGATTCCCTATTTAATAAATGGTGCTGGGAAAACTGGCTAGCCATATGCATAAAATTGAAACTGGACCCCTTCCTTACATCTTACACAAAAATTAACTCAAGATGGATTAGAGACTTAAATGTAAAACCCCAAACCCAAAAACTTCTATTAAAACTCTAGAAGAAAATCTAGGCAACACCATTCAGGACATAGGCATGGAAAAAGATTTCATGACCAAAACACCAAAAGCAGTTGCAACAAAAGCAAAATTGACAAATGGGACCTAATTAAAGACCTTCTGCACAGCAAAAGAAACTATCATCAGAGTGAACAGACAAACTACAGAATGGGAGAATGTTTTTGCAATCTATTCATCTGACAAAGGTCTAATATCCAGAATCTACAAGGAACTTAAACAAATTTACAAGAAAAAAAAAACCATCAAAAAGTAGGCAAAGGATATGAACATACAATTCTCAAAAGAAGACATTTATGTGACACACAAACATATGAAAAAAAAGCTCAACATCACTGATCATTAGAGAAATGCAAATCAAAATCACAAGATGCCATATCATGCCAGTCAAAATGGTGATTATTTAAAAAGTCAAGAAACAACGGTTGCTGGCAAGGCTGTGGAGAAACAGGAATGCTTTTATACTATTGGTGGGAATGTAAATTAGTTCAACAATTGTGGAAAACAGTGGCAATTCCTCAAGGATCTAGAACTAGAAGTACCATTTGACCCAGCATTCCCATTACTGGGTATAAACACAAAGGAATATAAATTATTCTATTAAAAAGATACATGCACACGTATGTTTACTGCAGCACTATTCACAATAGCAAAGACATGGAATCAGCCCAAATGTCCATCAATGATAGACTAGATAAAGAAAACACGGCACACATACACTATGGAATACTATGCAGCCATAAAAAGGAATGAGATCATGTCCTTTGCAGGGACATAGATGAAGCTGGAAGCCATTATCCTCAGCAAACTAACACAGGAACAGAAAACCAAACACTGCATGTTCTCACTCATAAGTGGGAGCTGAACAGTTAGAACATATGGACACAGAGAGGGGAATAGCACACACTGGGGCCTGTCAGTGGGGGCAGAGGAAGGGAAAGCATCAGGATAAATAGCTAATGCATGAAGGGCTTAATACTAGGTGATGGGTTGATAGGTGCAGCAAACCACCATGGCACATGTTTACCTATGTAACAAACCTGCACATCCTGCACATGTATCCAAGAACTTAAAATAAAATTTAAAAACAGAAAAAAAAGAAAAATAAAAAAACAAAATTACAACAAAACAAAAACTGATTGGGGTGAGGTAATGGAGACTTTCACTTTTAGCTCTATAGACTTCTATCATTTTGAATAGAACACATATATTCATACACTGCTTATCCAATAAAATCAATCTAAATATTTTTTTTAAACCAACCCCTCTGCAAAATAAATTTTCTTACTTTTGATTAAAAAGGAAAACTCAATTGGCCATTTTTGTGTGGGTCTACTTCTGGATATTCCATTACGTTCCATCGATCTGTATGTTCTTCCATTCACCAATAAGATACCATCTTGATTACTACACCTTTATAAAAGCCTCAGAATCAGGTCCCTAAACTTGGTTCTTCTTTTACAAAATTGTCTTGGCTGTTCTAGTTCTTTTGCCTTTCCTTACACATTTGAGAATCAGCTTTACAATATGACTCCCCCCCAAAAAAAATCCTCCCAGGCTGTTAGGTTTGCTTTGAATGTACATATCAAGGTGAAGAATACTGACATCTAACAATGAGTCTTCCAGTCCATGGCTACAGTATATCTCTCCATTGATTTAGATCTTTATGTCCCAGTTTTTGAACTTTTCCGCATACAGAACCACACACATTTTGTTTGATTCAGGCATAGATATTTAATTTTTGATACCCTTTTAAATTGCTTTTAATTTCAAATTTGAATTGTTCAAAGAGACAGACAGTGAACAATTCAAATGTGAATTGTTCCACAGACGATTGTTTATAGTCTATAGAAATATATTTTATTACTTTATATTAATTGACTTGGTAGTCTGTGAACTTGCTAACCTTATTTATTTGTCCTATGAATTCTTTATAGATTCCCTGGGATTTTCTACATCGGCAATAATGTCTGTGAATAGACAGTTCATCACTTATTTTCCAATCTGTATGCGTTTTTGCCTCATTACACTAGTTAGGACTTCCCGTACAAAAATGAATAGAAGTGGTGAAAATAGACTCCCTTGCCTTGTTCCCGACCTTAGGAGGAAAACATTCCATCTTTACCATTAAATATGATGTTAGCTGTAGGATTTTTGTAGATGCCTTTTACAAAGTTAAGCAAGTTCCCTG
Source organism: Macaca fascicularis (assembly GCF_037993035.2). Classification (NCBI taxonomy): domain Eukaryota; kingdom Metazoa; phylum Chordata; class Mammalia; order Primates; family Cercopithecidae; genus Macaca; species Macaca fascicularis. The sequence continues at coordinate 54,195,261 of NC_088393.1, read as the reverse complement.
ATATTTCTAGTTTTCTGAGAATGCATTTTATTCTGCTTATGAATGTTTTAATTGCTCAGAAACCCATATACACTTCCAGTGAGATATTAATGTCTTGTTAAGTTTTATATTTTGATCACCATTACAGAAATTATTAATAGATGCATTTTATAAACCTGAGGTTTTCATAATCATAAAAGCAATTTCCTCATCAATTGTCCAACTGCTTCAAATATCAAGGTCTTTAAGCAAAGCTCTTCAGAAAATTTTATAAGTAAAAATAAATTACCAATAAAGAGAGGCAGCTTCTAGTAAATATTTAGTTGTTATTAAACTAATATTTAATTTTAATTTCCTTACAGACTTAAGTTTATTAGCTTGAGGCGAACTTTATTAGTTAAAAATTATTTATCATTTTGAAGTTTTAAAAATATAATTTTGTCAATTTTAAATTGTCACTTTTCTGGTTGAGGCTACCTTAGACATAAAAAGTATCAAACTAGGCCGGGCGCGGTGGCTCAAGCCTGTAATCCCAGCACTTTGGGAGGCCGAGACGGGCGGATCACGAGGTCAGGAGATCGAGACCATCCTGGCTAACCTGGTGAAACTGCGTCTCTACTAAAAAATACAAAAAACTAGCCGGGCGAGGCGGCGGGCGCCTGTAGTCCCAGCTACTCGGGAGGCTGAGGCAGGAGAATGGCGTGAACCCGGGAGGCGGAGCTTGCAGTGAGCTGAGATCCGGCCACTGCACTCCAGCCTGGGCAACAGAGTGAGACTCCGTCTCAAAAAAAAAAAAAAGTATCAAACTTCCCAAAAACATTTTGGAGTCATTTCTACTTAGAGAGACAGTATGTCCTTTTAAAAGATCAACTGCATTATAACTTAGATTATCTGATAAAATACCAATTTCAAGAAATGGTCAAAAATTAGGTATTACAGACAGGCATGGTGGCTCACACCTGTAATCCTGGCACTTTGGGAGGCTGAGGCAGGAGGATAGTTTGAGGCCAGGAGTTCAAGAAATGCCTAGGCAACACAGTGAGATCCCATCTCTACAAAAAAAAAAATGTTTTTTTTGAGACAGGGTCTCACTCTGTCACCCAGGCTGGAGTACTAGAGCACAGTGGTGCAATCTCAGCTCACTGCAGCCTCAGCTGCCCAAGTTCAAGTGATTCTCCCACCTTAGCCTCCCGAGTAGCTGGGACTACCAGCACACATCACCAAGCCCAGCTAATTTTTGTATTTTTTGGTAAAGGCAGGGTTTCACCATGTTGACCAGGCTGGTCTCAAACTCCCAACCTCAAGTGATCCACCCGTCTCAGCCTCCCTACATGTTGGGATTACAGGTATGAGCCACCGTGCCTGGCCCAAAAAATATTTTTTTTTTTTGATTAGTCAGGAGTGGTGGTGCGTGCCTATAGTCCCAGTTACTCAGGAGACTGAGGCAGAAGAATCGCTTGAGTCCAGGAGTTTGAGGGTGCAGTGAGCCATCACCACACCACTGCAGGCCAGCCTAGGTGACAGAACAAGACCCCAATCTCTAAAAAACAACAACACAAAGTTAGTCTTGCGTTAAGAAAAGAAACAACCCCAAAATGTGAATCAAGAGCCTTGACAGTGATTGAAAGTAATTATTTAACTTATCTTAAAATCCAGGTTTGAATATAAAAAATGTTTACCAAATGTGCTTAATTTCTCCCCATTATAGAAGAAATGTGACACTTCAAACTTTTGATTATGGTATATGCACTTAATACATTGCATTTTTACAGATTTTAGTCTAACCAGTAATTCAGAAAGGCATTAAAACAAAACATAAATTGAAACTTTATTTTTATATAAAAATTTATCACACTGTTTGAGTTCATTTTTTAAAAATACTTTTGTATTTGTCATTGAAACTGTTGAGGCTCTCAAATTCCATAGCTAATGACTGTGTTTCTTTAGCTGAATAATTCTTTCAACTAAAGACATTAAGTATACAGAGTCATCTTCCAGCTCTTGTAGCTGCTTCTTCTGTGTATTAGCAACAAGAGTATGAAAACAGAAACAATAGGACTCTAAGTTGAACAAAGGCTTTCATTTCATGGTAAGCCTGTTTTACACCTACAATGAGTGACATCAGTCTTTCTTTCTTACAAAACGTATTATAAGTAAAATAGGATATAATAATAGGTTATCTCAGCAACAGAAATATGACTCACAAGTAGAAACAGAAACATGGAAAACACAAGTGCTTCTTTTAACAGAACAATCTGTATACTGATTATTTAAAGTTTTATGACTGTGTACTAATTTCAAAGAAATATGTAGACCAAGCACCTTACATGCCAAACACCTTACAGAACTGAAGACATTCTAAGTAACAGTTTGCCTATATTCTTTCACAAATATCCCCCCTTAATGGCCTCCTCACACTAAAATGTGATAATAAATACATTTTCATGGAGCCAGGTATGGGGAAACAGAAAAAGAAAGTAATAGTAATTTGAACCGAAGAGAAGATGGTGTGAAAACTGAACTCCTGAAAGCATGACTGGTCTGCTAACCAAGGACATGAATAGTACTAATAAGGAATTTCCTCATTAAAGAGTGAAAGAATGAAACAGCCAATGTAGAAGTGTATACTCTGCTAAAATAGACTTCGAGATGAAAGTGAGGATTCTCCCATTTCTAGCCATGATCATGTTAACTGAAACCAGACTAGCTCTCTTGACATTAACAACTATAAAACTGCACACTGAATAAAACATATGAAGTCACTGTGTTTAGGTACCAGACAACAGGTAGCACAAGACTGCAATTCCTGAGGGGATGGACATTTACAGGGTGAGCCCTTAGATAAACAAGTTATTTGCCAAAGAACAGTTTCCCAACTGCAGTGCAGATAGCTGGGATCTGAGCACAGGACAGCAGTTCTGCAGCAATGAGGACATTCAGGGCAGCTGGTGAGGGTGGAGTCTCTGAGGTATGGTATCAAAGAAGAACTGTGCAGAGGTAAGCACCAGATGTCCTTGTGGAGTCTTCCCCAAATTCCTGGCTGAGGGCGAGGCTGCATCAATGCACAGACAAGACTATCCAAGGCTTACCAGAGAGGTAAGCCTTAAGGAAGAACTATCCCAGAATGGAGGAGAGTAAGAAAACACAATAATGAATTGCAACACTGGATTCTGGATTGCACCATAAGGTGGACAGCAGTGGGACAACTGATGAAACTCAAATAAGGTCTGCAGATCAGTTAACAGCATCATGTCAATATTAGTTTTCTGGTTTCAATAATTTTATTAAGGCTATGCAACATTAGAGGAAGCTGAATGAAAAACACCAATTCACCATACTATTATTGCAACCTCTTTGTAAGTCTAAAATTATTTTAAAATAAGTTAGACAGTAGTTTAAATGTTGCATATAAAAACGCAATAACGATAATGAATACTTCCTAACGATGCAATCAGGATGCCTTCACATGCTCCCTCACACCTGAAATAAGTGTTATGTATCTAAGGCTCTCTCTTCAGCGTTTTGTATCTAAGGCTCCCCTGCCCTTTGGTGTGGCCTGGTTTAGCCAGTCCAAACCAGATGCAGATAGTTGTGTGGGAAGCTTGGCGACACAGACAGTTCCACTATCACCCACAAGGTAACTGGTCAATTGTGGGCTGGGCTTAAAAGGTGGGCTGATGATCCCCAGTGCATGATGAGCATGGCAGTAAATGCACAGGGAGACTAGGTTCCCATCCACCAAGGGAAGCCTGCGCGAGTGTCCACCTGGACAGGAAGTGATGGACACAGTCCTGAAAGCACAGCAGGCACTGCTCCCACCCACCAATGGGCAGCCTGCCTGGAGAGTCAGCCGTGGACGTCAAGGCTGGAATTCCCTTTCTGGCTCAGCAAAATTACCAGAGACCAAACCATAGACACCACAGAACTCCTTTACCTAGTCAACACTGTCTGACTCTTTCGTGACGTAAGTCTCAAACCAAGAACACCAACAGGGACAGGGCCACACATCTCAACACTGACACCACACCCCCTTGACACTCAGAATGCTTAAGTCCTGAATCACAAGATCTCAACTTCTTTTTTGGAAAGGTGTTTCTTTATCTCGTGATTTACAAAGATACAAAGACTTGATCAGAAGGACCAAAATACTTTCTGAAATTAGAAACAAAATTATTATAACATTCAAATAGAATCATTCCCACGAACAAACCATGACTCACAGAATTTAATTACTAAGTAGCTGTCGTTTTTACACCTCTTTCCTTTTAAATTTATTCTTTATTATTTTAAAAAATAAATAGAGATGGAGTCTCCCTATGTTGACTCGCTATGTTGATGAGAATGGTCTCAAACTCCTGGCCTCAAGTGATTCTCCCATCTCGGCCTCCTAAAGTGCTGGAATTACAGGCATGAGCCACCTCTTGCAGCTTAAATGTATTCTGTAGTGCTAGTTCTTCCCCCACCCCAGGATAAAAGTTAGGTCAAATCCCATGAATTTTTCTGGTGATTTTATTTAATAAATATCTGCCCGTGACTCATTTAAAATGGCCTTACGTATATAAAAGTGAAAACGACAATCTTGATTTAAACTTACATTTTCACTGTCTCTTCCAGTTCTGATCTGCAGTCAAGTGGAAGCCTGAACTCGAGGAAGGGAAGGCCCTCTGACTCATGATTTCCGACCTAGCACGGTTAAGAATCTTCCCCCATTTGCTGACTTAGTTTCTGAATCTACTGTGTTTAGAGCTCAAGGAAAGAAGCCAGGGAGCAATAGAGTTCTTCCTTGATGGGCAGCATTGTGGTGATCTAACATTGACACTGTCCTGAGGTTGCAAATACTTGAAACTGACTCTTTCCTTTAGGGGAGACTTTTGGCTTCTAGGCAGAAATCTCTCATCTGAGCTTCCTTTGATGAGGGCAATTTCATCTGGATATTTACAACCCTTATCCACCATGCAAAGTTTCTGATTCAAATCCAGGCTGCAACCGAGCTGACAGGAGTGGTGCAGACAATGATGTAGCCAAAGCAGATAGGTACCTGCCATTCACCGACGACGTATAAATGTTTCCAAAGCGCCTGAGGCCTGGAAACTCCGGTGGCTGGTTGGGGGATCATGGCCAGGGGCGGCGGAGAACATCTGAGCCCCTGTGTGACCTGGGTCTCATTCGGGCTATGGGAGTGCAAACAGGTTCCAATCCGCGAGGAGGATGCACTAAAGTGACCCGCTTAGGCTGCAAAACCAGGTGCACTGTGGCAGGCACGACTCGCTGAGCTCCATTTTGGAGGCGGGGAACTCTGAGGCGGCGACTTGACACCCCTCCTGGGCAGCCAAAACAAACCATTGCGGAGGATTCTTGTCCCACGCAAGGAGCGACCTCAGCCATGAACTCTGCAGCATCACAAGTGTCCAGAACGGCCGGAAGTGGCAACGCCTACTGACACCAAAGCGGCCACTGAAACGGAAACTTGGTGGCCAAGGCCGCCTCACCCATGCGCCTGCGCGAGCTCTACTGACGACGCCTGCGCACTGCAAGGTGGGCGCCGCTCTCCAGTTTCTAAGCAGTCTCCTACTGCCGTCTAGTGTTGGCTACTGGAATATCGACTAAAATTCCCCCAGAGAGAGCGCCTCGCAGGCCTTTTGACCAACTGTTGTGAATTGATACACTGCTATGTTTGCTGCATTTTACAGTGAGCCTTGACCCCACAATTGAATGCTATTATAACCCCTACAAAAACTAATTGACAAAAAAGACCAATGGGTTAGGGTGTGAAGGCTACTGGGTAATACAGGTCCAGGTGGTCTTATATTAAACTTGTTAATCCAAGTCCATGGAAGTCCTGGGAGGAAAAGTTCTCAACAGATCTTAGGGCCGCTTCGTAAGTTGGCCTCAGGTGATCTTCTCCCAACACTGATTCGTTGGAACCATCCTGGGTTAAATTAATATGGAATGTGTTATCAGGCAACATTGTTTACCATTAAAAAGTCCCTCAGTATGTACTTAAAAGGACTGTGACTGGACACTTAGACCCAGATGACTGTGTAACCTGGACTACAAAAGAAAAAAAAGTTTAAAAAATAAGCCTTGGTTTTCCACAGTGGAGTTTCTTGTTCCTGAGTATAACACTTGTATGCTTTGGAAGCTACACTTAAAGGCTGACAGAAGCTCATGGTTCCTGTCATGTATTGGCTATTATTTTTGCTTGGCTAAACTGCACCGTTGCTCGGTGGAGTCACCAGATATGGGAGTGACGAGCTTCAGATGATGCCAGTCTCAGTACCAATTCTCTTCAATCACATAAGAGACCTTAACTGAGAACCATCTGGCTGAGCTGGGTCAATCCTCAGAACTGTGAGAGGTAATAATAAAGTTATTGTTGTTGCTTTCAGCCATTAAGTTCTAGGATGGTTTGTCATGTAGCATTGGATAACCTGAACCTTTCCACTACATGATGACGGTTTTAATCAAATATGCACGAGGATATGCAGCTGAAAACCCAAAATGCCATTCAGTATGGGTCTAGGCACAAAGTAGGACGAATTCTGAAAACGTCGTATTTTGATGCAGAAGAGAGTTGTACTTAATTCATATTGCAAACAGTGGATAGAAAAAAAAATTGTGGAAGAGCTTACAATGGAATTGAGATGGAGAAAGTTGGGAGGACATAGAGGTGGATTTGATTTATTTGATGGATGCTACCCTAACACTTTGGTAAAATCAATTTGCAAAATCAATCATTTGGCATAGGTAGGAACTTCCTGCAGTTGAGCCCCTGGAATGATGGATATGCTTAATGTCAATAAATTTTGGAATTAATCTCATGATTATCAGACAATCCCATATTTGTCTTCGTCCCATAATTATCTGAAAATTTTGCTTGTCGTGCCTCTACTGTCCCTCAAGCCATGGACGCAGAGTTTATTCCCACGTACAGGTTTCTCTTTCCCATGAACAAATGTTATAATGCCCCTCGACACTCCCAACTTCACTTTCAATTGTATCAATCTCTTTGAATAATCAATTTGTGTCTTTGCTGATTTTCTCAATTGTATGTCTGTTTCCTACTTGCAACCACTATGTAAGATCAGCAGCATACTTCCTGAGTTCAGATTGACATTCACATGCAAAAGACAACATAGCTTTAGCTTGGCACCAGGATTTTAAAAACAGGAAGGACATCTAACATGTCAGCATGAAAGAGTTAGATTCATCTTTATTGGGAATACTTACAACTATCGAGGTGTTGCTTTCCAGCCGCCAAAATAGGCAGTTCAATTGAAAGGAGTAAGACCATCTGGTTGGTGGTATGGACCATTCCTCAAACAGGACAGGCAAAAATAGCTTATATCAGTTTATGAGTGTAGCTCCCAACATACACAACTGTCATGCTCAGTAACAAAAGACTCCACCCATGGCAGCCAAGACTTAATTCCTACACCATGTTTTGTAGTTCAGGTTATGTAATCTTTCTGAGGCTATGTGTCTACTCACGTCCTTGTAGTCCAGATCAAGGGTCTTTTAAATGATAAACAATGTTGCCCGATAACACAGTCAGTACTCCACATTAATTTTAACCCAGTATGTTTCCAAATCAAAGAAATCGGAAATGTAGCTTCCCGTTCCAAAATGGTGTCATAGAAGCAAGCTGGCTTCACTCCCCCAACTCCCACAGAAAACCAAAACCAAATATACAGTGCAGAGATTAACACCAGAAATATCCGATAACTCAAATATGAAGACAGAACAGTTCCCAGGGCCACAGAGAAGTGAAAAGAACTCTGAGCAGAGGGTAAGAAAATCCGACTTCCACATTTGTGACTCCCCTCCCTCCATTCTGCAGGGCACCAAACTTGTGGAATATTTTCCCCCAATCCACTGTTTCTACACTAGGAAAAAAGATCAAGGTGAACAACCAGTTTCCCCACTATCTTGGGTTCCCTGGCAGGAGACCTGTCCTCCATTTTTTTTTTTTTTTTTTGAGACGGAGTCTTGCTCTGTCACCCAGGCTGGAGTGCAGTGGCCGGATCTCAGCTCACTGCAAGCTCCGCCCCCCGGGTTTACACCATTCTCCTGCCTCAGCCTCCCGAGTAGCTGGGACTACAGGCGCCCGCCACCTCGCCCAGCTAGTTTTTTGTATTTTTTAGTAGAGACGGGGTTTCACCATGTTAGCCAGGATGGTCTCGATCTCCTGACCTCGTGATCCGCCCGTCTCGGCCTCCCAAAGTGCTGGGATTACAGGTGTGAGCCACCGCGCCCGGCCCCTGCCCTCTATCTTAACCCACGGGAGGCACCAAGAGTGCTTAAAGGGAGAAATACCCCTAAGGACAGAGGTGGGAGGTGGGTCTACTGCCCCAGCCTTAGAAACTCTGCTCTGTAACTCAGCCAAAGCAGACACCAAATCAGCGTCTGCTCAGCAGCACCACACTGTAGAAACTTCCTTCTACAGCTACCCTGGGAATGAACCCCTAGCCAGGCTTTCCACACTGCTGAGATATTCCCTTTTGGGACCTCCCACATGCCAGAACGGCAGTGTTCCCACAGATTATTAGAGCTGAGGCAAATCTCTGCTTAAGGCTCCACCTAGACCTGAAAAGGAGGCAGTGATTTAGCATTAAAGAACCTCTAAGCTTGAGAACAAAATGGCTGACTGCGCCTGGTGGCTCATGCCTGTAATCCCAGCACTTTGGGAGGATGAGACAAGTGAATCACTTGAGTGCAGGAGTTCGAGACCAGCCAGGGAAATACAAAAAAATAGAAAATAATCAATAAAATGACAGTTCTCACCTATTAAAAATAACCTTGAATAGAAATAGACTAAATTCCTCACTGAAAATGTATAGACTAGATGAATGAATTTTATAAAACAAGACCCAGCTATGTACTGCCTACAAGAAATTCATCTCATCTATAGAGACACACATAGACGGAAAGTGAAAGACATTCCATGCAGATGTAAACCAAAAGTGAACATGAGTAGCTGTACTTATATCAGACAAAACAGACTTCAAGTCAAAAGCTGTAAACAGAGACAAAGATATTATATAATACTAAAGGAATCCATTCAACAAAAGAATATAATTCTAAGTATTAACATATATGCATCCAACACCACAGCACACACCTATCTAAAGCAAATATTATTAGATCTGAAGGGAGAAGTAGATCCCAAAACTATAATTGTTGGAAACTATACAAATACATGACAATTGAACAACATGCTCCTGAATGACCCATGGGTGAAGGAAAGAAATAAGAATGAAGTTTTAAAATTCCTTGAACAAAACAGAAATAGAAACACTACATACTAAATAAAACCTATGGGACACAACAAAAACCGTATTAAGAGCTAAGTTTACATTAATAAATGCCTACATCAAAAAACTAGAAAGATTTCAATTAAACAACTTCATAATGCACCTCAAGGAAAAGAAAAACAAGAACAAACCAAACCCAAAATTTATAGAAGGAAAATGATAAAGATCAGAGCAGAAGTAAACAAAATCGAGACTAAAAAAACAAAGATCAATGAAACAAAAAGTTGGTTTTTTGAATAGATAAACAAAATTGATAACCTATTACTTAGACTAAGGAAAAAGAAAGAAGACTCAAATAAATAAAAGCGGCTACAAAAAAGGTGGCATCACAATGGAAACCACAGAAATACAAAGGATCACTAGAGATTACTATGAACAATAGTAACTAGAGATTACTATACACCGATGGATTCAGAAACTTAGAAGAAATACATAAATGTCTGTATACATATAGCCTACCAAGACTGAACAAAAAAGAAAGAAGAAATACAAAACCTAATAGACAACAGCAAATAATGAGATTGAATCAATAATAAAAAGTCTTCCAACAAAAATCCAGGACTTGATGGCCTTGTTGCTAAAGTCTACCGAACTTTTAAAGATGATTTAATAGCAATTCTTCTCAAACTATTTTTAAAAATTGAATCAGAGGGAATTATTCCTTACTCATTTTATGAGGCCAGCATAACCCTGGTACCAAAACCAGACAAAGACACAAAAACCACAAAAAATCTACAGACTAATATCCCTCATGAACATAGATGCAAAAATCCTCAATAAAATACTACCAAACCAAATCCAACGATACATCTAAAAGATCATACACCATGATTAAACCAGGAATGTAAAGATGGTTCAATATATGCAAATCAATAAATTTGATACATCAATAGAATGAAGGATGAAAAACTACATAATCATCTCAATAGATGCAGAAAAAGCATTTGATAAAATTCAGCATCGCTTCATGATAAAAATTCTCAATAAAGTAAGTAGAGAAGGAAATTACCTCAACATAATGAAGGCTGTATATAACAAACCCACTGACAGCTAACATAATACTGAATGGGGAAAAACTGAAAGTTTTTCCTCTAAGAACTGAAATAAGACCAGGATGCCTACCCTCAGCACTCTTATTCGGCATGGTACTGGAAGTCTTAGCCAGAGCAATTGGAAAAGAAAAAGAACTAAAAGGCATTCAATAGGAAAGGAGGATGTCAAATTTTCCCTGTTTGCAGATGACATGATTTTATATATTAAAAAGCCTAAAGATTCTCCCAAAAACTCTTAGAACTAATAAATTCAGTAAAGTTACAGGATACAAAATCAATGCAAAAAAAAGTAGCATTTCTATACATAAACAATAAACTAGCCAAAAACAAAATCAAGAAGGTTATCATATTTACAATAGCTACAGAAAATGAAAATAAAAGACGTAGGAATAAATTTAACCAAGGAGATGAAAGACCTCTAAAGGAAAACTACAAAACACTGATGAATGAAACTGAAGAGGTTACAAACAAATGCAAAGACATCTCATACTTATGTATTAGATTTAATATTGTTAAAATGATTGCTCTCAAGCTTGGCGTTTGGTCGTTGGGGACCCACACGGGTTCAACATGTGTATCAAGAAGTGTTATTTCTGTTCGGGGCCCATCTACCCTGGCCAAGGCATGATGTTCATCCACAACGATTGCAAGGTGTTCAGATTTTGTAAATCTAAATGTCATAAAAACTTTAAAAAGAAGCGCAATCCTCATAAAGTTAGGTGGACCAAAGCATTCTGGAAAGCAGCCAGTAAAGAGCTTACAGTGGATAATTCATTTGAATTTGAAAAACGTAGAAATGAGCCTATCAAATACCAGCGAGAGCTATGGAATAAAACTACTGATGCAATGAAGAGAGTTGAAGAGATCAAACAGAAACGCCAAGCTAAATTTATAATGAGCAGATTGAAGAAAAATAAGAGCTACAGAAAGTTCAGAATATCAAAGAAGTCAAGCAAAACATTCATCTTATCCGAGACCCTCTTGCAGACAAAGGGAAACAGGTGGAAGAGAAAATGGTTCAGCAGTTACAAGAGGATGTGGACACAGAAGATCCTTCTTAAAAATCTCTGTAACCATTTCTTTTATGTACATTTGAACGTGCCCTTTGGAGACTTGGAACTGTTAAATTATTCATTTATTTTTTACATAAGGTCATTTAAATGAAAATTGATTAAAATATATCTTTCCTACATTGCCATCTGCAAAACTTCAGATATTATGGATGTTAGATTGCATCTCAGTGTTAAATCATCACTGATAGATGTACTTATGTAAATCATGATAATTCCACTTATAACTATAGAAGTGAATTGTGGACGTAAAATGGTTATGTCATTTGGATAATGGCACGAGGCAGCATTTGTATAATAACTAATGGCAAAAATTCATGGCTAGTGATGTATAAAATAAAATACTTTTTGCAGTAAAATATTCTCTTTATTAATGTTATAGAAGGGGGATACAACAAGTAACTAACAATTTGTATGACAGTGTCAAATATTATTTTGATTTTAGTATTTCCTGTTTTGGTTTCTTTGCATCTTAGATGAGCATAGTGACATTGTTTGATGAAGCCTAATTATGCTAGACTGTTTTGACCTAGTTTAACCCTTCTGATAGGTAGTTGTGAATGTTGGCGATGAGAACTGAATAATCTCTGCTTGAAATTACACTACACTCTAGAAGTTCCACTTTGGAGAATACTCAGTTCTAACTTGAGATTCCTGGTAGAAGAAACTTTGTTTTTCTAGCCTATCAATGATCTAGAAGCAGAGGAATCCCAGTCCCTTTTAAAAGTTATTATGTGGTTTTCTTTCAAAGAGCTCCTGTTTTGGGGAAGTAGAATTTATGGGTACAACATCTGTTCATTATTTGCGCATAAAATAAAACCATTTAAAAAGTAAAATGACCGGCCGGGCGCGGTGGCTCAAGCCTGTAATCCCAGCACTTTGGGAGGCCGAGGCGGGCGGATCACGAGGTCAGGAGATCGAGACCATCCTGGCTAACACGGTGAAACCCCGTCTCTACTAAAAATACAAAAAGAAATTAGCCGGGCGTGGTGGCGGGTGCCTGTAGTCCCAGCTACTCCGGAGGCTGAGGCAGGAGAATGGCGTGAACCCGGGAGGCGGAGCTTGCAGTGAGCCGAGATCGCGCCACTGCACTCCAGTCTGGGCGACAGAGCGAGACTCCGTCTCAAAAAAAAAAAAAAAAAAAAGTAAAATGACCATACTATCCAAAACAACCTACAGATTCAGTGCAATCCCAAAATAACAATGACGTTCTTCACAGAAATAGAAAAAAAATTCCTAAACTTTGAATGAAGCCAAAAAAGGCCCCAAAATATCCAAAGCAATCCTGAACAACAAGAACAAAGCTGGAGGCATCACACTACCAGACCTCAAAATATACTACAAAGCTGTAGTAACCAAATCAGCATGATATTGGCATAAAAACAGACACATAGACCAATGGAGAAGAATAGAAAAATCCAGAAATTAATCCACATGTCTACAGCCAACTGATTTTTGACAAAGATGTCAAGAACACTCAAGAGGTAAAGGACAGTCTCTTCAATAAATGGTGCTGAGAATACTGGATATCCATATACAGAATAAAGAAACTACATCCCCACCTCTCACCACATCAAAAATCAACTCAGAATGGACCAAAAATCTAAATGTAGGACCCAAAATGATAAAACTACTAGATGAAAAAAATATATGAGGAAAACACTTCAGGACATTGGTCTGAGAAAAGATTTTATGAATAAGACCTCAAAAGCCCAACCAACAAAATTAAAAATAAACAAATCTGACTATATATACCTAAAAAAAACTTCTGTACAGCAAAGGAAGCCATCAGCAAATTGAAGAGACAACCTACAGAACGGGAAGAATGGGAGAAAATATTCACAAACTACTCATCCAACAGGGGATTAATATCCAGAATAGACAAGAACGCAAAAATCTCAATAGCAAAAACAAAATTGGATTTTAAAATGGGCAGATAATCTGAATAGACATTTTTCAAAAGAATACACACAAATAATCAACAAATATAAAAAATACTCAACACCACTAATCAGGGAAATGTAAATAAAAACCACAAAGAGGCATCATCTCACCTGAGTTAAGAGGGCTATTATCAAAAAGATAAAAAGAAAATAATAAAGGCTGGCAAAAATGCAGAAAAGGGAGAACTCTGGCCGGGTGCAGTGGCTCACGCCTGTAATCCCAACACTTTGGGAGGCCGAAGGAGGTGGATCACCTGAGGTCAGGAGTTTGAGACCGGACTCGGCCATATGGCAAAACCACATCTCTACTAAAAAAATTAAAAAAATAAAAAATAAAAAAAATTAACCAGGCATAGTGATGGGTGCCTGCTACTCGGGAGACTGAGACAGGAGAATCGCTTGAACCTGGGAGGCAAAGGTTGCAGTGAGCGGAGATCACTCTACTGCACTCCAGCCTGGGCCACAGAGTGAGACTCTGTCTCCTCCCCACCCCACGAAAAAAAAAAGTGGAGGAGGAACTCTTATATGCTGTTGGCAGGAATGTTATATACTGTTGGTGGGAATGCCAGTACAACCACTAGAAAGGATAGTATGGAGGTCCCTCAATAAAATACAAATGGAACTAGCATGTGATCCAGCAATCCCGCTACTGGGCGTTTATTTTTTTAAAAAGGAAATCATATTAGAAAGACATCGGCCGGGCGCGGTGGCTCAAGCCTGTAATCCCAGCACTTTGGGAGGCCGAGACGGGCGGATCATGAGGTCAGGAGATCGAGACCATCCTGGCTAATACGGTGAAACCCCGTCTCTACTAAAAAATACAAAACACTAGCCGGGCGAGGTGGCGGGCGCCTGTAGTCCCAGCTACTCGGGAGGCTGAGGCAGGAGAATGGCGTGAACCCGGGAGGCGGAGCTTGCAGTGAGCTGAGATCCGGCCACTGCACTCCAGCCTGGGTGACAGAGCAAGACTCCGTCTCAAAAAAAAAAAAAAAAAGAAAGAAAGACATCTGCACCCCATGTTTATTATAGCACTATTCACAAGAGCTAAGATATGGAATCAATCTCGGTGTCCAACAACACATGAATGTAAAAGAAAATGTGTTATATATACAAGTGAAATAATATTCAGCATAAGAAAGAATGCAGTCTTGTCATTTGCAGCAACATAGATGGAACTGAAGGACATTATGTTAAGTGAATAGAGCCAGGAACTGTTAAACACTGCGTCTTCTCACTCATATGTGGAAGCTGAAAAATGCTGATCTCATAAAAGTGAAAAGTGGACCAGTGGTTACTAGAGGCTGGGAAGGGTAGGGAGAAAGAGGGATAGAGAGAGATTTTTAAAGAATACAAACACAGCTAGGTAGGAGGAATAAATTCTAGTATTCTATAACACTGTAGAATGACTATAGTTAACAGTTATATTATGTAGTTTCAAATAGGTAGAAAGAGGATACTGAATGTTCCCAACACAAAGAAATGATAAATGTTTGAGATGATGGATATGCCAGTTACGATCACCAGGTACTTACGTGTATTGAAACATCACTATGTACCCCACGAATGTGTTCAATTATTATTTGTCAATTAAAAATAAAAATGTATTAAAACTAACATGGGATTCTGCTACACATCACTAGAATTACTGGTTGGAATGTAAATTGGGACAACCACATTGGGAAACAGTTTGCCAATTTATTATAAACAAGTGTACAATTTATTATTGTACACAAGTCTTTGTTCATAATATCCAAAGATGGGACACAACCCAAAAGTCCATCAGCAGGTGACTGAATAAGTGGATTGTGATATATCTATACAACTGACTACTACACATCAACTATAAAAAGAACTACGAATGCATGCAATGACATGAATTAATCTTAAAAACATTATAGTGAAACACTGAGTGAAAGACACCAGACACAAAAGACTACATACATATCACTCCATTTATATGCAATTCTAGAAAACAAAAAAATTTCATCTATGGTGACAGAAAATGGACTAATGGCTACCTGAGGTGGGAGGGATTGGGAGATTTAACTAGAATATGGACAAAGAACATTTTGGGGGTGATAGAAATGTTTTCCGTGATTGTGGTGA
Organism: Macaca fascicularis; assembly: GCF_037993035.2. Classification (NCBI taxonomy): domain Eukaryota; kingdom Metazoa; phylum Chordata; class Mammalia; order Primates; family Cercopithecidae; genus Macaca; species Macaca fascicularis. The sequence goes on along the minus strand of NC_088393.1, from coordinate 54,179,797 downwards.
TTCATGGGTGAATGAGTCAAATTTGCCAAAATGTACACTTAAATGGGTAACAGTTTACTGTAAGTGAATTGAACCTCAATTTAAAACTTTAAAAGAAGGAGGAGGAGGGGAAGGAAGAGGAGGAGGAAAAAGAAAGAAAGAGGAGGAGGGAAATTAAGAAGGCCGGGTGCGGTGGCTCACACCTATAATCCCAACACTTTGGGAGGTCGAGATCAGTGGATCATGAGGTCAGGAGTTCAAGACCAGCCTGGCCAACATGCTGAAACCCCATTTCTACTAAAAATACAAAACTTAGTCGGGTGTGATGGCATATGCCTGTAGTCCCAGCAACTCAGGAGGCTGAGGCAGGAGAATTGCTTGAACCCAGGAGGTGGAGGTTGCAGTGAGCTGAGATCAAGCCACTGCACTCCAGCCTGGGCAGCAGAGCAAGACAACAACTCAAAAAAAAAAAAAAAATTGGGAGAAGACCATCCGATGTTAATTTCCAGCAGAGAAGGGGTTAGTAGTCAGCGCCATTGTATCAAAATACCACATTTTGTTTATTCATTCATCTGTCGATGGACACTTGGGTTATTTCCATCTTTCGGCTACTATAAATAATGCTGATATAAGCATTGATGTCAATACCTGTTTGAGTCCCTGTTTCAATGGTGTGGAGTATATACCTACGATTGGGATTGCCGGGTCATATATTAATTCTATATTTACCTTTTTGAGGAACTACCATTGTTTTCCACAGCAGCTGAACCATTTTACATTACCACCAGCAATGCACGAGGGTTTCAGTATCTCCATATGTTTACCAACACCTGTTAATTTCCCTTTTTGTTTTTTTTTTGTTTTTTTTTTTTTTTTTTGGTTAATAGCCATTCTAGTTGGAGTGAAGTACTATCTCCATGTTATTTTGATTTGCATTTCCCTGGTAATCAGTGATGTTGAGCATCTTTTCATGTAATTATTGGCCATTTGTGTATTTTATTTAGAGACATGTCTATTCAAGTCCTTCTCCTGTCTCTTAAATGAGTTGTTTGTTCCCGTTGTTGAATTTAGGAGTCCTTTATATATTCTGGATATTAGTCTCTTATCAGAAATATGATTTGCAAACATTCTTTCCATTCTGGGGGTTGTCTTTTCCAATCACTTTTTATATGGGTTATATGATTTAATCACAGTGTCAAAGGCACGTTTAGCGTGCACCCAATATAGCACTGTATGACTTTTAGAGGCTCTCAAAACAACTATCCTGCGACACGGTACTCCAGCCGCTATCCCGGTATTCCTCCCTAGGTGGCAATAGGAGACTGCTCAGAGACTAGAGCAGCGGACTCCGCAGTGCAGAGCTCCCGCGGGAGCCTCCAGTGCGGAGCTAGCGCGGTCGCGTCCAGCAGAGCTCGCGCGGGGGCGCACCGGAGCGGCGGTGTAGGTAGCCGCCATGTTTCTGCCGCTATTGCTTTCTTGAGGGTGTCGCTGATGACTGGCTATTGCGGCTACCAGACGCACTGGACACTTGGAACACTCCTGAGTTTGCGGCTAGGTTCGCTTCCTGAATGGTACCGGGATCCTCCACTCTGGTTTCTCTTGGCTGCCCCGGAGCTACTTCCAGTCCCCATGGCCGTCTCTTTCAATGTCAGGCGGTCTAAGTTCCCCGCGGTGAAAATGGAGCGCGGTGAGTCGTGCCCACGGCAGCGCACCTGGTTTTGCAGCGTGGGCAGGTCACAGGTGCATCTTCCATGGGGATTTGAGCCAGCGTGCACTCCCATAGCGCGACTGAGATTCCAAGTCACACGCAGGAGTTCTGGTCTCGCAAGTCCGCCTCTGCTGTCAGCCGGCACCCGACTCTTCAGGTCACAGCCCGCGATTTAGAAACGCCAGCACCCCGGTGAATGCCCACGGCTCCTCAGCTTTAGCTGCACCGACGTCTGCACCACGCCCGTCAGCTCAGCTGCAGCCTGACTCTGGGTTGGAAACTTTTCATGGTGGATGAGGCCTGTAACTACCCAGATGGAATCAAGACGCAATAGCCCTCCTCGAGGGATGCTCAGATGAGAGATCCTCAGCATTTGTGTCTCTGGAGAAGCCAAAAGCGGCCTTTGAGGTAAGCCGCTTTACCTATTTGCAAAGTTCATGGCTAATCACAATAATGTTAGGAATCAAGGAGAAGCTTATCGCCCTCTCTGACCCCTGTCTGTGCTTCCAGCACCAAAAGAACAGAAACTAGGTCAGTAAACAAGGAAGATGCCTAGGTGGAAGTGCCGGGCAGCCAGGAAAGGTAGAGTGAAACGTATCTTTAAATCAAGAGTTTTGTTTTCACTTTTACATATTTCTGGGCATTTAAAGTTGACAACACCAGGATATTTATTATTTCTATTTATTACAAATTATTTATATAAATAATATATATAACATATAATTTATATATTATATACTTATATAATTATAATTTATATATAAGTATATATAATTTATATATTTTACATATAAATATATGTATTAATACATATATAAATACATAAATACATGTATTCATACATATATACAAATCGTATACATTTTCCCGGTTAGTTTTATTTAATATTTATATTTATTAAATAAAACTAACCGGGAAAATGTATACAATTTGACCAAAACTTTTATGAGGATCAGGGAAGAACTAGAACCACAGAATAAAAGGAAAGAGGTGTAAAAAGGGACTGCACAGTCCTTGGAGAAATGGCATATTCTAGATCTGGGACAGAAAATAGACATGATGAATCTAGAACATCTTGTGCCAGAAAATAAGGAAGTGCTGAAAATAACAATTACAATAATGATAAAACCCCACATGGGCACACAGGCCAACAGAAGAGCTCGCAGTGGCCAAAGCTGGAACAATATGAGCAAGAAATGAATTCGGTGGTATTGGGTTATGACCCAACTGTGGTCTGAATTTTTGTGTCCCTCAAAGATTCACATTGAAACTTAATCCTCAATGCAACAGTATTAAGAGGTAGGTTTATAGGAGGTGATTAGGTTATGAAGGCTCCTCCCTCATAAGTAGGATTAGTGCCCTTATAAAAGTGCTTGAGGAAGTCCATTCTTGTTTCCCCTTTCTGCCATGTGAAGACACAGGGAGAAGATGTCATCTTTGAAGCAGAGAGCAGCCCTCACCAAACACTGAATCTGCAGGTGTTTGAAAGTTTGGACTTTCAAACTTTCAGAAACTGTGAGAAATAAATTTTTGTTGTTTATAAATTACCCAGTCTAAGGTATTTTGTTATAGCAGCAGGAATGGACTAAGATAAACCCAAAGTTGGCCGGGCGCGGTGGCTCACGCCTGTAATCCCAGCATTTTGTAAGGCTGAGGCGGGCGGATCATGAGGTCAAGAGATTGAGACCATCCTAGCCAACATGGTGAAACCCCGTCTCTACTAAAAATACAAAAAAAAAAAAAAATTAGCCGGGTGCGGTGGCTGGCGACTATAGTCCCAACTACTGGGGAGGCTGAGGCAGGAGAATGATGTGAACCCAGGAGGCAGAGCTTGCAGTGAGCTGAGGTTGCGCCACTGCACTCCAGCCTGGGCGACAGAGCAGACTCCGTCTCAAAAAAAAAAAAAAAAAAAAAAAGATAAACCCAAAGTTTAAAATAAATATTCATGAGTTCCTACTGGTATAAATAAATGATTGAATAAATAAGTGAGGAGAAGAGACAAATCTCCAATACAGAAGAATTCCAAGTAATGTATATAAATACAGCACCATCAAGGAAGGAAAGCCCAAATCCTCACTATTTAAAATGCAGGCTGCAAATAATGACCTGGTTCCAAAGACTTCAATGTGGAAAGGGGAGAAAAAGAGTAACTTTACACTGGAGAAAAATACCACATTAGCCAGGTAATCAGTGTCATAATCATCAGTGATAAATCAGGTTGACAGTATCTCCTTGATAGGATGTGATAGAAATGGTACTTTATCTCTGTTATCTTGCTCCCCAAAACCAATAATGTCAGTCTAATCATTAGGGGGAAAAATCACACAAATTCCAATAGGGATATTCTACAACCTTACCAGCGCCCTTCAGACCCTGGTAAGGATCTGAAGCAACTTGTGCCGGAAAATAAGCAAGTTCCTTACCAGTACTGCTCATAACTGTGAAGGTCATCAAAAACAAGGAAAAATCTGAGAAACTGTCACAGTCAAGAGGAGGCTAAAGAGATGGGACAACTAAATGCAATGTGTCCTGAATAGGATTCTGGAACAGAAAGAGGACATCTGGTGAAAATGAAGAAAACCTAAATAAACTATGGACTTTAGTTACTAACGGGGTATCAATATCCTTTCATTAATTATAATAAATATACTAATGTAAGAAGTTAAAAATAGGGGAAGCTGGTTTCAAGGTATTTGGAAGCTTTTTATACTAGCTTCTTAATTTTTCTGTAAACCTAATGCTGTTCTAAAAAATCAATTATTCTTTAAACTATTGGAAACTCTAAGTGATAGGTTTAAGGTAGCCACAAATTCTTTCTGTTCTTCCCATTGAAAGTTGGAATTGAATCCCTTCCTCTTCAATCTGGGCTTACCTTAATGACTTCCTTGACCAGTAGAATGTGGTGAAAGTGCCTTGATTTCCATGTCAGGGACATGATTTTCATCATCTTCTTGGAATACTTGCATGTGGAGATTGACTTCTGTAATGGTTAATACTGATTGTCAGCTCGCTTGGATTGAAGGATGCAAAGTATTGATGCTAGTGTGCCTGTGAGGGTGTTGCCAAAGAAGATTAACATTTGGATCAATGGGTTGGGAAAGGCAGACCCAACATTAATCTGCGTGGGCACCATCTCATCAGCTGCCAGCTTGGCTAGAATATAAAGCAGACAGAAAAACGTGAAAAGGCTAGACTGTCTTAGCCTCCCAGCCTACATCTTTCTCCCATGCTGGATGCTTCCTGCCCTCAGACATCGGACTCCAAGCTCTCAAACATCAGACTCGAAGTTCTTCAGCTTTGGGACTCAGAGTGGCTTCCTTGCTCCTCAGCTTGCAGACGGCCTATTGTGGGACCTTGTGATCGTGTGAGTTAATACTACTTAATAAACTCCCACATATGTATATATACATACACATATATACATAGTAGATATACATACATTAATTATAATAATTATAATAAATAAGTATACATATACATATATGGGAGTTTATTAAGTAGCATTAACTCACACGATCACAAGGTCCCACAATAATAAGATATATACATTAAAAAGTCAGGAAACAACTGGTGCTGGAGAGGATGTGGAAAAATAGGAACACTTTTACACTGTTTGTGGGACTGTAAACCAGTTCAACCATTGTGGAAGACAGTGTGGCGATTCCTCAAGGATCTAGAACTAGAAATACCATTTGACCCAGCCATCCCATTACTGGGTATATACCCAAAGGATTATAAATCATGCTGCTATAAAGACCCATGCACATGTAAGTTTATTGCAGCACTATTCACAATAGCAAAGACTTGGAACCAACCCAAATGTCCATCAATGATAGACTGGATTAAGAATATGAGGCACATATATACCATGGAATACTATGCAGCCATAAAAAAGGATGAGTTCATGTCCTTTGTAGGGACATGGATGCAGCTGGAAGCCATCATTCTCAGCAAACTATCGCAAAGACAAAAAACCAAACACCGCATGTTCTCACTCACAGGTGGGAATTGAACAGTGAGATCACTTGGACACAGGAAGGGGAACATCACACACCGGGGCCTGTTGTGGGGTGGGGGGAGTGGGGAGGGGTAGCATTAGGAGATATACCTAATGTAAATGATGAGTTAATGGGTGCACCACACCAACATGGCACATGTATACATATGTAACAAACCTCACATGTACGCAAGAACTTAAAGTATAATTTTAAAAAAAAGCACTCCCTATAGCTTTCCACTTTCTGGTTCCAGTCCATTCCTGAGGCCTCCGTTCATTCCTTGAAACACTTCATTATCCTTATAATAAATTCCCATTTTGTGTCTCAAAAAATAAGATATATATGTGTGTGTGTTTGTGTGTGTGTGTGTGTGTGTATATATATCCTATTAGTTCTGTCCCTGTAGAGAACCCTGACTAAGGGTGGACGGATCACCTGAGGCCGAGGTGGACAGATCACCTGAGGTCAGGAGTTCAAGACCAGCCTGACCAAGATAGAGAAACCCTGTCTCTACTAAAAATACAAAATTAGCTGGGCATGGTGGCGCATGCCTATAATCCCAGCTACTAAGGAGGCTGAGGCAGGAGATTGGCTTGAACTCAGGAGGCGGAAGTTGCAATGGGCCGAGATCACTCCATTGCACTCCAGCCTGGGCAACAAGAGTAAAACTCCATCTCAAAAAAAAAAAAAAAAGGGCAACATCTGAAAGAAAAGTCACAAAGTGAACACTTGAATATTTAGACTCAGCCTTGGCAGTTTGGCCTGGCTAAAGTTGGGTAATAAGAGATTTTAAATGATTTTTTTTTTTTTTTTTGAGACGGAGTCTCGCTTTGTCGCCCAGGCTGGAGTGCAGTGGCCGGATCTCAGCTCACTGCAAGCTCCGCCTCCCGGGTTTACGCCATTCTCCTGCCTCAGCCTCCGGAGTAGCTGGGACCACAGGCGCCCGCCACCTCGCCCGGCTAGTTTTTTGTATTTTTAGTAGAGACGGGGTTTCACCATATTAGCCAGGATGGTCTCGATCTCCTGACCTCGTGATCCGCCCGTCTCGGCCTCCCAAAGTGCTGGGATTACAGGCTTGAGCCACCGCGCCCGGCCTTAAATGATTTTTTAAGAGCACTATGGTTAAACGTCAGCTTATTCAAGTTCTAACATCATGGAACTCCTTGGGGAAAACAGGAAGCGCTACAGACCACGTTTTGGGAAAAACCTCTGTTTTCCTCATGGAAACCCTAGGAATTAAAAGTGGATAGATTCCTCTCAAAATCGAAGACTGTGTTCTGTTTTGCATTGTGTTATGTGATGGTTTTGATTTGGGGGAGCATCAGAAATTACTTTGAATTATGAGAGAGCTTTGGTGTGCAATAACTAAATAGGAAATATACTTTGGTAAATAACTAACGGCACTTGTTTGGGAATATATGGTTCTTTGCTTTTTTGGATCAGAAAAGCATGCTCTTGACCACCTAAAAAGTTGGAAATGCCCTTCCCCCCCACCCAGACATAAGACTCCCATGTGGGATGGGTTATCACAGAATTGGTTGATTGGCTTCGGGTTTCCTAGCAATTAAATGTGTGGTAAAATTATTGCACTGTCTTGTTTCATAGCATTTCTTTTTTGGGGGATCCAGGAACCGGTATAAAAATGAGACCCTTAATTTTTGGAGATCTATTTTTGCCTTCCAGCTGTGCCTGCTTTTTAGGCTATAGAAACTGCATGCTTTCCTGGCCCTATTCCTCCAAGGGCTCCACCCTGCCAGTAATCCAATTAACAAACTGGCAAATGAGCAGTCTTACAGCTACTGGATCTTCTTCTGTCTGTCTGTGTATTTACATGTGTTGTGTGTAATGTTTATATAGTAAAAAATGGAAGACTGGAGAGAGAAAAATTATGTTTCAAGAACTATGGTACACCTGTTATTAGATTCTAATCTCATCAGTTGTTTTTGAGGGATTTTTTTTTTTCTGCAATTTAGACTGACTGCTTATTCCTGTGAACCAACCAGTGATCTCTGGTTGCAGCTCAGAATAAACAAAAAAGACAGATACCACCTTTTGTCACAACTCGGAGTTATAAGTGACCCTCACCATGCCTATGCTTTCTGAATTCCTCTCTACCCTGAATACAAGAGACCCCAACAGTTAGGCAGGAATATCATTGCTCCTATTCAGTCTGAAGAAGTTACAGAATATGGATCTTCATCCTTCTACGACCCTTAGGATTAAGGGTTGCCTTGTAAAAGGGAGGGGGGAAATGTTAGAGACATTTGAATCAGGACAACTCCACCTTGAATAGGGGCTGGGTAAAATAAGGCTGAGAACTACTGGGTTGCATTCCCAGATGGTTAAGGCATTTTAACTCACAGAATGAGGTAGGAGTTCAGAACAAGATACAGCTTATAAAGACCTTGCCAATAAAACAGGTTGCAGTAAAAAAGCCAGCCAAAACCAAGATGGCAACAAAAGTGGTTTCTGGTTGTCCTCACTGCTCATTATACACTAATCACAGTGCATTATGATGCTAAAAGACACTCCCACCAGCACCATAACTGTTTACAAATGCCATAGCAACATCAGAAAACTACCCTATGTGGTCTAAAACAGGGAGGAACCCCCAGTTCTGGGAATTGCCCACTCTTCCTGGAAAATTCATGAATAATCCACCCCTTGTGATATGATTTGGCTGTGTGTAGCCTAGGGACTTGACACCCTGCATCCCAGCTGCTCTAGCCATGGCTAAAAGGGGCCAAGGTACAGCTAGGGCCTCGGCTTCAAAGGGTACAAGCTCCAAGCCTTGGCAGCATCCACATGGTGTTGAGTCTGCGGTTGCACAGAGGTCAAGAACTGAGGTTTGAGAACCTCTGCCTAGATTTCAGAGGATGTATAGAAACGCCTGGATGTCCAGTCAGAAGTTTGCTTCAGGAAAAAGGCCCTCATGGAGAACCTTTGCTAGGGCAATGAAGATGTGGGCTTGAAACCCCACACAGAGTCCCCAGTGAGGCACTCCCGAGTGGGGCTGTGAGGAGAGGGCCACCATCCTCCAGACCCCAGAATAGTAGATCCACCAACAGCTTGCACTGTGCACCTGGAAGAGCCAGAGACACTCAACACCAGGAGTGAAAGCAGCCACAAAACCACAGAGGCAGAGCTGCCCAAGACCATGGGAACCCACCTCTTGCAGCATGACTTGGATGTGAGAAATGGTGTCCAAGGAGATAATTTCAGAGCTTTAAGATTTGGCTGCCCTGCTGGATTTCTACCTTGCATGGGGCCTGTAGCCCCTTCATCTTGGCCAATCTCTCATATTTGGAATGGGTGTATTTACCCGATACCTGTACCCCCATTGTATCTAGAAAGTAACTAACTTGCTTTTGATTTTACAGGCTCCTAGGTGAAAGGAACTTGCTTTGTCTTTTTTTTTTTTTTTTTTTTTTTTTTTGAGACAGAGTCTCGCTCTGTCGCCCAGGCTGGAGTGCAGTGGCCGGATCTCAGCTCACCGCAAGCTCCGCCTCCCAGGTTTATGCCGTTCTCCTGCCTCAGCCTCCCAAGTAGCTGGGACTACAGGCGCCCGCCACTTCGCCCTGCTAGTTTTTTGTATTTTTTAGTAGAGACAGGGTTTCACCATGTTAGCCAGGATGGTCTCGATCTCCTGACCTCGTGATCCACCCGTCTCGGCCTCCCAAAGTGCTGGGATTACAGGCTTGAGCCACCGCGCCCGGCCGGAACTTGCCTTGTCTTAAATGAGACTTTGGACTATGGACTTTTAAGTTAATGCTGAAATTAGTTAACAATTTGGGGGACTGTTGGGAAAGTATGATTGGTTTTAAAATGTGAGAACATGAAATTTGGGAGGGGTTGGGGGCAGAATAATATGGTTTGGGTGGGGCAGAATAATATGGTTTGGGTGGGTCCCCACCCAAATCTCATCTTGAATTGTAATTCCCATAGTTCCCACCTGTCATGGGAGGGATGCAGTGGGAGGTAGTTAAATTATGGGGACGGGTCTTTCCCGTGCTGTTCTCATGGTAGTGAATAAATATCATGAGATCTGATGGTTTTATAAATGAGAGTTCTCTTGCACAAGCTCTCTCTTTGCCTGCCACCATGTAAGATGTGGCTTTGCTCCTCCTTGCCTTCTGCCATGATTGTGAGGCTTCCTCAACCAGGTGAAACTGTGAGTCAATTAAACCTCTTTCCTTTTTCAATTACCCAGTCTTGAGTGTGTCTTTATTAGCAGCATGAGAACAGACTAGTACACCTTGTTTCTCTTATAATCAAGAAATAACCATAAAAATGGGCAACCAGGCCGAGCGCGGTGGCTCACGCCTGTAATCCCAGCACTTTGGGAGGCCGAGGCGGGTGGATCACGAGGTCAGGAGTTCAAGACCAGCCTGGCCAAGATGGTGAAACCCCGTCTCTACTAAAAATACAAAAAATTAGCCAGGCATGGTGGCGGGTGCCTGTAATCCCAGCTACTTGGGAGGCTGAGGCAGAGAATTGCTTGAACCCAAGAGGCAGAGGTTGCAGTAAGCCGAGACAGCACCACTGCACTCCAACCTGGGCGACAGAGTGAGACTCTGTATCAAAAAAAAAAAAAAAAAAAAAAGGGCAACCAGCAGCCCTCGAGGCTGCTCTGCCTATGGAGTAGCCTTTCTTTTATTCCTTTACTTTCTTAATAAACTTGCTTTCACTTTAAAAAATAATAATAATAATAATTATACATGAATTTTAGCATGGCTGATTTTTGGGGAACTAAAATCATATCCATTGATGTTTCTGGATACAAAAAGTTTCAACTTCCCCTTCACAGCCAACTCAAATTTGGATCCAGTTATAAACCACAGCTATATTTTGATGTATACTTTCCTCAGCCTTGAGGAAAATGTGGTTAATATTTTTACTCTAAAAATGAGCCTCTTTTGCCCTTTCTAGATTCCTAAGCTTAAGAGTCCACTACCTCCCTGCCCTACAAGAAAAAAAAAAAAACCATAAGAAAATAATAAAAGAAGTATTTCTTGTTTTCTATATTTAAGTCTCAAGGTTTCTAATATTTTGAGACTGATTCTTTAACATTTTTTAATGGATAGTTGTTACTACATAAGTTGAAAGTAAAGTCAAAGTTCTCATAGTCAGATGTATTTTTAGTCATTTGGATCAAATCCTTTGAGATCTTGACATATTTTCAAATGTTTCTACCTTATTGTCCAGAAAGGAAGAAAATAACAACCTTTGGGACTCTGAAGCCTAAGAGAAAGAGTGTGCACGTGACCAAAAGTGAGTGACTGGGGTGTATGGGGAGAGAAGAGGGTCAGGTCAAAGGTTTCAGGAATTTGTGTCCTCCTTCGGTGAGATCCTACAGGGAGTCTTATGCAAGGAACATGCTGGAGGAAGAGCAAGCTGAGAAATGACCTCCATTTCTCCTTCATGTGGGCTCCATTCCAGTCTTCTGTGGCTATGTAGATCTAAAAACAATTCCAGCCTCAAAGGGAGGACTTGCCTGTATGGGCTTGCAGCCCTGGGTGGAAATATTGCATTGCCTTTGATTCCTGACTCCTCATCTCTCTGTATCCATTGTATATTCACGGGCTGGCAAGCATCCAACAATTCTTGGCCACCAGACCTCACCCATGTCAGTATTTTTCTACTTCATCAGGAGGCATCTCCAAATATCACAGCAGACACTAAAACTCCAGGTGATCCCTGGATACATAGGGAGTGAGTGGAGGAGATCCTTGCCAGGGCACACTGATGCAGTACAAGATGGAATTGGAGAAGAATTGAAATGCCTCTTAATTCCAGTATGAGCCTCCTGAGGTGAACTTCGTATAAGGGACTCTCTAATCAGCTGTCCAATGGAACTTTCTGCAATGATCAGAATGTTCGGTATCTGAGATGTCTAATGTTGTAACCACTAGGCAATATGGCAGTTGAGCACATGAAATGTGAACAGTGCAGCTGAGGAACTGAATTTTTCGTGTTATTTAATTGCAATTAATCTAAAGTTAAACCACATGGTGTAGCACAGCCTTAGTTTACTTAATATTCCCTATTACTTCTGCAAGTCCTATTGATTGCATGCGGAAAGTTCAAGTTTGAAAGGTGGTGTTATCATTTATGCCACCTTTATATAAAAACTAAATTGGTCTGGGTATGGTGGCTCATGCCTGTAATCCCAGCACTTTGGAAGGCAGAGGCAGGCAGATCACTTGAGGTCAGGAGTTTGAGATCGGCCTGGCCAACATGGTGAAACCCCGTCTCTACTAAAAGTACAAAAATTAGCTGGGCGTGGTGGTGGGCACCTGTAATCCCAGCTACTCAGGAGGCTGAGGCAGGAGATTCACTTAAACCCAGCAGGCGGAGCCTGCAGTGAGCCGAGATGGTGCCACTGCACTCCAGCCTGGGCGACAGAATGAGTGAGACTTCGGGAAAAAAAAAATTAACTAAACTAAACTGAGTGCTCACAAAATTTTTTGCTGTCAAATTAAATTTTTACCATTCAGCTATAAAATATTGAGAACAGACCGGGCACGGTGGCTCACGCCTGTAATCCCAGCACTTTGGGAGGCCGAGGCAGGTGGATCACGAGGTCAGGAGATCGAGACCATCCTGGCGAAAACGGTGAAACCCCGTCTCTACTGAAAATACAAAAAAATTAACCGGGCGTGGTGGTGGGCACCTGTAGTCCCAGCTTCTAGGGAGGCTGAGGCAGGAGGATGGCGTTAACCCAGGAGGTGGTGGAGCTTGCAGTGAGTGGAGATCTTGCCACTGCACTCCAGTCTGGGCGATAGAGCGAGACTCTGTCTCAAAAAAAAAAAAAAAAAATTTTGAGGACTAACTGTAAATATCTATGATTCTACATTCTGATCTTTGCAAGTATCTCTAAAGCTCTCTTTCCACTTATAAGGACCAGAACTGAAGGATGCAATTAATGATGTAGTTTTTTTTTTAAATATAGGTAAACACTAATAAGCAAATTCAAATGAAGAGCTTTGACCTCATTTCAAAAGATTGGAAAATTTGTGGCCACAATGTTGAATGGAAATATTCTAGTTAAGTTGGGTATGATAAGATCATGGGAGGTATTCGAGATTCAATCCAGACATGGGAGGGTAGCAAAACATGCAATGAGAGATCAAAGAAAACACGTTAGTGAAGATCAGCATGGTGGCACACACCTGTTCTGGCTAACCGGGATGCTGAAGCAGGATAAACTGTTGAACTCCTGAAGTTAGAGGCCAGCCTGGGCAACACAGCGAGACCCTATCTGGAAAAGAACAAAAAAGAAATGAAATGAAAAGAAAACACATTACTGAGAACGAATCTGCTGTTATCAAATGCCATTCCCAGGAAGGCATGTTACTTTACATGAGGTGCCTTCACAGTCACAGGTAAGAGCATGGCAGAACTAATTTAATGACCTTTACCTAGTTTTACTTACTGCTCCCCTGGTTCATAGGGGACATATACAGCAGTTCTCTTCATTTCCCTTTTGAGAGAAACTGGGTTTCCCTCCTTAGTCACCAAGATACCAAAGATGTCCAAGTTGGCTATAGTCTCTCTTCAAGTGGCCCTGTACATACCCACACTGAAGGATGATAAGGGGATGTATTGATTTGGCAATGACATCAGCAATAGCTCCAGGGCTCATTCCTTCCATTTCAGATTTTGTTCTTGAAGACAGAAGGCCATCTTCCTTTATCTTCCAACTTTGAAGACTATAGATCTTCTATTCCTTTATCTTTAGACTACTCACTGTTTTCCTCACATTCATCTTCCCTTGGAACTCTCAGGTTCTTACTTTCTCTTTGAGATTACAGAGGCTCAATATTTTAGGCATTTGATCCTTGAGGTATTTATGTCTTTGTTTATTCTTTGGTGTGGACATCATATGAAAAAAAAAAGGCTTTTGAGGTATTATTGAGAAAGTAGAGATATGAAAGTACACCACAAAAGACCTCAAAAAGCCAAAGCAATCTTGAGTAAAAAGAACAAAGCTGGAAGCATCACACTACCAGACCTCAAAATACGCTACAAAGCTGTTGTAACCAAAACAGCATGGCACTGGCATAAAAATAGATACAGAGACCAATGGAACAGAACAGAAAACCTGAAAATTAATCCAAGTATCTGAAAATTAATCCAGCCAACTGATTTTGACAAAGGTGCCAAGAACACTCATTGGGGAAAGGACAGTCTCTTTAATAAATACTGCTGGGGAGACTGAATATCCATATGTAGAACAATGAAACTAGACTCCCATGGATCACCCTATACAAAAATAAACTCAAAATGATTCAAAGATTTACATGTAAAACCTGAAACTACAAAACTTATAGTAGAAAACAGAGAAAATGCTTCAGGATATTGCTCTGAGAAAATACCTTATGAATAAAATCTCAAAAGCACAGGCAATCAAAGCAAAAATAAATAAATGGAATGATATCAAAATAAAAAGCTCTGCACAGCAAAGACAACAATCAACAGAGTGAAAACATGACTTACAGAATGGAAGAAAATATTTGAAAACTATTCATCTGACTAGGGATTAATATCCAGAATATAAAAGAAACTCAAACATCTCAATAGCAAAAACAAACAAACAAACTGATTTTAAAATGGGCAAATGATCTGAACAGACATTTCTCAAAAGAAGACATAAAAGTGGGCAACAGATATATGAAAAAACTACTCAACGTCACTAATTATCAGGGAAATGCAAATTAAAACTGTAATGAGGTATCATCTCACCTAAGTTAGGCTAGCTATTTTCAAAAAGATAAAAAATAATGCTGGCAAGGATGCAGAGAAAAGGGAACTCTTATACACTGCTGATTAGAATGTAAATTAACACCACCCCCAGGTAGAACAGTATGGAGGTTCTTAAAAAACTACAAAACAATCACTGTGTCATACAGCAATCCTGCTACTGGGCATTTATCACACCACGGAAAAAAGGAAATCAGTATATCTAAGAGACATCTGCACCTCCATGTTTACTGCAGCACTATTCACAATAACCAAGATATGGAATCAACCTAGGTGTCCAACAGCAGATGAATGAATAAAGAAAATGTGGTATATAATCCCAGCACTTTGGGGGGCTGAGGCGGATGGATCACTCCAGGCCAAGAGTTCCAGACCATCTTGGCCAACATGGTAAAACCTCAGCTCTACTAAAAATACAGAAATTAGCTGGGCGTGGTGGCAGATGCCTGTAATCCCAGCTACTCAGGAGGCTGAGGCAGGAGAATTGCTTGAACCTGGGAGGTGGAGGTTGCAGTAAGCCGAGATGAGGTCACTGCACTTCAGCCTGGGCAATACAGTGAGACTCTGTCTCAAACAAAACAAAACAAAAAGCAAAACACATCATTTAAATCAGAACCAAGTGAAGTAACACAAACACCCTGGCTATATTGCAGTGTAAGTAACTAATATTCCCCACTTCAAATAATTGTTTTTATTAACCAACCCCAATTATACAACTTGCCTATCCCCAATTATACAGACATGTTGCCTAAGGGGTACAGAAACAGATGGGCCTCCCTTGGCATGTTTACCGTCTGTGCATACTTTCCACTGAGGGTTCCTCCCCTTTTTGTTCTGTTTTTTTGTTTTTTGTTTTTTGTTTTTTTTTCCTGACTTCTCCCAAAGCTTTTCAACTCCCACTACTTTCAGCCCTGGGATGTTTGCTGATACAGAGTAGCAAGCATTTCCAAGAAAAACAAGAGATAACATATAAACACCTTTAGAATTCTAGGGAATAAAACATGTAATGTACATTTTAAGTATGTATTAATAGTTTTTGATGTTTGTTTTTTGGGTTTTTTTTTTTTTTTTTTTTTTTTGAGACGGAGTCTCACTCTGTCACCCAGGCTGGAGTGCAGTGGCGTGATCTCGGCTCACTGCAAGCTCTGCTTCCCAGTTCACGCCATTCTCTTGCCTCAGCCTCCCAAGTAGCTGAGACAACAGGCGCCCACCACCACCCCCGGCTAATTTGTTGTACTTTTAGTAGAGACGGGGTTTCATCGTGTTAGCCAGGATGGTCTCGATCTCTGCCTGCCTCGGCGTCCCAAAGTGGTGGGATTACAGGCATGAGCCACCATGCCTGGCCGTATTAATAGTTTTGATGTCTGCAAAGCAATTGATATTTCTGCCTTTTTTTTTTTTTTTTTATAGAGTTTTGCTGTTGTCGCCCAGGCTGGAGTGCAATGGTGCGATCTCAACTCACTGCAAACTCTGCCTCCCAGGTTCAAGCGATTCTCCTGCCTCAGCCTCCTGTGTAGCTGGAATTACAGGCGCTCACCACCACACCCGGCTAATTTTTTGTATTATTAGTAGAGACAGGGTTTCACCATGTTAGCCAGGCTGGTCTTGAATGCCTGACCTGAGGTGATCCACCCGCCTTGGCCTCCCAAAGTGCTGGGATTACAAGTGTGAGCCACCATGCACAGCCAATACACATATTCTTTGCTATTTCCCGCAAAACCTTGTTAAGAAGCAGGAGGTAGGTGGCACTTATGCAATTTAGTCCTCCGATCCCTGCAAATGGAAACCAGGGCAAGATGTCGACAGTAACCCACGGTTGCTCTCAGCCATTTAATCCAGCCCTTAGTCCTTCAACTGTCCTCAAACCCTCCTGCCTATTTTCAGCTTTTTCCCAGTGGAAGGAAGGGGTGGGGGAGCAGGAAACAATGTAACCCTCTTTGTAAGAGTGTGAATGAATTTCAAGTATGCTAAACACCTCAGTCTTCTAGCTTAATTAGAACACATAGAAAAGGGGCATTTTCAGGACATTTAACACTTGCAGCATAATAACCCATCTGGAGAGTGCCACTGCGTGTCCTTGCGGCTGGTGTGCCCAGCAGGTCTTTCCCCAGCCCTGGCTGTCTGATGCACACCCTCCCTCCAGTCCCCTGCAGTGCTCTTGGCTCATGGGGTCAACTGCCCAGTACAGGGCACAGAGCCAGTGTTGCTTCGGGTGAATTCAGAACAGCCTGGGATTATACATCTCAGCTGATAAAGGAATAACAACAAAGGCAGAAATAAACTCACTTTCTGTCACAATAAAATTCTGTTAGGAGATGCAAAAGTAAGGGTAGAAGCCTGGGAAATATCGATAGTATATTGCAGGAGGGAGGTTAAGATTGTAGATTTGTGGATACCATTGCACAACTACTTGGGTTCAAATCCCAGGTCTGTCATTTGAGTGTCTACTATGTCAGCCATTAGTGTTTTAAAAGATGGTTTTCTTTCTGCCACTTAAGGGTAGCCAGGAATGAAAAAAATGTAAATACATACATATATATACATACATATATATATCCTGACCTCAGGTGATCCACCGGCCTCGGCCTCCCAAAGTGCTGGAACTACAGACTTCGGCCACCATGCCTGGCCAATAAAATACATTATTTGAAACAAAAGGAAAAGAAAAGAAAAGAAAATACTAAAGGAAATACTTCATTCAGAAGACAAAGTAACCCATCCAGAAACATGGCCAAGCATGATACAATGGAGAACAAACAAAACGCAAAGATAAATATATGGATAGATATAAAGAATATTGACTGCAGGCTGGATGCAGTGGCTCATGCCTATAATCTCAGCACTTTGGGAGACCAAGGTGGGAGGTTTGATTAAGGCCGGGAGTTTGAGACCAGCCTGGGAACCACAGGGAGATGATGTCTCTACAAAAAAAAAAAAAAAAAAAAAAAAAAAAAAAAAAAAAAGATAGTCAGGTATGGTGGTGCACACATATAGTCCCAGCTACTCTGTAGGCTGAGGTGGGGAACTGCTTGAGCCCAGGAGGTCAAGGCTGCAGTGATCCCTGATCATGCCACTACACTCCAGCCTTCCAGACTGTCTCAAAATAAAGAATATTGACTATTGACATGATTTGGCTCCGTGTCCCTACCCAAATCTCTTCTCAAATTGTAATTCCCATGTGTCAGAGGAAAGACCTGGTGGGAGGTGATTGGATCATGGGGGCAGATTTTCTCCATGCTGCTCTTGTGATAGTGAGTGAGTTATCACGAGATCTAATGGTTTAAAAGTGTGGCACTTCCCCCTTCACTGTCTCTCCTGCTGCCATGTAAAACGTGCCTTGTTTCCCCTTTGCCTTCCGCCATAATTGTAAGTTTCCTGAGGCTTCCCCAGCCATGCAGAATTGTGAGTCAATTAAACCTCTTTTCTTTTCTTTTTTTTTTTTTTTTTGAGACGGAATCTCACCTGTTTTCCAGGCTGGAGTGCAGTGGCGCACTCTAGGCTCACTGCAAGCTCCACCTCCCGGGTTCACGCCATTCTCCTGCCTCAGCCTCCCAAGTAGCTGGGACTACAGGCGCCTGCCACCACGCCCAGCTAATTTTTGTGTTTTTAGTAGAGACAGGGTTTCACCTTGTTAGCCAGGATGGTCTCAATCTCCTGACTTTGTGATCCGCCCACCTCAGCCTCCCAAAGTGCTGGGATTACAGGCGTGAGCCACTATGCCCGGCTAAACCTCTTTTCTTTATAAATTACCACTTCACAGTAGTTCTTTATAGCAATGTGAACATGGACTAATAAAACTGTGTTACAGCCTGATGGCTTTTCCTGCCAACTGCCCAGAAAAGCCAGTGCACTAAGAACAGCAGGTCTTACAGCAAAGAAGGAATTTTATAATCACAGGGCCTGCCAAATGGAAGGACAGGAGGTATTTCTCAAATTCACTCTCCCAAGAATTTGGAGACTAGAGTTTTTACAGACAGTTTGGCAGGCAGAAGGCTGGGAGATGGGAAATGCTGAATGACTGGGCTGGTGATGAAATCACAGGGGTGTGGAAACTGCCTTTGTGCACTGAGTCAGTTCCTGCTAAGGGCCAACCAGTCCAGGTGGTGTCAGTTGTTCCCCAAAATGCAAACCTGAAAAATATCTCAAAGACCAATCTTGGATTTTACAATAGCAGTGTTATCTATAGGGGCAATTGGGGAAGTTATCAATCTTGTGATATCTGGATACATACATGACTCCTGAACAGGAAGCAAGTTAGGAAAGAATGACTGAGTTATTATTTACACATAAGTCTTAGCAGAATTCAGGCCTCTTCTGTAATTCTAACCTTGAGAACTTTCATTAGTTTTACAAAAGCAGCTTTGGTTCCCAAACAAGGAGGCGGGTAGTTTTAGGAAGGGGCTATTATCATCCTTGCACTAAGGTTAAGCTAAACCAAATTCCTCCCATAGTTAGCTTGATCTATGCCCGGGAATGAGCAAAAGCAGTCAGCTTACGAGATGAGAAGCAAGATGCAGTCAGCTGTGTCAGACGTCTTTCACTGTCATAATTTTTGCAAAGGCAGTTTCAACTGTAGAAAACAACAATAATAATGTCTTCTTGGATTTAGAGTATGTGTGGAATTAAAATGAATAGCAACGGCTGGGCACAGTGGCTCACACCTGTAATCCCAGCACTTTGGGAGGCCGAGGCGGGCGGATCACGAGGTCTGGAGATTGAGACCATCCTGGCTAACACGGTGAAACCCTGTCTCTACTAAAAATACAACAAATTAGCCAGGCATGGTGGCACGCATCTGTAGTCCCAGCTACTCCAGAAGGCTGAGGCAGGAGAATCACTTGAACCCGGCAGGCAGAGGTTGCAGGGAGCCAAGATCACGCCACTGCACTCCAGCCTGGGTGACAGAGCGAAAGTCCATCTCAAAAAAAAAAAAAAAAAAAAAAAAGAATAACAACAATAGTGCAAGGCATAAGAGTGCAAATGGAATTAAAGCATTCTGAGGTTCTAGCAATATTGGGTAGTGGTAAAAGAAATATTTTGATTTAGAATACCATAGTTCCCCTTATCCAGAGTGTCACTTTCCTGGTTTCAGATACAATCAACCACAGTCCAAAAATATTACATACAATAACATATTTTGAGAGAGAGAGAGACCACATTCACGTAACTTTTATTACAATATGTTGTTATAATTGTTATATTGTATTATTAGGTATTATTATTATTTTACTATGGGTAATTTATTTTTTTAGCAGACAAAGATTTTAAAACATCTATTATAAACTATTTTAGCAGACAAAGATTTTAAAACATCTATTATAAACGTGTTCAGGAATAAAAAATAACGTGAACATAGACGGTGCTGATATAAAAGACAAGAAAAAAGATCCAAATGGAATTTTAGAGGTGGAAAATAAGCAAAAATGAAAAATCTACTCAATATAATTGTATTAGTGTTTTCCAGAGAAACAGTATCAACTATGGGTAATTTATAAATAAAACTTTACCACAGGTATGAATGTATAGAAAAAATATTATATATAGAGTTCAGTACCATGCAGTTTCAGGCATCCACCAAGGGTCTGAGAACTTACCCTCCTTGGATAACAGGGAACATTGTAAGTCAATGATACATCTTTTTATCTTAAAGAGTAAAAGACTAATATGAATGTATAACTAAAAGGTTGAGTGGAAAATCACAATACTAAAAATTTATAAAGAAGGTATTAATTTTTTTTTTTTTTTTTTTTTTTTTTTTTTTTGAGATGGAGTCTCGCTCTGTCACCCAGGCTGGAGTGCAGTGGCGCGATCTCCGCTCACTGCAAGCTCTGCCTCCCAGGTTCCCACCATTCTCCTGCCTCAGCCTCCCGAGTAGCTGGGACTACAGGCACCCGCCACCACGCCTGGATAATTTTTTGTATTTTTAGTAGAGATGGGGTTTCACCGTGTTGGCCAGGATGGTCTCTATCTCTTGACCTTGTTGTCTGCCCACCTCGGCCTCCCAAAGTGCTGGGACTATAGCTTTTATAGGTGAAATGAATGACAGTGGTGACACAAGAGATGGGAGGGAAAAATTAAGAATGTTTTGTTATTATAAGATACTTGATTAGATGAGGAAATTTAATAAACTAAATTAAAATGACAAAAAAAGATACTTGAACTATCCATGAAGTATACTCTTGGCAGCCACTTAAAAAAAGCAAAGGAAGTATAATTGATATTCTAAAAAAGGAGACAAAATGAAATTATATAAAATAAAATGCTCAGTTAGAACCACATAGAGCAGGAAAAGAAAAGACAAAAATAGAAACAAAGGATAAGGGCAGTAAATAGAAAACAGTAGCAAATATAGTGGATGTTAATCCAATAATTTTTTAAAAATTCAATCATCTAAATACAGCAGTTAAAAGGCAAGGATTGTCAAAGTGGATTAAAAAATAGACCCAATTATACATTGTCAATAAGAAATCTACCTTAAATATAAGGATACATATAGATCAAAAGTAAAGGGATGGAGAATGATTCCAAGTATATAACATTCTGGAAAAGGGAAATCTATGGAGACAGTAAAAAAATCAGTGGGTGCCAGAAGGAGGGGGAAGGGAGTGAAGAACAGGCAAAGCACAGAGGATTTTTAGGGTAGTGACACCACTCTCTATGGTACTATGGAGGTGAAGCAGCATCATTGTCTGGGGTTTGTCATCTCATGCCAAGAAGATTTAGGACACAGACACATACGAGGAGTTCAGGAATGGAGGTTTAATAGGCAAAAGAAAGGGAAAGGGGCTGGGCGTGGTGGTTCACACCGGTAATCCCACACTTTGGGAGGCCGAGGCGGGCGGATCACCTGAGGTCAGGAATTCAAGTCCAGCCTGGCCAACATGGCAAAACCCCATCTCTACTAAAAAATACAAAAATTAGCCAGGCTTGGTGGTGGGTGCCTGTAATTCCAGCTACTTGGGAGGCTGAGGCAGGAAATCTCTTGAACCCAGGAGGCAGAGGTTGCAGTGAGCCAAGATTGTGCCACTGCACTCCAACCTGGGCAAAACAGTGAAACTCTGTCTTAAAAAGTAAGAGAAAGAGAGAGAGGGAGAAAGAAAGAGGGAGGGAGGAAGGAAGGAAGGAAAGAAGGGAGGGAGGGAGGGAAGGAAGGAAGGAAGGAAAGAGAAAAGAGAGCAGCTCTCTTTCTAGTGAGAGAGAGGGGCTTCTGAAAGGAAAGACCAGCTGGTGGGTAGTGCGCCAGATTTTATAGGCCGACTTGAGAAGGCGGTGTGTCATGTACATAGGGCCCACAGATTGCTTCAATCAGGTATGATATTTACATTGTGCACAGGGAAGACTGACCACCCCACCCTAATCTTATTATGCAAATGGGCTTCCCTGTTGGCCAGCACCATCTTGTCTGCTCCTTACTACACACATGGCTGGCAAAGAGAAGGAAGATGGAGCCGCCATCTTGAACATGATTGGCACAACTGCCAGCATCTAGGACTGCAGCCTGACTTTTCAGGCTGACCTTTCTTAGGAAGGAAAATGATTTGGGGCTGATTTTCATTAAAAGGAAAACCTTACTGAGGACTTCCATACCCTCACTCTCTGCCTGAGTCATTTCTTTTTAACTCCTATGTCAGAGTTATAGGATATAGATACGGACACATATCATTCTACATTTGTCACATACCATAGGATGTACAACACCACGCCAGGAGTAAATCCTAATCTAAACTATAGACTTTAAGTGATAATGATGTGTAAATGCAGATTCAATAATTGGAACAAATGTACCACTTTGGTGCAGAGATACTGATAATGAGATGCATGAGTGTGTGAGGGTAGGGGTATTTGGGAAATCTCTGTACCTTCTGCTCTATTTTGCTGTGGACCCAAAACTATTCTTTTCTTTCTTTTTTTTTTTTTTTTTTTTTTTTTTTTTTTTGAGACAGGATCTCACTCTTTCGCACAGGCTGGAGTGCAATGGTGTGATCTTGGCTCACTGCAACCTCCTCCTCCCAGGTTCAAGCGATCCTTCTGCCTCAGCCTCCTAAGTAGCTGGGACTACAGGCCTGCACCACCATTCCTGGCTAATTTTGTATTTTTAGTAGAGACCAGGTTTCACCATGTTGACCAGGCTTGTCTCCAACTCCTAATCTCAAGTGATCCACCCGCCTCGGCCTCCCCAAGTGCTGAGATTACAGGCATGAGCCACAGCACCCAGCCCCTAAAACTGCTGTAAAAAATAAAGAATATAAAATTCTCTGGACAAAGTGGAATCATGCTAGAAACCTATTACAAAAAAAGATACCTAGGAAATTTCAAAGTTTTGGAAATGAAGTAATTTACTTATAAAATGACCCCTGTGCCAAAGAAGAAATGATGGAAATTAGAAAGCCAATTAAACTAAATCATGATGAATATACACCAGAATACAACCTGTGTGATACAACTAAAAGAGGAGCATAGAGGGAAATATACAGTCTTAAATGCACATATGGACTTACCTCGTAGTGGTTTCAGTTCATGACATTTTACCAGAATTTCCCTTTACAAGTTGTGCTATTTTTTGATGAAAGTTTTCTCCTTTTTTGGGGGGGGGGTGGTTTACCCCAGTCCCATGAAAATATTTACTATTCGAGGGAGTATTATTTCAATGTCAGGGCATCAGAGTTTGAACATATATGCACATCACTTTTCTTGTCAGAAGAGTTTATTGTCAGAAAATATCATAAATAAAGCAAATTTGAATTTTGGACGGTGGATGGATAAACCAAGATCTTTTCTTTCAAAAACAAATGCAATGAGAGAGATAAAGAGGTAATGGTTTTAATGACGGTTCAGTCTTTTGAGCATATGTGCTATTTCCATGTGTTTAGAAATGCCTTGGCTGGGCACAGTAGCTCACGCAGTTTAGGAGGCTGAGGCCAGCGGATTGCTTAAGCCCAGGAGTTTGAGACCAGCCTGGGAAATATGCCAAAACCCCATCTCTACAAAACGTACCAAAGTTAGCTGAATGTGGTGGTGCATGTCTGTAGTCCCAGTTACTGGGGAGGCTGAGGTGGCAGGATCGGTTGATCCTGGGAGGCGGAGGTTGCAGTGAGCTGAGATGGCACCACTGCACTACAGCCTGGGGGACAGAGACATTGTCTCAACAACAACAACAAAGAAATGTCTTCATGTTTACCAATTATTTTCTTCTAAAGATATTTACATTGATCCAACTTTATTTTTAAGAGCAGTTTAAGTATAAGATGCATAAACCCAAAAAGTTGGAAAATATATTTGAAAATTCTACCAAATCTGATTTGGTATACTTGAGGGAGAGACATGAAGCCAAACTACAGGAAGGCAAGTGACTTTCTTCCTTATATGTTTAAAAACAATTTGCACATCTATGAATTTGTGAAAACCTCCCACGTCAGGAGGCTCTTGTCAAGTCAAAGTTCCCCTGCTTTTTATAATTTGTCTACACCAATGACAATGACAAAAACCACTCACCTATTCCCCATAAAGATGCATGGCAAGATCTAATGCTATTATTTCTTTCTAAGCCAGTATCTACGCATTCAGTATTTCTTTCAACCAACCAAGACGGACTGAACTACATCTGGCCTTTTCCACATATGGCTGAAATTAAATAAAATCCAATGTAGTAAAATACAATGGTGAGGATAAACATAACATTGTTACAAATAGTAAGTCCTACTTGCAAAATAATCCTATTTTCAAAAACAGCTCCTCAAATCTTTGGAGTGATGTGTTTCATAGATGTTGGAAATTTATCAACAGTGAGCTCTTCAAATGTTTTTCTACATAGATCACTACCAAGACCACCTCTCAAATTTGAGCCTCCTGTGAGGACAATTATCTTAAGATTTTGAGAAGCCCCATTGTTTGACAGGGAGGGCCTAGGAGACGTGCCCTTAAGATAGTTGGATTTAATTTTGTTTTGGCTGAGAGACTATGACACATAAACTTGGATTTATCTCAGAGCTTTAAAAAAACACACGCACAAGGCAAAACAAACCAACAATCTCACCTTGGATTTGACCTTTCCCAAGAGGCTTTTTAAAATTTGAGATCTTGCCACTTGGAGAGACAGGAATTACAAACTCTTTCATTCTTCAACCCAGCATATCCTGGTACTTCTTTATATGTCCTCTAAAATTTGCTCAAAAGCTGGACATTTTCTCTATTTTTTATACCTTATATCTCTGTTCTGATTGTGGTGGCTGAAAGAAAGCAATTGTTACACATGTTATTCTGCCTAGCAGTATCCTTAGCCAAATCCATAGGTTCATTAGGAATATTTACTATTTTCAGTGTTACCACAAGTGTCATTGTTACCAAAAATTCTGGTAGTATATAGTAAGAAATGCATTTTTTATCAGATTCTAATGACAATTTCTCCCATCCTCCCAGCTTTCACCAAGAGCCAATTGAGACCCTTCCAGCCTTCATGAACTTTCTTCACCAGGATCTTCTGGTGTCTGACTACCACCCAGACCCAAGCTAAAACCACACGTCTGAGGTCTGTTTGTTATAGCAGCACCTCATGGCCACATACCAATTTCTATGCTAATGATATATTGCCTCATTAGAAACCACTGCAAATGCAGTGGCATAAACAACTATTTTGCTATTTTCATGGATTTCTTGGGTCAGGAGTTTGGACAGGGCACAGTAGAAATGATGTGTTTCTGCTCCGTTATTCCTGGGGCCTCCACTGGAAAGAAGTGAAGGCTGAAAGTGGCTGTGATTAGTGAAAATGAGGAACTAAGTCTTAAATTTTCTTTAATTTGAACTAATCTAAATAGTCATATGTGCCTAGTGGCTTTGATACTGGACAGCACAGTTCTAGAAAATAACAACGCTGCTGCTTTAGGACAGACCCTCGGGATTCCTGATCATGCCCCAAGGTTCTCCAATATCCCCTCATCTGGAAAACATTTCTGAAATATGACCTGAGGTCAGCAGGTTCTGGGAGAGCTCTGGGTTCCAGAAACGCCGTCTTGGTTCCAGTCTCTCTGGATCCTCCCAGGTTTGTTATTTCCAAGCTGCAACTGACCCTGTCACAGATGATCCGAGCAGTGAGGATCACCTGGTTCAGACCTCACACCCTCCAAGGGTTACTATTATCCTTCTCTGAATGAGATAAATACTGCCATTGCAGAAAGATCCCAGTGGGCTGGGGCAGAGTCCATTCTATGACCATATGCTTGTCTCATTGCCACTCAGCTCTCCCTGCAGGGCACCACTAATTCATAATTCTGCAAATCCTTTAAACAACTCCAAAACATTACATGTATTTTTGTGCTAATTACATCAATTGTTTAAATGTGGGCATTTAAAATAAACCATGATTTTAGTAACCCTGGTTTGCCTTTCTTTATTTTTCAATACAGAGGAGCCTCAGAAAATGGAAGAGAGGCCCTGGGTGCAGCTTTTGGACAGATCTGGGTTCCCAACTCATGCCTGTGTGAAGTAGACCAAATTGCACTGCGTCTTCCAGCCTTTACCTCCTCCCCTTCAGAATATACGCCGTGACTGCTCGTCATACAGCTGAGGCTTCCTTCTGTGTGCCATTTCTGCCATGATGAATGGGTCTGGGTGTTGGTCTAAGTGATGAGTGGGTAGCTCTGCCAATTGGACTAACCCTTGGGCAAACTAAAGCAAGACTTATATTTCTACTACCTGGGATGGGTCCATCCCTTCAAACAGTTGTGCCTGGTGGTGGGATATGATAACTTATGGCAATTTTGCAGAGCACAATGGTGTAATGAAACCAGTTTACCCTGATGAACATGCAGATGCCAGCTGCCGCCCACTCTGCTAAGCTGAGATTTCAGCCTCCTACATACCTTGATGGGACAACTACTCCCTGTGCATAGGATCTAATATAATAAACATGAGGGAGGCTCAGCTCTTCTCACCATTAAGGAAATCATACTTGCAATATCAGAACAATCAAAACCTTGAGTGGGATGAGAAATTCACCCTGTCAAACACATAGGCAAATATAAATGGAAGTTAAAGATGGCAGAAATGACCAGGCATGGTGGCTCACACCTGTAATCCCAGCACTTTGGGAAGCCAAGGCAGACGGGTCACCTGAGGTCAGGAGTTCGAGACCCAGCCTGGCCAGCAGGGTGAAACCTCATCTCTACTAAAAATACAAAAGTTAGCCAGGTGTGGGGGCGGGTGCCTGTAATCCCAGCTAGTCAGGAAGCTGAGGCAAGAGAATCGCTTGAACCTGGGAGACAGAGGTTGCAGTGAGCCAAGATTGAGCCACTGCACTCCAGCCTGGGTGACAGAGCGAGACTCTGGCTCAAAAAGAAAGATAGACAAAAAGGAAGGAAGGAAGGAGGGAAGGAAGGAAGGAAGGAAGGAAGGAAGGAAGGAAGGAAAGAAAGAAAGAAAGAAACTGGCTAAAACCCAACAAAACCAAGATGGCAATGAGAGTGACCTCTGGTCATTGTCACTGCTACACTCCCACAAGCGCCATGACAGATTACAAATGCCACAACAAAGTCAGGAGAGTTATAGGTGACTCTCCTATGTGGTCTAAATAGGAGAGGCATAAATTATCCTCCCCTTGTTCAGCATATAATCAAGAAATAACCATAAAAGGGGGCAATCAGAGGCCCCCAGGGCTGCTCTGTCTGGTAGCCATTCTTTATTCCTTTACTTTCCTAAAAAACTTGCTTTCACTTTACTCTATGGATTCACCTCCAATTCTTTATGCAGGAGATCCAAAAACCCTCTCTTGGGGTCTGCATCAGGACCTCTTTTCAGAACACCTCTTCCCTGAGCCCCAGTTCCCTCAGAGTAATGGGAGGAGGTGCAGGTAATGCTGACACAATAAGTTGCATTACAGGAAATGAGTCTCAAAGTTAGGAAATTCCAATATTTCATAATGTAAGATTATTATTTTATTTCCTTGTTTAAGTAAGCCTCCCTGCACTTTGTCCTGAAGGAAGAGAGTATCCTTTTTATACAGGACAGTAAACACCTATTCTTTGCTCTAAAGGGAAACCTAACCTCTATCTTCCAAGGTGGTTCACTACACAAACATCCTTGGAAAGAGAGTTGAACAAAAAGACAGTCAATGCCTCACTGCCAGGCTGGCAAAAATGCAAGAGATCCATGGAGAATTGTCTCTGACACCAACAAACCAATATTTTTTAAAATATAAATAAACACATGAGCAAGGTGATACTAGTGTGCAGGAAAACACTACCTTGCTGCAATGGTGACTGTGATAGTCCTGGGTGTCTGGGAAGACACGCCAGGATCACAGAGTGGGGCCTGGTTTCAGAAGAATGCAAATCTGGTCACGAGTTTCACTGCTCAAAATTGTTGAAAAACCCCACACCACCTCTAGGATGAAACCCAGGCTCCCCAGCTCATCCCACAAGGCTCTTCACTACCTGGGCCTGCCTTCCCCTCCAGCACCTTCTCCATCTACAACCACAGCCTCCCTTTTTCATCCAGCCCAACACAGTCACTCCTTGCAACACCCCAAACAGCCTTCACAACGTGACTCATCCACCAGCACCTCCTTGAAGCCCTCCTCCCAGCAACTCTTAGTTCCCTTCTGGGCTTCCCTTCTGGGAAGCATCTTCCCACCCTGCTTCCAACTTCCGTCACTGATAGAGAATTAAGGATGCACTCTCTGTGTCCCCATAGGACTCCTCATGCTCACCTCTGTCTTTGTCTTATCCTGCCATTGGTGAGTCTCCTGGGTATTTGCCCAAGCCCGAATTCTCCCTAAATTATCAAAGACAGGAGTGCAGAGAATAAAACTTCCAGTACATGGTTTTTAAAAATTGAAAATAAAGTCTCCTTCCCTTCCTTTTACCTCACCCCTCATTTTCACTCCTCAGAGATCAGTGATCTTACCAGTTCCTGGCTTCAGTACCTTTGGGGTTTCCAGTATACTCTCATAATTCTCTCTCGTGACTTTAGGAACCCAGGTACACCATTACCAGTTGTGGAATTTTAAAATTTACTTAATCTCTCTGGGCTACAGTTTCCTCTTTAAGCACAATGAAATGATGACTTATAAGCATCCAATAACGTAAATGTGTGTGTAAAGATCATGTAAACTGGGGACTCCACACACACCCCTTATCACGCCAAGTGAATCCACCTTGGGAAGTATGTTGGATAGAAAATTTTCAGAATGTAGAAATTTGCATTCTTTTTTTTTTTTTTTTTTTTTTTTTTTTTTTTTTTTTGAGGCAGAGTCTCGCTCTATCGCCCAGGCTGGAGCACAATGGCTCAATCTCGGCTCACTGAAAGCTTCACCTCCTGGGTTCAAGTGATTCTCCTGCCTCAGCCTCCTGAGTAGCTGGTACTACAGGCGCCCGCCGCCACGCCCGACTAATTTTTGTATTTTTAGTAGAGACGGGGTTTCACTGCATTAGGCAGGATACTCTTGATCTCCTGACCTCGTGATCCGCCCATAAGTCTATGGCGGATCAGCCTCCCAAAGTCTATTATTTTAATTGACAAAAATAATAATGTTCCTAGCCCAATTAATACTGCCAGCAGATATTATCACTGGCTACCACGCTGGGCAAAACTGTCTGGGAAGTGGTAAGGAAGATGAGAAATACTCTTCTAGCTTTTTATAGTTTTGGTTTTCTACATTTAAGTCTTTAATCCATCTTAAGTTAATTTTTCCTTATGATGTAAAGAAGGGGTCCGGTTTCAGTTTTCTGCATATGGCTAGCCAGTTCTCCCACCACCACTTATTAAATAAGTAATTCTTTCTCCTTGGCTTATTTTTGTCAGGTTTGTCCAAGACCAGATGGTTGTAGGTGTGCAGTCTTATTTCTGAGTTTTCTATTTGGTTCCATTGGTCTGTGTGTCTTGTCTTTATTATTATTATAATTTTTTAAATTTTTATTTCCATAGGTTTTGAGGGAACTAGTGGTGTTTGGTTACAAGAATAAGCTCTTTAGCGTAATTTCTGAGATTTTGCTGTACCTATCACCCAAACAGTGTACATTGTACCCAATATGCAGTCTTTTTATATACTTTTTTTTTTTTTTTTTTTTTTTTTTTTGAGACGGAGTCTCGCTCTGTCGCCCAGGCTGGAGTGCAGTGGCCGGATCTCAGCTCACTGCAAGCTCCGCCTCCCAGGTTCACGCCATTCTCCGGCCTCAGCCTCCCGAGTAGCTGGGACTACAGGTGCCCGCCACCTCGCCCGGCTAGTTTTTTTGTATTTCTTAATAGAGACGGGGTTTCACCGTGTTAGCCAGGATGGTTTCGATCTCCTGACCTCGTGATCCGCCCATCTCGGCCTCCCAAAGTGCTGGGATTACAGGCTTGAGCCACCGCGCCCGGCCTACTTTTTATATACTTTTATCTATTTTTCACCCTCCCATCCTTTCCCCAAGTCCCCAAATCCATCGTGTCATTCTTATGCCTTGGTGTCCTCATAGCTTAGCTCCCACTTATGAGTGAGAACATATAATGATATGATGTTTGGTTTTCCATTCCTCTGTTACTGCACTTAGAATAATGGTCTCCAGTTCCATCCAGGTTGCTGCAAATGCAAATGCCATTATTTCATTTCTTTTTATGACTGAGTAGCGTGTGTGTGTGTGTGTGTGTACCACTTTATCCACCATTTTCTTTATCCACTCATATATTGATCAGCATTTGAGCTGGTTTCATATTTTTGCAATTGCAAATTGCAAACTGTGCTGCTATAAACATGCACGTGCAAGTATCTTTCTCGTATAATAAATTCTTTCCCGCCAGGTAGATACCCAGAAGTGGGATTAGTGGAACAAATTTACTTTTAGTTCTTTAGGGACTCTCCACACTGTTTTCCATAGTGGTTGTACTAGTTTACATTCCCACCAACAGTGAAAAAGTGTTTCCTTTACACCACATCCATGTCAACATCTATTTTTTTTTTAATTTTTTTCATTATGGCTATTCTTGCAAGAGTTAAGTGGTATTGCTTTGTGATTTGGATTTGCATTTCCCTGATAATTAGTGATGTTGAGCATTTTTCATGTTTGTTGGCCACTTGTATATCTTCTTTTGAGCATTGTCTATTCATTTCTTTAGCCTCTTTTTTGATGGAACTATTTATTTTGTCCTCACTGATTTGAGTTCCTTGTAGATTCTGGATATTAGTCCTTTGTCAGATGTATAGATTGTGAGGATTTTCTCCCACTCTGTGGGTTGTCTGCTTACTCTCCTGATTATTTCTTTTGCTGTGCAGAAACTTTTCAGTTTAATTAAGTGCCATCTATTTATCTTTGTTTTTGTTGCATTTGCTTTGGGTTCTTGGTCATGAAGTCTTTGCCTAAGCCAATGTCTAAAAGGTTTTTCCAGTGTTTTCTTCTAGAATTTTTATGGTTTCAGGTTTGATCCATCTTGAGTTGATTTTTGTATAGGGTGAGAGATGAGGATCCAGTTTCATTCTTCTACATGTGGCTTGCCAGTTATCCCAGCACCATTTGTTAAATAGGGTGTTCTTTCCCCCACTTTATGTTTTTGTTTGTTTTGTCAAAGATCAGTTGGCTGTAAGTATTTGACTTTATTTCTGAGTTCTCTTTTCTGTTCCATTGGTCCATATGTAAATCTTTATACAAGTACCATGCTGTTTTGGTGTTTATGGCCTTGCAGTATAGTTTGAAGTTGGGTAATGTAATGCCTCCAGATTCCTTCTTTTTGCTAGTCTTGCTTTGGCTATGCAGGCTCTTTTTTGGTTCTGTATGAATTTTAGGATTGTTATTTCTAGTTCTGTGAAGAATGATGGTGGTATTTTGAAGGGAATTGCATTGAATTTGTAGATTCCTTTTGGCAGTATGGTCATTTTAACAGTATTGATTCTACCCATCCATGAGCATGGGATGTGTTTCCATTTGTTTGTGTCATCTATGATTTCTTTCAGCAATGTTTTTGTAGTTGTCCTTGAAGAGGTCTTTCACCTCCTTGGTTAAGTGTATTCCTAAGTTTGTTTGTTTTGTTTTTGTTTTTGTTTTTGTTTTGCAGCTACTGTAAAAGGGGTTGAATTCTTTATTTGATTCTTGGCTTGGTTGCTGTTGGTGTATCGCAGAGCTACTGGTTTGTGTACATTAATTTTGTATCCTGAAATGTTGCTGAATTCATTTACTAGGAGCTTTTTGGATGAGTCTTTAGGGTTTTCTAGGTATACGATCATGTTATCAGCAAACAGCAACAGTTTGATTTCCTCATTACCAATTTGAATGCCCTTTATTTCTTTCTCTTGTTTGATTGCTCTGGCTAGGACTCCCAGTACTATGTTGAAAAGAAGTGGTGAAAGTGGACATCCTTTCCTTGTTCCAGTTCTCAGGAGGAATGCTTTCAACTTTTCTCCGTTCAGTATAATGTTGGCTGTGGGTTTGTCACAGATGGCTTTTATTACCTTAGGGTATATCCTTTCTATGCTGATTTTGCTGAGGGTTTTAATCATAAAGCAATGCTAGATTTTGCCAAACACTTTTTCTGTATCTATTGAGATGATCATGTGATTTTTGTTTTTAATTCTGTTTATATGGTGTATCCCATTTATTGACTTGTATATGTCAACCCATCCCTGTATCCCTGGTATAAAACCCACTTGATCATGGTGGATTATCTTTTTGATATGCTGTTGGATTCTGTTAGTATTTTGTTGAGGATTTTTGCATCTATGTTCATCAGGGATATTGGTCTGTAGTTTTCTTTTTTGTTAGGTCCTTTCCTGGTCTTGGTATTAGGGTAATACTGGTTTCACAGAATGATTTAGGGAGGATTCCCTCTTTGTCTTTTGGAATAGTGTCAATAGGATTGGTACCGATTATTCTTTGAATGTCTGATAGAATTCAGCTGTGAACCCGTCTGGTCCTGGACTTTTGTTTGTTGGTAACTTTTCAATTACCATTTCAGTCTCACTGCTTGTTATTGGTCTGTTCAGAGTTTCTATTTCCTCCTGATTTAATCTAGAGGGGTTGTATATTTCCAGGGATTTATCCATCTCCCCTAGGCTTTCTAGTTTCTGTGTATAAAGATGTTCATAGTAGCCTTGAATGATCTTTTGTATTTCTGTGGTATTGGTTGTAATATCTCCCGTTTCGTTTCTAATTGAGCTTATTTGGATCTTCTCTCTTCTTTTCTTGGTTAATCTTGTTAATGGCTTATCAATTTTATTTATCTTTTCAAAGAACCTGCTTTTTATTTCATTTATCTTTTGCATTTTTTTGTTTCTATTTCATTTAGTTCTCCTCTGATCTTGGTTATTTATTTTTTTCTATTGGGTTTGGGTTTGGTTTGTTCTTGTTTCTCTAGTTCCCTGAAGTGTGACCTCAGATTGTCTATTTGTGCTCTTTCAGACTTTTTTTTCTTTTTTCTTGAGACAGAGTTTCGCTTTTGTTTCCCAGGCTGGAGTGCAATGGTGCGATCTTGGCTCTCGGCAACCTCCGCCTCCCGGGTTCAAGCGATTCTCCTGCCTCAGTCTCCCAAGTAGCTGGGATTACAGGCACACACCACCACACCTGGTTAATTTTTGTATTTTTAGTAGAGATGGGGTTTCACCATGTTGGCCAGGCTTACACTTTTTTGATGTAGGTATTTAATGCTATTAACTTTCCTCTTAGCACTGCTTTTGCTGTATCCCAGAGCTTTTGACAGGTTATGTCACCATTATCATTCAGGTCAAAGAATTTTTTAATTTCCATCTTTATTTCATTGTTGACCCAATGATCATTCAGGAGCAGGTTATTTAATTTCCATGTATTTGCATGGTTTTAAAGATTCCTTTTGGAGTTGATTTCCAATTTTATTCCCCTGTGGTCTGAGAGAGTATTTGATATAATTTTGATTTTTTTTAATTTGTTGAGATATATTATACCTGTTTTGTGGCCTATCATATGGTCTAAGCTATTTCTGAATGTTCCCTGTGCTGATGAATAGAATGTATACCCTACAGTCGTTGCATAGAATGTTGTGTAAATATCTGTTAAGTCCATTTGTTCTAGGGTATAGCTTAAGTCCATTGTTTCTTTGTTGACTTTCTGCCTTGATGACCTGTATAGTGCTATCAATGGATTATTGAAGTCCCACACTATTATTGTGTTGCCGTCTATCTCATTATTTAGATCTAGTACTAATTGTTTTATAAATTTGGGAGCTCTAGTGTTAGGTGCATATATATTTAGAATTGTGATATTTCTTGTTAGACTAGTTCTTTTATCATTTTATAATATCCCTTTTTGTCTTTTTTAACTGCTGTTGCTTTGAAGTTTGTTTTGTCTAATATAAGAATAGCTACTCCTGCTCACTTTTGGTGTCCATTTGCATGGGATATCTTTTTCCACCCATTTACCTTAAGTTTATGTGAGTCCTTGTGTGTCAGATGAGTCACTTGAAGACAGCCACACACTTGGTTGGTGAGCTCTTATGCATTCTGCCGTTCTGTGTCTTTTAAATGGAGCATTTAGGCCACTTACATTAACATTAGTATTGAGATGTGAAGTACTATTCTGTTCATCATGTGTTCTTGTTTTTTGGTTGTTTTGTTTTGTTTCGTTTTGTTTTTTGAGACAAAGTATCACTCTGTCGCCCAGGCTGGAGTGCAGCCACACGGCTCACTGCAACTTCCACCTCCTGGGTGCAAGTGATTCTCCTGTCTCAGCCTCCTGAGTAGCTGGGATTACAGGTGCCTGCCACCACGCCCAGCTAATTTTTGTATTTTAGTAGAAACAGGGTTTCACCATGTTGGCCAGGCTGGTCTCAAACTCCTGACCTCAGGTGATCCACCCGCCTTGGGCTCCCAAAGTGCTGGGATTACAGGTGTGAGCTGCCATGCCCGGCCCATTGTGTTATTGTTTTATAGGTCCTGTAAGATTTATGCTTTAAGGAGATTCTATTTTAGTGTATTTTGAGGATTTGTTTCAAGATTTAGACCTCCTTTTGGCAGTTCTTGTAATGCTGGCTTGGTAGTGGTGAATTCTCTCAGCATTTGCCTGAAAAAGACTGTATCTTTCCTTCATTTGTGAGGCTTAGCTTCACTGGATACAAAATTCTTGGCTGATAATTGTTTTGATTAAGGAGACTAAAGATAGGACCTCGATCCCTTCTAATTTGTAGGGTTTCTGCTGAGAAATCTGCTATTAATCTGATAGATTTTCCTTTATAGGTTACCTGATGCTTTTGCCTCACAGCTCTTAAGATTCTTTCCTTCATCTTTTCTTTAGGTAATCTGGTGACTATGCGCCTGGGTGATGATCTTTTTGTGATGAGTTTCCCAGGTGTCCTTTGAGCTTCTTGTATTTGAATGTCTAAATCTCTGGCAAGGTCAGGGAAGTTCTCCTCAATTATTCCCTCAAATATGTTTTCAAAACTTTTAGATTTCTCTTCTTCCTCCAGACCACCAATTATTCTTAGGTTTGGACGTTTAACATAATCCCAAACTTCTAGGAGGCTTTGTTCATTTTTTAAAATTCTTCTTTCTTTGTCTTTGTTGGATTGGGTTAATTTGAAATCCTTGTCTTCAAGCTCTGAGGTTCTTTCTTCTACTTGTTTGATTCTATCGCTGAGAATTTCCAGTGCATTTTGCATTTCTCTAAGTGTGTCCCGGATTTCAAGAAGCTGTGACTGTTTTTTATTTATGATATCTATTTCACTGGAGATTTTTCCATTCATATCCTGTATCTTTTTTTATTTCTTTAAGTTGGACTTCACCTTTCTCTGGTGCCTCCTTGACTGGCTTAATAACAGATCTTCTGAATTCTTTTTCTGGCAATTCAGAGATTTCATCTTGGTTTGGATCCATTGCTGGTGAGCTAGTGTGACCTTTTGGGGGTGTTAAAGAAGGTTGTTTTATCATATTTAGCAGAACTGTTTTTCTATTCCCTTCTCATTTGGACAGACTATGTCAGAGGGAAGATCTGAGACTCAAGGGCTGCTCTGCAGATTCTTTTGTTGGAGAGGGATGCTCCTTTGATGTGGTCCTCTCCCCTTTCCCCTAGGGATGGGGCTTCCTGAGAACCAAACTACAGTGATTGTTATTTTTCTTCTGGATCTAGCCACTCAGTGGAGCTACAGGGCTCCGGGCTGGTACTGGGGAGCGTCTGTGAAGAGTCGCATAATGTGATCTGTCTTTAGGTCTCTCAACCATGGATACCAGCACCTACCCTGGTGGAGGTAGCAGGAGAGTGAAGTGGACTCTGTGAGGGTCCTCGGTTGTTGTTTTTTTTTTTAAGTGCGCTGGTTTTGTGTTGGTTGGCCTCCAGCCAGGAGGTGGCACTTTTAAGAGCACATCAGCTGTGGTTGTATAGGGAGGATACAAACTTGCCCTAGGGTCACCTTTTAATAAGTATTCAGGTTTTTCAGGTGATGGGCAGAGCCACGGAGTGCCCAAGAGATTGTGTCCTTTATCTTCTGCTCCCAGGGCCGATAGAGAAACGCCATCAGGTGGGTGCAGCATTAGGCGTGTCTGAGCTCAGAATCTCCTTGGGGGGGACTTGCTGTGGCTGCTATAGCGGATGGGGGTGTGGTCCCCAGGACAATGGAGTTATGTTCCCAGGGGAATTATGGCTACCTCCCTATACCATGGAGCCACAGGCTGGATTCTCTACTCAGCAACAGGCATCCTGTTATTCTTGTTCAGTCATCTGGCCCTTCTGTTTCAGTGTCACCCTGTGCAAGGGACATGGTGCTGGCACCTGTGGCTACTCTTCCTTTCCCTGTCTGTGTAGGTAATAAAGTGTCTGGATCTAAAAAGAGCTTGCTTTTGTCACTAGCAGAATCAGACTCACCTCTTGCTTGACAGTGGGCTCCATGGGATTTTCTACATAGATAGTTCAATTATACAGAGATCAATTCTAGTAACCCGTTTGGGATTTTCCTCTTTAGTCACTCATACTCTTCATTGGGGACTTTCCCTTTCAAGCAGTCATAAATTCCTTGGTTGCTGGCTCCGAGTTATAATGCAGTATTCACACTACTTAACTTGGCAAACAGGAGTGTGGTCCTTACAGGTCTATTTCCTCAGCAGCTGTTCTGTGTAGGTGAGAGAATGTGTCCTTACAGGTGGGATTTCTGTTTGGAGGTGTGGGAAAGAAGGCATATTGATAAGTAGACAAACAGGCATATCTATGCAAACACACAACTGCAGAAGTAGGCGAGGAGAGCGAGTTTATTGCGTCAATCAATACCGAAGAATTGGACATCCAATTAAGAGAGGAGAGAGAGGCCAGGCACGATGGTTCACACTTGTAATCCCGGCACTTTTGGAGGCTGGGGCAGGTGGATTGCTTGAGCTCAGGATTCCGAGACCAGAACATTGTAGGACCCCCAACTCTATGAAAAATACAAAAAGTTAGCCAGGCCAGGTGGTGCATACCTGTGGTCCCAGCTACTCAAGAGGCTGAGGTGGGAGGATGGCTTCAGCCTGGGGGGCAAAGGTTACAGTGAGCCAAGATAGCACCACTGTACTCCAGCCTGGGAGACAGAGAAATACCCTGTCTTTAAAAAAAAAAAAAAAAAAAAAAAAAAAAAAAAAAAAAAGAGAGAGAGAGAGAAAGAGAGAGAGGAGGGAGGAGGAAGAGACTCTTACACTAACAATGCACTTTTACAAAGCTCTAATACCTCTGCTTATCCCTCTTTCACCCTCCCACCCTTCTCACTGTGACACAGGGAAGAAACCAGTGGAAAATGGAGGGGCATGCTCTACTAATACCCCACATGTAATCCCATCACACAAATCACAGTGCTGGTGACAACAAAATAATAGCGACACACATGGGAGTATTTTCTTGGACAAGGCACTCTACAAACCAAAAAAAAAAAAAAAAAAAAAGGTGCTGCTTTCCTATCTGTTCTATGAATCCCAGAGGTCCATCCTACCACCACCTATTTTTGTTGTTGTGCTCCCAGGCACAGTTTTGCAGCCTCTGTTCTTTTTCTAGATTATGCTGCAACTTCACAATTTCCCCTACGTGACTCTGAAAAATTATAGACAGTGCAGGTCTGGAGGTGGACTGAGACAGGGAGTAGAGGGACCCCTTGAAACTTCAGGGTGGAGGAATATGGGGAGCCTAGAGACAGCCGGCGTTTGGTGAGTAGTTTGCTCTCAGATAAGCAAGAGTTAAGGAGTATCTTCCAAGCGGTTTTCCCTTGGGCAGTGTTCAAAAAGACACTCAGCAGAGTCAAAGCTTAAATAGGTTCCTGGGTAGCTTTTACCCTGATGATCTGAAGAGTTTGACTTCTTCAGATACGCAGCAGCCATTGGAAGAAGTCCAGGAGCCTCTTACTAACGCTTTTGATTATCTCCTTGCCCTACAGCTCTTCATGCCTTGCTCTTCCCAAGAAGCCACTCCTTCTGCACACGTCCCTAAATGTCGGTAATATAAGCCCCTACGCAAGTCACTGATCCATTTCCACTGCTGCTGCCTCATCCGCTGCTCTGAAGTCTCAACCATGGTGCCCTCCTTTGGTAAGGAGACCCCAGCCCTAGGCTAAGCTCATCCCTAATGATATCGCATCCCTAATTATTTCTGAACTTCAAAGTTAATTCTCTCTTCCCTACTTAATTATTGGTGTCCCACCTCATAATCACCGCTATGTCATCAGTGACTGCATTGTAATCTGTCTCCTGAACTGCAAATCCCAGAAGCCTTTACTCTTCCCGGAGCCCTCCCTGCTTTTCCTCACCTGCCACCCCAGTCCCCAGGACCTGCACCCACAGCCAGTCCCAAATTGCACTGTGAGCTGTCACAGCGACCAAAGAAGCCCAGAGACATCATCCTGTGCCCCATGGTCAGGACCGAGTGACCTCAGAATCACTCTCCCTTCCCTTCTGCTTCTCAGCTGCCATCTTCATTTTTGGACTTCTGGGTTCAAACTCAGAAGGAGTCACAGGTGAGAACAGATGCAGTGAGGGAGGAGAGAACGGCACTAAGGTTGGTGGGGAGGTGGTCCTAGGCTGGTCCTTGCAGCCCATCCAGCCCTGACTCTTCCAGATCCTAGACTGTGGCTATGCCAGCCAGCACGCAGGTGTGGGGAGTTGATCTACAACCCCTTGGAGCAGTGCTGTGATGACGGTGTCATCCTAGACTTGAACCAGACCCGGCTCTGTGGCTCCAGCTGCACCTTCTGGCCCTGCTTCCAGCACTGCTGCCTGGAGTCTTTGGGCTCTCAGAACCAGACAGTTGTGAGGTTCAAGGTCCCAGGCATGCAGCCAGATTGCATGTCCTCTCCTATCACCAGTATCTGTGCCCAGGTAAGGATCTGATTCCAGTCCAGGCTGTGGGAGGGGGGAGTAGCGAACGGAGTTTGGGTGTCCATGTCCCACCCAGATGTGCAGTCTGTGCTGGGTTTCATACCTTCCCATCTCTGAGTAACCATGCAACCCTGTCTCTCTCCATGTCTCTGTTCCTTTCCCTCCGCTGCTACCACCCCCCCCTTACTCCCCTTTCCACCTCCCCACCACCCTTCTGCAAGATTACCACCCAAAAAGCCCTCTGTCAAGATCTGACCTCATCTAGACTGTCCTGGGGTAGCAGAGTCACAGATCACTCTAGAATCTAATATTTGGTAATTATACTGCATTGATTTTATTGTTGTTGTTGTTGTTGTTGTTGAGACAGAGTCTCACTCTGTCCCCCAGGCTGGAGTGCAGTGGAGTGATCTCAGTTCACTGCACTCATCTCTGCCTCCAGGTTCAAGCAATTCTCCTGCCTCAGTCTCCTGAGTAGCTGGGATTACAGGCATGTGTCACCATGCCTGGCTAATTTTTGTATTTTTAGTACAAATGGGGTTTCACTGTGTTTGATGTTTTTAACTATAAATATTACTTATTAAACTTCTCTTACTCTGAAAGCAGAAAACACATGTGCTATGGTTTGAATGTATCCCCCAAAGTTCATGTAGTAGAAACTTAATCTCCAATGCAACAGTGTTGGGAGGTAAGACCCTTCAAAACTGATTGTGTCACGAGGCCTCTGCTCTCATACATGGATTAATGCTGTTATTGCAGGAGTGAGTTCATTATCACCGGAGTGAAATCCTTATAAAGGATGAGTTCAGGCTCCTTTCCCCTCTCATGCACATGGGCTCTCTTGTCTTTGTGCATTCTGCCATGGGGTGACACAGCAAGAAGGCCCTTGCCAGATGTGGACTCCTGGACCTTGGACTTCCCAGCCTCCAGAACCATAAGAAATACATCTCTGTTCTTTTTAGATTATCCAATCCACTTCTGTTATAGCATCAGAAAATGTACTAAGACAACATGTTTGCTGAAATTGCACTGGCTTATTTGTAGTTTTTTTTAAGTTACAAAACTAAGAACAAATTTTAATTTCTTAAAACTAAATGACTGGCAAGAGAGAAAGAATGAGCAGTTTCTATGCCATGAAGACCTTTGCCCTGGTCCTGCTGGTGGCCGTGCTGTGCATGGAGACAGCTCATGGTCTGCACTGCTACAGGTGCTTGGCAGTCTTGGAAGGGAACTCCTGCCATGTGGTCATGGGCCTCTTCCAGGAGGGGATCTGTGTCTCCCAGAAAGTGAGGACCTTTCAGGAGATGAGGTCTCGCTTTGTTGGCATTTATCTTGCTTGATGTTCTGAGCTTCCTGGATCTGTGGTTTGGTGTCCGACATTAATTTGGGGAAAATCTCAGTCATTATTGTTTCAAACATTTCTTCCATTCCTTTCTCTATTTTTTTTCCTTCTGTTATTGTTATGAGATCTTTGGGGTGTCATCTTTCTGGCTGGAAACCCCTGTGGCTGCTGGCACTTTTGCCTGAGTTCTTGTCCTGCATCCAGGAAGAAAGGTACACAGACAGACAGAGTGTGAGCAAGACAAAGAGGAGCTCTATCAAGTGACAGAACGGCTCAGAAGAGACCCACAGAGGGTAGCTCCTCTCTGTGGGGCAGGTCGTCCCATCAAGTGTTCAGCCCTCAGCAGAAAGGAGGCCCTGGAATGGGTGGTTCATCTCTGTAGGGAGGTCGTCCCATCATCTCTGCAGCTCTCAGCAGACAGGAGGCCCTGGAGAGGGTAGCTCCTCTCTGTGGGGCAGGTCGTCCCATCAAGTGTTCAGCCCTCAGCAGAAAGGAGGCCCTGGAATGGGTGGTTCATCTCTGTAGGGAGGTCGTCCCATCATCTCTGCAGCTCTCAGCAGAGAGGAGGCTTCTCTCTGCAGGCAGGTCACCCTGACTGAGGCTCAGCTCTCAGCAAAGAGGGTAGCTCCTCTCTGCAGCTGGTTGTCCCAACATCTGCAGCTCTCAGCAGACAGGAGGCCCTGGAGAGGGTAGCTCCTCTCTGCAGCTGTTCATCCCGTCATCTTCCCAGTCTCCGCAGAGAGGGTAGCTCCTCTTTTCACCTGGTCATTCAGTCATCTCTCCATCCTCTGCCCTCCTCTGGCTGGGCCCATAGGTTTTATGGACCTCCAGAGGGAGGAAGTGCATACCGATTGGCCCATGGGTGACCATGGGCACCCAGAAAAGGCACCACAAGTCCCCATTCCTGGCCTGGGAATCTGGCAGCCCAACCCCCAGCCATCAGGCCTTCAAGTACATCACAAAGCAGCTGGGACTACAGGCATGCACTACCATGCCCCGCTAATTTTTATATTTTTTTTGTAAAGAAAATGCATGGTTTTACCATGTTGCCCAGGCTGGTCTTGAGCTCCTGGGCTCAGGTGACCTACCCACCTCAGCTTCCCAAAGTGCTAGGATCACAGGTGTGAGCCACTGTGCCCGGCCATAAATTTCTATGTCTGATTAAAGCAAGATGTCTATCAGTCTATGTGTTTGTGCACATATGAGGAAGATCCATGTTTGGAAGGTGCTGTTTGATGGCATAAGGCAGAGCAGAGTGGTTCAGGACCAGCCATGTCAGAAAAACATATTTCGGCCGGGCACAGTGTCTCACACCTGTAATCCCAGCACTTTGGGAGGCCAAGGCAGGCGGATCACAAAGTCAGGAGTTCAAGACCAGCCTGACCAACATGGTGAAACCCCATCTCTACTAAAAATACAAAAATTAGCTGGGTGTGGTGGCTCACACCTGTAATCCCAGCTACTCAGTTGGCTGAGACAGGAGAATTGCTTAAATCTGGGAGGTGGAGGTTGCAGTGAGCTGAGATTGCACCACTGCACTCCAGTGTGGCTGACAGAGCAAGACTCCATCTCAAAAACAATAAATAAATAAATACATAAATAAATAAGAAAGAAAAACATGAGTTTCTCTGTTTTCATAGCATGTAGGTTGGGGGTCGCAAAGCCAGCAGCAGCTGTTACTTGATTCGGGCTGCAGTGCTGAATCTGGGGGGCAAACAGAGCACTGTTTTCCCCTCCCCGTGCCTCATGAGCATGTGGCGTTCACTCCCCAGATGCTAGGGTTGCTCTCCTTGCATGGCCAT
This sequence comes from Macaca fascicularis, assembly GCF_037993035.2. NCBI lineage: Eukaryota > Metazoa > Chordata > Mammalia > Primates > Cercopithecidae > Macaca > Macaca fascicularis. The sequence continues at coordinate 54,137,961 of NC_088393.1, read as the reverse complement.
AAAATCAGTGTGTTGCAATGATGGATCCGGATGGCCGTGACAGCAATGAAGGTTATGCAGATTTGATCAGTAGCTTGATTCCAGTCAGTCACATCCGAGAATGGGTCCTTACTGTTACGGGATCTTTGGAGTGCTGCTTTTCTGACCAGAAACCCATGGCTGCTGGTACCTTTGCCCGAGTTTTGCTTAATCCCTCAGCTCGTTCTGCCCACTCGGCCTGGCAGGCTGCACTCAGCTCACACTACTGGCCTGGATCCCATGCCTCCAAGGGAGACTGCGAGGGGTGTGTGAGCAAGCATGGGGTCCAGCCACTGCGCAGTCAGACATGCTAGTTGCTGCCACAGGGTGGGCAGCTCCCAGTGCTAGCATGGTGCCAGCTCTCTGCGAGGCTGTGGCTGGACCCGGTGCCTTACAGGCAGCTTCCCTGGCTGGATCCAGATGCTTGGAGACACCAGGAGTTGCAGGGGCCACAAGAGGGAGTCATAGCCCTGGTATCCCTGGCTCAGGGAGTTCCCAGATCTGGGCTCTCTGAAGGGCCACAGCTCTTCTCTCCTTCTCTTTGCCTGCAACGTGGTGAGCAAGGGGCATGTTTCAGTCCTGTTTTGTGTTACAGCTCTTTCAGCCTCCCATTTAGTGGGTCCTAAGTTCTTGTCCTGCGACCAGGAAGAATGAGGCACACAGATAAGTGAAGGGTGAGTAAGATAAAGAGAGCTTTATTGAGCAATAGAACAGCTCAGTCTCCTGCAGCAGGCAGCCCCTCTCTGCATGCAGGTCATCCCAACAAGTGTCCAGCTCCCAGTAGAAAGGGTAGCTCCTCTCTGCAGCTGGTCATCCCATCATCTGCTCCAGCTCTCAGCAGAGAGGGTAGCTCTTCTCTGCAGTTGGTTATCCCATGGTCTTCAGTTCTCAGCAGAAGGTATAGCTCCTCTCTGCCGCTGGTTGTCTCATCATCCGCCCTGCTCTGGTTGAGCCTGGGGCTTTTATGGGCCACAGAGGGGAAGAAGTACATGCTGATTACTCCACAGGTGGCCGTGAATAGGCCCCGAAAAGGCACCACAGGTCCCTCCTCTGGTCCTGGGACTGGTAGCCCAGTCCCCAGCCTTCAGTCTCTCCCTGGCCTCTAGGTGGGGCCTCACCAGGACCTGACCCCCTTCTGCCCAGGAGCCTGTCTGCCTCCTGCTGCCATCTGTGGTGCCCAGGCTGCTTATGCCAAGGGGCCTGCAGGCCAGTACCAACCTGCCCTCAGCACCCCCTCAGCTTTCCTCCTATGCTCATCAGTGCCCAAAGTCCGGAGGGGGCTGTGGCAGGTGGCTCGTGTGTCAGCACTGCCCCAGGCATGTACACACCTAGCCAGGCTGTGACAGTGCCTAGGTTTGGCCTCAACTTTGCTCTAAGATTGCAGTGGGTGCTGACAGCAGGGAGAAGCCAGGCAGCAGGAGGAGGCAATTCTAAGCCTGTGAGGCCAGGGAGTGCCTTCCCAGGCCCCTAAGAGTGCAGAGATGCCTGGGTCTGCAGCCACGGCTTGGGCGGCTGCAGCTATGCCTGGTGGGGTGGGGCTTTGGCCTCCTCCATGCAGTGGCACCCCCAGGTCTGCAGCCACGACTTGGGCAGCTGCAGCTGCACCTGGGAGGGTGGGGTTTCTGCCTGCCCCATGGAGCAGGAGACCTGGGTCCACAGCCATGACTTGGGTGGCTGCAGCAGGACCCGGGGAGCTCCTGACCCACCAACTTGGAAGGGGCAGGGCTCCCACTTGTCCGAGCTCCGACCATCTAGTGGAGCGTGCAGCCCCAGCTGTGCCTCCCCGCTGCAGCCCACATGATAGCAGTGGCAGCTCCAGATGGGCCACCGCTGCCATCATTACTATCAGCATCGACATGAACAATGAATCACGGCTGCTAATGGATTTAGAAGTTTCCCTTACAGCTGTGATTGAATTTCCAGAATTCACATCCTTATAAAGAGATGTCTTTAGTCTGCTGGTCTATAGTCTTCCAAGTGGCAGAACAGGTGGCTAAGACATTGGCAACAACTCCAGAGTCAGAAGACCTAACATGTCCAGCCTTTAGAAATACTGTATACAGCAGGGGTTGGTAAATATAACCCACAGACCAAATCTGACCTGTGTGCGTGCGCACGCACACACACACACACACACACACTATACCTGGCCTGTTTCAAACAGCCAATGGGTTAATAATGGTTTTTTACATGTATAAAACATTTTAAAGCACACATAGACACACAGACACATAGATACACAGAGGGAGAAATGAATATGCAACAGAGATTATACATCACCCATAAAGCCTAAAATATTTACTACCTGGTGCTTATAGAAAAAGTTTGCCAATCCCTGGACTAAGGCAAGAGTAACAGCTTTCAATTCAGCCCATTTTAAACCAGTGCTTATCACCACGGTTGCCAATGGAGTGGGATGGCTGTTGTCACCTTGTGTTGCGACCAGCCTCAACACCACCCGTAGGGTACCCAAAGTCCGGTGGTGACGAAGGAATGAGAAGAGACAGGTTAACAGTGCCTAAAGGGTGGGGTGCCAGGGGGCCCACTGCACTTTTGGAGGCTGCAAAAGGCGCCAAGCTCTGGTCTCCACACTATTTATTGAGTACAATCACTTCCATCTAAGAAGCAGATCTTAGATCAGGGGTGAAACAGTGAAAGGGGGGCAGTGTGTCATAGACCTAATCTATAGCAGTGACGGTTTAGGCAAATGTTGTTTGTGCTAAAGCAGCATAAACTCAACTACTGATTTATTCTCTAACTTATCAGAGAGCAGCTGTGGGGAGTGGGCGTAACTAGGAGCCGGCAGATCTGGCCATATTCCAATGCTTCAAAGGAGTGTCTTTCTCCTTGAGCCCAGTGTCTGTAATAAGAGAGCAGGTCACGCTCTGGTCATGGGAACGTGATGGCAATTAGAAGGCTTTCCTCATCAGAGGCCTCCTGTGACTTTCCACAACTTATTGTCCCATATTTTTATGGCCAGTTTATGCAGGCACCCCACAAGCCCTTTTCCCAACAACCTTGTCATCACCAGCACCTTTTCTTTTCTACTTTTGTAATTACTTTTTGTGTTGAACTCTTACAGACTCACAGGAAATTAAATAGTACATATAGTCCCATGTAACATTCATCCAGTATTCCCACATGGGAACATCTTATATAATCACAGCATAATATCAAAACCAGGAAAGTGACATGGGTACATTACTGTTAACTAGATTACAGAGGACTTTATTCAGTATTCACCAGTTTTACATGCATTCCTGTGTATGTGTGTGCATACACATGCATGTGTGTTTCTATACAATTTGATCCATGTAAATATTTGTATATACACCACCACAATCAAGATATAGACCCACAAAGGAATTCCCCTGTGTTACCACTATAGTGGCATGCGCACACATACATACACAAACACACTATATCTGTCCCTTTGCAACTACCAATCTGTTCTCCATCTCTGTTGTTTTCTCATTGTAAGAATTTTATATAGGCCAGGCGCTGTGGCTCACGCCTGTAATCACAGCACTTTGGGAGGTCAAGGCGGGTGGATCACCTGAAGTCAGGAGTTCAAAACCAGACTGGCCAAAATGGTGAAACCTCACCTCTACTAAAAATACAAAAATTACCCGGGTGTGGTAGTGCACTCCTGTAATCCCAGCTACTTGGGAGGCTGAGGCAAGGAGATTGCTTGAATCTGGGAGGCAGAGGTTGCATGAAGAGTGAGCCAAGATTATGCCACAGCACTCCAGCCTGAGTGACAGAGTAAGACTCCATTTAAAAAAAAAAAAAAAAAAAGTTATATAATTGGAATTACATAGTATGAAATCTTTTGAGATTGACTTTTATTCACTTAGCATAATGCCCTTGAGATTTATCCAGATTGTTGCATGTATCAATAGTTCTTTTTTTGTTTCTTAACCCAGTAATATTCCTGTCTTAGTCCATTTTTTGTTGCTTATAACAGAATACCTGAAACTGGGTAACTTATAAAGAAACAAAATTTATTTCCTACAGTTCTGAGGCTGAAACTGTGGGGTGCTTCTTTTTTTCTTTCTTTCTTTTTTTTTTTTTTTTTTTTTTGAGACGGAATCTCGCTTTGTCGCCCAGGCTGGAGTGCAGTGGCCGGATCTCAGCTCACTGCAAGCTCCGCCTCCCGGGTTCACGCCATTCTCCTGCCTCAGCCTCCCGAGTAGCTGGGACTACAGGCGCCTGCCACCTCGCCCGGCTAGTTTTTTGTATTTTTTTTTTTTGGTAGAGACAGGGTTTCACCATGTTAGCCAGGATGGTCTCCATCTCCTGACCTCGTGATCCGCCCGTCTCGGCCTCCCAAAGTGCTGGGATTACAGGCTTGAGCCACCGTGTGGGGTGCTTCTGATGAGAGCCTTCTTGCTAGTGGGGACGCTACAGGGTGTCAAGGCAGCATGCGGCATCCCATGGCGAGGGGGCTGAGGATGCTAGCTACTCTCTCTTCTTCTTCTTATAAAGCCACCAGTCCTACCACCATGATAACCCATTAATCTATTAACCTATTAATTCACGAATGTATTAATTTATTTATGAGAACAGAGCTCTCACGACCCAATCGCCTTTTTTTTTTTTTTTTTTTTTTTTTTAAACACACAGTTTTGCTCTTATTGCCCAGGCTGGAGTGCAGTGGTGCGATCTCGGCTCATTGCAACCTCCACCTCCCGGGTTCAAGTGATTCTCCTGCCTCAGCCTCCTGAATAGCTGGGATTACAGGCGCCCACCACCATAGCCAGCTAATTTTTTATATTTTTAGTAGAGACGGGGGTTTCATCATGTTGGCCATGCTGGTCTCGAACTCCTGACCTCGGGTGATCCACCCGCCTCGGCCTCCCAAAGAGCTGGGATTATAGGTGTGAGCCACCATGCCCAGCCAATTTTTTTAAAGGAAAGGAAAAAAAAGAAAAATGAAATGCCCTGTGACTTTGGACATCAGCATAAAACTCACTAACTCTTTGCTCTTAGTCTCTACATTATGGTTGCTATTACTGTTCATAGGAGCCCGTTACTCCCTGGGAGAGGCAGGCCCCAGGAACATCACAGAACAGGATCTCTGTTCCGCTAAGGGGCTGCCCTGTGACTGACAGCAGCGGGAGAAAAAGTGCGCTAAAGACGACACACGGGGAGGGCGCGCCCTCTGGTGGCTGAAGCGGGGAACCGTCTAGCATATTTCCCCAGCTCCAAGACCAAGCTGAGGATGCGAACCGGAAGTCTGTTTACCTGACCCGCAGCAGGTCAATCGGGTCATCCACGTGAAATATCGTATATCTGGCTTTTTAAAATAGTTATTAGATGTTTGTTAATTTGCTTCCTGTCTTCCCCACTAGAATGTGGGTACAGGAACTCCTGGGGGTTTTGTTGCTGTTTTGTTTTGCTTTTTTTAGACAGGATCTGGCTCTGTTGCCCAGACTGGAGTGCAGTGGCGCGATCTCAGTTCACTACAACCTCTGCCTCCCGGGCTCAAGCGATTCTCCTGCCTCAGCCTCCCAAGTAGCTGGGATTACAGGTGCCCGCCACCACGCCCAGCTAATTTTTTTTTTTTTTTTTTTTTTTTTTTTTTTTTTTTTGAGACGGAGTATCGCTCTGTCACCCGAGCTGGAGTGCAGTGGCCGGATCTCAGTTCCCTGCAAGCTCCGCCTCCCGGGTTTATGCCATTCTCCTGCCTCAGCCTCCCGAGTAGCTGGGACTACAGGCGTCCGCCACCACACCCGGCTAGTTTTTTGGGGTTTTTTTTTGTTTTTTTGTTTTTTTTTTGAGACGGAGTCCGCTCTGTCGCCCAGGCTGGAGTGCAGTGGCCGGATCTCAGCTCACTGCAAGCTCCACCTCCCAGGTTTACGCCATTCTCCCGCCTCAGCCTCCCGAGTAGCTGGGACTACAGGCGCCCGCCACCTCGCCCGGCTAGTTTTTTGTATTTTTTCGTAGAGACGGGGTTTCACAGTGTTAGCCAGGATGGTCTCGATCTCCTGACCTCGTGATCCGCCCGTCTCGGCCTCCCAAAGTGCTGGGATTACAGGCTTGAGCCACCGCGCCCGGCCAATTTTTGTATTTTTAGGAGAGACAGGGTTTTATCATGTTGACCAGGCTGATCTTGAACTCCTGACCTCAAGTCATCCGCCTGCCTCGGCCTCCCAAAGTGCTGGGAGTACAAGCGCAAGCCACTGTGCCCGGCCTCCCAGCATAATTAATTATTAATTATAATAATTACTAGTAGCTCCCTCTTTCAGTCTCAAGTGTCATGATTTTTCCATTGATGGCAAAAACCGCAGATACTTTTGCACCAACCTAGTATTAGAAAAATACAGAAGTAAATTAGAAACTACAGTTGTGACGAATGCAAAGGAGAAGAAACAATGTGAGGAAAGCAAATGGGGGATCCATCCTCCTCCAAAATAACAGAAACGAGGTATCATCCTGATGAGGCGACAGAAGAAACAACAAGTGACAATTAGATGAGGCAGAAGAAGGGAGAGAGCATTACAGGCTTGGGAGCAGCAAGGAGTGAAAGGTAAGTGAAGATTCTGCATTGTATTTCAAATATGTCCTTGTAATCATCACCATTTGATTTTATTTTCATCATTTTTAATAAAACAAAGAACATGTTTTTTGCTAACAGCAAGAAAACTGGAGGAGTTTTTTTGTTTGTTTTTTAATCTATTTTTTGAGATGGAGTCTCCCTGTATCACCCAGACTGGAGTGCAGTGGTATGATCTCAGTTCACTGCAACCTCTGCCTCCCAGGTTCAAGCAATTCTCCTGCCTCAGCCTCCCGAGTAGCTGGGACTACAGGCATGCACCACCATGCCCGGCTAATTTTTGTATTTTTAGTAGAGTCAGAGTTTCACCATGTTGGCCAGGCTGGTCTCGAACTCCTCATCTCAAGTGATTCGCCCACCTCGGCCTCTCAAAGTGCTGGAATTACAGGTCTGAGCCACCACGCCCGGCCAAGGAGTAGTTTTTTAACTGACTTAATTATAACAGATTAAATCAGGGCAGCTAGTGACTCTGATATTTAAACACATAGGGAGTAAATCTAATTTTCCCCTATCAAAAAAAAAGTATACAAGTAATATAGTCTCTCAGGATTAAAGGCAACATAATAATCACTCATTGAAGTTGCAGTAAATGCTAACAAGGCATGTTTCAATTTTAGGCTGACAAGACACACAACAGGCCCAGTGCAGTGTCTCATGTCCATAATCTCACCATGTTGGGAGGCTGAGGCAGGAGGATCCTTGAGCCCAGGAGTTCAAGGCTGCAGTGAGCTATGATGGTGCCACTGCACTCCAGCCTGGGTAACAAAGCAAGACTGTCTCTAAAATGAAATTTAAAATAAAAATAAATTTAAAGAGTGAGGTGGGGGCCAGAATTTGAGGGCTGAGGAAGGAAGTAGAGGAGCCAGACAGGCCAGGTTTTACCTCAGCTTCTTTCCTCAAGGTCACCGAGGTACTGGGCAGGACCAGCTCACAGTGACAGGGTACACAGGTACGCACAAAACTTATGGACTACATGAGCCGCTCCATTATCCACAATGCAAAAGGCCCCATGCCACAAGGATAGCAAGCTCACCCTGTTGGAGTCAAGAGAGGCTCAAGGGCTACCCTGAACTTGACAGCTGGATCCTGGGTGTTGGGTTTGACCACTTGGTGCACGGAGATGATCTTCAACTCTATTTAAAGTGTTTATATTGTATGTAAAAATACGTAAGTAAATATGGCCGGGCATGGTGGCTCACACCTGTAATCCCAGCACTTTGGGAGGCCGAGGCAGGCAGGTCACCTGAGGTCAGGAGTTCAAGACCAGCCTGGCCAACATGGTGAAACTCCCATCTCTACTAAAAAAAAAAAAAAAAACAAAACAAAACTACCTGAGCATGGTGGTGGGCACCTGTAATCCCAGCTACTCTGGAAGCTGAGGCAAGAGAATTGCTTGAACCCAAGAGGCAGAGGTTGCAGTGAGCCAAGATTGCACCACTGTACTCCAGCCTGGGCAACAGAGTGAAACTATCTCAAAAAATAAATAAGTAAATACATTTTTTAAAGATACAGACTAAATAAAACTCTCACAATGGAAGGCTTCGCTCCAGCTAGCTAATGTTTATATTCTTAGTGTCTTTAAGGAATCTGTGCCTCAAACGAAAAAACAGGCAAAAGAAAGGGAAAAAAAGAAAATAAAAATTTAAAAAAGGAATCTGATGTGTAAATAGTCCTGTCTTTTTACAAAAGGCTGGCTTGGTGTTTTGTTGTCTTAAAGCTTAGGTACAAAGTTTCTGAATTAGTTCCAGGTTCCTCTATTTAAAACTTATACCCGGTGTGTCTGAAGTCCCCAAGTGGACAGGGTAGTCAAAGCATGTTCAAGGACAGCAAGAAGGGGACAGTGGCTGCAGCAGTCAGAAAAAGGTTTTTGGGAGTGAGCAAGGTGAGGCTGGGATGGGGTCAGCCCACACTGTAGGCAGCCTGTGCTGTTGGCCATGGGGAGGAGCTTGGGCCTCATTCTAGGAATCATGAGATGCCACTGAAAAATGTGACTCATTTTTGAGGGTGACCTTCAGAAAAGACCTGGGCAGAGCTTTGGCCTCACAGAGGCCAGAGTGCATCCTGGGAGGTCACTGAAGAGGCAGGGCAAAATCCAGGTGAAAGGAGGCGGTGTCTGGACCAGGGTGCAGAGACTGGAAGTAAATGGAAGAGTTCTAATTCATCACAGTGTCATGACTTGGTGGTGGGTAGAATATCCATTCAATCAAGTAGCTATTTAGTGAGCACCTACCATGTGCTGGGCATTCTTTTGGGTGCTGGGTACAACAAAGGAAGGAACAGGAATTAGTCAAGGATGATGCTCAAATGTATGGCTTTTATAATGGGAAGATGGTGATGCCATTCCCTTAGACAGGAACTCCTGTGAGAGTGCTGATGTGGAGGAGAAGATCATGAGTCATTTTGCATTGGAGGTGCCTGTGGGACATCCAAGTGGAGGCGTCAAGTGGCCAGGCAGATACACAGATCCAGAACTCAACTGAGCGCTCCAGACTAGACATTGAAATACAGGAATCCTCTGCATTTTGACTGTGGCTGAAGCCATTATGTGGATAAGATCACTCAGCACAAAATATATGGTGTGAGAGTCCAGGAGGGAAGAATTACTCTGAAAAAAAGAGAGAAGAAAGACCAGCCAGAGAAGCAGAAGGAAAATCAAGGCAGTCTTACATCACAAAAGCTAAGGGAAATAAGTATTTTGAGAAAGAGGAAGTGGTCGACTGTGTCAATTGCTATCCAGTTGCCCAAGATCATGCAGCTAATAAGGGGCAGAATGGAAATTTAAAATCAGGTCTACCTATATAATAAACAGAACTTGGGCAAATGGCTTACCATCTGGAAACAAGGTCAGACCCCTACCTCACACCACATGCAAGTATACATTTTAGCTGAGGTAACAATCTAAAAGTAAAACACAAAATAATCTTTCTTAAATACAAAAAGTTCTACAATCTGAAAAGTCCCTCTTAAGGCAAGACAGGAAACAGAAACCATAATAGAAAAACCTAGATATTTTTTAACAGACTAGAGGAAAAGGTTTGCAGCACATTCAATAAGACATAGGGTTAATATCCCCCATATACAACTCAACAAGAAAATGATCAGAAGAGATTAACAGATGGTTTGAAGGTGGATGCTGATACCCATAAATATGTAAAAAGATAATCACCTCTCTAATGTTCAAGGAAATGCAAATAAAGCAATAATGAGATCATGTTCTTTGGATTAGTAAAACATTTAAAAACTGATCACACTGTGGGAAAAATAAATACTAAAATCTTTTTGGTATTGTATTTACCAACTCCTATTAAAATTTTAAGTGTAGCTCTACTTCTTAATCCAGGCACTGGATACACAGGTGTATTCACTTCATGAAAATTCATAAGCTCACTACTCTATTAAGTCTATCAACTCTATAAAAAATGTGTTTGTACACTTTTTATATTACATTATTCTTTAATGCTTCTAAAAGAAACTGAAATACACAAAATGTACACACCCAAGAACTCAATAATCCCAATTATGTGATACTTTTGTTCATTTTGCAAATAATAACAAAAAGGCAAACAACCCAATTTTTTTTAATGGGCAATGGATATGAATAGGTAATTGACAAAAAAGCAAGCCCAAATATAGACAACAAATATGGAAAAATACCCAGTCTCCTGAGTGGGCATTAAAATGCCAAAGGAGCTGTCACTTTACACCTATAAATTTAAGAAGTGATAACGCTGGCCAGGCAAGATGGCTCATACCTGTAATCCCAGCACTTTGGGAGGCCGAGGTGGGTGGATCACTGGGGTCAGGAGTTCGAGATCAGCCTGGCCAACATGGTGAAACCCCATCTCTACTACAAATACAAAAATTAGCCCAGTATGGTGGCACACGCCTGTAGTCCCAGCTACTTGGGAGGCTGAGGCAGGAGAATGGCTTGAACCCAGGAGGTGGAGGTTGCAGTGAGCCGAGATCTTGCCACTGCATTCCAGCCTGGGTGACAGAGCGAGACTCTGACTCAAAAAAAAAAAAAAAAAAAAAAAAAAAAAAAAGTGATAACACCCACTTCTGGGGTCGGGGTAAGGAGGCTCCAAAACATTACTGGTGAAAAATATGAATTATTAATAGCTTTTTGGGGAAAACAATCTGGTAATATTAATTATGTATACTCATTGACCTAATAACTCTGTGTTTATAATTTACTTATAAATGCACCAGTGCATAGGGACATATGTCTGAAAATATTTTGCGTAGTGTGGGGAAAATACTGGAAAACTTCAAAAACTAAAAGATCCACAATGCTGAACTGATACTACAGCACATTGTGCAACTATTACAAAGAATAAATTAGAATTATATATACTGCCCTGGTGAGATGCCCATGAAATATTAGGTGACAAAAGGTAAATTGATGCACATGGTTTTGATTTTGTTACTTTTTTTTATGTCCTTATATAAGTTTGTAGGGAAGAGAATATGGTTTATAACTCTGCAGGCAGAAAGCCTGTAGCCAAACCCCAGCTTCACCAACTCCTGTACGTGATCATACACCCGGGCCTCAGTTTCGTCAACTGTAAGAGGGGTTAATAATAACATGCATCTTGCAAGCTTGTCATGAGTATGTGATAATTTCTAAAAAGTGCCACAGATGCCTGGTGCACAATTCAGTAACAGCATGAGTACACTGTACGTGAGAATGCAGGACATGGAAGATGAAAACACACCACACTGGTCAGGTGCGGTGGCTCATGCCTGTAGTAATCCCAGCACTCTGGAAGACTGGTGGGTGGCTCACCTGAGGTCAGGAGTTCGAGACCAGCCAGGCCAACATGGTGAAACCCTGTCTCTACCAAAAATACAAAAATTAGCTGAGCATGGTGGCACACGCCTCTAATTGTAGCTACTTGGGAGGTTGAGGCAGGAGAATCACTTGAACCCAGGACGCGGAGCTTGCAGTGCACTAGCCAAGATCATGCCACTACACTCCAGTCTGGGTGACAGAGGGGGACAAAGAAAAGAAAAGAAAGGAAAAAGAAAAGAGAGAGAGAAGGAAGGGAGGGAGGGAGGGAGGAAGGAAGGAAGGAAGGAGAGAGAGAGAGAAAAGGAAGGAAGGAAGGAAGGAAGGAAGGAAGGAAGGAAGGAAGGAAGGAAGGAAGGAAGGAAGGAAGGAAGGAAGGAGAAAAAAGAAAACACACCACACTGTTCCCAGGTGGCCTCAGGTGGGTGGCGCTGTAGGGGTGGGACACAGGTGATTAACATTTTGTATCAATTCAACTTGTTACAGCATGTGTTACTTTTGTAATTTATTTTGATTTCCTTGCCAGAGGGCAAATGAGAGATCCCTTTTGTAATTTTTTAAAGAGCCACTAAAATAGAAGGGGTAGAAGAAGGAACCAGGTAGTCTGCCCTGAACTCACCACGTGCTCTAGGAAGGCATGGGAAGGGGACCTGGGCAGGACAGAGGGCCCAGGAAAGCCTTCTGCCCCAACAGGTGACCCCAACCCACTCCGGCCCTGGGCAAATGGCTGTTCCTCTCCAGACCCCAGATTCCCTCCTCTCCCGAACTGAGCTGCCAGAGGTCCCCGTGTATAAAGCATGTTTCTTCCTACCAAGGGTGGGCTGGAGTTCCGGTCCCACGGGTGTGACTGTGGGACTCTGTGCCAGACACCTTCTAAGGGCTCTACCCCTGCAACCCATCTAATCCCTCATCAACCCTCTGACTCAGGTACTATGTCATCCCCATATTGCAGGTGGGGAAAACTGAGGCACAGGAAGGTTCAGTCACTTGTAGGGTGCTGGGACATGGTGGCTGACGCCTGTAATCTCAGCACCTTGGGAGGCTGAGGCAGGAGGATGGCTCAAGTTCAGGAGTTCGAGACCAACCATGGGCAGCCTGGTGAGATCGCGCTCTCTCTCTCTCTCTCTCTCTCTCTATATATATATATATATATATATACACACACACACACACACACACACATATATATACACACACACACACACACACACATATATATATATATATATATATATATATATATATATATATTTTTTTTTTTTTTTTTTTTAAATTACAAACCTTAGGCCAGGCGCAGTGGCTCATGCCTGCAACCCCAGTACTTTGGGAAGCCGAGGTGGGCAGATTACCTGAGGTCAGGAGTTCGAGACCAGCCTGGTCAACATGGCAAAACCCCGTCTCTACTAAAAATACAAAAATTAGCTGGGCGTGGTGGTGCGTGCTTGTAATCCCAGCTACTCAGGAGGCTGAGGCAGGAGAATCTCTTGAACCTGGGAGGCGGCGGTTGCAGTGAGCCAAGATCACACCATTGCACTCCAGCCTGGGTGACAAGAGCAAAACTCCATCTCAAAAAAAAAATAAAGTAAAATATTATTTATAAAATAAAATTTAAAATATATATATTTTTTAAATACACATTTTTAAAAACCACTTGCAGGCTCTCACACACTGGGTATCCAGGATTCACACACAGGCAGCCTGGCTCTAGAGGCGGGGCTCCAGTGCCTCCGTCGTCTCAGCCTGTGACTTACCTGCTCCCAACCTCAGTTTCCTCCACTGTGAAATGGGCTTCCAGATACTCACCTCGTGAGTTTGCTGCAAGGGTAAATGGCATCAGGCTTGGACCTGGGAGAAGGAAGTGTTTTTAAAATGAACACCTTTGTTACCTCAGTCCTTGCGGAGAGAAGATGTGCCAACGCCCCGGGGATCTGCCATGTAAGTTCCTGTTGAGTTGTTCAATGTTCCACTGAGAGGGGGAGAGACAAGCAGGACCGGGATCCCGGCCCCGGGTCTTCCGGAAACGGCGGGGCGAAGCCTGTGCGGCCCTCCCTGCTGAGCGAGGCGGCCTGTCATTGCCATGGGCGCAACCCAGACTCCAACCACAGTGCATCCCGCCCTGGCCCTGCCAGGGAAGGAAGCTGAGTCTGGGGTCTGCTGGGCCAGCAGGGAAGTCCCAGCAGGGTGTGAAGCAAGACTTTCCGGGCCACTCCCGGAATCCCCCAGCAGATAAAGGCGGCCCCGCCACCTGGCTCTCCTAGCGGTCTCCCCGCCCCTGCCGCCCTGCCGCTATGTCCCGCCGCTGTGCGCTGCTTGCCTGGGCTCTCCTCGGCCTCCTTCGACTCGGAGAGGCTCAGAAGACAGAAGCCCCGGCCTGCTGCAGCCCTATAGTGCCCCGGAACGAGTGGAGGGCCCTGCAGTCAGAGTGCACCCAGCGCCTGAGCCTGCCCTTGCACTATGTGGTGGTGTCGCACACGGCGGGCAGCAGCTGCAACACCCCAGCCTTGTGCCAGCAGCAGACCCAGAATGTGCAGTCCTACCACGTGAAGACACTGCGCTGGTGCGACGTGGGCTACAAGTGAGTGCGGCGGGGAGGCACGGGCTGGACCAGGGACCCCAGAGGCAAAGGTGTGCAAGTGCCCGCCAGCGGGACCGGTTCTAGGCCGGGTGCTGGGGCCACCTGGCTGACACCCCGAGCAGCTTACTGAACCTCACAGGGTCTTCATTTCTTCCTCGGGTCACCGCGTGGGCCAGTGCAGGTGCTCATAGAACCAAGATGCGTGAGGGCCGGGGATGGGCTGAAATCCAAGCCCCGCTTCCCCGGAGGAAGGGGCAGACTTTGCCTAACACGCACCAAGGTGTCCGCGGCGCCTTATGAAGGCGCCGCTTCCTGATGCCTGGTGCCTTTGTTAGGAGGCAGAAAAGCAGGCTGACTCAGTGCGGAGCTGGGTTCCAGAGTCAGCTCAGCTTATTGCTGGCTGAGGCCTGGGGCAGATCCCTCCCCAGCTGGGGCAGGTCCTCCCGGCTTCAGCTTCCTCCTCCGCAAAGTCAACGGGATCGCGGCCCATCTGCTCCTTAAATGAGCCAATACAGGCAAAGCACCTAGGAACTGCCTGACACACAGGGGCCCGCAAAGCCACAGGCTATTGCCATTAGGCACCTACTATGTGCCAGGCAGTGTGCCAGATGTGGCATGGAGAACGGTGCCACTCTAGCCTCCTGGGGCTGAAAGACCCGCAAGGAGAAAGAAGCCCAGGCCACAGGTGAATTCAGACGGTGATAGAGGTGATGGATAAAAGGAGGTGAGGGAGGGTGACCTCAGGCTGGGACCAGACCCACACAGGCTCCTTGAAAGGGTGGGGCAAGGGAAATTCCCTGAGAGTGGCTGCCTTGGCTCTGGGATCGGGGAGCTGACAGAGGAGTGCTGGTGGCAGAGGGTGCTGGGGGCAAAGCCAACGGGGCTGAGTGGGTGGGTCCCGTGGGAAGGACAGGGTGGCTGAACACAGCCGGGGGAGCAGAATGAAATGGGGAAAGGGCCGGACCAGGCAGGGCCTTGTGGACCACAGTGAGGACTGTAGCTTTTACTCCAAGATGGGAGCTACGGGAGGCTTCCCCCTGCAAAGCAGGGACGGGGACTAGTGTAGGTAGAAGAGACTCCCTCTGGCTGCCATGGGGAGAAGAGATCATAAGGGGTGCCGGCTGAAGCAGGTCCGGGGCCATGCCTACCAGCTACCTCCTCCTTATAATGGGCTGCAGTCCAGCCTGAGGATTTCCAAGGGAAGGGAACGTTTGAATCCTGCAAGCTCTCAGACCCAGGTAGCATCAGAATCCCCTGCAGAGCTTACTGGAGGAACGCACAGGTCCCCAGATCCCCAGGTCCCCAGAGTCCACTTCAATAGACCCCACCCAGGGAGCACATGCTCTCAGGACCTGGTAAGGCTGTGTCATGAAAAAAAGAAAAAAACCCCACCCAGAGAAGTCTACAGGTTTCCAAAGGTATTCCCAGCCCTTCCAGTTCAAGATTTTATCAAACAATCCAACGTCAACGTTTTGTTTCCAAGACTCAGGCGCTCCAATTCTAAGTGTTCCCATGAGGTCACGAAGGCCCAAGCCTGGCTCTACAGCCTCAGGTCCACGTCACCACATACAGAAGCAGCCGGTGTCTGGCCCTCAGCTTTTAGGATTCAGAATCTGGTTCTAACATTCTGAATCCCCTTTACATGTCATGTCACGTTCTCTCTCTGAGCCTCGTTTCTTCACCTGTAAATGGGGCTTTGGACTGTACCCGCTTGGCGATGGTGGCTGAGGTTTAAATGAGATGTATTCATGCAACAAATGACCAGGAAGAACCAACCAACCCCGACCCCACCACCATCATGCCAGGCTCCGGGAACATGGCAGGGCCATAACCAGCCAGTCCTAGCAGCCAGCATCACCGGCAGGGCCATAACCAGCCAGTCCCAGCAGCCAGCGTCACCAGGGCCAGATTCTGGGAGCTGGCTTCCTAAGCAGCAGATTCAGGACTCGAGATTCGGAAGTTCCAACATTCTGTGCATCACTAATGACACTGTGAGTGCGAGGGCTAAGCTGGCACATACTGCAGCTGCAAGGCACTGATCTTCTAGTTCATCCCCATGTGCCATGTCAGACATGCTCAATCGGACCTACTGAATGAATCAGCCTTAAGGATTTGCTGCCAGGCTTGGAAACCTCAAAGAGGCAGGTGCTGGGGCTCCAGGGTCGGTATCTGATTGTGACCCCAACTTTGAGTCTCTGATCCTGTCCCCCAGAGGACCCCAGGGCAGGAAGCAGGCTGGGGCGAGGGCAGAGATCTGAGAGGCAGGGAGCTCTGAGGACCTTGTACAAACTATGTCGCTTTCTGAGTCTCTGCACTCTCAGCTTAAGATGAGGATGGTAAGAGTCCCTGCCTCAGCCAGGCACAGTGGCTCATGCCTGTAATCCCAGCACTTTGGGAGGCCAAGGCGGGCAGATCACCTGAGGTTGGGAGTTCGAGATCAGCCTGGCCAACAGAGTGAAACCCTGTCTCTACTAATAATACAAAAATTAGCCGGGTGTGGTGGCTCATGCCTGTAATCCCAGGTACTCAGGAGGCTGAGGCACGAGAATCGCTTGAATCTGGGAGGCAGAGGTTGCAGTGAGCCGAGACCACCCTACTGCACTCCAGCCTGGGCAACAAGAGTGAAACTCCATCTCAAAAAAAAAAAAAAAAAGAGTCCCTGCCTCAGAGGGCTGTCCTGCAAGGATTCAGTAAAACAGGACTTCCACAAATCCTCTAGGGAGGCAGGAGAGAGCAAGGCACAAGATCACATGGGTGGGGACCACAGAGGCCTGGGTACAAACCCCAGCTATGCACCAGACGGGCTGTGTGACCCCAGGGCAGGTGATTCTACCGCTCTGATTCTATCTATATAAAATGGGGTGATCGGGGTTGCCATGAGGATAAAAAAAAGGTGTATGCAGAGCTGTGCTTGGCACATGGCAGGAGCCCAATAAATGACCACAGTCATTGTTACTATCGTGGGAAATTAAGGGGTGAGAAGGATGCTGGGGAAGTTGTGTGCACCAGGGCAGGAACGGAGGCAGGGTGAGTGGAGGAAGAAGGAGTTGTTCTCGGGAAACCCTCCCTCACTCATCAAGCCCCTCCCACCTCCCCATGCAGCTTCCTGATTGGAGAAGATGGGCTCGTATACGAGGGCCGTGGCTGGAACTTCACGGGCGCGCACGCAGATCACGCCTGGAACACCATGTCCATTGGCATCAGCTTCATGGGCAACTACATGGGTGAGTGACTGTCCAGCCAGTCGGGATGGGGGCTGACACAGGGCCCTACACTACCACTGCCCTTCAGGGAAGCCCCTGCCTAACTCTTACCTCTGTCTCCTCCAGATCGGGTGCCCCTACCCCGGGCCCTCCGGGCAGCCCAGGGTCTACTGGCCTGCGGTGTGGCTCAGGGAGCCCTGAAGTCCAACTATGTGCTCAAAGGACACCGGGATGTGCAGCGTACACTCTCTCCAGGCGACCAGCTCTACAACCTCATCCAGAATTGGCCACACTACCCCTCCCACTGAGGCCCTGCTAATCTGCCCCCCATTCCTCTCCTCCCATGGCCAAAAACCCCACTGCCTCCTCCTCCAATAAAGATGCAGCTCAAAATGTGTTCCTCAGCAGGTCCCACCACAAACCTCCCCCCCTTCTCTCCCTCCCACAAGACCAAAGCCCGCCCACCCTTTCCCTCCCAGCACTCTCCTCACTGGTGCTTGGAACCCAGAGGCCCCGGCCCTGAACCAAGACCCCGGAGATCCCAGCTCGAGAGCAACATCACAGCTCAGAACCCAGAGGTCTCAGGTCAGAGCCCAGGAATCAGCACCAAAGCAGCCTGGATGTCACCAACAGGGGGTCCTGGGGGTCCTCCTGGGCAGTGAACCACGCTGCAAGACACCCCCTTCCCACCACACAGCCAAAGGCATCCTGCGCAGAACCTTTGCTTGAACTCCTTTGGGGACAGGCTGCTCACTACTCCTCCCAGCTCTGCCCTTGCACTGTTTAGAGAGTGTACAAGCTTTACCTAGGCCTGAGTCCCAGTCTGCCTCCGAGGCACACACAGGTTCCAGTTATACCCCCTAATTTCTCTTCCTCCACATTTCTCCCCACTCCACCCTCACCCTTTAGTCATAAGCTGAGGGGCCCCCAGGGCAAATATGTTTATTTACAAAATGCACACATCCTCCTTCCCAGCATGCACTGCCTGGGGAGAGGGCAGGGTCAGAGCCTCACACACCTGAGACCACAGAGACAGCAGGAGGGGTGGGGCCAGGGTGGGGCCAGGGCAGGGCCTGGGCAGGGCTGGAGGCTACCCTGGCCCCACCCCCCACGCCATACCCAGCAAGTGGGTGGGGAATGGAGGGGCAGTACCCCTTCTCCACATCATGACCGCATATCCAGTCGGTTCATGTACTCCTGCAAGGCCTTCAGGCGTGCGTCTATTTCGGCCATGTCAGCCGCCTGGTGGTCCGAGCTGTACTCTGTGAGAGCAGGTGGGGGTATGGGGGGCTGTGAGGGTCCTGAAGCCCCAGGGAGTTCCTGGGCCCAATATACCACTGCCCCCACTACCATTCCAACGGGTCCTGGGGCTGGGAGAGGGGATGTGGAGTCCCAGGCTCACCTTTGATGGGCACCCAGCCCCCAGAGTTGGTCAGAGATTTCTGGTGGCTGCGTTCCACGGGGGTGGACTTCTGGTGATGGGGAAGGTGGGAAAGGGGGTCAGCCACTGTCCCTCTATTCCTGTCCCCCTAAATCCCACTGGAAATCCTGAGCCTAAGGACCTTGGGGAAAAATAAGGCCTGACATCTACTGGGTATTCATTATATGCAAAATAACCTCCTAATGTCCTCACAGAGCCCTCACCTCCCATGTGAGGTGATGCCATTACCATCCCCGGTTAACGGATAAACAAAAACTAAGGTACAGAGAGGCTAAAGAACTGCCTTGAATGATACAGCTGGTAAGAGGAGGAGCTGGTTTCAAGACCTGACAGTGAGAAGCCAAAGCCCTAAAGAGCATCACATGCCTCCCATTATTCCTTCTCCAATCTAATGCTCTCAAAACATGCTGTTCCCAGGCCAGGTGCGCTGGCCCAGCCTGTAACTCCAGTGCTGTGGGAGGCTAAGGATGGCTTGAGGCCAAGAGTTCCAGACCAGCCTGGGCAACATAAAGAGACAATACTACCCCCTTATCCTGTCTCAACCTCACCCTCCCCCGCAAAAAAAGCCTAGTCCCAGCTACTCGGTAGGCCGAGGTGGGAGGGTCTCTCAAGCCCAGGAGTTAAAGGCTGCTGTGAGCTACAATTGCCCCCACTGCACCCCAGCCTGAAGGACAGAGCGAGAGCCACTCTTACACAAAAAAAGCCCTGTTGCACAGGCATTCAGAGTCACCTCTGCCCCTGATCCCCAGGAAGGAATCACAGCAAATGAGGACAGCTGTGTTCCAGCGGTTTATGCTACCCCTTCTACTCACCGTATTGGACCCACTCCAGGGCGTTGGGCCGGGAGGCTTCCCACGGCGGCGGTGACCCCTGAGAAAAAGGAGTAACCAAGAACCAGTGGTGCGGAGGCTCCAGTATTCCCACCTCCCCGACCTTTGTGGCGGCCCCCAGGCTCCATCACCCAATTTCCCTGAAAAAGATTGTTTATAGTCTCTCCAGAAACCCTTTTGAGGTGATCCTTTTCCCATGTTCAAGTTTTACCCTCTGGAGAGCGACTCGGAGAAATCCTCCAAATCGCTGCAGGAGCTGGCAGACGAGCAGCGGCTGCGGAAACTATCCACTAGAGGGAGACGGAGGGCGTGAGCTCTGGCCCTCGCTGGCCCCGCCCAGTGCTTCCCAGGCCCTCCCAGCCCGCCCAGCCCCGCCCCGCCCGACCCGCCGGCCCCGCCCAGTGCCTCCCACCCCCGCGCAGTTCCGCCTAGCCCCGCGGCCCCGAGCTCCAGGCGGGTTACCTGAGGAGCTGCGGTTTCGGGAGCGGTTAGGGGCGTCCCCTCGGCCAGTCACGACAGCAGGGGCCCGTGTCTGGCGAGACCAGGAGACGGACGGACCGTCCCCGCTTCCCCCACTGCCTAATCGGTTCCGCTGCTGCTGCCTGGGAAAAAAGAAAGGAGACACTGGCCTGTACGCCCAACTCCTGCGGGCAAGGGTGTCGCTGCGCCCCAAAAGGTCACAGCCACGCCGGCGACCGCCCAAGGTGACGAGCCTAGGCGCGGAAAGCATGCAGAAACACAGACGAGGAGGTGGGACGGACGGAAGGCACAGCAGGCGGAGCCGGCAAAGCAGGCGGGGTATCCGGCGAGAAGCGAGCAGGTGGAAGGAGATGGGGACTGATGGTGGCGTGGAGAGATGAGCGCCCGGGAGCGGGCAAGGGCCAGGGACAGGGGCAGGTGAGGGAGAAAGGGGCACTGACTTCATCTTGATCTCTCTCTGCTTCCTTTCCTTGGCTTTCACAAAGGCCGTGGGGTCGAAGCGGAGCGCGCGACCACCTAGGACCACGTGGGAGAGGAGGCGGCTGGGTCCTGCGACGGGCCTTGGCAGCGCCAGTGCGTCCCCTCCCCACCGCAGGGCAGGGGCACAGACCTGTGGGCGAGGGCGAGGGGCGCGCAGGGCGGCCCCGACCCCGGCTTCCGCGGCCGCTCTCCCGGGATGAGGAGCGCGCGGCGCCGCGGCCTCGCGACGTGGAGCGCTCCCGGGACGATGAGGCCCGGTCCTCCCGCGCCGGGGACGGCTGCACCGGCGGAGTCCGCCTCCTGAGACCACAGGGGCAGCTGTCAGCTTCCCACCCGCCCCGACAAACTCAATCTCGAGACTCCTCCCCGACCGCACCTTCTCCGAACCCTCAGGCCTACCCCATCAGCTCCTAGACGTGCACTCCTGGGCCCACGACCCTCATGATATCCTCCCCCTAGACCACACCCAAACTCCTAAAACACCCCTCTGTCATTTCCCAACATCCTTTCAACACACCCCCTTCACCAAACCCTTCTTTCTGGAGTCTTCCACAACTCCCCGGAAACCCTTCCCAATTTTCCACCACCCACCCCATGAATGCCAGCAGACCTCACCCTGATCCCACCTGCTGCGCCGCACCCTTTCGCACCAGGAGACCCTAGGGCCCAATCCCTTTCCCAGTCCCTCCTGAACGCCGCCTCAAGCCTGCGCATCTCCGCACAGCCCGGGTCCACCTAACCACCGCACCCGAATCCTGTCTGGCCTCCAGACGGGGTCCGCTAAGCCCCTCCTCCCCTTCAGCCCCGCCCCCTCCACCCTACCTGGCCCCGCCCCGCCTCCCTCACGCTCCGCCTCCTCACGCTCCACCCCCTCTCAGGCCCCGCCCATCCACCCTAGAGCACCGCAGGCCTAGCCTCTCACCCCCTCTTGTACAATGCCAGCTCGCTGGTCAGCGTCTTCAGCCGGGCGCGCAGGCTCCGCTCCGATGCCTTCGCCTCCTCGAGCTGCCAGGAGGGGAGAGGGGCGCGAAGGTCCAGGCTGAGGCCGAAGCCCAGGCTGAGGCCGAGGTCCACGTCTCGCTGGCCGCTCCCGGCCCCCCGCTGCTCACCTCCTTGGCCAGACGGCGACAATCCTGGCCGCGACGGCCGGCCACCCTGTGCCCGAGCCCACGCTCCTGCCGCAGCTCCAGCTCCAACCCGCGCACCAGCCCGCGCAGCGCCTCGGCCTCCTGGCGCGCCGCGCGCCCGGCCAGCGCCTCCTCGCGCGATCGGCCCAGCTGCACCTCCAGCTCCCGCTTCTCAGACGCCAGGCGCGACACCCTGGGGAAGACGGAGAGAGAGCGCTGGAGAGAGAGGCATGGTCCCATTCCCACGACTCCATGGGGGTGGGACGCCTCATCATTTCACCTCTCCGGAAGGGGGAACAGGGCTCCATCACTCTCAACTGCCCCCAAGGGGAGGGGCAGGCTCCTATCATCTCCCCTATCGACGTGTGAGGAGGGATGTGGTCACATCACCCTCATCCACCCCACGAAGAGGACATGACCCCACCACGCACAGGACGCACACACACTCCTCCCCTGGTGCGGGTGAAGGAGTGGGAACACAGCCATGTGAGTTCCAATTCTAAACGATTTCATCAATCTGTCCACACCCTGAAAGCCTAGCACTGCCTCCCTCCTCCTCCCACCTCGCCAGGCCAGTCTCCCAGTCACGAAATCCTCTGCAATACAAATTTGATCAGGTAACTACCACGCTCAAAACCCTTCCTT
Organism: Macaca fascicularis; assembly: GCF_037993035.2. Classification (NCBI taxonomy): domain Eukaryota; kingdom Metazoa; phylum Chordata; class Mammalia; order Primates; family Cercopithecidae; genus Macaca; species Macaca fascicularis. The sequence goes on along the minus strand of NC_088393.1, from coordinate 54,115,814 downwards.
AAGAAAGTATATACACAAGGCTATTATTCATTGCAGCACAATCTGTAATAGCAAAAGAGTAGAAATAGCCAAAATGTACGTCAAAACAGAACTAACTGAATTTCTAATACATCTACTCAATTGAGTCGCACAAAACTATAAAGAGGAAAGTAGAGGATCTCTACGTCCTGTCACCGAGTGACTGCTGTGACACAGTATGGTGCAGACAGTATGTTCAGAATGTCCCTTTTCGTAAAAGAAACGAGAATTATAAATTACATGTTTATATTTTCAAAATTATATAATAGAATAAACCAAAATCTATGGGGGAAAAGGATTATTTATGGGGAAGGGGGAAATGAACAGAAATTGGACCTCTCTGGCTGGACAAAGTGGCTCATGCCTGTAATCTCAGCACTTTGGGAGGCCGAGGCAGGTGGATCACTTGAAGCCAGGAGTTTAAGACCAATCTGGCCAACCTGACGAAACCCCGTCTCTACTAAAAATACAAAAGTTAGCCTGATGTAGTGTCACATGCCTGTGATCCCAGCTACTCAGGAGGTTGAGGCACGAGAATCACTTGAACTCAGAAGGCAGAGTGCGCAGTGAGCTGAGATTGTGCCACTGCCGTCCAACCTGGGAGACAAAGCAAGACCATATCTCAAAAAAATAAAGTCAGAACTACAGATAATTTTAAAAAAAATTTTTTTTTGCCGGGCGCGGTGGCTCAAGCCTGTAATCCCAGCACTTTGGGAGGCCGAGGCGCGCGGATCACAAGGTCAGAAGAGAGACCATCCTGGCTAACACCATGAAACCCCGTCTCTACTAAAAAAAAATACAAAAAACTAGCCGGGCGTGGTGGCGGGCGCCTGTAGTCCCGGCTACTTGGGAGGCTGAGGCAGGAGAATGGCGTGAACCCGGGGGGCGGAGCTTGCAGTGAGCCGAGATCGCGCCACTGCACTCCAGCCTGGGGCACAGAGCAAGACTCCGTCTCAAAAATAAAAAATAAAAAAAAATTTAAGAAATTGGACCTCAGCCTGTAATCCCAGCACTTTGGGAGGCCGAGACGGGCGGATCACGAGGTCAGGAGATCGAGACCATCTGGCTAAAACGGTGAAACCCCGTCTCTACTAAAAAATACAAAAAAACTAGCCGGGCGAGGTGGCGGGCGCCTGTAGTCCCAGCTACTCGGGAGGCTAAGGCAGGAGAATGGCTTGAACCCGGGAGGCGGAGCTTGCAGTGAGCTGAGATCCGGCCACTGCACTCCAGCCTGGGCAACAGAGCAAGACTCCGTCTCAAAAAAAAAAAAAAAAAAAAAAAAAAAAAAATTGGACCTCTCTGAATGTACCCTCTTTTTCAGTTTTGACTTTGGAACTATAAAAATATTTTATATAAATTAATTAAGTAAATTTTAACAAATGCCATCACAAAAATTTTAAAAGAAACTGGCCCAAACAGACCTGACTCTATATCAAAGTTGGTGGCACATTGGAGAATTATAGGAGGTAACTAAAACACACCATTTGAGCAAGTGGGATATAGCCTAAGGCCAAAAAGAACTATGAGGAAATCTTTTTTTTCTTTTTTGAGACAGAGTCTTGCTCTGTCACCCAGGCTGGAGTGCAGTGGCACGATCTCAGCTCACTGCAACTTCTGCCTACCAGGTTCAAGCGATTCTCCTGCCTCAGCCTCCCGAGTAGCTGGGATTACAGGTGCCCACCACCACCCCCGACTAATTTTTGTATTTTTAGTAGAGAAGGGGTTTCACCATGTTGGCCAGAATAGTCTCAAACTCCTGACCTCAGGTGATCCACCTACCTCAGCCTCCCAGTGTGCTGGGATTACAGGCATGAGCCACTGCACCCAGCCCTGGAAATCGTAAACTTCATTCAAAATTCAATTATTAGTAATTACACTGGTATTGTTTAAGATAAAGCAAATAAATATGTTATTATCCCTAGAAACCAAGATTTTCATCATAAGAAAAGACATATAAGTAGGTCAGGTGTAATGGTTCACACTTGTAATTCCAGCACTTTGGGAGGCCAAGGCAGACAGATAGCTTGAGCCTAAGAGTTTGACACCTGCCTGGGCAAATCCCCATCTCTACAAAACTTAGCTTGTGGCCAGGCACAGTGGCTCATGCCTGTTATCCCAGCACTGTGGGAGGCCAAGGCAGGCAGATCACCTGAGGTCAGAAGTTCAAGACCAGCCTGGACAATATGGTGGAACCCCCTTTCTACTAAAAATACAAAAAAAAAAATAGCCGGGTCTGGTGGCGAGCACCTGTAATCCCAGCTACTCAGGAGGCTGAGGCAGGAGATCGCTTGAACCCAGGAGGCAGAGGGCAGAGGTTGCAGTGAGCTGACATGGTGCCACTGCACTCCAGCTTGGGTGACAGAACAAGACTTCGTCTCCAAAAAAAAAAAAAAAAAAAATTAGCTTGTCATGGTGCCATGTGCCTGTAGTCCCAGCTACTGGGAAGGCTGAGGCAGGAAGGTTGTTTGAACTCAGGAGTCTGAGGTGACAGTGAGCCGTGACTGCACTACTGTACTACTGCACTCCAGCCTGGGTGATAGGGTGAGACTCTCTCTCTTAAAAAAAAAAAAAAAAAAAATTAAAATTAAATTAAGTGCAAAAAGAGGGATACAACTAAACTATATTGTTTAGGGATGCGTAGTTTAGCTGGCAAAACCATAAGCAAATCAAATGAGTGAGATTAGGTGCATTTGGGAGCATGGTTAGAGCAAGAGGGTCTCTCCTGGAAAAAGACATGCAGAGGCTAGGGGGAAATGACTACTTTCAATTTTTTTTTTTTTTTTCTTTTCAGACAGAGCCTGCCTGTGTCACACCAGGCTGATCCCAGCTCACTGCAATCTTGAACCTGGGTTCAAGTGATTCTCCCGTCTCAGCCTCCCGCGTAGCTAGGGCTACAGGCATGCGCACTCTGTCCAGCTAAATTTTTGTATTTTTAGTAGAGACAGTGTTTCACCATGTTGGCCAGGCTAGTCTCAAACTCCTGACCTCAGGTGATCCGCCCACCTCGGCCTCCCAAAATGCTGGGATTACAGGCATGGAACACCGCACCCGGCCTCGATTTCTTAACCTGGGTAGTTGTTACATGGGCGCTGGCTTTATGATAATTTGTGAAACTGTACATTTATATTTTATACTCTTTGGGGCGTATTATATTTCACAATAGGAAAGTTAAGTAGTGAAGTAGTGGGACTCTTGGGCAGGAGGGAGGGGTCCCATCCCAGAGATTCAGGTGTAAATGGTGTGTCTGGAGGAGTCAGGGCCTACCCTGGAACTCCTCACTGCTCACAGAATTTTTAAAAACAGAAAAATAGGCCGAGCGCGGAGGCTCATGCCTGTAATTCCAACACTTTAGGAGGCCGAGACAGGCGGATCACTTGAGGTCGGGAGTTCGAGATCAGCCTGGCCAACACGGTGAAACCCTCTCTCTACTAAAAATACAAAAATTAGCCGGGTGTGGCACATGCCTGTAATCCCAGCTACTCGGGAGGCTGAGGCAGGAGAATCGCCTGAACCCAGGAGACAGAGGTTGCAGTGAGCCGAGATCACCCCACTGCACTCCAGCCTGGGTGACAGAGCGAGACTCGGTCTCAAAAAAGTAAAAAGAGGCCGGGCGCGGTGGCTCAAGCCTGTAATCCCAGCACTTTGGGAGGCCGAGACGGACAGATCACGAGGTCAGGAGATCGAGACCATCCTGGCTAACACGGTGAAACCCCGTCTCTACTAAAAAAATACAAAAAACTAGCCAGGGGAGGTGGCCAGCGCCTGTAGTCCCAGCTACTAGGGAGGCTGAGGCAGGAGAATGGCGTAAACCCGGGAGGCGGAGCTTGCAATGAGCTGAGATCCGGCCACTGCACTCCAGCCTGGGCGACAGAGCGAGACTCCGTCTCAAAAAAAAAAAAAAAAAAAAAAAAAGAAAAACAAAAACAAAAAGAAATGGTGAATCTACAGGGCAGCCAGGGCACTGGCATTTTTCAAAGCTCCCGGGCAATTTGAGTGCATATCCAGAATGAACCACTGCACGGGCTGAAAGGCGGAAGAGAACTTTATAAAAGAGGGAGCCAGCTCTCAACAGCTGAAACCATCAGTCTCAACACAACCAAAGGAGGCATCTTGCCAAAACCTACCCGACATGTGATTAAACCTATATACGGTTAGCCACCACTTCACTGCAAGTACAGGGGACAGAGGAGGACATTAAACACACCATGGCGATATAATCAGCAAAATCTATTTTTCATTTTTCCATCTGAGTATGCTTGCTAGGGAAAATTTCAGCAAAATCTAGACTGCAAAACTCTACAGGACAAATAACCTGATTTCTTCCACAAATAAGTAGCATGAAAAGTGGTGAAGGGGATATAAATTAAAAGAGATTTAAGAAATACATCAGCCAAGCTCAGTGGCTCATTCCTGTAATCCCAGCACTTTGGGGGGCCGAGGCAGGTGGATGGCTTGAATTCAGGAGTTCAAGACCAGCCTGGACAACATGGGCAAACCCTGTCTCTATAAATATATATATATATATATATATATATATATATATATATATATATATGTGTATATGAAAATTAGCTGGGCATGATGGCATGTGCCTGTAGTCCCAGCTACTCAGGAGGCTGAGGTGGGAGAATCACTTGAGCCCAGGAAGTCAAGGATACAGCGAGCCGAGATCATACCACCACACTCCAGCCTGGGCAACAGAGCAAGACTGAAAAAAAAAAGAAAAGAAAGACCTCAACAAACTGCAATGTGCAGCCATATTTAGATACAGGACGAATTCAAACCACTTGCAAAAAAGACACTTGAGAGGTGATCAGAGAAGTGTAAGTGTGAACGCATACGCAATGGGTTTCAGATGACATGATGGAATTTTTGTTAATGTTGTTGGACGTGATGACAGCACTTATATCCTTATATGTTAAAGATACACACTGAAGCTTTTACAGAGGAGATACGAAGACTGGGATTTGCTACAGGGCAGGGGGTGGCAGTACCTCAAACAAGATGGGCAAACGTGGGTAACTGTTGAAGCTGGGGGACAAGTACGTGCAAATTATACTACTGTTTACTTTTGTGGTGCTTGGAATTTTTCCTAATAAATCCTTCTTAAAATCTGTGGTTCCCCACACTCTCCAACAAGGAGCTTTCCTTTCTATTCAGCCCTTACCCACCTGACTTCTCCCTTCCTCACTTCCTGCCTCCCTCTCCCACAGGCTCCAGCCAGATGCAGTTCTCACCTCCCAGAACCTTCTCTCCTCCTTCTCCTGGCAAAAACCACTCCACTCATCCGGAAAGCCTACCTGCCCCTGACGTTCTCCGCTCTCCCAGCCCTCTGTACCTTTCCGTCCTAGCACCAACCCTGGCAGACCTGGCATGTAGAGGAGTGTCCGTTTCCCATGTGGATCCCACCTTTCTGGGGGCAGAGCCTCCACCTGTCTGGTTCACTGCACAGGACCCCAGGCTGCATGGCCGGGCGCACTGCATTCAACTCTATTCCACTTGTTAACAAGCTGGGTGGCCCTGGGCAGTTTCACTTCACATCTCTGAGCCTCAGACCATCTTTTCTCATCTGTGAAGAGGGACAATAATAAGAATGCCAGCCTGTTAGGCTGTAAGAATCTATTCACAGTGCTTAGACCATGTCTAGCATAATAAACATTAACCAGTGTCGGGCAGTGTGCCTGGCACAGCATGAACTCCATAAATGTTGGCTGAATGAAGGAATAAATCTCAGAACCTTTCCAAACTCCCTAATTCCTGGCTGGGAAGAGGAAGAGAAGCCACTGAGCACCGTTGGGATCTCAAGGCTTCTGTGGTTGGTTCCAAAGGGTGGAGGGCGCCACCTTGTGGCCATCCTGGGAAACACACATCCAGAAACACAAACCTAGAAACACACACACACCACCTGAGACAGAGCGTGCGCGCGTGCACACACACACACACACAGCCTGAGAGCAGATCCTGAGGATAAATTCTGGCCTCCCCACTGAGGCCTTCCTCGGCCCAGCAGTACACAGGCGAGCTCCTCCGAAGACCGTCGGGGTTCCCCAGCCCCGTGAGCTCCCATAAGGACTGGTCCTCCCGGTCAGCATTTAGAGCTCTGTCCTGGGCTTGCAGCCACAAACAGTGCAAACAGCTGGGAAAACAACAGAGGCTCGGCGCTGGCTGCCTGGATCTAAGGTCCAGCCTAGCCATATTACCCACTATGTGACCTGCACCAAGGTCCCTAACTTCTCTGGGCCTCCGTCAAACGGTGATAATAGCAGTGCCTACCTTATAGGGCGGCTGTGAGGATAAAATGAATTCAATCATAAAGCACAGAGCAGCCCTGGCATACAGTTAAATGTTCAATAATCATTAATTACTGGTGTTATTATTACTAAAAATATTATTAGTCCACAATGAGCCAGGCCTCTCCCCGGTAGCGATCAAGCCCCAGATTCACCTCCCCAACAGAACCGAGCACATGGCAGGCATGAATATATAGGCCAAAAGCCTTTGCTTCTTTCACTTCATTCATTCCCTTGTTCTCACCGCATTCCCATCTAGCACAAGGACTTTGCCCAGGCTGTTCCCTCTGCCTACACCACTTCCCCAGCCCCTGTGCCTGACCCACCCCACACCCCAGTGGAGTCCTGTGACAGCCTCGCATGGCACAGGCCCCCTGTCCTGCCCCAGGCATCTCCGTCTGTAATGATATACTCAGGTGGTTATATACTTAGCACCCATCTCCCCCAGGGCTGGGCACCACGTGAGTGGCAGGGACGGGGCTAGCACAGAAGGGGCACCCTGTGAAGGTGGATTCACCTACATAGAGCTCGACCTCCCGCACCCTTGCACATGCTGCTCCCTCTGCCAAGAACACCCTTCCCATTCCAGGCAGGGTCAGGTCCCCACCCACTCTGAGCCTTCACTGTCTGCAAACACATCTGCCTCCCTCCCTGGACTGGCAGTCCCAGGAGGGCAGTGCCAAGATAGTCTTGGTCACCGCTCTGTCCCCAGCACCACCCAGCCCAAAGGTACAGAAGAGGGGCTCAGAGGCCTCGCGCAGTGGCTCATGCCTGTAATCCTAGCACTTTGGGAGGCCAACGCGGGCAGATCACCTGAGGCCAAGAGTTTGAGGCCAGCCTGACCAACAGGGCAAAACCCCTTCTCTACTAAAAATACAAAAATTAGCCAGACATGGTGGCACGTGCCTGTAATCCCAGCTATTTGGGAGGCTGAGGAAGGAGAATGGCTTGAACCCAGGAGGAGGAAGCTGCAGCGAGCCAAGATCGCACCACGGCACTCCAGTCTGGGCGACAGAGTAAGACTCTGTCGCAAAAAAAAATGAATAAATACATGGTGGGCAAAGGACAGTCATCCTCCCCACAGGGCCAAGCATGGGCCCTGCAGTGCATGATGGGAGGGCTCCAGGGCTCCCACCCGCCCCAGCTGCCCACCGCTCCGAGACTCACTGCTCCCGCAGGCGCCAGATCTCACTCTCCCGGGTGTCCCGAGTGTTCTGGCCGTCCAGCCCTTGCAGGCGGCCCAGTTCCTCCTTCAGTGACCGGATGATGCCCTGCAGAACCACGGGGTCTGGCTTGCCCTGGTACGGGAGGGGCAGCGGGTAGTGAATCCTGAGGAGGGGGATTAGAACCGTGGCATCTCAGAGGCCAAGAATGCACCTGAGGGTAAACACCAGCCTCTAAGAGCCACAGAATGCGAAAACACACAGTTCCAAAAACTGCACCATCCTAGGGGCTTATGAGCACATCCTCAAGGCCCCTTCCTTGTTCCAGTCACCACCTCTGAAAGTCTCTCATATAACAATTTGGAAACCACTGGGATTGGCAGCCCTGGTGTAGTCTGGGGGAACTTCCTTGTCACACGCTGCTGATGAAGGGAACGCTGGTATCATGTTACTTGCAGCCAAACACAATCCTAATTCAGATGCCACAGTGGGGGATTCTGGTTGGCCTGGCCTGGGTGACCCCAGCTTGGCTGGGGAAAGGTGGGCCATTGTGATTAACAGCCTCATGAGATGCTATTCACAGAGGATTGGTAACTTCCCACTAAGAAATCCAGTGGTTACCAACACATGGGGCAGACACGGTCACCCAGCTACACAACTGCCATTCCCAACTCCCTTGCTGCCTCCCCCTATAAAGGCTAGAAAGCCAGATATTCATTTTCCCAGCATCCCTTGCATGTGACCACTTCTGGCCACATATTACAGGAAATCTGTTGGGAGTCTTCTGGGAACACGTTTCTTTTCCTGATGAAAACAGCAGATGCAATTAATAAACTCAGTCCTGTCCCTCTTCTTCCTGCCTTGATATAGATGCAATGTCTGGAAGATCCAGCAGCTATTTTGTGGCCATGAAGAGATAAAGATGAAGTCAAAAGGCCAAGCCGGGCGCGGTGGCTCATGCCTGTAATCCCAGTGCTTTTGAGAGGCTGAGGCGGGAGGATCACTTAAGGCCAGGAGTTCGAGACCAGCCTGGGCAACATGATGAAACCCCATCTCTACTAAAAATACAAAAATTGGCCAGGCACAGTGGCTCACGCCTGTAATCCCAGCACTTTGGGAGGCCGAGGCGGGCGGATCATGAGGTCAGAAGATCGAGACCATCCTGGATAACATGGTGAAACCCCGTCTCTACTAAAAATACAAAAATTTAGCCGGGCGTGGTGGCGGGTGCCTGTAGTCCCAGCTACTCGGGAGACTGAGGCAGGAGAATGGTGTGAACCCGGGAGGCGGAGCTTGCAGTGAGCCAAGATCGCACCACTGCACTCCAGCCTGGGCGACAGAGCGAGACTCCGTCTCAGAAAAAAAAAAAATTAGCCAGGCATGGTTGTGGGCTCCTATAGTCCCAGCTACTCTGGAGGCTGAGGCACAAGAATTGCTTGAACCTGGGAGGTAGAGGTTGCAGTGAGCCAAGATTGCACCACTGCACTCCAGCCTGGGTGAACCAGTGAGACACCATCTCAAAAAAAAAAAAGCCAACACATTAACAATGGTAAAGGGGAGAAAAAAAAAGAAAGAGCTTGAGTCCCTAGTGAACTGTTGCACAGGTGGCAGCCACCTACCTAGACATCTTGTTATGTGATGCATTGTTTGTTTAGGATACTGGTGATGGTTATTCTGCTACTTGTAGCCAAACACAATACTAAATGATACAAATCCCAACAGGTGAGATTCCCAAGGCAAGGCTTAACCAATGTCACCTTGCCTGGGTGCCAGGACTTCCTAAGATCCACCCACACGCTCTCCCACCCCGCCTACCAGCCTGGCCCTGGAGCCAGTCCCTTCTCCCCACCTGTCAAACTCCACAGAGTAGATGAGGATCAGGTAGCGCTTGGAGTTGAGCTGGGCCGATCTGGGGGCCAAGGAGCCTGGGCGGCCCCCCATCTTGCGGTTCCGCAGGGACTCCAGGTCTGTGTAGGTCAGCAGGTCCAGAGTGACTGACTCACTACTCTGTCAGGAGAGGAGAGGAGGAGCTGCCACCGCACCCGCTACCACCACACTGAGGGCACCTAGCACACACCTGGGCCACAGCCCTTCCTGTTCTCTAGGCGGGCTAGCATTTCCTATGCGAAGGCTGGCGATCAACATGGCCCTGTCCCAGGGCAGACACAAGGACTTCATCAAAGGGAGAAACCAGAAAGAACCTAAATGCTCAACCACAGAGAACAGCTTAGACCTGTGACTCTCCGAGTGCTGTCTCCAGATCCCTGGGGGGGTCCCCGAGACCCTTTCGGGGATGTCCACTGAGGTCAAAGCTACTTTCATAATAATACAAAGATGTCATTTGTCTTTGGCACTGTGTTGACATGTGTGCAAATGGTACAAAAGCAATGGTGGGAAAAACTGCTGGTGCCTTAGCAGAAACCAAGCTCCTGGCACCGAATGACACTGGAGGTTACTGTATCTCCCCAGTCTCAGCGGGGGGCTGGGCAAGAGAAATAAACAAACAAGTAAATAAGCAAATCAACCATAAAACACAGGAAATGAAACATCGGAATGTTCTCGATGAAGCAGTAAAAATTATTAATTTTATTGAATCCAGCTCCTAGAGGACACATCTCTTTATTATGTTGTGCAAGAAAATGGGAAGTACACATCAAGTACTTCTGTGCACGCCAAAGTATGACGATGGTCTCAGGAAAAAGCGATTCTGCATCTGAGTTTTGAGCTAAATTAGCCGTTTTTCATGGAACACTATTTTTACTTGAAAAAAAAAAAAAAACGACTGACAGACAAAACTATGGTTATTTAGACTTGGGCTATCTGGCAGACATTTTCTCAAAAATGAACAAAGTGAGCCTGTCACTTCAAGAGAAAAAGCTAACAGAATGTCTTGCCAATAACAAAATTCAAGCTTTCCACTTAAAATTAGAATTTTGGAAAACCTGTACCTTCCAGTGGGTGTTTGATAGCTTCTTGGTGTTCACAGACTTTCCTGGGGAGATCGGTAAGGATATTAACAAATGTGACTTCTGGATACTATATAAGGCAATGTGTCAACATTTGAAAAATCTGCGCAACTTAGTGAACCAAGATTTTCCAAATGACCAATGCATGATGTTACAAAGTCATCCACAGGTAAAAAAAGATCCATGCAAAATGCAAGATAAGTCAGTGGAATTTAAGGTAACAATACAAAAAGTTCACTGATGAGGATGCAGATTCCACACTGCAACTAACCTTCAAGAAACTATTGCTTGTCCAGGCGGGCGCGGTAATCCCAGCACTTTGGGAGGTCGAGGCAGGTGGATCACTCGAGGCCAGGAAGTCAAGACCAGCCTGGCCAAGATGGCAAAACCCCGTCTCTACTAAAAATACAAAATTAGCCGGGCATGATGGCACATGCCTGTAATTCCAGCTACTCGGGAGGCTGAAGGACAAGAATTGCTTGAACCCGGCAGGCAGAGGTTGCAATGAGCCACTATCGTGCCACTGCACTCAAGCCTGGGCGACAGAAACGGTGTCTCAAAAAAATAAATAAATAAATACAAAAATTAGCCGGGCATGGTGGGCACGCCTATAGTCCCAGCTACTTGGGAGGCTGAGGCATGAGAATCACTTGAACCCAAGAGGCGGAGGTTGTAGTGAGCTGAGACTGTGCCACTGAGTCTGGGCAACCGAGAAAAACTCTGCCTCAAAAAAAAAAAGAAAAAGAAAGAAAGAAAAAAGATTTCTAAATACCACTCAACCCCGTCACTCTAAGTTCTAACCTTCTTTTTTTCCCCCGATTATTACTTTTTAGGTTGGGCACTGTGGTTCATGCCTGTAATTGCAACACTTTGGGAGGCCAAGGTGGGTGGATCACCTGATGTCAGGAGTTCCAGACCAGCCTAGTCAACATGGTGAAACCCCATCTCTACTAAAAACACAATAAATTAGCCAGGCATGGTGGCGGGCACCTGTAATTCCAGCTACTCAGGAGGCTGAGGCAGGAGAATCGCTTGAACCTGGGAGGCGGAGGTTGCAGTGAGCTGAGATCCCACCACTGCACTCCAGCCTGGGCAACAAGAGCGAGACTCCATCTCAAAAAAACAAATAAACAAACAAACAAAAACAAGCAGGTTGCAGAATACCTTGGAAAATAGATAAACTATATATAATTACAGGTCTGCAAATACATACACATACACACACACACACACACACACACATATACATACATGCAGGTATTTGGAAACAAATAGAGACATGGAGAAATGGCTGGAGTGATTTTCACCGAAATATTAACAGAAGCGAGTATTAGGGATGGAGTGATTTTTACTTTCTTCTTTGTATTTCTCTGTGACCTGAATTTTCTACATGAGAATAACTATCATTAAATTCAAAATGAACCATTTACATTTGGCAAAAGAAGAAAACGATTGCCCTCTTCCCACGATGAAAGAAGAGGTAGAGGGTCTGATACAATCAGTTGGGCATCAACCCCCCAGGAACCTGGAAGACAGAACCCCCCTCCCACCTGCACCCGCCACCCCGGGCCCTACCTGAGTGAGGGCTGACTCCAGCATATGACAGAAGATGTTGAATTGTTTGAAGTTCCCTGTCTTGTGAGTCAAATCTTCAATGACTGGGTGGGGAAAAAAGTCTCTCCTGAGGTCTGACGGCTTGCCCAGCCCCAGGGCAAGGCATCTAAGCTCTCCAACTCTACCCACCTCCAAGTGTCTCTGGCTTGAGCACCAAGACCTACATCCCTCCCCACACTGGAGAGCTTCTGGAGCTAAATTCTGCTCTCTGGTGGGTTTTATAACCACATAGAAGAGGCGGGTGGGCAGGATTCAGGGTGGCCTCATCTTCTGGGAGAAGCTGATCCCAGGAGAGGAAAAGTGAGCCCACCCCAGGCAGGCACACTCACAGCCAGCATCGAACTCGCCCCGCCACTGGTCAGCCGTCATCCGGTCCTCCACCTCCAGCTCCAGCACCTGCCCAGAAACCATCACCCGCACGGCATGCTCCACACCCCGGAAGACGTAGTCCACCTGCAGGCCGGCCGGCTGGTCCATGGTCAAGGTTGCTGGAGAAGGGGATGAGAGAGAAACCCAGAGGGGCTGAGAGCCCAGGCTCATGAGTTGGAAGGCCAGGCCTCATATCCTGGCTCCATCATTTACCAGCTGTGGCATCCTGAGAAAGTGAATTCACCTCTCTGTGCCTCAGTTTCTTCATCTGGAAAATGGGTATAACCATGGCACCAACCTCATGGACTTATTGTGAGGATTACACTGGGCAATATGTATAAAAGCTCTTGGTACTGTGACCTGCAGGCTGCTGTGTCCAATACATGCTGGATACTAGAAATACATGATTGCCAAGCCAGGCGCGGTGGCTGACACCTGGTATCCCAGCACTTTGGGAGGCTGAGGCAGGAGGATCGCTTGAGCTCAAGAGTTCAAGACCAGCCTGGGCAATGTGGTGAAACCCCATCTCTACTAAAAATACAAAAAAATTGCCAGGTGTGGTGGTGTGTGCCTGTGGTCCCAGCTACTTGGGAGGCTGGAGGCAGAGGTTGCAGTGAGCTGTGATCTTGCCACTGCACTCCAGTCTGGGTGACAGAGACCCCAACTCAGTTAAGAAAAGAAATAAAGAAATACATGATTGCCAACAAAAGAATCATGATTAATATTAGCATTACTTTATTAAGTCTTATTATATATTTATTATTGATTCATTCATTCATTCATTCATTCATTCAGCAAACATTTGTGGAGAAAAGTCAAGCTGGAAAGAGAGACGAGGGTATTGGAATAGGATGAGCCAAACTTTTAAAACGGGGTCAGAGCAGGCCAGGTACAGTGGCTCAGGCCTGTAATCCCAGTACTTTGGGAGGCCGAGGCGGGTGGATCATGAGGTCAGGAGTTCCAGACCAGCCTGGTCAACAATGATGAAACCCCATCTCTACTAAAAATACAAAAAAAATTAGCCAGGTGTGGTGTCCCACACCTGTAATCCCAGCTACTCCGGAGGCTGAGGCAGGAGAATCGCTTGAAGCCAGGAGGCGGAGGCGGCAGTGAGCCGAGATCGTGTCACTGCGCTCCAGCTGGAATACAGAGAGACTCCATCTCAAAAAGTAAAATAAAATAAAGTCTAATATCAGAAAATATAATATTGTGAGGCAAAAAAAGATGATCCCTGAAACTCCAGGTAAGGGATTTTTAACCTTTTTAGAGTCCTTGAGCCTTTGAGAATCTAATGAAATTTCTGAGCCTTCCACAGATAAATGAATAGTCCCACAACCTTTTGCAAGTTCATTTCAGGGGCTCCCAAATTACCACCCGCCAGGCCCATCCATAGATCTCTTTTCTCAGAGGCCCAAGGGCAACGGCCTGGGCCCTAGACATTCTGACAGACACCTCTCTCTAGATCACAGCTCTTAACTTCATTTGGGAGAAGAGTGCTTTGGAAGGGCTGATGAATTCGAGGACCCCCTTCCCCTGGAAAATTCACACTCTGGCAATTGTGCTTTCATTCTCTGGTGGTTCATAAGTCCAGGTTAATAATTTCTATCTCGGCCGGGTGCGGTGGCTCACACCTGTAATCCCAGCACTTGGGGAGGCCAAGGAGAGTGGATCATTTGAGGTCAGGAGCTTGAGACCGGCCTCGCCAACATAGTGAAACCTCGTCTCTACTAAAAATACAAAAATTAGCTGGGTGTGGTGGCAGGCACCTGTAATCCCAGCTACTTGGGAGAATCGCTTGAACCCATGAGGTGGAGGTTGCTGCACGCCGTCGTGCCCTTGCACTCCAGCCTGGGTGACAGAGCAAGATTCTGTCTCAGAAAAAAAACAAATAAATAAAAAATAATAATCTCGATCTCGCTGCAAACAAATTGCTGCACATTTCAACATATCCCACATCCCCTGATCCCAATGCAGTGAGTGGCAGAGCTGGCCCCGCCCCACTGGGTGTCCTAAACCCCGCCCATCAACCCGACCCCCTACGGCTCCCAGAACCAATCAGCGGCGACGCCGCCGGGTTACCAAGGCGTAGGAGGCACCCACGCAACTGAACACCTGAGGAGCCGCACAGCATCACCGCCCCCACTTGTGGTCCCCAACTCCCGGGAGGAGACCGCACAGAGGAAGGGGGCGCGCCACACCGCATCCCCGCCGCCAACTCCCCCTTCCCCACTGCCCGGCAGAAACCCCCCATATCCACCCCGCGAAGACCAGCCCCTTTCGGCATCCCACGGCCTTATCCTTAGCCCCCACCCCGCCCTCATCCCAGACATTGAGCCCCCGAATACTCTGCCTAAACTCAATTCCCCTTGCACACTTACACCTCTCTCACCTCCACAAACTTCACCGGCTGCCCGGCCCCATCCCCTCCTCTAGGCATATCCTAAGCGCTCAGTAACTGCTGATGGAATAAATCCCACACCCGTGCCCGCTCCACGCGGCCTCCTTGACCCCAGCTGCCCGTTACTTGTCCCCCAGATGGCCACGGAATTCTGGGCTCCCTCTCCCCTCTTCTCTGCAGAACCTCCCACTCCACATATTCCAGCCCAACCCTCATGCTACATTCCCCAGAAACCAGCCCCCTCTCTCCCGTCCAAAGCCCCTTCATTCCATCCTGCTCTCCCAGATTTGGGGGCAGGGAGGCAGCCGCACTCTCCTCCCTACACCAGCCAACCACGGTCTCCTAGGGCTCCCGCATATTGAACTTCAATGCACCCCGTTATTCCACCTGCATTCTTCCCGCATATTTGCTCAAGGTTCTGCTCCACACACCCCACTTTCAGCCTGTATTCCATCACCTCCATATTTCACCTGGATTCTGTTCCCTCTCAAATTGCTTGTAACCCCACCCCCCACCCCCACTCCACCCACACACACATTTTCCACTTCTCTTCCCTTTGGAGAGCCCTCTCTGAACAACCCCTCCTCCCCACTGACCCCACCACCACCGCCACTTCTAGGATTCCCCGGACCCTGAGCCCTCTCTCCCCTCCCACCGCTGACCCTGTCCCTCTACCTGCATCCTCCATCCTTGCTTCGGAATGACCAGTGGCTCATCCTGGTGGCTGATTCCATTCCAGTCCTGAGCCTCTCCCAGCTAGCTCCTCTTCTCAGCCTCTGCCTCCTTCCTGACCTCACGCATCCCAGCGGTGCCTTCGAGGCCCCGCCCTCACCAACCCATGACGTCACCACCCCATCCCTGCGAGCACTGTGCGGCTGCCCCCCAGGCCCCATCCTGGCCCACACACCTGACCCAGTTCTCGGGCCTCATGACATCACGGCGCCGGCACACTTCAACTGAGTGTTTCAGCCCCCAGTTCTCTCCCTCTCATCATTCACTAGGATGACCCCTTTCCTCTCCAGTGTTACATCACCACCCCTGGCTCCACCTTCCAAATGGCTCTCCCCGGATAGCTCACAGATTTCACAGCTCTTACCCCGGGGCCGGAGCTGAAAACTCTCCACGCTGCGCTCACCAAAGACAAATTTACATCACTACCTCCCATACCAGACATGGGCAAATCACTGCCCTTGGCAGCCCCCACCTGATGGCTGTTTCCCCACACTCTGCAGCTCCCCACCACCACCAACACATATTCCAGCCCAGCCATACCCTAGCTGGGCTCTCCCCTGCAGCAGACCTCCGCCCCACATTCACACACGTGGCCTGGCCTTGATGACCCCCTTCCCGATCCCATTCTGACCTCACCTCCCCACCACATGGGTGAATTGAGGCTGGATAGAACTCCCCCTTCACTGCCCCAGAATACAGACCAAAGCCTTCCACATTGTCCCCATGGAATGTAGAGACAGAAAAGCCCTCTGGGGAACCAAGCAATGAAATCTCTACAGCGTGCACTGCAGCACCCCAGTTCCCCCTGGGGCATCCAGACTCCCACTCCCTCTGTCTCTCAAAGGCGTTTTGCCTTAGATAAGAACCATGCACACTTACTAACCCAATGAATGACTCACCCTAAATTCTGCTCTCTGCTGGGTATTATGACCATCCCCATTATACAGAGGATAAAACTGAGGCTTGTCTAGGATCCCACAAAGAAGGACAGAAACATTCGTCCTCCTTCCCCTTACCCAGCTGCCCTTCCCTGACCACCTCCTGTTTCCTCCCAGAACTAACCCAAATGCGGCCTCACACCTTAAGCATAGCACATGCTGCACACTGGGTACTTCTGCGTTCAGATTCCAGCTGCCTTTATCCTTCGTGTGTCCTTGGGCAAAGCACTTGCCCTCTTTGGGTCTTCCCCCATCAGTAAAGTGGGATAATAAGAGCTCCTACCTTACAGGGTTGCTGTGGAATTAAACTATTTAATGTATATAAGGTGCTTCAAACAGTGTCTGGCACTCCCTGTTACCATCTGTGTGATCTGTTGATTATGTGACAGACCAGGAGCCCGTGAGGGGCAGAGCCATTTTAATCCATCTTGTATCTTCAGGGACTGCTTGTGAATTTAATGGGAGATGCCAGGAAATGGGGTTCTAGGCACTGGGGATACAGCCAAGGTTTTCTCCCCTCAGCTCATTCCCTGTCCTCCTCCAGGTCTCAGCTCCAGTCCCCTCTCCTGCACTGCAGGAAGCCCTCCCTGACTCCCAGGCTGGGCCAGGAGGTGTCTCAATCACCACAGTGGCCCCAGCAAACTCCGCACCAGCTAACAGTGTTTCCCACAGTGATGGCCAGGGAACATAATCCTTACCACAAGTGCTTCTGAAAATGCAGCTTCCTAGGTCGGGTCCCAACCATACATGAGCAGAAACCCTGGGGGTGGGCCCAGGAATCTGCATTTCCTCCAAATTCCTTCAGACACTAAAGCTTCCTTCTGCCCTTGGGTGCCACAATCTGTCCAGTTTATTCCCCCACCTCTGACCCCACCACCCCACACGGGACCCTCCTAGTTCAGCAACCCCGCCCCATATCACCCTCACCAAGGATGGTGAGGATGGTACAGGAGAAGCAACACTTTTTAAACACCATGTGCTCTTCCAGGTGCCAGTTCCATATTCACATGGAGTCAGACACTCTAGTGGGGAGGTCCAAAAAGCCCAGTGGATATAAACCAACAATAATTGATGTGAGGGCCAGGCACGGTGGCTCATGCCTGTAATCCCAACACTTTGGGAGGCTGAGAAGGGCAGATCACTTGAGGTCAGGAGTTTGAAACCAGTCTGACCAAGATAGTGAAATGGCATCTTTACTAAAATTACAAAAAATAGCCAGGCGTGGTGGTGTACACCTGTAGTTCCAGCTACTTGGGAGGCTGAAACAGGAGAATCACTCGAACCTGGGAGGTGTAGGTTGAGTGAGCTGAGATGGTGCCACTGCACTCCAGCCTGGGTGACAGAGGGAGACTCCATCTCAAAAAATAATAATAGGCCGGGCGCGGTGGCTCAAGCCTGTAATCCCAGCACTTTGGGAGGCCGAGACGGGCGGATCACGAGGTCAGGAGATCGAGACCATCCTGGCTAACACAATGAAACCCCGTCTCTACTAAAAATACAAAAAAAATTAGCCGGGCGAGGTGGCGGGCACCTGTAGTCCCAGCTACTCGGGAGGCTGAGGCAGGAGAATGGCGTAAACCCGGGAGGCGGAGCTTGCAGTGAGCCGAGATAGCGCCACTGCACTCCAGCCTGGGCGACAGAGCGAGACTCCGTCTCAAAAAAAAAAATAATAATAATAATAATAATAAGCTGGGCGCGGTGGCTCACGCCTGCAATGCCAGCACTTTGGGAGGCCGAGACGGGTGGATCACGAGGTCAGGAGATCAAGACCATCTTGGCTAACACGGTGAAACCCCATCTCTACTAAAAATACAAAACATTAGCCGGGCATGGTGGCAGGTGCCTGTCGTCCCAGCTACTCAGGAGGGTGAGGCAGGAGAATGGTGTGAACCTGGGAGGCAGAGCTTGCAGTGAGCTGAGATCACACCACTGCACTCCAGCCTGGGTGACAGAGCGAGACTCCATCTCAAAAAAAAAAAAAAAAAAAGTAATAATAATAATAATAATAATAGGCCCGGTGCTGTGGCTCACGCCTGTAATCCCAGCACTTTAGGAGGCTGAGCTGGGCGGATCAACTGAGGTCAGGAGTTCGAGACCACCCTGGCCAACGTGGCAAAACCCCATCTCTACTAAAAATGTAAAAATGAGCTGGGCATGGTGGCATACACCTGTAATCCCAGCCAGTTGGGAGGCTGAGGCAGGAGAATCACTTGAACCCAGGAAGTAGAGGCTACCGTGAGCTGAGACTGCGCCACTGCACTCGAGCCTGGGTGACCAAGCAAGAGTCTGTCTCAAAAATAATACTAATAATAATCTATGTCAGGTAGTTGTGTTATGAATAAAAATAAAACCAAGTGAGGGGCCACACGGTGACAGGAGTTATTTTAGCTTGAGTAGTCAGCAAATGCCTGGCTGTGAAGCTGACATCTGAACGGAGACCTGAAAGAGGTGTGGGAGAAGCCACGCAGACACCTGAGAAGACCTGATTCAGAAGGAGAGGACAGCGAGTACAAAGGCCCTGAGGTGGCAGTGCGTTCGGGGACAGCGAGTACAAAGGCCCTGAGGTGGCAGTGCGTTCGGGGACAGCGAGTACAAAGGCCCTGAGATGGCAATGTGTTCGTTATGTTCAAAGGACAGCAAGGAGGCCAGGGTGGTTGCAGCAGAGTGAGCCAGGGGACTGAGAGAGGTGATGGGAGTTGAGGGGAGGGAGGAGGAGGAAACCAATAGGTCGGGGCCTCGTGGATATGGTGAAGACTTCTGCGGTGTAAGGTGGGAGCCAGGACAGGATTTGAAAGGAGGAGCAACCTGACCTGACTTCTGTTCTACTAGGATCCCCCTAACAGTGAGAGGCAGGGAGCCCACCTGGAAGGCCACTGCAACAGACCAGATAAGAGCAGGGGACAACTTAGGCCAGAGTGGTAGCAAAGGAGCTGGTGAGGCGTGGTTGGATTCTGGATGTGTTTTGAAAACAGAGCTAATGCGATCTGCTAGACCATATATAAGTGAGACAAAAGGGAGGAATGAAGAACACTCCAAGCTAGGCGGGCACCATGGCTCACACCTGTAATCCCAACACTGCGGGAGGCTGAGGCGAGTGGATCGCCTGAGGTCAGGAGTTCGAGACCAGCCTGGCCAACTTAGTGAAACCCCTTCTCTACTAAAAATACAAACAATTGGCAGGCGCCTGTAATTCCCTTGAACCCGGGAGGCGGAGGTTGCAGTGAGCCGAGATAGCGCCATTGCACTCCAGCCTGGGCAACAAGAGCAAAACTCTGTCTCAAAACAAAGAGAACACTCCAAGCTTCTTGATCTTAGTACCTGGCAGGATGAATGTGCCATCAACTGGGTTTGGAGGTTGAAAGGAAGAAACCTCAAGTTTGGTTTGGGACAAGTTTATGTCTGAATGTCAGATGAACTTCCAAATAGAGAAGAGTCGGCCACGATATGAGTCTGGAGTTCAGGGCAGAGATCCAGGCTGGAAATACACAGCTGGGAGTTCTCATTAGATAAAGAGGGTGAAGCTAGCCAATAGTATAGAAAGAGATGAGGTCATTCTACCGATGATGAAGCTGAGGCACAGAAGGGTTAAACAACTCGCCCAAAGCCACAGATCAGTGGCAGAGCCAGGATTCAAATTCGGGATTCAACCCGACGCCACAGCCCACACTTTTAACCATCAGTAGAGTAAGTTTAAGAGTTAATTCACCTAAAACACTTGGCAGGTGCACAGCACGTAGTAAACGCCACAGGCATAATAGGGCTTCATATCTCTTTAAAGTACATCCTTATCCCTGGAGGTCTCCTTCCCTCCCTTCCTCAATATTGCTTCTTCCCACGACTTTCACCCAAATCAAAGCTTGTAAATCACAGTGCGCTGTAATGACCCCCTGCCTTAAAACCTCCTACTAAATCGCCACGCTGCATTTCAAGGGCATCTGTATATTCTACCATCTGCTGTCTCCTGCTTTACAACTTTCCCCATTGAAGACCCTCCTGCGATATACAGATCACCCCCAACTCACACGCTGCGCTCAGTCTTACAACACCTCAATCAAGCACCTACCCTTGTTAAAGGGCACCCTCCCTCCTGATTCCGACAAGGCCGGGTCAGCTGCCCACCGCAGGCCACTCTCCCCAGAGAGAACCCCCTCCCCTCCCCACAAGACCTCCACCACGGCCCGCGCACCCGCCACTCCGGCTGCCTCTCACCTTCTCCACTGGCAACCCTCCTCGCGAGCGGTTCAACTGACGAAGCTCCAGCCCCGCCCCAGGATCCTGCGTTCTCGCTTCTGATTGGTCATGGCTTACAAGCAGCCAAGTTTCCATTAGCCAAAAGAGACACCCGTCACTCTGTCCCGCCCCAGAGGAGAACCCGCCCTCCAAAGCTTCCAATTGGCTAACTTGGAAGAGGAGTTCCGAACCATTTTGAGGGAAGCACCTACCGTCGGGCTCTTCTCTAATCACTACTGGTTAACAATGCTGCCAGTCATACAAAAGGGTTGTTCCCCAGAGTGGAAGGGAAAGAATCCCGGAAGCAGCCCCTTGGCTCCGCTTATTACCCGCTAAGGGAGGGTAGGCCGCGCCCACGTGGTGGGGAGGGCCTGGAAGGGAGAGCCGGGTGTGCACGCGCCTGGGGAGATAGTGGCCGCGGCTCCGGAAACTGGGGAGTGGTCTCAGCATAAAGACAGGTTGAGATTTGTCATCGCTCGGTGCATTCCAAACCTGCACTAAGCATTTTGCAGGCCTTGGCTTGTTTAAACTTTATAATTAGCCCTGCAGAGTTGTTATGATTTCCATTTTACCACTAAGAAAACTGTCTCAGAGGGGTACAGCCACTAGCCCGGGATCACACGGCTTTTGAACGACCCATATTTTAAACCAATCAGTCATGAACTGGAAGGATCCAGCTAAAGGAACTGAGCGCGGGGATGGGGGAGGAGAGCCCTCTTTAAGAAAGGAAAACAAAGTTTAAAGAAAAAAAAAATACTGTATGATATGAAAGTTTACTTAGAATATGAAATAATAACAAATTACATATTTAAAAGAGCCAAATACCACAAACATTGCAAAATCCCAAAGGATAACGTAATGTTTTTATTAATTTTCTGCCTGACACAACTGTGTGACGTTTCCTACTTTTTCAGCTGCATGTTTCACAATATCCTTGTCTACAAAGAGAAAAGTAAGTTATCTTTCCTCTAGCGTGGTTGATGGAACTTTTTAACAATTCATTATAATTTAGAACAAGTTTCAGCTTCACAGATCAGTATTGGTGATGTTATCTAAATCTTTTGCAAATCTAAAAAAGCTTTTGACCTAGCGCGGTGGCTCACGCCTGTAATCCCAGCACTTTGGGATTTGCCGCGGCAGGTGAATCACGAGGTCAGGAGTTCGAGACCAGCCTGACCAACATGGTGAAACCCTGTCTCTACTAAAAATACAAAAAAATTAGCTGGGTGCAGTGGCGAACGCCTGTAATCCCAGCTACTCAGGAGACTGAGGCAGGAGAATCGCTTGAACTCGGGAGGCGGAGGTTGCAGTAAGCCAAGATCGTGCCACTGCACGCCAGCCTGGGCAACAGAGTGAGATGCCATCTCAAAAAAAAAAAAGAAAAGAAAAGAAAAAGGAAAACTTTCATAAAGGTTCGTTCATATATTAACTATGTTTTGGAAAATGTTTCCACAGACTAACTTCTGCCTCAATCCTTTCAATTTTTTGTTTGTTGGTTTGTTGGTTGGTTGGTTGGTTGGTTGGTTGGTTGGTTGGTTTGTTTGTTTAGACAGGGTCTCACTTCATCGCCAGGCTGGAGAGCTGTGGGATGTTCATGGCTTACTGCAGCCTTGAACTCCTGAGCTGAAGTGATCCTCCTGCCTTACCCTCCCAGGTACCTGGTACGCCATCAAGTCTGGCTAATTTTTTTTTTAATTTGTTTTTAGTAGAAATGGGTTTTCACTATGTTGCCCAGGTTGGTCTCGAACTCTTGAGCTCAAGCAATCCTCCCACCTCAGCCTCCCAAAATGCTGGGATTACAGGTGTGAGCCACCACGCACGCTTCCTTTCAATTCTTGACACTTCTGTTACACAGATGCTTCTGGAATGAGCAGCTAAAAGACACATTTATGCCATTAGTAGGCTGTGGCCTCGCATCTAGTGAGTTAGTACCTTACACAATGGAAGCATTCCGGGAAGCCATTTCTACACCGTGACAACTAATCAGGTGGTTTAAGTACCCAAGAAGTATCTATGACCCACATAAAAAATCCCTCTAAGCCCAATCTTAATGTATTCTCACTTCACCTTCCCCTCAGCTAAATCCCATAAATGCCTGCACTCCAGCCTGAGTGACAGAGCAAGACTCTGTCTCTAAGAAAATAATTAATAAATAAATAACAATTTTTTTAAAAAAGGAACATGGATTAGAATCTCAAGGCTTTCCCTTACCAGCTGTGAGACCTCCCACAAGTCATGCCTCTTCTGGAAACTTCACTTTCTTCATCTGTAAGTGGAGTTCAATTCATTCCTTAACTTATTTCTTCACTCACTTGTCAGGCCATTTATTGGGCACCTGCTATGTTCCAGGCACTTTTCTGGGTGCTGGAGTAGAAACATCTGGTAACAAACAGGAAAAGAAAAGATCATACCCTAGTGAAAGGAAGGCAAACAATAGCATATAGTAAAGAAATAGGCTGGGTGCGGTGGCTCACGCCTGTAATCCCAACACTTTGGGAGGTCGAGGCAGGCAGATCACCTGATGTCAGGAGTTCAAGACCAGCCTGGCCAACATGGCAAAAACCCCGTCTCTACTAAAAATACAAAACTTAGCTGGGCATGGCGGTGCGTGCCTGTAATCCCAGCTACTTGGGAGGCTGAGGCAGGAGAATCGCTTGAACCCGGGAGGCAGAGGTTGCAGTGAGCCAATATCGGGCCACTACACTCCAGACTGGGCCACAGAGCGAGACTCCATCTCAAAAGAAAAAAAAGAAAAAAGAAAAAAAGAAATGTCCAGGTCTGGGGTGATAAGTGCTACAGAGAAAATAAAGCAGAGTGAAGAGGCTGGAACCAGGGGTTGGGGGGGCAAGAAGGTGTCTCAGAAAAGCTGACTTAGAGCAGATACCTGACGCAAGTGAATGAGCCAGGAATTTTTTTATTCATTTATTTATTTTGGAGACGGAGTCTCACCCTGTAGCCCAGGCTGGAGTGCAGTGACGCCCTGGCTCCCTGCACCCTCTGCCTCCCAAGGTCAAGCAATTCTCCTGCCTCAGCCTCCCGAGTAGCTGGGATTACAGGTGCCCACCATACGGCCCAGGTAATTTTTTTGTATTTTTAGTAGAGACAGGGTTTCACCATGTTGGCCAGGCTGGTCTTGAACTCCTGACCTCAAGTGGTTTGCCTACCTCGGCCTCCCAAAGTGCTATGATTACAGGTGTGAGCCACCACACACGGCCTATTTTTTTTTTTTTTTATTTTTTGAGATGGAGTCTTGCTCTGCGGCCCAGACTCAAGGTGCAGTGGCGCAATCTCAGCTTACTGCAACCTCCACCTCCTGGGTTCAAGCAATTCTCCTGCCTCGGCCTCCCAAGTAGCTGGGACTACAGGCACACACCACCATGCCTGGCTAATTTTTGTATTTTCAGTAGAGACGGGGTTTCACCATGTTGGCCAGGCTACTCTCGAACTCCTGAGCTCATGTGATCCACCTGCCTTGGGTTCCCAAAGTGATGGGATTACAGATGTGAGGCACCGCTCCTGGCCAAGCCACCCTTGAGGGTACCAAGATGGCACGTTCCAAGAAGATGAGACAATGAGTACAAAGGCCCTGCGGTGGGAGCATGCCTGGTGTTTCTAAGAAACAGCAAGGACGTCAATATTGAGTGCATGGAGTGTGATAGAAGATGATGTCTGGGAGGATGCCTGAGACCAGGTTATATAAGGCCTTGTAGGCCCTTGTGAGGCCTTTTGTTTTACTCTGAGTGAGGTGGGAGCCATTGAAGGTATTAGGCAAAGAGGACATAATTTTACTCCTGTCTTTTTTTTTTTTTTTTGAGACAGGGTCTCACTTTGTCACCCAGGCTGGAGTACAGTGGCTCCATATCGGCTCACTGAAGCCTGGTTCAAGCGATCCTCCTGCCTCAACCCTCCAAGTAGAGCGGGATTACAGGCATGTACCGCCACACCTGGCTTACTTTTGTATTGTTAGTAGAGACGAGGTTTCGCCATGTTACCCAGGCTGGTCTGGAATGCCTGAGTTCAAGCAATCCACCTGCCTCAGCCTCCCAAAGTACTAGGATTACAGGGGTGAGCCCCACCGCCTGGCCTACTCATGTCTTAAATGATCATGATGGTGGCTGCATTAAGAATAGGCTGTTAGCTACTCGGGAGATTGAGGCAGGTGGATTGTTTGAGAACAGGAGTTCAACACTGCACTCCAGCCTGGGAAAGTAAGTGAGAACCGATCTCTACAATTAAAAATTTAAATTAAAAAAACTTAGGCTGTTAAAATAATTTAGACATGGAAAACAGCCAGTTTCTCAGAAAGTTAAATAGAGTTAACACATGACCCAGCAATTACACTCCTAGGTATATACCTGAGAATTAAAAACTGGTGTTCAAATGCTTGTATGTGGATGTTCATAACAGTGTTATTCACAATCGCTAAAAGGCGGAAACAACTCAAATGTCCATAAATCGATGAGCAGATAAGTCCAGGCGCGGTGGCACGCCTGTAATCCCAGCACTTTGGGAGGCCGGGGCGGGCTGATCACCTGAGGTCAGAAGTTCGAGACCAGCGTGGCCAACATGGCAAAACCATGTTAGTCTCTACTAAAAATACAAAATTAGCCAGGCGTGGAGGTGCATGCCTGTAATCCCAGCTACTCAGGAGGCTGAGGCAGGAGAATTGCTTGAATCCGGGACGTGGAGGTTGCGGTGAGCCAAGATCGTGCTACTGCACTCCAGCCTGGGTGACAGAGCAAGACTCCATCTCAAAAACAAAAAGAGAAAAGAAATAAAGTGCTGATAGATGCTACAACATGGATAAAACCTTGAAAACATGATACTAAGTGAAAGAAGCCAAACACAAAAGGTCACATAGCGTATGATTCCATTTATATGAAGTGTCCAGAAGAGGCAAGTCCACAGAGACAGAAAATAGTGTTGTGGTGCCAGGGGCTGGGGGAAGAAGCGAATGGGTAAACACTGCTTAATGGGTGTGAGGTCTCCTTTGGGGGTGATGAAATGTTTTGGAACTAGATGGAGGTGATGATTGCACAACATTATGAATGTACTAAATGCCACTGAATTGCTCACTTTAAAATGGTTAATTTTCCATTAATGTGAATTTCGCCTCAATAAAAAAAATTTAAGCAACACATTAAAAAAATCATTAGAATGAGAGGTGATGGTGGCTTCCACGAGGGTGGTGACAGCGGAGGTGGTGAGCAGTGGTTAGAATCTATTCTGAAGGTAGAGCTGACAGAATTTGCTGATGGATTGAGTGTTGGGAGGAAGAGAAAGAGAAGAGTCAAAAATGATTCTAAGTTTCCTGGAGTGCAATGGCGCGACCTTGGCTCACTGCAACCTCTGCCTCCCGGGTTCAAGCGATTATCCTGCCTCAGCCTCCAGAGTAGCTGGGATTACAGGCGTCCGCCACCATGCCTGGCTAATTTTTTGCATTTTTAGTAGAGTCAGGGTTTCACCATGTTGGCCAGGCTTGTCTTGAACTCCTGACCTCAGGTGTTCCACCCACCTCAGCCTCCCAAAGTGCTGGAATTACAGGTGTGAGCCACCACGCCCAGCCAACTCTAAGGTTTTTGATCTGAAAAGATGCCAAGATGAGATTTCCATTTATTGAGATTAGATGAATTGCAGGTACGGGGAGACAGGAAGAGAATGTGAATCAGAAATTTGGTTTTGGACATGTTGAGGTACCCAGTAGACTTCCCAGTGGAAATGTTGAGAGTACGGGTGAATATGAGTCTGAGTTCAGGGATAAGATCCAACCTAGATT
Organism: Macaca fascicularis; assembly: GCF_037993035.2. Taxonomy (NCBI): domain Eukaryota; kingdom Metazoa; phylum Chordata; class Mammalia; order Primates; family Cercopithecidae; genus Macaca; species Macaca fascicularis. The sequence goes on along the minus strand of NC_088393.1, from coordinate 54,089,320 downwards.
GATTGATTTGGGAGTCCATCACCAAAAGAGTGAGTGAAGAGAGAAAGGAGAAGAGAATCAAGAACTGAGCCCTATGGCCGTCCAATGTTTAAAGACTCCAAGGACGTGGAGGACTGCAGAGGAGGAGCCACTGGGCCAGAAGGGAAGTCTTGAGAGTGGAGTGTCCTGGAAGCTAAGGGAGAAAATAAACCAAGGAGGAAGGCATGACTGTCAATGAGGAGGGAGTTCAAGTAATATGAGGACAGGCCACTGGACGACGGGACTGAGCCACATAGGGGTCATTGGTAACATCACCAAGAGCTGATTTGGAGCTGGGCATGGTGGTTTGCACCCACCATTCCAGCTATTTGAGAGGCTGAGGAGGGAGGATCACTTGAACCTAGGAGTTCAAGACCAGCCTGGGAAACATAAGGAGACTCTGTCTCTACAAAACATTTTAAAAACAGCCAGGCGTGGTGGCACATGCCTGTAGTCTCAGCTACTCATGAGGCTGAGACAGGAGGATCAGTTGGTCCCAGGAGTTCAGGACCAGCCTGGGGGAGAAAAAAAAAAAAAACAGCTGATTTGGCAAAGTCACAGATTTGCAAGGAAAAGGAATCAGAGACACAAGATGAGTACAAATACCTCTGATGACTGTGTTGTTTTATTTTATTTTATTATGTTATTTTTTGAGACAGAGTCTCACTTGGTTGCCCAGGCTGGAGTGCAGTGGCACGATCCCAGCTCACTGCAACCTCCACCTCCCGGGTTCAAGCCATCCTCCTGACTCAGCCTCCCGAGTAGCTGGGATTACAGGCGCCAGCCACCACACCCAGCTAATCTTTGTATTTTTAGTAGAGATGGGATTTCACCCATGTTGGCCGGGCTGGTCTTGAACTCCTGGCCTCAAGTGATCTACCAGCCCAGGCAACAATGCAAGATTCCATCTCAAAGAAAAAAAAAGGAGAGAGAAAAGAAAAAGCAAGTTTGTATTAGAAAGTGCTTTGATGCCAATGAGAATGCTCCAGGAGATACCGGGGAATTGATGGTACAGGAGAGAAAGCAGAGGTTTGCTTGACTGATGTCCCTGAGTAGGCGAGAGAGAAGGGGACCAAGTGTACACACATAGAAGTCGGCCTTGGCTGAGAGTGTTTCTGCAGTTAACATGAGAGAGGCAAACAATAGGTCACAGGTAGGTGGGTAGGGGGGAGATGTGTTGAAAGCCTGCGTAAGGGCCGGGTGCAGTGCTCACGCCTGTAATCCCACCACTTTGGGAGGCCGAGGCAGGTGGATCACAAGGTCAGGAAATCAAGACCATCCTGACCAACATGGTTAAACCCCATTTCTAATAAAATAAATAAAATAAAATAAAATAATAAAATAAAAATAAAAAATTAGCCGGGCGTGGTGGCGTGCACTTGTAGTATCAGCTACTCAGGAGGCTGAGGCAGGAGAATCGCTTGAAGCCGGGAGGTGGAGGTTGCAGTAAGCCGAGATTGCACCACTGCACTCCAGCCTGGGCGACAGAGTGAGACTCCATCTCAAAACAAAAAACAACAACAACAAAACAAACAAACAACAACAACAAAAAAAAAAAAAAAAAAAAAGAAAACCTGAGGAAGTTTCCTAATGACTTCTCTTCTCTCTAGGAACTAGGAACAGGGTCAAGGGTGAGTGTGAGGTTGGAGAAGAGGTGGGCAAGGTTGGAGGAGGGAACCACAGGTAGGAAATAGATTCCCAGGAGGGTGGGAGAGTGAATGGACAGGATTGGGGTTGGCAGGCAGTCCCCAGTCCCCAGGCGAGTAATCGGGAAATTGTGGTGAGCTCAGTCTCACCACTGTATTATGTGTTTTTCTCCAGTCACACTCAGCAGGTGCAGGTGCAGAGTAGGAAAGACCTGGGTGACCACTGTGTGCCCTGCAGAAGTGCTGCTCTTGAGGATTCACATAAAAACCTAGCTGTTGGCCGGGTGCGGTGGCTCATGACTGTAACCCCAACACTTCGGGAGGATCACTTGAGGTCAGGAGTTTGAGTTCAGCCTGGCCAATATGGCAAAACCCCATCTCTACTAAAAATACAAAAATTAGATGGACATAGTGGTGCATACCTGTAGTCCCAGCTACTTGGGAGGCTGAAGCAGGAGCATTGCTTGAACCCCAGAGGCGGAGGTTGCAGTGAGCCGAGATTGCACCAGTGCACTATAGCCTGGGGGCCAGAGCAAAACACTGTCTCAAAATAAATAAATAAATAAATAAATTTTAAAACCTGTGATGGTTTTAAAATTTGTGATGGTTATGGTTATAAATGCTTTGATGTGGTAAACACAGGGACTCTGGAAAGGAGAGGGACCATGGGTCTTACCCTAACCTTTTACAGATGCGGAAATAACCCCAATGAGGTCCCTTTCAGGTTTTATACACTCTAAAATGATGTTTTTCTCCCAAATGTAACATGCAATTATTATTATGCTTGGAAAATGTCCCAATAGCTCAACCCATTATGAAATTTATGGAGAAGATGCAGTGGTTCATGTCTGTAATTCCAGCACTTTGAGAGGCTGAGGCAGGCAGATCGTTTGAGCCCAGGAGTTCAAGACCAGCCTGGGCAACATAGTGAGACCCTATCTCTACTAAAAATTAAAAATTAAAAAAATTAGCTGGGTGCGGTGGTGTGTGCCTGTAGTCCCAGCTACTCAGGAGGCTGCGGCAAGAGGACGTCTTGAACGGGGGAAACTGAGGCTGCAGTGAGCTATGATTATGCGTGCTGCTGCACTCCAGCCTGGGCAACAGAGCGAGACCTCATCTCGATAAAAGAAATTTGCAGAGGCAATCAGCAAACATTCCCCAAGCCCTTCTGGATTGCCCTGCCTGAGTATCACAGGTGAGATGATACAGAACATTCGTGAAGCCCTGTGTATTTTTCCTGCATAGGTTCATGGAAAGGCAGTGAGATGGTTAATTAGCCTGTCTGCCTGGATTTCAATCCTAGCTCTGCTTCTTGCAGTCAACTTCTTCATGTGTCAGTTTTCTCATCTATAAAATGGGGGTGATGGCAGCAGCAGGGACCTCCCAGAGCTTTTAGAGGAAATAAGTGAGTAAATACATACACAGCTTAGCACAGCACACACCGTGTAGTAAACACATAATAAACGGTGGCTATTATCATTCATTGAATCTTCTTAATAGTTTAGAAGGGATGTACTATTATGATTCCTTTTCTACTGTGTCAGCAATTAAAATATGAAAGTGTTTGGCCCAGGCATGGTGACTCAGGCCTGTAATCCCAGCTCTTTGGATGGCTAAGGCAGGTGCATTGCATGAGCTCAGGAGTTTGAGACCAGCCTGGGCAACATGACGAAACCCCGACTCTACAAAAAATACAAAAATTAGCCGGGTGTGGTGGTGCATGCCTGTGGTCCCACCTACTCAGGAGGCTGAGATGGGAGGATTGCTTGAGACAAGGAGGTTGAAGCTGCTGTGAGCTGATATTGCACCACTGCACTCCAGCCTGGGCAACAGAGCAAGACCCTGTCTCCAAAATACTAATATATATATATATATATATATATATATATATACACACACACACACATATACATATATAATATTGAAGGGTTCATGTTGATAGCCTTATACACACACACACACACGTCAGTTTGTGATAACTCTGGGTAGAGATGAAGACTGAGGAAACCCAGAGAAGCTAAGCTGATCTACATAAGAAAGTATTAAGGCTGGGTATGGTGGCTCAGGCTCAGGCCAGCACTTTGGGAGGCCGAGGCGTGTGGATCACTTGAGGTCAGGAGATCGAGATCAGCCTGGCTAACCTGGTGAAACCCCGTCTACTAAAAATACAAAAACATTAGCTGAGTATGGTTATCCCAGCTACTTGGGAGGCTGAGGTAGGGGAATCACTTGAACCCAGGAGGCAGAGGTTGCAGTGAGCTGAGATCGCACCACTGCACTCCAGCCAGAGCGACAGAGCGAGACTCCATCTCAAAAAAAAGGAAAAAAAAAAAAGTATCAAAGCAATACATTCATTCTCTGACATCCAACAGATTGGCAAAAATTAGACAATCTAAGAACACCAAGTTCTGAAGGAACATATGCAAGAATGGATCATTCACCACGGATGGTAGGAGGCCAAATAGGTGCATCCCTTCTGGTGAACAATCCAGCAATACTTTAAGAAATTAAATGTGAGGATGCCTGATGACCCAATTATCACGCTGTCCAACAGGACTGTAAATGAGGTTTGTATGAGGATGTCCATTGAAGTGCAATTTAGGCAGCAAGGAGTTGGAGGGAACTAGATGTCCATCATTAGGGCTGGAGAAGTAGAATATGGAATACACAGTGGAATACTACACAGCAATGTAAAAGAGGGAGAAGCTAACATCAATGTATTGCTCAGTAAATGCCAGATGCTGAATGCTTTAAGATACCAGTTGGGCCGGGCGCAGTGGCTCACGCCTGTAATCCCAGCACTTTGGGAGGCCAAGGTGGGCAGATCACAAGGTCAGGAGTTCGAGGCCAGCCTGGTCAATATGGTGAAACCCCATTTCTACTAAAAATTACAAAAATTAGCTGGGCATGGTGGCGCGTGCCTGTAATCCTAGCTACTTGGGATGCTGAGGCAGGAGAATTGCTTGAACCCGGGAAGCAGAGGTTGCAGTGAGCCAAGATCATGCCACTGCACTCCAGCCTGGGCAACAGAGCAAGACTCCATCTCAGAAAAAAAAAAAAAAAAAAGATATCAGCTTGCACTTTAGCAAGTCAAGTCAGGAGGATCGCTGGAGCCCAGGACCTTCCAGCATAAGGAGGTACCCTCTACTCAGTTCCTTGTTCCCGCCTTTGCAAAACTCACTGTTCTACTGTTTCCCAGTGAGTTTCAAGACCAAGTAAGTACCAGAGCTTGAAGCTGCAGTGAGCTATGATGGCACCACTGCATTCCAACCTGGGTGACAGAGCCAGATTCCATCTCTAAAAAACAACCCAAAAACCATCTTGCAACAATCCTATGAGAAAGTGACCATTATTTAACAACTTTCATCTTACAAATGGAGAAACTGAGACCCAGAGAGGTTAAGTAACTTGCCCAAGGTCGTTCATCCCATAAACAGTGAGGATGGAACTTGAACCGGGACAGCCTCTCCAGAGTCTGCAAGACTCACTCATCTCCAGCTAGAAATAAGCATATCCACCCAGAGGGCTCTCAAAAGAACAAAGAAAGAAAGAGAATGAGGTTTGTAGCTTAACAACGACTCTACAAATTTAAAACACACATACACAAAACTAACTGTAAGGATACACAGGGATCTTGATAAAAGAATAGAAGGATGGGAAGGCCAAAAATTAAGTACACAAGAGTGGGCGCCTGTGGGGGGACAGATGAAGGGGAGAAATTACTAAAATTAAATGTAACCGAAAATGATTGCATAGGATCAGCATAAGTCTACGCACTTGCGGTTCTAAACCAGGGAAGCATCGAGATCGCCAGGGAGGGAGAGGACCATGGGGTGGGGAGGCGTTACAGCTGAGGGTGGGGGACACGTGAGAAAGGGCGGCAGCTGGCGAAGCACTTAAAAAGATAGCCCCTGTAGCCAGGCTGCCAGGGTTCAAAGCCCAGCTCTGTTACAGTTCAACTTGGGTTTTTTGTTTGTTTGCTTGTTTGTTTTGTTTTGTTTTGTTTTTTTAAGACGGAGTCTCACTCTGTCACCTAGGCTGGAGTGCAGTGGCATGATCTTGGCTCACTGCAACCTCCACTTCCTGGCTTCAAGCGATTCTCCTGCCTCAGCCTCCCAGGTAGCTGGGAATACAGGCACGTGCCACCTCGCCCAGTTAATTTCTGTACTTTTTGGTAGAAATGGGGTTTCATCACTTTGGCCAGGCTGGTCTCGAACTCCTGACCTTGTGATCCACCCGCCATAGCCTCCCAAACTGCTGGGATTACAGGCGTGAGCCACCACGGCCGACCCGTTCATACTATTTGTAGTCATAAGAGACACACAGAAAGTGCCTTCTTCTTCTACAACCTAAGCCAAGAAATAGAGCAATGTAGATTGCTCCTCAAGGTTCTTATGGAAATCACCCCCCCACACACACTTTTTTTTGAGACAGGCTCTTGTTTTGTCACCCAAGCTGGAGTGTGAGTGGTACCATTAAGGCTCACTGCAGCCTTGAGTTCCTGGGTTGAAATGATCCTCACACCTCACCCTCCCAAGTAGCTGGGACTACAGGTGCAAGATACTGTGCCAGGCTGAATTTCTTTTTTTTTTTTTTAAGAGATGGGCTTTCACTGTGTTGCCCAGGCTGGTCTTGAACTCCTGACCTCACAAAATCTTCCTGCCTCGGCCTCCCAAAGTACTTGGATTACAGGCATGAGCCACTGTGCCTGGCCAGAAACCCCCATTTTATTTCTTTTTTTTTTTTTTTTTTTTTTTTTTTTTTTTTGAGACGGAGTCTCGCTCTGTCGCTGGGGCTGGAGCGCAGTGGCCGGATCTCAGCTCACTGCAAGCTCCGCCTCCCGGGTTTACGCCATTCTCCTGCCTCAGCCTCCTGTGTAGCTGGGACTACAGGCGCCCGCCACCTCGCCCGGCTAGTTTTTTGTATTTTTTTAGTAGAGACGGGGTTTCACCGTGTTCGCCAGGATGGTCTCGATCTCCTGACCTCGTGATCCGCCCGTCTCGGCCTCCCAAAGTGCTGGGATTACAGGCTTGAGCCACCGCGCCCGGCCTTTATTTCTTTTAGATACAGCACAGTGTGTGATCTGACTCACCTTTGAAAAGGATGACTCTGGACCGGGCACAGTGGCTCATGCATGTAATCCCAGCACTTTGGGAGGCCAAGGCGGGTAGATCATTTGAGGTCAGGAGTTTGAGACCAGCCTGGTCAATATAGTGAAATCCCATCTCTACTAAACATACGAAAATTAGCCAGGTGTGGTGGCACATGCCTGTAATCCCAGCTACTCGGGAGGCTGAGGCAAACGAATCGCTTGAACCCAGGAGGCTGAGGCTGCAGTGAGCTGAGATTGAGCCATTGCGCTCTGGCCTTGGTGAGACAGAGAGACTCAGTCTCAAAAAAAGGATAACTCTGGTTGCTCGTGAGAAAGGGTGGGCCGGTGTGGAAGTGGGTGGCTGAGAGAAGAGGCCCCTGGGAGAGTCCAGGTGGGAGCTAATGGACCCCCACTCGGTGGTGCTGCCGGAGGTAGGGAGATGGGGTGAGATTTGGAACTCGAGGTAGAGCAGAAAGGGTTTGCTGATGGAGTGGATGTGGGTGTGAGGAAGAAAGGGGTGTCAAGGGCAACTGCAAGGTTTTGGCCTGAGCAACCGGGAGAGTTTGGAATTTCTCCCAGAGGCAGCAGGGACTCATAGGAAGATGTTGAGGCTGGGGCGGGGGGGAGGGGACTCAGTCAGTTGCCAAAATCACCAAGGTGGCAGCCAGGACTGGGAACACAGGCCTGAGAAACAGGAGGCAGGGATAGATCTCTAGCCCTGGCTCAGCCCCCAACTCACTGTGGGCTTCTGGGCAACGTAACGCCCCTCACTGGACTTCAATACTGCCTACTACAGTGAGGCTGTTAGGAAGAGAAAGCCCTCACTCAGATATCCTCAGGATCAGATAAGCACACAATCAACGCACAAGATTAAATCTCTTCTCTTTATCTTCCTCCCCGAAGCCCACCTGTGCACCACTGGGCAAGGTACAGAGGTGCCCTGATCCAGGAACCTTGAGGATAAAATTAGTGACAATGGCAGGCGGCACTTGTGCCAGGGGCTATTCACGCTCAGTGAAATGAAGACCACACAGGAACCCTGTGAGGTGGCAGCTTTATTATCATCCTCATCTGTAAATAGAGAAACAGGTTCTGAAATGACTTGCCCAAAGTCACAGGGGAGAACTGGGACTCCAAGACATCTCCCACCAGCACTGCTGCCTCACATCCTGGTCCAACCACCAGCACCTCTCACCTGGATCGTCCAAGTCACCTCCTATTGGGCTCCTTACTTCTGCCCCTATCCCTGATACCATGTTCTTCATACACAGCCAGGATTCCCCCAATCTTTTTTTTTTTTTTGAGACAGAGTCTTACTCCGCCTTCCAGGTTCAAATGATTCTCCTGCCTCAGCTTCCCGAGTAGCTGGGATTACAGGCGCCCGCCCCCACACTTGGCTAATATTTGTATTTTTGGTAGAGACAGGATTTCGCCATGTTGGCCAGGCTGGTCTCAAACTCCTGACCTCAGATGATCTGCCCGCCTCAGCCTCCCAAAATGCTGGGATTATAAGCATGACCCACCGGTGCCCAGCCTCCCCCACTTTTTTTTTTTTTTTTTTTTTTTTTTTTTTGAGACAGGGTCTCACTCTGTCACCCAGACTGGAGTGCAGTGGTGTGATCTCAGCTCACTGCAGCCTCAACCTCCTGGCTTCAAGGCAACCCTCCCACCCTGACCTCCCGAAGTGTTGGGATTACAGGCATGAACCACTGTGTCCAACCCAGAAGGATCCTGTGTGGTCTTCATTTCACTGAGCGTGAATAGCCTGAGTTTAAGTCTGCTCAAGTTCTTCCTCTGCTCAAAACCCTCCCATGGCTCCCACTTAAATCAGAGTCAAATCTAAGTCTTAAAAAAAAAAAAAATTTTATTTAGAGTCATGGTCTTACTGTGTCACCGAGGCTGTCGCAATGGTGTGATCTTGGCTCACTACAGCCCTGGCCTCCTGGGCTCAAGCGATCCTCAGCTTCCAGAGTAGCTGGAACTACAGGTATATGCCTCCACATCTGGCTAATTTATTTTAATTTCCTGTAGAGACACAGTCTCACTATGTTGTCCAGGCTGATCTTGAACTCCTGGTCTCAAAGGATCCTCCTGCCTTGGCTTCCCAAAGTGTTGGGATTACAGGCGTGCAAATTAAAGTCTTTACGGTGGTTCTCAAGGCCCCCTGCACAGTTGGCTCCCTGACTAACACTCTAGCCTTATTCCTCCCACTATTTCCCTCCCCTGCTCTCCTCCACCTTCCCTAGGCTCTTTGCTCTTCCTCCAACACACCAGGCATACTCCTGCCTCAGGGCCTTTGCACCTGCTGCTCCCCCTACAGACCCATGCAGCCCACTGCCTCCACCTCCTTCAGGTCTCTGCTCGAATGTCACTCCTCAGTGAGGCCTTCTCTCTCTATGTCAACCCTATTTAAAATTGCAGGCCAGGTGTGGTGGCTCATGCCTATGATTTCAGCACTTTGGGAGGCTGAGGTGGGCAGATTACTTAAGGTCAGGAGTTCGTGACCAACCTGGCCAACATGGTGAAACCCTATCTCTACTAAAAATACAAAAATTAACTGGGCATGATGACGCGGGCCTGTAATCCCAGCTACTTGGGAGGCTGAGGCAGGAGAATCGCTTGAACCCAGGAGGCAGATGTTGCAGTGAGCTGAGATCGCACCACTACACTCCAGCCTGGGCGACAGAGTGAGACTCCATCTAAAAATAAATAAATAAATAAATAGGCCAGGCGCGGTGGCTCATGCCTGTAATCCCAGCACTTTGGGAGGCCAAAGCGGGCGGATCACGAGGTCAGGAGATCGAGACCATCCTGGCTAACACGGTGAAACCCGTCTCTACTAAAAAATTACAAAAAAGGCCGGGCGCGGTGGCTCACGCCTGTAATCCCAGCACTCTGGGAGGCCGAGGCGGGCGGATCACGAGGTCCGGAGATCGAGACCATCCTGGCTAGTACAGTGAAACCTCGTCTCTACTAAAAAATACAAAAAATTAGCTGAGCATTGTGGCAGGCACCTGTAGTCCCAGCTACTCGGGAGGCTGAGGCAGCAGAATGACGTCAACCCGGGAGGCGGACCTTGCAGTGAGCTGAGATTGCGCCACTGTACTCCAGCCTGGGCGACAGAGCAAGACATCATCTCAAAAATAAATAAATAAATAAATAAATAAATAAAATTGCAGCCATCTCCCCTGCCCCCATATCCTATGCCTCCTCCTCCCCTGCTGCATTTTCCCCACAGCACTTACCCTCATCTATCACACTCTATGTATTCCTTTTTTACTTGATTATCTGTCTCCCCGGTACGTGAGCTCATGAGGTCAGGAATCTGTATCTGCTTTGTTCACTGCTGTATCCCCAGCGCCTAGAACAGTGCCCAACACATAGTAGGTGCTCAGTAAATATTTGCCGAGCAGATGAGTGTCTGGGGTTCACGCTCCTCCCCACTATACCTTTTTGTGCAAAGCGCTGAGATAGCTGCTTTCTGCTGTTGGTATATGACCACACCTCTCCATCTCACAGCTCACTGCAGCCTTGAATTCCCAGGCTCAAACAATCTCCATGTCCCCTGCTTCTGCCAGGGGGTAAAGGCAAAGAAGCCCTCCTCCATAGAGTCCATTGTGGCTTCATCCCAGCCCCCATCTAGCCCCCTTTCCTTCATCGCCCCTATGATGGCCATGTCACTTCCCTGCTTAAAATCCTCCAGGGACTCAAGGATTCCACATTCTAATCTCCACACCAGGGTTTTCTGTACTGTCGGTCACAACTGCTTAGCAGGCTGTGGAATCAACCAGTAGTTTTTTCAATAGCATATAATAAATCAGAGTCAGCCAGGCATAGTGGCTCACACCTGTAATCCCAGCACTTTGGGAGGCTAAGGCGGATGGATCACCTCAGGTCAGGAGTTCCAGACCAGCCTGAACAACACGGTGAAATCCCATCTCTACAAAAATTAGCCGGGTATGATGGCAGGTGCCTGTAATCCCAGCTACTTGGGAGGCTGATGCGGGAGGATTGCTTGAACCCACGAGGTGGAGGTTGCAGTGAGCCGAGATCGCACCATTGCACTCCAGCCTGGGTAACCGAGCAAGACTCTGTCTCAAAAAAAAAAAAAAAAAAAAAAAAAAAATTCAGAGTCTGTGCACATAGTGTCGACATAATGTAGACTAAGGTGGAGATGAAGCGTGGTTTCATGAAACTTTCATTTCAGTTGTATTAGATTGGTGCAAACATAACTGCGGTTTTTGCCGTTGCTTTTGATGACAAAAATCGCAATGAATTTTGTACCAACCTAATATATGCATTGCATCATGAAGTGTGTTTCTCACTGTGAGTCAACAAAGTTTGCAAAAACCCTGCAAAAAGTTTGCAGTCCTGCCTCTCCTAAATCCTGTGCACTGAGTGGATGGAGGATATTAATAGCAGCTCAGATTTATCTCTTTGCTGAGATCCATGCCAAGTGGTTTTGCCTGCTTTGGCTCATGGACTCCTTGTCATACCCCGAGTATGGTCATGATTCCCATTTGACAGATGGTGAGACTGAGGCTTAGGCTGGAGACAGCCCGTGCCTGAGATCACCAGGCTGGGAAAGCTGAGGTTTGAGCCCCAGTGAGCTTCCCTCCTGAGCCTGCACAGGTAATGCTTGCCCATTTGCCCACTCGCCCAACCTCTCCCGATCTACTCTGCACCTACAAGAGCACTCAGGGGCACCAGCCTGTCCTCAGAGCCCAACAGGTGCATTGATCCTCCTGACACTCCAGCCAGCAGTATCATTTCAACCTCCATTCTGCAGGCCGGAAGACTGAGGCCTTTCATCTCATCCCAGAAAACAAAAGCTAGAAAGCCTTTCCAAGGATGTACCATTCTATCACCCTTCTCCAAACTGCCCTCTTTGAGAGGCAGGAGAGAGAAATGGCTAAAGATGTGTCTTTGACTGCCCAGGCTCAAATCCCATCCCATTCATTCTTCTCCTTCTTTTTTTTTTTTTTTTTTTTTTGAGGCAGAGTGTCTCTCTGTCACCTAGGCTGGAGTGCGGTGACACGATCTCAGCTCACTGCAACCTCTGCCTCCTGGGTTCAAGTGATTCCTGTGCCTCAACCTCCCAAGTAGCTGGAATTACAGGTGTGCACAGCCACTCCTGGCTAATTTTTGAATTTTTTAGTACATGTGGGGTTTCACCATGTTGTCCAGGCTGGTCCTGAACTCCTGGACTCAAGTGATCTTCCCATCTCGCCCTCCCAAAGTGCTGGGATTACAGGTGTGAGCCACTGCGCCCGGCCCAAATCCCATCCTTCTAAACTGTGTAGCTATGTGACACCAGGCAAGCTCTCTGGGTCTCAGTTTCCTTTTCTGCAAGATGGGTATAAGAATAGTAGTCTACCTATAAGACTGTGTTTAAGACTGAAATACGTTAGAATACATGCAAAGTTCTTAGGACAGTTGCCATACCGCTTGGCTGGGGAATCTTCCCAGCAGCCCTGTGTAGTTGGACTATTTATCCCCGAGACTTGTCATAGAGAGGAGAAGGCCCTTGCCTGAGTTCACATGGCTAAGAAGTGGGAAAGCCAGAATCTGGATGTAGATCTGCCTGGACTTTTAACCACCAAATCATAACAGTTATTTAAAGGGGATATTGACCAGACACGGTGGCTCACGCCTGTAATCCTGACACTTTGGGAGGCCGAGGCGGGCAGATCACCCGAGATCAAGAGTTCAAGACCTACCTGGCCAACGTGGTGAAAACTCGTCTCTACTAAAAGTACCAAAAAATAAAAATAAATAAAAAATAAAAATAAAGGGGATATTAACAGCAGCAGCAACATTTTCCAAATTAAAGAATGCGAGACTCAGAGAGGGTAAGGGCATGGCCAAGTCACACGGCATGTAAGTGGCAGAGCCAGAATGCACACCCAGGCTTGTGCAGGCCGACCTTCACTCCAGCGAGCCTCTCCATATAGCTCTGCCAGGATGGAAGGAACAGGCAGGTTTGGGGATGCCCCTGTCCCAGCTTGGTCTGGCTCTCTGGTATCCCTGACTCTGGCCCCTGCCCAGACTAGGGTGACTGCTCCCCTGAAAGCTCTGGGGTGGGGGCACAGGGGAGGCATGGATGATGGTAAAGGGTGCAGCAGCTCCCTCTGCCAGCCTCTGATTGGGGCCCTGCAGTCCCCCAGGATTTGGTGCTTGGAAAGCTGACGTTGGGTTGCTATGGTGATGGGTTTGGGGTGGTTGCCATGGAAGCAGAACTAGCCTGGGTTTAAAAATATCTAGCAGGAGGTTTGTGTTTGTGTGTGAGTGTGAGTGCGTGACCGACCGTGCTGTTGTGTGTGTCCAAATGGGAGGGCTCGATGGGGGGAGCGCAGGGTTGGGGCTGCAGGCATGACTCGGGGGTGGGGGCTGAGTGGCACACAGCTTTCCATGTGTGTTGTGCGTGTCACTGAGTGACCCGTGAAGTCCAGTTATTGTGTGTGTTAGCCTGTGTGGGCTGTGTATCTAAATGTGTGTGTTTACCCGATGTGTGTGCAAGGAATGACTGAGTCTGTTCGTCAGTCTATACATCACATGTCGCTCATATGTCTTATGTAACATAGGCCATGGATGTCCTGTGGCTTTGATCATGGATTTGTAACTTTTCCGAGTGTGCGGGGCCAAGTGTGGAACTGTCGTGGCTCTGAATATGTGCACCTGGGGCATACCTCCATATTAGATATGTGTGTGTCTATTTGTGTATGAGAGCCTGTGTTGTGGCTTTGCGTCTGCATGATTTAATGTGCATTACAGATGAGTGTGTATGTGTGTGTGCGTGTGCCTATCCCCTGTGAGTGTTTCTGTGTGAGACTGTGTTGAAACTGTGCACCTGTGCACCTGCAACAGGGCCAGTGTGACTCTGTGTGTGTCACACAGAGGGGAAAACTTCACAGCTAACTTCATGGATGTTGGGATACGTACCTGTGTGGTGTGAGGCTATTTGACTCAAAGGGTCTAAGGTGTGGAACTCAGCCTGACCCCCGTATCTCTCTGCATCCCTCTTGCCTCTTTCCTGTCTCCATGGCAACCAGCTCCTCAGCTCCCTCCAGGAAGATGGAGGGGGAGGATCCAGACTGCACTGGACCACAGCCCCCTCCCATCCCCCTTGGCTCTGGGGACAATGGGGGGGAGGGGACAGATGGGTAGCCACCCCATCCACCCCAGGCCATCTGCTACCCCCCCATCCTGGGGACCTGAGAGCATGGCAAGGGAGGAGCAGGGGGCATGTTGGAGCCGATCCCCCTGCCGCAGATTCCACAGTAGCCACAATTACCCACATCCAGACCCCCTCTAAGCCTAATCTTGCCTCTGACCAACGCAGGAAGGAAAGATTCCTTGGAGATTAAGAGTCCAGGGAGAAGGAAATTCTGGTATCAAGGAACACAGAATAACAGCAATAATTCCAAAGAAAGGCCCCCTAGTTCCAATGATTTTGGGCTCTGAAATTGGACTTGTCCTGCGTTCACATCCCAGTTTCTCTCTCTCAAGCTGTGTGCCCTTGGGCAAGCCACCCTCGATGTTCCCAGGCCTCCACTTTGTCATCTGAAAACCAATTTTTCTTAATGACATGAGTAGTAATACTGTACAAGGGCCAAGGCTGTTTTGTTCCCTGTTGTATCTGCAGCATCAAAGACAGTGCCTGGCACTTAGTAGGTAGGCTCTAAGTACTGTTGTTTGAATGGAAAGCCAGTTGTGCCCCAGGGCGGGTGCTCAGGCTGCAACTCCTGCTCAGTGAATTCAATCCCTTGAGGCCTTTCAGCATCACGGTGCTGATTCTTCAAAGGATGGATGAAAGAGTTGAAGGAGAATTTCCCAGCTGAAAGGATTGAAAAAGAGTGAAGTGAAATTTCTTTCTCTTTCTTTTTTCTATTATTATTATTATTATCATCATCATCATTATTATTATTTTGAGACGTCTTGCTCTGTCTCCCAGGCTTGATCATGGCTGACTGCAGCCTCAAACTCCTGTGCTCAAGCGATCCTCCCACCTCAGACTCCAGGATACCTGGGACTACAAGCATGTGCTACCACGCCTGGCTAATAATTAAAAAAAAAAAAAAAAATTTTTTTTTGTAAAGATGGGGCCTCACTATATTGTTGCCCAGCTGGTCTCAAACTCCTGGGCTCAAGTGACTCTTCCGCCCCGGCCTCCCAAAGTACTGGGATGACAGGCATGAACCACCGCGCCCAGCCGAAATTTCTTGTCTTGACCAAGTGAAGTCAAAGTATGCTCCTAAGGCTGTTTCCTCATCTGTAAAATAGGGATAATAAGTGTAACTCACAGAGCTGGTCGCTCTGGGGATTAAATGCGATAACGTCTGTGACGTGCTTGCTTGGAACCGGACCTGGCACACAGTAAGTGCTCAATAAACGTTCATTCAAGGTGAGGAGTGGGGAGGCTTGGAGGAGCCCGGCCGGGATCCTCCCGGCAGCCTGGGGGACTCGGGTCCAGCTCTCTGCCGCCGGGAGGGGCGTGGCCAACCCAGAGGGACGTGGTCCAGGCTTCAAGGCTGGACCAATGGGGGCGCCGAAGGGCGTGGCCCTACCCGGCATGGGCGTGACCTCGTGGGGTGGGAGGGGCCAGGCGCTGTGGGAGCCTCCGGGAAGAAGATGCTCGGGCCAGCAGCCACCGCCAGCCCCGTCGCCGCCGCCGCCCGCGCCCGCCGCCCCCCGGGTCCCCACTAGCGGCCGCCTCCGCCTCCCACCTCCGGCCACGCTCCTCCGGCCCCCCGCCCCGAGCAGGGTCTGGGGGGCTCGGCCCTCTTGCCCCAGGGAGCCAAGAGGGGGGGGTCTTGTCCCCCCAGTGGCGCGTCCAGTCCCCAGCCTCTGTGGTCCCAGGAGAGACCCCACTCCTCAGTTCTTTCCCGGCTCTATCGGAGACCCCCCCTCGGCCCTGCCATTCTACTCACAGCCGCTCTCCAGGCTCTGTCAGCCCCCCGAGAACCGGCTCCCCCCTACCCCCGCCTTCCCTCTCCGGGGCTCCCCCTCCCCCACCCCTCCACCGCCCCCTCCCCCTCCCACGTCCCCTCCCCTCCCCCTCCCCCGCCCCCCGCCCCCTGCCCCCCCCACCATGAGGATGATGGCCGCCGGCGCGGTGCACGGCCTCTTCACGGCCTCCGCGGCCCCGCAGCCGCCGCCGCCCCCGCCGCCGCCGCCGCCGCAACCCCAGCCTCCCCAGCAGCCGTCGCCGCCGCCACAGCAGCCGCCGCCGCCGCCGCCGCAGCCGCCGCAGCAGCAGCAGCCGCCGCCCCAGGCCCCCCCCATGGAGCCCGAGGCCCCGGATTCCCGCAAGAGGCCCCTCGAAACGCCCCCCGAGGTGGTCTGCACCAAGCGCAGCAACACGGGAGGTGAGAAAAGGCTGCGGCTCCGGGCGGGGGAGCGGGCAGGGGGCCTCGCCTTTCTCCATCCTTTCCCCCCCCTCCCGTGGCAGGTGCAAGGGCTCTGGGGAGGGGAGAGACACCCCTCCCCGAGGTGGGGGACAGAGCGGAGAGTTGAGGAGGGGGCTGGACCCCCTCCTCCTCTCGCCGAGGCCCGGGGCTGGGAGCTTTGTCTGCGAGGAGAGGGATTGGGGGGAGGGCATGATAAGTGTCCTTGGGGGGCGCAGAGGATGGGGGGCGTGAGAGCCTCAGGGCAGATGTCTTGTGTGTCCTTGAGGGGTGTGTGATGTGACCCTTTCGGGGCAGGGGTGTTCCCCGGGCTCGCGTGTCCTGGCTGGGGGAGGGGAAGGAGTAGAGGCCTGTGGACCGGGAGCTTCCCAGCCTCCCTCCCTGGGGATGTCCTGAACAAGGGTTGTCCCAGAGGAAGGCTTGTGTGGCCCTGGCGGGATCGTGCGTGGGAACAGGCTGGGTGGGTGTGTGGGGTGAAATGGAGGAAAGGGTGGGTGTGTAAAGCTAGGTGGGAGAATGTGAGACTAGGACAGGTATGTATGTGTGTGCGTGTGTGTATGTGTGCCCTCTACGGCCTGGATGTGTGACATTAGGGATCAGGAATATGACAGCATAGAGGGGGTGTATGAGAAAGGGGACAGGGGTCGGGCTCCATATTTGAGACCCTCCAGCGGGTGCGTGTGACAAGGAAAGGTGTGTGCTTGTCACCCCCGAGAGGGCTGTGGCAGAGTGTGACACATGAGAGGGTGTGTGTGACAAGCAAGGGGGTGTGTGGGGGACGCCGAATGGGCTGGTCCTGGGCGTGAGCCAGAAGAGGCCGTGTAGATCAGAGGAAAGGGGTCCAGTGTGTGTGACACAGGCGTGGCTGGGGTGGGGTGGGACTCAGAGAAGCTGGTGAGGGGATGTGACAAGGAAAGGGTGTGGGTGTGACTCCAGAGAGGCTGTGGCTGGGTGTGACACATGGAGGTGTGCAACAGTGACATCAGAGGGGGTGTGTGCAACAGGGAAGGTGGGTGTATGACGAGGGAAAGACTGGGGCTTGTGGGTGAAACGCACGAGGGTGTGTAAAAAGGAGAAGGAAGGATGGGTCCCCATGTGACAGGGCACGTGTGCGTATGACACCCAGCTGTGTGTATGGGTGTAACAAGGAGAGGTGTGTGTGTGAAATGGCTGACTGTGTGACACCAGAGATATGGGGATGATTCTGCGTGTGTTTGACAAGGGAGAGTGTGTGTGTGTGTCCTTGTGTATTGGAGATTGCTGAATGTTTGACACCATGGAAGGCGGTGTGAGGGAAGAGAGGGGCTCTCCCTGGGTGTGTGACCCAAGGAGGTGTGCGTATCCGAGAAGAAAAGCCCAGCTGGGAGCTCTAGGTGCATGCCCTGCTGTGGAGGGCTCAGGGAAGAGGTGGGATTTCTTGGGGTCCTCAGAGCCCAGTCCCCTAGCTCCCTGGTAGGAGGGAGACCCCAGAGAGGACAAGCCCCTCCCCGCGGTCACCTTGCCAAAATCTCCACTTCCTCTGGTCTTTTCCTCCGGATGGGAGAGGGATGGCTTCAGGCAGAGTGCACCCTTTCCTCTCCGTCAGGCCTGGCAGTGGGTGGGGTGGGGGCCTCCCACCTCCTCCCTGCAGATGAATACAAGCCAACTTTCTTCCTCCCATCCTAGCCCTCCCCGACCTCCACCCAGGTGGGACAGGAATCAGGGACCCCCTGGATGCCCATGAGGGTGTCCAGCAGAAATTGGAGGAAAGGGAAGTTGGGGGAGGGGATGGGAGGGAGTTTCCTGTCCTTCCTGCTCCCCCACCCCCAGCACACACATGAATATGTCCCTGACTTCCTTCCCTCCTTCCTGCCCCACTGCTGTTCCCAGTCCTGGAGAGATCAGGGACCCAGGAGGTCCCTGAGCCCAGTCAGACTGTCTAGCCCTCCACCCACTAACCTCTAGAGGTTAGGGGGTTCCCACCTTTCTCTTAAAGGGACTGAGATGCTTAGAATCTGATCACTTCACAGCACAATTTAACACTGATGCCACTGCTGCTAATAACAGTCACATCTGCCTACGTGGCACCTACTACTCTGAGATATGGGTTAATATCTCAATACAACCCCTGGGAGAGATGATTTGAGCATCTTTTTACAGATGAGGAAAACTGAGGCTCGGCAAAGTGAAACCGCTTGCCCAAGGTCACATGGTGTCTAAGTGATGGAGCTAGAATTTACCCAACCCTGGGCTGCCTAGTTCCGGAGCTCCCGGACAAAACCACTGTGCTATCCTGCCTCCCTCCACAGCGGGGAAATTAGGATGAGCCTTTAGGGACCATCTCCTCCAGACCGTCTCCCACCCCACTTCTGTTTACCCATGGGGAAACTGAGGCCGGGAGATGCAGAGGGACAGGCCTCCATTGACAGAAACACTCAGGGGCAGGGCTGGGCAAGGGTCCAGGACTTTGACCCCAAAATTGAGGGCTTCTTTCAATAATATACATTCATAGCTGGGGGATGCTGTCTCAACCCATCCCCTTTTCTGAGCCTCAGTGTCCTCATCTGCCATATAGGCACATAAAAATGATCATAAGGAGCCGGGCACAGTAGGTCACGCCTGTAATCTCAGCACTTTGATAGGCTAAGGCGGGTGGATCATTTGAGGTCAGGAGTTCGAGAACAGCTTGGCCAACATGGTGAGACCCTGTCTCTGCTAAAAATACAAAAATTATCGGGGCATGGTGGTGGGCACCTGTAGTCCCAGCTACTAAGGAGGCTGAGGCAGGAGAATTGCTGGGACCCGGGAGGTAGAGGTTTCAGTGAGCCGAGATCACGCCACCACACTCCAGTGTGGGCAACAGAGCGAAACTCCATCTCAAAAAAAAAAAAAAGTGACCGCAAGGATAATACTAACAATAGCTACCTATATTATTGTTTAATGCCTTACGTGCAATTTCCTGTCATTCTCCCAAGAATGACATGCTATGATGGAATAATAATAATCAGTTATAATAATGGCTAGACTTATGATACTACAGTATGCCAGGAACTGTCATGGGAAGTGCTTGACATGGATCAATTCCTTAATCCTTACAACAATTCTATGATGTTAACCCATGTTACGGATGAACAACTGAGGCACAGAGAGGTTAAGTCACTTGCCCAACATCACTCAGCTGATAAGCAGCAGAACCATGATGTGAACTCAGGCGGCTGGCTCCATTGTGTGGGGAGACACTAGAATGGACCTTATTTTTGGATGGGGAAACTGAGGCTCAGAGGAGTGAGGGCTTTTCCTGGATGTCCCAGAAAGCAGTACCCTACTGGACAGATGAGATTCTTGCCCCTCCTGCCTGCCTCTGGGAGCAGATGGGAGAAATGGAGGAGATGGTGGCGGTTCACACTCGCTTCTGGGCACTGCGAGTGGCTGGCAGGTGCTGCTGGGAGGAAAACAAGACACTAAGGGCAGGAAGACTTGGGTGAAGAGGTTGGACGGAAACTCTAGTCAGGGACTCTTTGCAGAAATAAATGACCCCAGTCTGGCAACGGTGGCCCCCCTTAATACAGATCGTAATTCTTAAGCTGCAATAATAATGGACCCCCGTACTCCTGACTATATTCCCACCTCTGTCAACCCCCCAAAAATAAAAACCCATATACAGACACATATACATATCTCACACCCTCAACATAGCTTACACCAGCCAGATCTTGCTCCTAACGTCCCTCTTTTTTTCTTTTCTTTTCTTTTTTTTTTTTTCTGAGACGGTCTCACTCTGCCACCCAGGCTTGGAGTGTAGTGGTGCAATCATGGCTCAATGCAACCTTGACCTCTCAGGATCAGGTGATGATCCCATCTCAGCTTCCCCAGTAGCTGGAACTACAGGTGTGCACCACCACACCTGACTAATTCTTTGAATTTTTTTGTAGAGACAGGTCTTGCTATGTTGCCCAGGCTGGTCTCAAATTCTTTTTTTTTTTTTTTTTTTTGAGGCGGAGTCTCGCTCTGTCGCCCAGGCTGGAGTGCAGTGGCGCGATCTCGGCTCACTGCAAGCTCCGCCTCCCGGGTTCCCGCCATTCTCCTGCCTCAGCCTCCCGAGTAGCTGGGACTACAGGCGCCGCCACCACGCCCGGCTAATTTTTTTGTATTTTTAGTGGAGACGGGGTTTCATTGTGTTAGCCAGGATGGTCTCGATCTCCTGACCTCGTGATCCGCCCGTCTCGGCCTCCCAAAGTGCTGGGATTACAGGCTTGAGCCACCGCGCCCGGCCAGCCTCAAATTCTTGATCTCAGGCGATCCACCCGCTTCATCCTCTCAAGGTGCTGGGATTACAGGTGTGAGCCACTATTCCCAGCCATATCCCTCATTCTTTGTTTTTGTTGTTGTTTATTTTGTTTTGTTTTGTTCTGTTTTTTGAGACAGAGTCTCACTGTATTGCCCAGGCTGCAGTGCAGTGGCGCCATCTCGGCTTACTGCAACCTTCACCTCCCGAGTTCAAGCAATTCTCGTACCTCAGCCTCCCGAGTGGTTGGGATTACAGGCATGCGCCACCATGCCTGGCTAATTTTTGTATTTTTAGTAGAGATGGGGTTTCATCATGTTGACCAGGCTGATCTCGAACCCCTGACCTCAGGTGATCCACCCACCTCGGCCTCCCAAAGTGCTGGGATTACAAGCATGAGCCAGCATGCCTGGCCACATTCTTTATCATGAAGTCAACATCACCAGGGTTAAGAGCCCCTCCTAGAATGAGATCTTTCAGGATTCATGTCTTGCCACCGTCATGTGCTTGGTGTGGAATCCTCGGGCGAGTTATTTCACTGCTCTGGGCCTCAGCCTGCTTGTCTGAAACATGGAGGCAGGAAGATCTACCTCTCCGGGTTGTGTGCGTTAGATGAGATTACGTATGTGAAATACGTAGCGTAAGTGCTCGGTAAACAGTCACTATCATCATCATCATTATTATTATTATATAAGTGCCACTGAGAATGTCATTTTCCCTTTTCACCATCCAATGGTGATTCACTCCAAGAAAACTGTGGCCCATCTGCCTTTCTCTCACTCAGAGACAGTCACAACTCAAGGCAGCATCACACCTTTCAGCATCTCATCCCTACATAAGCACACTCTAGTTGTATTGCATTTCACACCAAATAGGCAACACCGCCATTCACAAAAACACATCACATGTCTGAAGTCCCGCGCCTCCTTGGCGTACTGCTCCCACCCCACACCCTCACCATCCTCTGCCAGCAGCATCCCCACAGGCTCCTGATGATGATACCGATGTCAAACCCCAGCCTCCCTCATAGAACATGCCAGCTCTCCCATCCCCAGCCCCCAAACAAAACCATGAAGTGCTATGAGGACAACACCTAACATTGATGTTGCATCCAGACTAACACCAAAAACAACACCTCAACAACCCACAGCCCTTCAGCTTTACTTTTGTCATTCATGACCCCCAAGATCAAAGCCACTTTAGAGGGTGAACTCTCTGACACTAAAATAGGCCACTCTTACTACAACACCCTAAATCTCTTGGGTGGGCAATGGTTATTTATGGAAGGGGAAGGGAGTATTGGCTGATTTTTTTTTTTTTCTTTTTTGAGATGGAGTCTTGCTGTGTGACCCAGGCTGGAGGGCAGTGGCACAATCTCGGCTCGTTGCAACCTCCGCCTCCCAGGTTCAAGCGATTCTCCTGCCTCAGCCTCCCAAGTAGCTGGGATTACAGATATGCCACCACCATGCCTGGCTAACTTTTGTATTTTTAGTAGACAGGGTTTCACCTTGTCGGCCAGGCTGGTCTCAGACTCCTGACCTCAAGTGATCTGCCCACCTCAGCCTGCCAAAGCACTGGGATTTTTCAAAGCCGTCAGAAGCATCCCTGAGGGGGTGGGTACAGAAGGGGCAAGAGCAGAGACTCAGTGACTAGAAGGGGAAAGATGGCACCTTTCCAAGGTGGAAATGTTTGAAATTGCAGCAGGAAATTAATCAGGAGACCTGAACTTGCTATCTTCGGTTCTTCAGACTCTGCCATTGGGTAGAGGGAGCTGCCTGGACCCAAGCGAAGAGTGAAGAGTGGGATGGGAATGGGTGGGTGCGGAGTTCTGGTATGTAGATTCTGCCTCATTAGAAGGGAGAACTTTCTCACAAGCAGTGCCTTGGTTGTTCAAACAGGGTGGGCGTGCGTGATGGCTGAGGGCTCTGAGTTCAGCTGAGGTCACGTGTCTGCCCTTGCTGCAAGGAAGGCTGATCAATAGAGACCTGGTTTCTTTCTGGGGAGGTAGGACTCACATGGTAGGAAACTCCCCCAAACAGAAAAGATGTGCAGAAAATTCTGGGAAGGACTGGCACGAACTGATGCTCACAATGGGGGACTCCTGGGAATTCAAGTTCTGAGTCTCTGCAGGGGAGGTCTTAGCCAATCACTGTCCATAGGAGACTCACTTGAAGAGGGGTCTCCAGGAGTCAGATTTGCACTAGTTTAATACAACAAGATTATTTAAGGTGGTCCATGGACAAACTTTTTTTTTTTAATTTTTGAACATCGTATGTTTATATTAATGTACGTTAGGGAGAACAAAACATAACCAGCCCTTCAAGCTCCAATTATTAGCAATGATTTTTAAATTTCTTCTTTATTTATTTTTTTTATTTGAGACGGAGTTTCGCACTTGTTGCCCAGGCTGGAGTGCAGTAGCACCATCTCAGCTCACTGCAACCTCTGCCTCCCGGGTTCAAGCAATTCTCTTGCTTCAGCCTCCCAAGTAGCTGGGATTACAGTCATGTGCCACCATATCCAGCTAATTTTTTGTATTTAGTACAGATGGGGTTTCACCGTGTTGGTCAGGCTGGTCTCGAACTTCTGACCTCAGGCGATCCATCTGCTTCGGCCTCCCAAAGTGCTAGAATTACAGGTGTGAGCCACCGCACCTGGCCTAATTTCTTCTTTAAATAGATACATTTAGGCCGGGCACGGTGGCTCACGCCTGTAATCCCAAAACTTTGGAAGGCCAAGGTGGGCAGATTCCTTGAGCCCAGGAGTTCAAGACCAGCCTGGGCAACAGGGTGAAACCCCGTCTCTACTAAAAATACAATAAATAAATAAATAAGTAAATAAATGCATTTTAAAAGGAATTTAAAGGAAAGGGACCTTGTCTGTTCCCTGCTGCATCCCCAGCACCTGAACCAAGGACTGGAAGGTCATGGGTGCTCAGGAAGGATTTGTTGGAGGAAGGAAAGGAAGGAGAGAAGAAGAGAAGAAAGAAGAATTCCAGTACAGAAGGACATAAAAGGGGCAAAATTCTATAAGTTGGCATGAGAAGGACAGGAATCAGAGAGAGGCTGAGTGCAGAGAATGGAGACAAGGTCTCGCTTGTATCAGTGAGAGGACATTCCTCCTCCAAGACGGAGGGAAAAGTTTGGGACAGCCCCCTAGGGAAATGGTTGATTAACAAAGTGGGATTGCCCCTCCTTCTCCTACCTCTCAACCCAACCCACAAATCCCACGTGTAGGGTGCTTGCTCTGTGTCTGATGCTGTGATAAGCACTGAAGTTGTGTTCATGGTGTAGGCAATACTGATAATGATGATATCTAACATTTCTCAAATCCTCCATGTGCCTGGGACCATCCCAAGTACCTTTCCTTACATTTTCTCTTTCATTAATTACAGTAACCCCATGAGGTAGCACTATCACGATTCCCATTTTATAGATGAGGAAAACTAAGGCCCAAAGAGGTGAGGCAACTTGCCCAAGGGCATAGAGCCCATTAGTGGCAAAATTCACTTTTTTTTTTTTTTTTTTTGAGACAGAGTCTCACTCTGTCACCTAGGCTGGAGCGCAGTGGCCCGATCTCGGCTCACTGCAACCTCTGCCTCTCAGATTCAAATGACTCTCTTGCCCCAGCCTCCCGAGTAGCTGGGAGTACAGGCGTGTGCCACCAGGCCCGACTAATTTTTGTAGTTTTAGTAGAGACAGGAGTTTCACCATGTTGGCCAGGCTGGTCTCAAACTCCTGACCTCAAGTGATCCGCCCGCCTTGGCCTCCCAAAGTGCTGGGATTACAGGCATGAGCCACCGTGCCCGACCACAAACGTCACTCTTAGTCTAGAGTTGCTTCTGCTGTTTCATACAAAAATTCTCAGGCACGGTTTGAAGAAGTACAAGAGAGAGGGGGCAGAAAATGGGGAAGAGGGTGACCCCAGTTTTCTTCAGAGAAGATGAATACCTTCCACCCTCAGAGGGAAGCGGAGAAGATGCTCTGGCTGGAGAGAAGATGGGGAGTGAAATTGAAGACGCAGAGAGGATGGAGTCATAGGGATTAGTGAGAATTCCCTCCCCATCTTTCTGAGCCTTCCAGAGATAAAGTACCCTGTATCTGTGACAAGTTTAGGGTGAGGCTGGGGAAGAGGACATCTCCGTGAGTCCATGGAAGAGAATGAATTCAGTAGGGTTCAGGATGATTGGTAGGAAGGCACCAGAGAGGGGTTAATTACCTAATAGGCTTAATGGTCTGATTAAGCAAGTTTAAGAGGATTGCCTTGGTTTCAGGGAAACTCCTTAATTCTGGACCCTTCCCCATGCCTACAAAGCCACATCTAGCCCCTCTTCCTACACCTCCATCTTAAACACATAAGGAAACACAGAACTTTCATCTTAAGAGACCAGGCAGAGGCTGGGTGTGGTGGTTCACGCCTGTAATCCCAACACTTGGGGAGGCTGAGGCAGGCGGATCCCTTGAGCTCAGGAGTTCGAGACCAGCCTGAGCAATGTGGCAAAACCCTGTCTCTACAAAAAAATTTAAAATTACCTAGGAGTGGTGGCATGCGCCTGTAGTCCCAGCTACTTGGGAGGCTGAGGCAGGAGGATCGTGTGAGCCCAGGAGGTCGAGGCAGCAGTGAGCTGTGATGACACCACTGCACTCCAGCCTGGGCGACAGAGAGAAATCAGGGAGAGTTAGAGCAGTTTCTCTTTTATCTGTTCTATATGTTGAGGTTTTACGTGAGACATTGAAAACAGGCTTCCTGGCTGGGATCTGTGGCTCACCCCTGTAATCTCAGCACTTAGAGAGGCCAAGGTTTGAGACTAGCCTGGCTAACGTGGTGAAACCCCGTCTCTACTAAAAAAAAAAAAAAAAAATAGCCGGGCGTGGTTGTGAGCACCTGTAATCCCAGCTACTTGGGAGGCTGAGGCAGGAGAATCTCTTGAACCCAGGAGGCAGAGGTTGCAGTGAGCCGAGATAGCGCCATTGCACTGCAGCCTGAGTGACAAGAGTGAGACTGTCTCAAAAAAAAAGAAAGAATGAATGAAAGAAGGAAGGAAGGAAGGAAGGAAGGAAGGAAGGAAGGAAAAGGAAGGAAGGAAAGAAGGAAGGAAGGAAGGAAGGAAGGAAGGAAGGAAGGAAGGAAGGAAGGAAAATAGGCTTCCTTCGCTTAAAAGATAAAGTTGAAAAACCATTGGGGAATGGTTTAAGACCTTAAAATGTGGAAGCAGGATGGCCTGACTCCTCCCTTTCTTTTCCCAGTGCTTATTGCAAACCTACTATGTGCTGTTCAAGTTTTGGGGACACTGTTCGAGTCCCTGGGACACGGGTGACCTCTATGGATGTGGTCCACAGTGGACCTCTGTGATCAGTTACTCTGAAGGCATGAAACAGGGGGATTCATCCCATCTTTGGGGTTCAAGGAAAGCTTCCAAGAAGAAGCAACATTTGAGTGAGAACCTAAAGGACAAAAGATATTGACTGAGGAGGGCCGGGCGCGGTGGCTCACGCCTGTAATCCCAGCACTTTGGAAGGCCGAGGTGGGCAGATCACGAGGCCAGGAGACCAAGACCATCCTGGCCAACATAGTGAAACCCTGTCTCTACTAAAAATACAAAAATTAGCTGGGCATGGTGGCAGGCACCTGTAGTCCCAGCTATCCGTGAGACTGAAGCAGAAGAATGGCGTGAACCGGAGAGGCGGAGCTTGCAGTGAGCCGAGATTGCGCCACTGCACTCCAACCTGGGCGACAGAGCGAGACTCCGTCTCAAAAGAAAAAAAAAAAAAATTGAGGGGAAGAGAAGCTGCCAGGCACAGAGCATGCGCAAAGGCCCAAAGGTAGGAAGGAGCAGGGCACATTTAAGGAACAAAAAGTCCACTGAACCTGAGGCCCACGGAGGAAGATGAAGTGAAGCTGGAAAGGTGGGTGGGGCCAAATCACAAAGGGTCGCCAGGCCGGAGTGGAGTGCAGTGGCGCGATCTCGGCTCACTGCAACTTCCGCTTCCTGGGTTCGAGCGATTCTCCTGCCTCAGCCTCCGGAGTAGCTGGGACTACAGGCACACGCCACCACACCTGGCTAATTTTTGTATTTTTAGTAGAGACAGGATTTCACTATGTTGGTCAGGATGGTGTCGGTCCCTTGACCTCGTGATCTGCCCGCCTCCACCTCCCAAAATGCTGGGATTACAGGCGTGAGCTACCGCGCCCGGCCACAAAGGATCTTCTTACACTGAGAAGGGTCCAGAATTTCCACCCTGAAAGCACTTAGGGGCAACAGGGGCAGGAGAGGCTAGATACTTGCCTTGAGACTGCATTAACAAAATGCTTTTCACATGGTCAAGAAAACTGGTTTATAATAATCAAGGTGCAGTGGCTCACACCTGCAATCTCTGCACTTTGGGAGGCTGAGGGAGGAGCATCACTTGAACCCAGGAGTTCAAGGCCAGCCTGGGCAACATAGGGAGACCTCGTCTCTACTAAAAACATTTTTTAAAATTAGCTGGACATGGCAGCCGGGCACGGTGGCTCACGCCTGTAATCCCAGCACTTTGAGAGACTGAGGTGGGCGGATCACTTGAAATCAGGAGTTCGAGACCAGCCTGACCAACATGGCGAAACCCCATCTCTACTAAAAATACAAAAATTAGCTGCGTGTGGTGGCAGGCGCCTGTAGTCCCAGCTACTCGGAAGTCTGAGGCAGGGGAACCCCTTACACCCGGGAGGCTGAGGTTGCAGTGATCCGAGACTACACCACTGCACTCCAGCCTGGGCAATAGAGCAAGACCGTGTCTCAGGAAAAAAAAAAAAAAAAAGAGAAAGAAAGAGAGAAAGAGAGAAGGAGAGAAGGAGAGAAGGAGAGGAGAGAAAGAGAGAAGGAGAGAAGGAGAGAAAGAGAGAAAGAGAGAAAGAAAAGGAAAATTGGCCTATAACAAAGAATGGCCAAAACTCCACAAGCTGCCACTGGCACTGCATCTAGGTCTTCGAGGCTGTCCTTCATTGTGTTGGTCCCCAGGAGTGGAGGGTGTTAAGCAATGATGGGAGGAGACTGAATCAGAATTGGATTTGAATCTGAGCCCAGTAGCTGTGTTCATGTCCTTGGGCTGGTAGTGACCGTGGGCTGGTGCCTTCACTTCTCTGTGCCCCTCTGTGCCTCAGTTTCCTCTTGTGTAAAAATGGAGCTCATTCCACCCACCTCACCGTGAGGTTGTGAGGAACGGACGAGATCAAGCTCACAAAGCACTCAACACAGCGCCTGGTCAAAAGTGAGTGTTTGGAGTATCCCCAGCATCCAGCCTTCCTCCGCCTCCCCGCTCACCGCTTCCACCTGTCAGACCGCCGTCACCTCCTGCCTGGACCATTGCAGTCGCCACCTCACTGGGCCCCCAGCTCTCCCACCGTTGCTTCTCATGGTCTGCTCCCCTCATGGGCATCAGAGGAATCCTCCTAAAACCTAAGTCAGGCCACGTCCCTCCTGTGGCTCCATCTCACTTGGAGTAAAAGTTAAGGACCTCGCTGTGGCCTGTGAGCCCCATCACCCCTCACCACCAGCACCCCTCTCTGTCCTCATCTCCTCCCACTCTTCCCCTCTCTCATTCAGCCCCAGGCACAGGGGCCTCCTTAGTCCCTCTGGAAGAGCACAGGCACAGTCGCACCCCAGGGCCTTTGCACTCACTCGTCCTTCACATAGCCACGTGGTTCTGTTCCTTCCTCCATAGTCTGCTGATCATAATAGTTCAGAGCACGGACTCTTCAAGTCTCATCTCTGCCATCTACAAGTGTCCTTGGGTGATTTATTCACCTTTGTTTCCTCATCTGTATGATGGGTTCCTTCATAGGATAAGTGTGAAAATTCAAAGGACTGGTATTTGGAAAGTACCTAGAACAGTGTAGCACCTATCAGGTGCTGCAGAAGTGTGTGATGATGAATAAAGCATGCCACATTCTTAGGAAGAGCTTCCCTGGCCTCCCTTTCTGACACTGCAGCCTCCCACCCTCCCTGACCCCCTTTTCCTGCCTTTTCTTGTGTCATTAGGAGTCCCACCATCTGACATGAAATATACTATCTGTCTTCCCCACCTAGAAGAATGTAGCTAGCTGTGCGAGCTCTTGGCTGAATCACTAAAACTCTTTCGGCCTTATTTGCCTCATTTGCCCACAAATCGGGGAGCTTTGTCTATTTTCTTCTTGGCCATTTCCCTAGACCAGTGCCAGGCACATAGCAGGTGCCCAGTACCTATTTGTTGAATGAATGAATGAGTGAATGAAGATCATTATTTGTATTATTCTCCATACTGCTACTGTGACCCCTGGGGTTTCCTCTGCTCACCCCGTCCAAAGGTGAAGACCCCTCCCCCGCTCACCTCCCTCCACCCTGTGTGCCCCCGCAGAGGAAGGCGAATACTTCCTGAAGGTGCTGATCCCCAGCTACGCGGCGGGCTCCATCATTGGCAAGGGCGGGCAGACCATCGTGCAGCTGCAGAAGGAGACAGGAGCCACCATCAAGCTCTCCAAGTCCAAAGACTTCTACCCTGGTGAGCCCCGGCCCAGGTCTCTGCCCTAGGCCTCCCTGCCCTTCCTCCCTTTCTCCTTTTCTCCCTCCCACCTGGGCCCTAGATAGGGGGAAAGTCTGCCCTAGGGACAGTGACAGTGGTGAGGAGGGGGCCTCCCTTCCCCCTAAGGGGACAGAGCTGCCCCCAGCCGGAGGGGCCTGGCCGAGCAGATGGGGGTGGGGGCAGGGCAAGACAATGGGCCTACTGCATATTCATGAGCTCATTTGCATGATGCGCTGGCAGATGTGTCTTTTCCCACACACCTGCCCCCTCTGGTCAGTT
Source organism: Macaca fascicularis (assembly GCF_037993035.2). NCBI lineage: Eukaryota > Metazoa > Chordata > Mammalia > Primates > Cercopithecidae > Macaca > Macaca fascicularis. The sequence continues at coordinate 54,060,077 of NC_088393.1, read as the reverse complement.
GGAGGAGCGAGGGTGGGGAGAGAGGCAGGTGTCAGGGCGTCCCTCCGGGCCTGGGGGCCAGCCAGCCGTGTTCCACAAATGTGCCCCCCCGCTTTGGATTTCTGTCACCCCCTCTTGCCCAGTCTCACTGGTTTTCTCTGTCTCGGTGTCATTCTTTATGTCTCCTTCTCATTCTGTTTCCGATTTCCCATCTCTTGCTCCCCTCCGCCTCCCTCTGTCTCTTGCCCCTCTATCTGCCTCTGTCTGTCCATCTCTCTGGTTCTGTTTGGATATCCCCCATCTCTTGTCCTGTTCATCTGTCCTCTGCTTTCTCTGTCCCTCCCCTCCTCTTCTCCTTTTGTCTTCCTGTCTCTCTCCCCATCCTTTCCTTCCCTCCACCTCTCATAGCCTCACGTTTTTCCTTTCCTCTTGTCTCTCTGAACTCTGTTCAATCATCCATTCAACCAATATCTACTAGCCCCCTCTCACTGGGGTCCTCCTCTGCTGGTGTCACCCATTTCTTTCTGCCTCTGGTTGTCTGTCTCTCCCTTCCTGTGTCTCTTTTTTTTTTTTTTTTTTTTTTTTGTTCCTAAGTCTCATCTCCCTCCTGGTTTTTTCTTCCCTTCCTCCAAACCCAGTCCCTTTTCTGCCTCTCCTCCTGCTCCATCTTTCTCCCCAACCATACATTTTCCAAGCCCCCTCCACTCTCTATTCCCTCCAAAATCTCTCACCCCTCCCTATCTCCCTCCCAAGACTAATGCCCGACAAGCATCGACATCTAGGATTCCAGGGAAGGCTTCCTGAACTGCATCTTTGGTCCAGTGCTGGTTCTAGTTCATCCTTAATCCCCTTGGATTTTTTAGGTCAAACACCAGAGCTGGAGCCCAGGGTCAGTACACGCTCATTTTCTCTCTCTCTCTCTCTCTCTGTCTCTCTTTCTCTCTCTCTCTCTTCCCCCTCCATCCTCTCCTCTCTCCTCTCTCCTATCTTTCCCTCTCTCCTCCCTCTCTCTCCTCCTCTCTCTTTCTCTCTCTGCTCTCTCTCTCTTCTCTCCTCTTCTCTCTCTCTCCACCATCCACCCTGCCCCCAGCCTCCCATCTCACTAAGCAGCTTTGGCGAGAGGTTTAGAGAAAAATCGAGTGAACCAGGCACACCTCCTCCTTTTCTCTTCCTCCCTGGCCCAGTTTTCCCCACTCCCCTGTAGCCCACAAGGTATGGATAAGACCTCTGTTCGGAATGTTCCTCCGAGGACACTTGGTTCCTTGCTCCTGGGTCACATTCTGTGCCACGAGACATGTCGTCCCCTCCCAACCCAATGACACACCCCACAGGCCAGGCAGCTGGGAAACCCAGAAGGCAGAAGAGACCTTGGTCCTACCAGGTCAAACAGTATTCAGACAAGCAACAGGAGCCAGCGTCTCTCCTCAGCCCCTGGACATGTGGTCAGCCCCCATCCCCACTCCTGGCATGCAACTTCCAGATCATACAGCATGAGCCGGCTGCTGACTCAGAGAAGCAGGACACAGCCCCCTGTGTCCTAGTCCTGTCCCCAGGACTTCCCAGAACCCCACAGGAATGCAGGAAATGGAAAAGCTACTGCAGGAGACAAAAAACATTTCCCTCCACTCCTGGCTGGACACCCTATCATTCATTCATTCACTCATTCATTCAACACACATTCTCTGAGCACTTCCTCTATGCCAGCCCTGTGCTGGACAGAAATGGGGACAATAGCAGTGGTTGAAATGTCCCAACCTTGCTTCCTTGGTTCTCATATCCCAGCCAGGGAGGCAGACATCACATCAGTGATGACCCAGAGTGGTCAGGGCTGGGACAGGGAAGTCCAGAGGTTGGTGGTTGGAGCCCAGGTGGCACAAAGGACCCAGCCCAGGGAGGTCAGGAAGAGCTTCCTGGAAGAGACGACCAGAGCAGTAGAGAAGAATGAGCGAGGTAAAGTGCAGGCAAGTGTGCCCAGGAAGACAAAATGGCATACTCAGAGGCTACTGAGCAGTTTGGTCAGTGTAGCCAAAGCAGAGAGAACATGTGAGAAATGACAGTGGAGAAACTGAAAGGGCACTCTGGGCCTAGTACGTTCGCATGCACAAGCACACACACACTCACACACTCACACTCTCACAGGCACACTCACACACAGTCTCACACGCTCACACCCTCACACACATGCTTACAGTCACACTGACATGCTCACACCCTCACACACATGCTTACACTCACACTGACATGCTCACACCCTCACACACATGCTTACACTCACACTGACATGCTCACACCCTCACACTCACACACCCCCACACACACTTACACAGTCACAATGCTCACACTCACACTCTTTCACACAGACACGCTTACGCACTCTCCCACTGTCACACATGCTTACACACACTCACATTCTCACACACTCGCACACACCCCACTCTCACACACACGCTTACACACTCATTCACACACACCTCACACACATCCTTACACTCACACTGTCATGCTCACACACAACCCCACACACACGCTTACACACACAGTCACAATGCTCACACTCACATACACACGATTACACACACTCCCACTGTCACACATGCTTACACACACTCATTCACACACACTTTGCTCACACACACTTCGCTCACATACACCCCCCACTCACACACACGCTTACACACACAGTCACACATGCTCACACACTCATTCACATTCACACACTCACATACACTCACACACACGCTCTCACACACTCACACACACTCACACACTCACACACACTGCACTTGCGTTTCTACTACACGAAGTAAAAACCTACCCAGCACTTAACCCCAAGGGAAGGGCAGAACACACAAAGAACCTCCCCTCCTTTGTGATGGATCTCAAAGCCCTAGATTCAATCCATCCAGGTCATACATACATGGAGCAACTGAAATGCAAAAAAAGGCAGGTACCTGCCCAAGGGCCACACACACTCCCTTGCGTCAGCCCAGATCCACCCTGGGGATTCTTTTTTTTTTTTTTTTCTTTGAGACAGAGTCTTGCTCTGTCACCAGGCTGGAGTGCAGTGGCACAATCTCGGCTTACTGCAACCCCCGCCTCCTGGGTCCAAGCGAGTCCCCTGCCTCAGCCTCCCGAGTAGCTGGGACTACAGGCACGCGCCACTACGCCCAACTCATTTTTTAAATTTTATTTTAATAGAGACAGGGTTTCACCATGTTGGCCAGGATGATCTTGATCTCCTGACCTCGTGATCCACCCACCTCGGCCTCCCAAAGTGCTGGGATTACAGGCTTGAGCCACCACCACCGGCCACCCTAAGGATTCTAAAATGCTGTCTGATGTTGAAAATCTGCTTGAAACTTTAGACCCTAACTGCTGAAGAAAAGCATAGACACACACACTTTTTATTATTTCTTTATTTATATTGAGACAGGGTCTTGCTCTGTTGCCCAGGCTGGAGTGCAGTGGCACGATCGTGGCTCGCTGCAACCTCAGCCTCCTGGGCTCAGGTAATTCTCCCACCTCAGCCTCCTGAGTAACTGGAAATACAGGTGTGCACCACCAGGCCCAGCTACTTTTTTTTTCTTTTTTTGAGACAGAGATTCACTCTTGTTGCCCAGGCTGGAGTGCAATGGTGCGATCTCGGCTCACTGCAACCTCCACCTCCCCGGTTCAAGTGATTCTCCTGCCTCAGCCTCCCAAGTAGCTGGGATCACAGGCGTCCGTTACTATGCCCAGCTAATTTTTTGTATTTTTAGTAGATATGGGGTTTCACCATGTTAGCAGGCTGGTCTCGGACTCCAGACCTCAGGTGATCCACCCGCCTCAGCCTCCCAAAATGCTGGGATTACAGGCATGAGCTGCCACACCCGGCCTGTATATATTTTTTTGTAGAGACAGGGTCTCGCTATATTGCCCAGGCTGAACTCCTGAGTTCAAGCCCTCCATCCGCCTTGGCCTCCTAAAGTGATGGGATTGCAGGCATGAGCCACTGTGCCTCACCACACACACTTTGAAAAACATGTTTATGGTTTTATAACACACTTCCATCAAAGTGCAAAGTCTTGAACGACTACTTAATATATTCATCTACTTTTAATATCAAAAATACAAAAACAAAACTGTCATCATTTTATGCCTCCCTCCAAGACACACACATAGAGCTGATCACTCCATACACACCAAATTTAGCAGAATGCAGAGACTCTGAAGCCAGACACCTGGGTTCAAAACTCCGAACATCCACTACCACCGTCTAAGAGAACTTGAACAAATCTTGAGCCTTCTCTATGCCTCAGTGTCCTTAGCAGGGAATCAGGGACAATCAATAATGATATTGCCTACTTCATATATTAAGTGAACACGTATGTATAAAGTACTTTGGTCAAGCATGATGGCTCACATCTGTAATCCCAACACTTTGGGAGACCGAGGCGGGTGGATCACTTGAGGCCGGCCTGGCCAACATGACGAAATCCCATCTCTACAAAAAATGCAAAACTTAGACAGGCGTGGTGGCACATGCCTGTAATCCCAGCTACTCAGGAGGCTCAGTCATGAGAATCACTTGAACTGGGAGGCAGAGGTTGCGGTGATCCGAGATCGCACCACTGCACTCCAGCCTGGGTGACAGAGCAAGACTCTTGTCTCAGAAAAAACAAAACAAAACAAAACAGTGCTTAGAATGGTGCCTGACACTTGGGTTGTATAAGGGTCAGCTGTTATTATTAGACACTCTTTGGGGGCTTAACCAACCCCCCAAAAAGCCCCTGTGGGCCACCTTGTAAGAACTACAAGGGGATGGGAGGTCAAGGACTTCCTGAGTTTGAAGGAAGCTTCACAGAGATGCAAACCCTCGGCCTGCTCTTCCTGGGGCATCCACCTCCCCCTACCCCGCCCCCTAGTTCCCACCCCAACCCACACCCTTTCCTATTTACACCAGACGGAGGCAGACTGCAGGCTGACTCACCCTTGGCTCAGACCAAGCCATTGTTCTGGGGCTGGGGAGGGTAGTAAGAGTGAGGAACATGGCCCAAAGCGGGTGGGGGATGTCAGCTACACAAGTGACCCACAGACAGTGGCGCCCAGACACATGGTGAGGCTAGCCTGCCAGACTGGGAAGTAGCAATCGAGGAGTCAGGGTCATGGCACCAGCGTGCTGCACTGAAGTGCTTGCTGGACACTGACGCACACCCCAGGTATCCCAGACACACAGGTACACAGCCACACGGCGCCTGGCACACACTCAAGACCTCTTTTTTTTTTTTTTTTCTTTTGAGACAGAGTCTCGCCCTTTTGCCAGGCTGGAGTGCAGCAGTGTGATCTCTGCTCACTGCAACCTCCGCCTCCCAGCTTCAAGCGATTCTCCTGCGTCAGCCTCCCATGTAGCTGGGACTACAGGCGTGTGCCACCACGCCCATCTAATTTTTGTATTTTTAGTAGAGACGGGGTTTCACCATGTTGCCCAGGATGGTCTCCATCTCTTGACCTCATGATCCGCCCACCTCAGCCTCCCAAAGTGCTGGGATTACAAGCGTGAGCCACCGTGCCCAGCCACACTCAAGACCTTTTACATTCTCAGAGGCAGAACCCCCTTCAAGGAGAGAGAGAGACACACTCACACTCCACACATCACACACATCCCGGCTCACCCAGGCACGCAGATTCTCACACTGACCAGTCAAGTTTTCTTTGTCTCACTGTAATTCACATGCTGAGACACACACACATACACAAACACACCAGTCATCCAAAAAGTCCCACAAACTGACACCTGAGTCTGTCTGTCTTGCTGTCTCCTTCTCAGGTTCACACATGCCAGTCATAGGGTCTTTCCTGTCTCCAATACATATATATATACACACACTGGTCATCCAAATAGTCTTAGAAACATCCAGAAGTGTGTGTCTCTTTCACTTTCACAAACACACATACACACACAGATGCAGACACACATGCCATCCAGTCTCAAAGTGGTATATATTCATTGTACAGCCTCGATCCCACTTTGTGAGATTCTTTTGTTTCCTTCTCTCGAACTCTCACACACACTCAGCTCTGTCTCACAAAGAGTCTATGTAACCTTGATCATCAAAGCGACACCAAAGTCTGGCCCACACACGAGGGCACACACGAACATCTTCACCAGAATCACTGTGTCACATAGTCTGTTCATAAGGCAGTCTCTGCACTTTGTCTTCTACAAACACAGATTAGGGTCATCTAGTCAGTCCTGCTCAAGTACACACACACACACACACACACACACACCCCACTCACCAAACAGCCTCGCAGACACACACGCTGGTCACAGTGTCACCCAGAGTCTCTTTCACACATATATCCCAACACCCCCCAAGTTTCTCTCTTCCCCGTGCCCCCACTCCCCAACACTCTCATGCAGAAATGAGAAGGATGCCCAGGACAGAGCCACAGCCAGTATCTGGAGAATCTCCAGGAAAGACAGCCATCCACCTCCCTCCCCAATTCCTTGGTCCCCACTCCTCCACGAGTAGCCTTTGACCCACCCTGCTCTCCCCTGTCCACACCCCTGCCCTCCCCCACCCCTCAGCCCTCCATCTGGTGGGTTCAGACAGGCCCTCAGGCCTCTCCTCTGCCTCCCCCATCCCCCAGCTCTTCCCCCATCCTCTCCAAAAAGCCCAGAGGCCGACGCTGCAGGCTTTCAGGGGTTGCCATGACAACAGGGCCTCGTCCCTCGTCCCCCTGGGGGTGGGCTGAGGACCCGGCCAGCCAGACCGATAAGGGGGTTCCAGTTACTGTGGCAACCGTTGCAGGCCTGAGCTCTCTGCTTCCAGAAGGGGAGGAGGGTGGAGTGAGTGAATGGTTGCCAAAGCAACCAGGGAACCGCAAGAACTGAGAAGAGGCAGCTGAGCCCTGTCTCCCCTGCCCAGGGCTGCTGTGGGCATCGCAAAACACTTAAGCATCATTCTTCCATCCCTAGAGGTTGTTTTAGGGGAGGGAGATGAAGTGCAGATTATAAAGCAGGATTCCACTAATTCTCCCAGCTACCTGTCATGGCCTAGGGGCCCATGCCTGCTCCCCCAGGCTCACTGTGTGATCAGTCAAATCCACTCTCTGGACCTCAGCTTTCCTCTTCCATTAAATGGGGCCTGTCTCTCAGGAATGTCCCTATTCCTGTCTCATGAGTGTGCCCTCTCTCTCCCTTGCTCAACAGGAACCACAGAGCGGGTATGCCTAGTACAGGGCACAGCAGAGGCCTTGAATGCTGTGCACAGCTTTATTGCCGAGAAGGTCCGAGAAATCCCACAAGCGATGACCAAGCCTGAGGTGGTCAACATCCTTCAACCCCAAACCACGATGAACCCCGACAGAGCCAAGCAGGTCAGCTGGGGCAGAGACTGGGTTGCTGTAAAGCTGGTGACATTCACGAAGAAACATTCCTCCCACATCACTACATTACTGTGAGGTTCAATGGGACAAAGCTGATAAAAATCTCATCAGTCAAAGACCACATGGTAGTGGTTAGTATTATTCTTAGGGAGTCAGCTCTAATAGTATAGAAAGGACTCCAGACCATTTGGAGCGGGCTTGATTCCAGAGAGGGAGTGAACGTCTGGGAGAATGTGGCACGATTCCCTAATGTTCAATCCTTCCTAGGATTCTCTAGTTCCTCTTCTCCCTTCCACCTCATCCCATTGTCTCTCCGAACGACCTGCCTCCCACTTCCTGTTATCGCCGGAAGTGACCTCAGTGACGGTTCAGTCACATCCAGAAGAGTTTACAAATAGTCTGTCATCCTCCTTCCCTCCATAATTAACGTATGGAGGTAGGGGTGGTGTTTCATTAGCGAGAGCAGATGTGGGTCCCTCTCCTACACAGCCCTCTCCAGGAAGGAATGGAAAGGGGCGGGCAGCGCTCCTCTGTTGCCTCAGTTAGGGGAAGCGGTGGCATAGGGGCGTGGCAGGGAGTGGCCAATCGCTTCCCGGGCCTCTCCGGTTGCCATGACGACGGTGCGCACCGGGCAGGTGAGCTCCCCTCGAAGCTGCGGGCCGCGCGGCCCGGACCCGGAAGTGGGTAAGGGAACGGGAACGCAGAGCTGGCTCCCGTTTTCTCTCCCGTCCCCACTCCCCTATGCATGCGTACTCCGTGCAATGGGGCGAGAACCCCTGGGCTGGGAGGGCCCTTTGCGAGGGATAGTCAATGTCTACCAAAAGGCAAAGACAGGAGAGAGGGCGTCGGTAAAAGAAATCTGGAATTCTTGGGTCCTGTCGTTGCCCTCAGGTGGGGCAGAGCACAGGCCTGAGTTCCCCTAAGCTCCTGTGGAAACGGTGGGCGGAGAAGCCTGGAGGAGCGCTGCAGGGTGGAGCGCTCCCAAAAAAGACAGCGGGGCTTGGGGTGTGGAGCGCGGCCGCTGTCCTTGGTGCTGAAGCGACTCCACTCCTCGCTCCCCGCCAGGTTTCTCCCGAATCCCTTCCCACCAGCAGGGCACAGGTTATTCACAGTTTACAGGGAGGCGAGCGCATTGCCTCTTCCCTCCGCCTTGGTCGTGGCCACAAGGGACTCAGGGTTCATCAAGAGTTTGTGAATGTTGCAAGGAAAATGGGGTCAGCACCATCTGTGCCTGAGCCTTCTACCGCCTCCCCCTAATCCACAGGAGCTCTGAGACAGTGGAGTCGAAAGGTTATAGAACCAGGATTTATTCTCTGCCGTATTACTCGCGTGTTCCAAAGACTGAGAGAGATCATAGCTGAAGACTCAGGCTCTGGGCTCTGTTGTTGAGTTGAATCCTTCTCCGTACAGTACTTACATCCTATGTGACCTTGAGCAAGTGACTTTGATTTATCCAAGCCTCATTTTTCTCACCTGTAAGATGACATTCATTATGATGCTTCCTTAAGGGTGATGGTTAGTGTTCGTTGATGTTTGAAAAGCACGTAGCTTGTGTGTATAACGCATAGAAAATTAGCCCCCGAAATGTTCTCTGTTGTTATTGTGGGATTTTTGAGTCAGGAAACAGGTCTACTTCTTTTCTGCCTTGAACTTGCCGTGTTACTCAGAGCCCCTTTCCTTGTGTAGGCCTCAGTTTCTCTTTTATTACAGTACAGCAGCTGGGCCAAACCAGGGATTATAAATTAAATAACTAAAGTATTGAAAAGGGGAACAAAAGACTTGAGGGTTGCTGCTCTCTGGAGAGGGTATGCCATCTTTGGAGGGAGAAGCTGCCACTCAACTCCACCGAATTCTTGCACTTTGGGAACATGGACCTAGTGCTACCACATCTTCCAAATTTTTCAAAAGAAGCCATACATTTTTTAGATCAACTGACTTAAAAATGTTGACTCTGGTTTTTTTATTATTATTATTTAATATATATTTGTCTGAGACAGAGTCGCACTCTGTCACCCAGGCTGGAGTGCAGTGGTATGATCTAGGCTCACTGGAGCCTCGACCTCCCAGGCTCAAGTGATCCTCCTACCTCAGCCCACTGAATAGCTGGGACTACTGGTGAACATGAGCACGCCTGGCTAATTTTTTTTTTATTTTTTTAATTTTTTTGAGACAGAGTTTTGCTCTTGTTGCCCAGGATGGAGTGCAATGGCATGGTCTCAGCTCACTGCAACCTCCACCTCCTGGGTTCTAGTGATTCTCCTGCCTTGGCCTCCCAAGTAGCTGGGATTACAGGCGCCCGTTACCACGCCTGGCTAATTTTTTGTATTTTTAGTAGAGGTGGGGTTTCACCATATTGGCCAGGCCGGTCTCGAATTCCTGACCTCAGGTGATCTGCCTTCCTTGGCCTCCCAAAGTGCTGGGATTACAGGCATGAGCCACCGTGCCCGGCCCCTGGCTTATTTTTGTATTTTTTGTAGAGACAGGGTTTCACCATGTTGCCTAGGCTGGTCTCAAACTCCTGAACTCAAGCAATCTACCTGCCTCAGCCTCCCAAAGTGCTGGGATTATAGGCCTGAGCCATTGCGCCAGGCCAACTCTGTTTTTAAAACACTATGAAGGTCAAAAAAATATATATGGCTGTAGACTGACTGGGGTCTGAGGATCACCAGATTGCCACCTCTGGGTTATACCAGTGGCTCTCACCCCTAGCTGATATCTGAATCATCTGGGTAGCTTAAAATGCAGATTCATGGGTCCTAGGAACCGCTGAATCAATATTTCTGGTAAGGCTTAGGAATCTGAGCATAAACTCTGGCCTTGGATCAGATCCTGACTCTACTGCTCATTACCCGTGAAAGAACTTGTGCAAGTTCTTTCTTTGTGCCTCCATTTCCCAATCTAGAAAATGGGGTAATAATAACACCTATCTTAGGGTTGTGGTGGAACCTAGATAAGTTACGATATTAAACTGTTAGCTGTTGATGCTGCTTTTGTTGTTCTTGTTGTTGGTGGTAGTAGTAGTAATAGTAGTAACAGTAGCAGTAGTAGTATTTGCAAATTTCCATGGGCTTGCAAATCACTGGGGCAGATGGTCTCTGGTCCTTCTGGCTCTAAAACTTCAACAGTTCTATGGCTCTGTGATTCCAAGATTCTAAGCATGTATTATCTGAGATTCTACTGTTCTAATGTCCTGGGATTCCAAGATTCTATGAGTCTGCATCTGCAGATCTTTCTAAGATGCTGTGGTTCTACAATTCAGGGTCTATGATGAAGGCAGCTGCCATTGTCTTAGCGCTTCCCATGTGCCAGGCACTGGGCATCACTTTAGTCATTGAATGTTTCCAATAACAGGCCGGGAGCAGTGGCTCACGCCTGTAATTCCAACACTTTGAAAGGCCGAGACGGTGGATCACCTGAGGTCAGGAGCTCGAGACCAGCATGGCCAACATGGCAGAACCCCATCTCTACTAAAAATACAAAAAATTAGCCAGGCATGGTGGTGTACGCCTGTAGTCTCAGCTATTCTGGAGGCTGAGGCAGGAGAATCGCTTGAACTCAGGAGGTGGAGGTTGCAATGAGCCAAGATCATGCCACTGCACTCCAACCTGGGTGACAGAGCAAGACTCTGTCAAAATAAAAAAAAAAAAGGGCCGGGCACGGTGGCTCAAGCCTGTAATTCCAGCACTTTGGGAGGCCGAGACAGGCGGATCACGCGGTCAGGAGATCGAGACCATCCTGGCTAACACGGTGAAACCCCGTCTCTACTAAAAAAAAATACAAAAAAACTAGCCTGGCGTGGTGGCGGGCACCTGTAGTCCCAGCTACTCGGGAGGCTGAGGCAGGAGAATGGCATAAACTCGGGAGACGGAGCTTGCAGTGAGCTGAGATCCGGCCACTGCACTCCAGCCTGGGCGACAGAGCGAGACTCTGTCTCAAAGAAAAAAAAAAAAAAGAAGAAGAAGATTTCCAATAATAATATAAGGTAGGTGTGGTTATGCTAATACTGAAGATGAGGAAGGTAAGGCACAGAGAGGTGAAGGCATGTGCCTAAGCTCAGACAGTTACTAAATAATAAACTAGGAGGCTGGACGTAGTAGCTTATGCCTGTAATCCCAGCACCTTGGGAGGCTGACGTGGGCGGATTACTTGAGGCCAGGAGTTCAAGATCAGCCTGGCCAAAATAGTGAAACCCCATCTCTACTAAAAATACAAAAATTAGCCAGGCACAGTGGCAGGCGCCTATAATCCTAGCCACTGCAGAGGCTGAGGCAGGAGAATCGCTTGAACCTGAGAGGCAGAGATTGCAGTGAGCCAAGATCACACCACTGCACTCCAGCCTGGCTGACAGAGCAAGACTTTGTCTCAAAAAAAACAAAAACACCCTAGGATTTGGATCTTGCCATGTTGTAAAAACAGCAACCTTGTTGACTGGGTGACTACCAGAGAGCACGCTGCCAGTGTCTCACTGAATATTTGCACAGATCATATGGATCAGGAATAGTATGCCCATTTTACAGATGTGGAAAAGGAGGCTCTGAGAAGTAAAGGGACTTTCATAGGCCACCAGCTAGGAGGTGGAAGAAGTAGGAATTTTCTTAAAACCTAACTTTATTTTTCTCACATGATTAACCCCTGGTCCTCAAACCTTTTCTCGGCCAATCTATCCTTCCTTCACTGCTCTAAAATACTGCATCACAGACTAAATACCACTCCTGGTTCTGGTTGTGAACATGCTGTTCCATCTTCTTGATTTGTCAGGTTGTTTGTTTTTCCTGGTGATTTTTTTTGTTTTTGAAATAACAGCTCTTTGAGCTATAATTCACATACTATAAACTTTACTGTTTAGAAGTGTACAGTTTAGTAGTTTTGTTGTATGTTCACAGAGTTGTACATCAACTGCCATCTAATTCCAGAACATTTTCATCATGCCAAAAAGAAACCCTGTGCCCATGAGCAGTCACTCACCATTCCCCCAGACCCCAGTCTCAACCTCTTCCAGCCACTAATCTACTTTTGGTCTGTGGACCTGCCTATTCTGGATCTTTTATATAAACAGAATCGTATAACATATGGTCTTTTGTGTCTGACTTTTTTCACTTAACGTAATACTTTCGAGGTTTATCTATATTGTAGCATGTGTCAAAACTTTACTCCTTTTTATAGCCAAATAATGTTTCATTGTATGGATAGACCACATTTTGCTTGTCTGTTCATCAGTTGATAGACATTTGGGTTGTTTCTCGTTTTTAGCTATGATGAATAATGCTTCTGAACATTCATGTACAAGTCTTTTTGTAGATATGTATTTCTAGCTCTCTTGGGTAGATGCCTAGGGTGGAATTGTTGGGACATATGATGAATCTATGTTCAACTTTTTGAAGAATTGCCAGACTATTTTCCGTAATAGCTGTACCACAGATGTGGGATTTAAATCCAGCTCCATCCATAGGGATAACAATGACAATAATCATTTCTTTCTTTCTTTCTTTTTTTTTTTTTTTTTTTTTTTGAGATGAAGTCTCGCTCTGTCACCCAGACTGGAGTGCAGTGGCGCGATCTCGGCTCGCGATCTCAGCTCACTGCAAGCTCCATCTCCCGGGTTCACGCCATTCTGCTGCCTCAGCCTCCCGAGTAGCTGGGACTACAGGCACCCGCCACCACGCCCAGCTCATGTTTTTGTAATTTTAGTAGAGATGGTGTTTCACCGTGTTAGCCAGGATGGTCTTGATCTCCTAACCTCGTGATCCACCCACCTCAGCCTCCCAAAGTGCTGGGATTACAGGCGTGAGCCACTGTGCCCGGCCAACAATAATCATTTCTCGAGTGCTTCTATGGACTTATATTAATTGCACATTACTTACATGATGCCCTGTGCTTGGCACATAGTAGGTGCTCAGCACATGTTACTTATTTGAATGAATAGATGATGACTTCGCCCACAGGGCCAAGCAGAAACATGATGACTGAGGTGTAATCTGCCCATATTAGCAGTTGTGAGTCACCTGAAGGGCACTCACACTCAGTTCCAGCTACTTGTGGTCATGCTTGGATTTCAAGCTCACCATTGCATGCATAAGCTCAATTAAGCCTCATAATAGTCCTATGGAGGAGGTCTGAATATCCCTGTTTTACAGATGAGAAAACTGAGTCTCAAAGAGGTTAGGCCCCTTGCCCAGCATCAGACAGGGAGCCAAGATTTAAACCCGAGCAGGTGACTCTAGAGTCCAAGGCAGCTTTTCAGGGATTTATATGCACAGACTACAGATGGGTACCCTGGCTAGTACATTGCATTGTTTCTTCTACACAGTGGTTCTTAGACATTTTGAAGAGGTTGCCAACATTTAAAAACTAGGATGCTGGCCGGGGGGCGGTGGCTCAGGCCTGTAATCCTAGTACTTTGGGAGGCTGAGACAGTCAGATCACGAGGTCAGGGGTTCGAGACCAGCCTGGCCAGCATGGTAAAACCCCGTCTCTGCTAAAAGTACAAAAATTAGCCAGGCATGGTGATGGGTGCCTGTAATCCCAGCTACCGAGGAGGTTGAGGCAGAAGAATCGCTTGAAACTGGAAAGCGGAGGTTGCAGTGAGCTGAGATCGCGCCACTGCACTCTAGCCTGGGCGAAAGAGCGAAACTTCATCTCAAAAAAAAAAAAAAGCTAGGATGCTTCACGTTTTACAAATCAGCATTTCCAACTCATCTAGAAATGCCCATCAGGCTGAGTTTGACTGCCCAATTGCACAGTACTCTACCACTCCCCACCCCAACCAGGTGACATACACCTGCGGTCTCCACCCATTCCCCTTCCTGCTTAGGCCTGTGGGCATGTCGTCCTTCAGTCTTCATCTATCTATTTATTCGCTCACCCTTTGCTAAGTATGTACTGTGTCCCAGGCACTTTTCTAGGCACTGAGAACCCAGTAGTAATAATACAGGCAAAAATCTCTAATCTCGTGGATTTGAAATTATTTTACAGAAAAACAAAATAAACAAGGAGATAAGTAAAATATAGAGTATGTTAGAGAGTGAAAAATACTATGAAGAAAAATAAGGCAGAGAAGAAGAAAAGGGACTGTTAGAGCATAGATTTTTTTCCTTTTTATTTTGAAAATGTTTAAGGAATAGTCCCTATACATTGCACTTAGATTCACCAGTTGTTAACATTTGTGCATGCATGAACACATGTGCATGCATGTGTGTACCCGCGCGCACACACACACAATTTTTGTCTTGATTTTTTTTTTCTTTTTTTTGAGACAAAGAGTCTTGCTCAGTTGCCAGGCTGGAGTGCAGTGGTGCGATGATCTCGGCTCACTGTAACCTCCACCTCCCAGGTTTAAGCAATTCACTTGCCTCAGCCTCCAGAGTACGCACCAGCACGCTCAGCTAGGCGTGTGCCTCCACGCCTGGCTAATTTTTGTATTTTTCATAGAAATCAGGTTTCACCATGTTAGCCAGGATGGTCTCGATCTCCTGACCTTGTGATCCGCCCGCCATGGCCTCCCAAAGTGCTGGGATTACAGAAGTGAGCCACCGTGCCCCGCCAACCTCATGACTCTTTACTCCTAAGTACTTTAACGTGTATCTTCCAAGGACAGTCTCCTACATTATTGTATTACTATCATCACACCTAAAAACAAAAACAAACAAACAAAAATGCTAATTCTATACTATTGTCTCATTGGAAAGTCCATATTCAAATCGCCCTAAAATATCTTTTATAGCATAGAGGATTTTTCAATCTGAGATTCAGTCAGCATTCATGCTTTGCATTTGATTGTTACACCTCATTAGTCTCTTTTACTCTAAAATAAAGGAAGATTCTTTTTTCTTGTTCACAAGGTCTGGCTCTATCACCCAGGCTGGAGTGCAGTGATGCCATTTTGGCTCACTGCAACCTCCACCTCTTGGGCTCAAGCCATCCTCCCACCTTAGCCTCCCAAATAGCTGGGACTACAGGCATACACCACCACGCTCAGTTAATTTTTGTACTTTTTGTAGAGACGAGGTTTTGCCATGTTGTCCAGGCTGTAGAACTTGTGAGCTCAAGCGATCTGCCCACCTCAGCATCCCAAAGTGCTGGGATTACAGGCATGAGCCACTGCGCCCGGCTTCTTTTTTTTTTTTTTTTTTTTTTTTTTTTGAGATGGAGTCTCGCTTTGTCACCCAGACTACAGTGCAGTGTCATGATCTCGGCTCACTTGAGAATTGCTTGAACCCGGGAGGCGGAGGTTGCAGGGAGCTGAGATGGTGCCACTGCACTCCAGCCTGGGCGACAGAGTGAGACTGTGTCTCAAAAATAAAAATAAAAAATAAAAATAAAATCAGGGAGACTAACAGGAAACAGAGCATGGGGAGCTCTGTCACGGCAACACTGCCTTTCTCCTACAAATATTTTGTGATGTCCACTTGACTCTCTGAAATACTATTCATATTCATATATGCATATATAGACATACCTACACTTGTAAGACTTTTTGACGGCTTTATTGAGATATAATTCACATACATACAACCCACCCATTTAAGGTATACAGCTCTAGGCCCAGTATGGGGGCTCATGCCTGTAATCCCAGCACTTTAGAAGGCCGAGGCAGGAGGATCACTTGAGCCCAGGAGTACTAGGCTGCAGTGAGCTCTGATCACACCACTGCGCTCCAGCCTGGGTATCAGAGCAAGACCCTGTCTATTTAAAAAAAAGAAACATAAAATACATGATAAATAAAGTGTACAGTTCATTGGCTTTTATTATAGTCACATAGTTGTACATCTATTACCACAATCCATTTTGGAACATTTGTATTGCCTTCAAAATAAATCCTAATTTTTTTCTTTCATTTTTTAGAGGCAGGGTCTTGCACTGTCACCCAGGCTGGAGTGTAGTGGCACCTGTCAAAGCTCACTGCAGCCTCAAACTCCTGGGCTCAAGTGATCCCTTAGCCTCCTGAGTAGCTGAGAGTACAGGTGCACACAACTGCATCCAGCTAATGTATTTTTATTTCTTGTAGAGATGGGGTTTCACCATCTTGCCCAGGCTGATCTCTAACTCCTGGGCTCAAGCCATCCTCTGGCCTCTGCCTCCCAAAGTGCTGGGATTACAGGCATGAGCCACCGAGCCTGGCCTCCAAAAGAAATCTTGATCATCTTAGCTATGTCCCCTCGATCCCCCACCTCAGCTCACCCTCTCCCTATCCCCAAGCCACCACAAATCTATTTTCTGTGTCTACAGATTTGCCTATTCTGGACATTTCTGTAAAAGGAATCATACAGTATGTGGTCAACCATCAACACTATCTAATTCCAGAATGTATCTATTACTGCAAAAGAAACCCTATACCTGTAGGCAGTTACCCCCAATCCCCTTCTTCCCATTCCCTGGCAACCACTAATCTACCTTTTTGGCTCTGTGGATCTGCATATTCTGGACATTTATGTAAATGAACTCAGCTGTGGTCTTTTGTAACTGGCTTCTTTCACTTAGCATATTTTTTTCTAGATTCATCCACGCTGTAGCATGTATCAGTACTTTGTTCATTCAATTTATTGCCAAATAATATTCCATTGTATGGATATACCATGTTTTATTTTATCCCATGAGACTTTTTAAAATAAAGAAGGCATAAAAGGAAAGTGATTTGTTATAAAATAAGGTGAATTTTATTTTATTTTTTGTTTCTTTGTTGTTGTTGTTGTTTGCTTTGTTTTGTTTTGTTTTTGAGACAGGGTCTGCTCTGTTGCCCAGGCTGGAGTACAGTGGCACAGTCACAGCTCACTGCAGCCTCAACCTCCTGGGCTCAAGTGATTCTCCCACCTCAGCCTCCCAAGTAGCTGAGACCACAGGCAGATGCCACCACACGTGGCTAATTTTTGTATTTTTACTAGAGACAGGGTTTCATCATGATGTCCAGGCTGGTCTTGAACTCCTGGGCTCAAGTGATTCACCCTGCCACAGCCTCCCAAAGTGCTGGGATTACAGGTGTGAGTCACTGCACCCAGCCAAGGTGAATTTTAATATGTAAATAAATACTCAATCAGGACCACAATGGAAGGAATAATGAATTGGGCAGCTGCTCACACCTAAGCATAGCTAAGTGAGACAACTACAAATGTAAAGTGATCCAGAGTGTAATACTGGAGACTTAAATAATACAAATGCCGTTGCTACTGTTGCCAGGTTTTCAAAAAATGATGAAAACTCTTGTGCAGAGTAAAACAAAGCACAATCCACTCTTGATTTACTGGTAGTTGCATTCCTGGAAATTTCAGTAGCTCTTAAAACCATGCAAACAATACTTGTACTTACGTGTATCATGGGGTTGGGCTCTGAGGTCAGAGATTTTTTTTCTGTTTTGTTTTGTTATTTATTTTAATTATTTATTTATTTTTGAGATAGGGTCTCACTGTGTCAGTTGGGTTCTGGGCTCAGAGACTTTATTTATTTATTTATTTTTGGCATCAGGGTCTCACTATATTGCCCATGTTGAAGTACAGTGGCACAATTACGGCTCACTGCAGCCTATACCTCCCAGGCTCAAGTGATCCTCCCACCTCAGCCTCCTGGGTAGCTGGGACTATAGGCTTGTGCCACCAGGCCAGCTAATGTTTTTAATTTTTTTTTGTAGAGATGGGGTCATGCCATGCTGCCCAGGCAGGTCTACAACTCCTGGGCTCAAGTGATCCTCCCACCTTGGCCTCCTGAGGTGCTGGGATTACAGGCATGAGCCACCATGCCCAGACGTGGGCTCAGAGATTTAAAAACAGGCTCTTCAGGCCGGGCGCGGTGGCTCAAGCCTGTAATCCCAGCACTTTGGGAGGCCGAGACGGGCGGATCACGAGGTCAGGAGATCGAGACCATCCTGGCTAACACGGTGAAACCCCGTCTCTACTAAAAAGTACAAAAAACTAGCCGGGCGAGGTGGCGGGCGCCTGTAGTCCCAGCTACTCGGGAGGCTGAGGCAGGAGAATGGCGTAAACCCGGGAGGCGGAGCTTGCAGTGAGCAGAGATCCGGCCACCGCACTCCAGCCTGGGTGACAGAGCGAGACTCCGTCTCAAAAAAAAAAAAAAAAAAAAAAAAAAAAAAAAAAACCGGCTCTTCATCCACATGAATGTCCAACAGAACCTTCAAAAGTAGTCATATAGTGGCTGGGTGTGGTGGCTCATGCCTGTAATCCCAGCACTTTGGGAGGCTGAGGCGGCTGGATCACTTGAGGCCAGGAGTTCGAGACTGGCCTGGCCAGCATGGTGAAACCCTGTCTCTACTAAAAATACAAAAAATTTAGCTGGGCATGGTGGTGGGTGCCTGTAATCCCAGCTACTAGGTAGGCTGAGGCAGCAGAATCGCTTGAACCCAGGAGTTGGAGCTTGCAGTGTGCCGAGATCGCGCCACGGCATATACCAGCCTGGATGACACAATGAGACTCAGACTCAAAAAAAAAAAAAAAAGTAGACATATAGGGCCTGGGACAGCTCTTCCTTGTGAGGGACTGACTCTCCATTGTGGGGTACAGACACCTATGGTCCTCCCCACTGACAGTCCACATCTCCCCCCAGTCCTTGCAACAACCAAAACTGCCACCTCCACAAATTTCTCAGACACCCCCAGGGCTTAAGGGGACATGGGAAGGATTTTTGAGAGGGAGGAATTTCTATGTAGAAATGCTCTCGGAGGTGCAAAAGGAGATGACTGGTTTTGAAATATCTCCGCAGGAATTAAGATTGATCAGACTTGCAGATGCTTGGACAGATGGGTGGTTGAAGGATGGGCTGCTCTGCAACTGAGAGAGGGGAGGTCACCATATTCAAATGACCAACTTCTTCATTCTGGAGTGTTCCCCTCCCAGGAGTTAGAAGGAGATTGAAAGCTAGGTTCTTGGGTTCCTGATCCATTGTGTGACATCCAAGACATCCACTTACGTCTGCCTTCTCAGACAAAAGCCTTCATGTTATCTTCATTTTACAGATACGACAACTAGATTAGTCCGCTAGGGCTGCCATAACAAAGTGACAGAGACTGGGTGGTCTAAACAACAGGTATTTATATCTCATGACTCTGGAGGCCAGAAGCCCAAGATCAAGCTGTCAGCAGGACTGGTTTCTTCTGAGGCCTCTCTCCTTGACCTTCTTCTCCCTGTGCCTTCACACACTGTTCCCTCTGTGTGCATCTGTGTCCTAATCTCTGCTTATAAGGACACCGGTCAGTAAATTAGGGCCTGCCCTAATAACCCCCTTTTACCTTAATTACCTCTTTAAAGACCCTTTCTCCAAATATAGTCAAATTCTAAAGTACTGGGAGTTACGCCTTCAACATATGAATTTGAAGGGGACACAATTTCAGCCCATAACAGCAGAGAGTTAAACGAGAAGACCATGTCTAGGGGAGCACAATAGATCAGGAAACCAAGAGCCTAGATTTCAGCTCCGTCACTAACTGGGGGGCCTTAGGACAAGTCCTTTCACCTCTTGGGCCTCAAGAGGCTCATCTGTAAAGTAAGAGCTTAATGAAGGCTTTTCGAGGGCTGGAAGTCAGAGTACTTAACACTAAAAGGCATGGGTGGGCCACAGTGCAAGCTTGGAGTGAGCTCCTGGAAAGCCCCATTGGATCAGCCATTAAGCTTTTAGATGCTGGACACAGAGGAGGCACCAAGAGTCCCAGGTACATGGGACAGGGTGGTTGAGGGGCTATTCATTAACCAACTGTTGTGGATATATTTCAGTTTTTTTAAAAAATTAATGTTAGAGGCAAGGTCTTGCTATGTTGCCCAGGCTGGTCTCAAACTCCTGGGCTCAAGTGATCCTCCCACCTCAGCCTGTCAAAGTGCTGGGATTACAGGCCTGAGCTGTTGCACCTGACCTGAAATATTTCAATATGTTTAACAACCAGTTGGACCATACTGGTGCATGTCAAAAGGCCATGCTGGGCCTGATTTTGGACACTGGAGAGGAGAGGTGGGGAATGACCTGAGACTTCGCAGTCTCCAGCCACTGTAAAGACCCTCCCTTCGCCAGCTTGGTGGCTCAGATCTGTAATCCCAACACTTTAGGAGGCTAAGGCAGGAGGATCACTTGCGGTCAGGAGTTCAAGACCAGCCTGGGCAACATAGCAAGGCCCCGTCTCTACATATGTATTTTATATATATGTAATTTTATTTTATTTTGTTTTGAGAAAGGGTCTCCCTCTGTCACCCAGGCTGGAGTGCAATGGCCCGAGCTCAGCTCACTGCATCGTCCACCTCCTGGGTTCAAGCAATTCTCCTACCTCAGCCTCCTGAGTAGCTGGGATTACAGGCATGTGCTAACTAACATACAGCTGACTAACTTTTGGATTTTTATAGAGACGGAGTTTCACCGTGTTAGCCAGGCTAGTTTGCAACTCCTGACCTCAAGTGATCTGCCTGCCTCAGCCCGGCAAAGTGCTGGGAATACAGGCGAGAGCCACCGTGCCCAGCCTAATTTAATTCAATTTAATTTTTTTTTTTTAAGACGAAGTCTTGCTCTGTCACCCAGGCTGGAGTGCAGTGGCCTGATCTCAGCTCACTGCAACCTCTGCTTCCCGGGTTCACGCCATTCTCCGGCCTTAGCCTCCCGAGTAGCTGGGACTACAGGCGCCCTCCATCACGCCCAGTTAATTTTTTGTATTTTTAGTAGAGACAGGGTTTCACCGTGGTCTCAATCTCCTGACCTCGTGATCTGCCCGCCTCGGCCTCCCAAAGTGCTGGGATTACAGGCGTGAGCCACCGCGCCCGGCCTAATTTAATTTAATTTTAAAAAATAAAATTAAAGACCCTCTCTTTTGCTCCCCACGCAGGCCAAGCTGATCGTCCCCAACAGCACGGCGGGCCTGATCATCGGCAAGGGGGGCGCCACGGTGAAAGCCGTGATGGAACAGTCAGGAGCGTGGGTGCAGCTGTCCCAGAAGCCAGAGGGCATCAACCTGCAGGAGCGCGTGGTGACGGTCAGCGGCGAGCCCGAGCAGGTGCACAAGGCTGTGAGCGCCATCGTGCAGAAGGTACAAGAAGACCCCCAGAGCAGCAGCTGCCTCAACATCAGCTACGCCAATGTGGCAGGCCCCGTGGCCAACTCCAATCCCACCGGCTCTCCGTACGCCAGCCCCGCGGATGTGCTGCCAGCCGCGGCCGCAGCGTCGGCCGCCGCTGCCTCCGGCCTGTTGGGCCCCGCCGGGCTGGCTGGCGTGGGAGCCTTTCCCGCCGCGCTGCCCGCCTTCTCAGGCACCGACCTGCTGGCCATCAGCACGGCGCTTAACACGCTGGCCAGTTACGGCTACAACACCAACTCCCTGGGCCTGGGCCTCAACTCGGCCGCAGCCTCCGGCGTCCTGGCTGCCGTGGCCGCCGGGGCCAACCCCGCAGCCGCTGCCGCCGCCAACCTCCTGGCATCCTACGCGGGCGAGGCCGGGGCCGGGCCAGCTGGAGGGGCCGCCCCGCCGCCGCCCCCGCCTCCCGGAGCCCTGGGGTCCTTTGCGTTGGCCGCAGCCGCCAACGGCTACCTCGGGGCCGGGGCGGGTGGCGGGGCGGGCGGAGGGGGCGGTCCGCTGGTGGCCGCTGCAGCCGCGGCCGGTGCGGCCGGGGGCTTCCTGACAGCGGAGAAGCTGGCGGCTGAGAGTGCCAAGGAGCTGGTGGAGATTGCGGTGCCTGAGAACCTGGTGGGAGCCATCCTGGGGAAGGGGGGCAAGACGTTGGTGGAGTACCAGGAGCTGACGGGCGCTCGCATCCAGATCTCCAAGAAGGGCGAGTTCCTGCCAGGCACGCGGAACCGGCGGGTCACCATCACGGGCAGCCCCGCGGCCACGCAAGCCGCTCAATACCTCATCAGTCAGCGGGTCACCTACGAGCAGGGAGTGAGGGCCTCAAACCCCCAGAAAGTGGGATGAGGCCTGTGGTGTGTGCTCCCACCCTTCTCTCTCCTCCCATCTCCTCCTCCTCCCTCTCCTCCTCCCCCCAACTCCTGACCTCAGCTTGGTGTAGTCCTGCTCCTCTTGGGATGGGGCTGGGGTAGGCCCGACTGCACCCTCCCCTTCTGGTAGTCATAGGCAGGATTGAGTGACGGTTGGGAAGGGGGCTCAGAAGCCCCCTCCCCAGCCCGGAACTGACCCCTCCTTCCTCCCTCCCTGTGCTTGGCTGGGCCTGACCCTTCCTGTCCCAGGGCCCAGGTCTGTGTGATATCTGTATATATTGCATTTTGTTGATTTTAATAGAAAACAAAGCGTTATTTTCTCTTTCTTTCCCTCCTTTTTTTTTTTCTTTTTTTTTTTTTGGTAAGGATTTTTCCCCCTTTATAAGTTTTTGTTTCCATATGGGAGGAGGGGAGGGAGCCTCTGGGTCATCCAGAATAAGGGGCTTCCCCAAAACACAATACCCCACCTCTCTGCTTTCAGTTCTAGATCTGAGGGAAGCCATGGGAGTAGAGGTAGCAGAGGCGTCTGAGCTGAAATGGGGCATTTGGAGCAGGGACCCCAGAGTTCCCAGATCTTCTCAGCTACTCTCCTCCCACTGGAGCTGTCCCTCTAGGTGGGAATGTTCACTCTTTTGTTGTCAGGTTGTATGGGGGGCAGGGACGGTGCTGCTGGGAAGGATGCCAGCTCTGGGATTGGGCCAGTCCTGTGGGCAAGACTCGCAAGAGGCTGGATCAACTTGGTGTGGTATCTCTGATGGTTTAGAGTAATGGCAATGAGGGCCTCTGTTGTGATGTCACTGAGTACTTTCTGGGGTGCTTCTGGGCGCTTCTTATGATGTCACAGGAAGCAGTTCCCCAGAGGTTACTTCCTGTGAACGTAAGAGAGCAGGTACTTCCTGTGATGTCTCAATGAGTTCTTCCTTGAAGGTCACTTTGGTGATATCATGGGAAGATGTACTTCTGGTGGTGCCTAGAGGTCACTTCCTGTGATGTCATTAGACTGAAGCATGTACTTCCTGTATTGGACAGTGACCAGTCTCTGACCTGCCTTCTCCCTCCACACCCTTCTTTGGTGGGTGTTGGCCTGGGGGTCTTCCTAGGAAGAGAATAAGGCATGGGACTTGGATCCAATCTGGAGAACTCTAAGGGAAAAAAAACCAATATTGTCAGGGTCATCTCCATTCAAACACGTCAAGTCTGCGAACTCGCCCTGGAGGGAGGGGTGGGAGATGGACCTAGTGCAAACTACTGTTAAAGACCTCCCTTCCCACCCCTGCCTTTTGTGTGCATGCCTGTGTCTGCGTGGCTTTGTTTCGTTGAATTGGGTGAGCCAAATGTGTGGTGGCTCTGTCAGGCCAGTGTGGCCCGGTGTAGAGTTCAGTGAGCCATGGAAGGGTCCCTTGGACCAGAATGCTTTGTGTGGTCTGATAGGTTAGATTGGTTTGGTGGCTTCCAGCAAGCTGGCATGCTTTAGTGATGTCTGATGGATCAGAATGTTTTGGTGTGCTCACCAGGGGCTCTGGAGAACTAGAAGGTTCTGATGGAGTCTGACAAGCCAGGCGGCCTTGAGAGTTGGTTTGGGAGTGGCTCCCTGAGTACTGTGGCTGTGGTCAGCTCTAAGGACCTGTTGGCAGACTGAGATTTCAGGGCCTGACAACCCTATAGACTAGGATAGCTAAGACCTCCCTTTACCCCCACCCATCTCCCCCTCCTCCTTGGAGACCACCTCCACTTTCTCCAACCCAAAGCAGGGCGCCCAGTGCCCTGGTTCCATCATCAGCATCTCTGGGGGAGGGGCGCCCCATGCCCACCCTCTCCCCCATTTGTCCCCCTCCTAGGTCTTCCAGACCCTTCTCCTCTCTATGGCTTTGGGGGAAATCCAGCCTCCTTGTCTCTCTCCTAAAAAAGGAGGGAAGAAAAGCCACAGAGACAATTCTTGCCCCTAAAGCCTAGGAGATCCCTCTCCCTTGCTAGAGAGCCACCCCCAAATCAAAATGTGAAAATCCCTAGAAAGCAATAGCCTTCGAGGTACCTTGCACTGAATTTCCCACCCCGGCCCTTCCACCCAATGGGAGGCTGTAACTTGGGCACTGGGGTGACTTTTTCCATGCCCTTGTCATCTCCAGGGTGAGGGGCAGGCCCCACTTCCCCCTCCCCATCCCCCACTTCCCCTTGTTGTTGCCCCACCCTTAATCTCCAGACTGAACCCAGATGGAGATCTGAGTGCCAAAACAATTCTTGATGTAACTTTGTACATATCTTCTACTACCGTTGGGGGCTCTTGGGGTTAGAGGTGGGGGCGGCATTGCTCCCCTCCACCTCTCAAAAGACCTTACAGTATTTCACAGTATCTCTACCCGCACGCGAGTATTACAGTATCTAGCTGGAATATCCCTCTACAGCCCCCCAGGCCCCTATGAGGAGAGGAAGGAGCCAGGGAGAGGTGAAGTAAGGTCTGGGAGTGGGGAGGTGGGATCTGAATGGGCTCATTTGCATATCATTTGCATCCTCTGCTTGGCAGCCACTTTCTACAAACCTATTCGCTGGAGTCTGGGTCCCAATCAGCCGGGTCCAGGACTCCTCTCACACAGACACATCTCTGGAGGCTGGGCCTCCTGCAAAGTGTTTGCTTGGAATGTCTGTGTAACAACCCCTCCCTATTCATATTTCTTGGGGACCCCCTACCCAGCCAGCCAGGGCGATCTGAAAGGTATAGTTTGCTAGCTCAGTGAGCTAGTTCGCTCACCATGTTGGTGAGTGGAGAGCCACACACCTTTCCCCATCTTACCCTGGGAAACTCACTCTACCATCTTTGACATCTCTTGAAAGTCTCTTCTGCAATCTGACCTCAATCTTTTGTGCTGCGGTTTGTCCAGAGGGGACACAGATGTGGGGCCAGGGATGGGGGTTATTGAAAAACCCATCACCTCTTTTTTTTTCTTTGTCTCCCTATTAGCCAATCCGATCTCAGAGTCTCTGAGTGACCTCCTTGCACCCTTCTCTTCAGCACCAAGTAGGTGCTTAATAAGTGTTTGCTGCATTGAATTGTCTCCCGATTCCTTCTCATTTGCCCTCTAGCTTCCCATACCTTCTCCAAGCGTCTTCCCCCCTTTCTTTGTCTGGCTCCCTATGACTTTCTTTTTTTTTCTTCTGTGTGGTTCCCATTGTTTTCTGTCCTGTCTCTATCTTAGTCTCTGTCTGTCTTCCTCCTCTCCTCAAATGTCTCAACTCTCTCTCCCCAATTTCCCCATTTAAAAAAAAAAAAAAAAAAAGTGCCAAACTTCCTTGGAACTGAGCCGCTTTGTGGGGAGAGGACCTTGGATAGAGGGGAGGAAATTGGACCATTTCTCTTTGAGGAGGTCCCTAAGAGGCATTGAAAAAGTGTGGACATGGGGCTAAATTGGGTCCCCCTTCCAAAGCCCCCCCACCCTGAGTTTTTCTTAGAATCTTTGTAAGAAAAAAAAAAAAGACAGAAAAAAGCTCTCCTTTTCAGCTTGCCCCTATCCTTTTGGATCCCCCCAAATTCCACCAGCCAAGGAGAATCCCACTTGCCAACTTCCTGGCAAATCTATGGAAACCGGGGAGAAGGAGACAAGCTCAGCTCCCCCTCTTCTAGCCCAAGGGGCGGTACCAACTGGATTCCAGAGAAGGACCTCAAAGCACCTATGAGAAGAGGGGGTTCAGTGTGCCAAATTAACCTCCGTCATCCCCCATCTCAGGGGGCTCTGAGCCAACCTGCCCAGCCAACTTCTGCCCTGTCCCAGCCATCTCTACATGGGCAAGGAGGCTTCACTGCAATAATTATTAGGGGTGGTGATCAGAAGGCAATGGCTTTGCCATTTCTATCAGCCCTAACACCTACCCTGGACTTGTAGGTGGGAATTATGGGTATCCCAAGTGGATCTTGATAAAAGCCGACCTATAGAGGGTTGGGGACCTCTACTTGGAAAAGTAGGGTGCAGCTTATCTCCAAGGTGTATTTCCTCTCTCCTCTGGACCACCAAATCCTTCAGTATTCCCTCGTTCTGTTTCTCCTCCCTGTTCCTCCATCCCACATCCTCCTCCTTACTTGGTTTTGATTGGTGGCCAATTGTTTGGAAAATGAGAGGAGTCCCCCTGAATGGATGATTGCTGTTTCAGGACCGGGATTCGAGGCTGTGATAGACTGTGCAGTGGCAAAAGTATTAACAAGAGTGGCTATGAGGATGGCAGTTGGGGCGTCCAGGCTGCTGACTGAGTGCACGCCTGTCGGGACAGCCAGCCAGGCCTTCGAAGGCACCTGCCCCCGAAGGGGGTCTGGAACTCGGGCTGGCTGTCTTGAAAGCCTGGACTGGATGTCACGATGGGGAGAACAGGATCGCGATACCGAAGTTGGGGCACAGGTGGGCCAGGGACGCTGGTTTGCTGGGGTGACAACACCCAGCCCTGCTATCGTGATCCCTTTGCACTGTGGTCAGCTGTCTCCACGCTGTGGTTGGAGAGGGTTTCTCTCTGGGCGCTGCTGCTCGTGTGTATGGTCCGTCTTAGTGTCCCCTTCAAGTTGCATTGGAGATTGCTGGGTGGCAGGGAGGGAAATGGGAAAAGAAGCTGCGGGCTCATGGTGGTGAAGACTGCTGGTTTTAATCCCTTCTCAACCAGTCCAGGACACTTGTCTCCCAGAGATAACTGGGGGGGACTGCCTAACCCCCCTCCCCCACCCCTTTCCCTACCCCACCTTTCCCCCCAAAACCACCAACCTCTCATCTTCTAAGTGACTCCATCACCACCGGCCACCGGGACCTGCGGCCTCATTGCTCCAGCCCGCCCCACTCGACCGTCAGACTCGCTCATCGAACTCTTTTTGATTAACCCTTTCTGTGTTCATCCCACGGAAAACTGTGTGTCCGGCAGCGGGGAGGGGGGAGGCTAGGGGCAGTTGCTACCTTTCCTCCATTTCCTCCCACCACCCATGCCTCCCCACCCGCACCCCATCCCATGCCCCACCCCCATCCCTCACCCCTAGGGTCTGCCCCACCCTGGGGATTGAGATCCTCTATAATATCTATGCTGTTTGGCTTTGTCCCTTTAAAAGGCGGGTCCAGGGGCGTGGCCTCCCTCAAATGGAGTGCTCACTCTGACCCCCTCCTTCCTGTGCCCCCCACACACTCCCCACGCCTTCATTGTAAATAGTCACTTTTGTACTGGGTTTGAGCCAGGGGACGTGGGGAGTCATTTTTTTTTTCTTTATGTTGGCATCTCAGGCCACTGGAGGCATGGCCCACATCCCGGGTCGATTTGGGAGAATCTTAAGGTGTGTCCTCTCACCTGCCCCCATCGCTAAGGATTTCAAGCTATCAGTATTACTCTAGAGGGATGGGGTGCATAAATTTCCCGGCAGGGAGGTGGGAGAGGTGTGGAAAGGTGTAGTCTGGCAGGATGTCTCCGTTTTCCCCTTCTGTGAAATGGATTCATCCTCCAATATTCCTGAGGAGCCTCCGTGAGATAACGGTGGAGTCAGAGGAGCTAGAACCTCTCTTCCCACTTCTCTGTTGGAGACAGGGTAGGAGAAGAATGCGGGGCAGGGGAGGCTGTAGGGCCATCTTTGGAGAACCGATTGCTAAATCCTTCTTAGGACCTTAAGGTAGCCTCCTCTCCAGGCTTGTTCTCCCTCTTGGAAGATGGGGAGGACTGGAGGACCTCTAAGGTCCCCTTGGTTCTCCCCAGTCCTTAGATTAAAAGGCCCAGGCCCCAGGCTGCCCCCTGCCTGCTGTCCCACTCCTTCATTCCGTTTCTTGGAATGTGGCCATGCCTCCAGTGCCTCCATTCAACCCCCTCTAACTGATTCCTTCCATCCTCTGCGACCAGAGACGCCGCCCGCCTCCTCCCCACCACCTCCAGAAGCTCCTGGCTGGGGCGCACTGCCGTCTCCTCCCACTCCCCACATTGCCATGCCTGGGCCACGCCCTCCCCACCCACTCACCCACCCCCAGTGTCCGTTGTGTGACCTAGTGCACCATGTATTAGCTTCCATGGCCCCCACCCCAGACCCCACCACACCCCCTTTCCCCACCCCACCCCCTTTCCCCACCCCTTCCCCCTCGGCGACTTCACCTTTTTTTGCCGCGATAAACGCCATCTCAGCATCTGTGTCTAATGTTGTCTTTTTTGCTTGACATCACACACTCCTTCTTAACCCATCCCCTTCCCTCTCCCTCCTCCCTGCACCTCCACCCTCATCCTAAATTCTTTCCCCCTTTCCCCCAGGGCTCTGGACATTTAGGGGAAGAGGGTGGGGGGACCCCTGAGGATGGTCCCAGATGGGGGAGCTGGGGAGGGAGGACTATTGTCTCTGGACAGTGTGAGCATTCGGAGCAGCTGTGCTTGAGAGAAGCAGGTGCTCAAGTTTAGCTTCCAGGGGCCAGGCGCGGTGGCTCACGCCTGTAATCCCAGCACTTTGGGAGGCCGAGGTGGGCAGATCACCAGAGCTCAGGAGTTCGAGACCAGCCTGGCCAACATGGTGAAACCCAGTCTCTACTAAAATACAAAAAAATTAGCTAGGCATGGTGGCACATGCCTGTAGTCCCAGCTACTTGGGAGCCCGAGGCAGGAGAATTGCTTGAACCTGGGAGGCAGAAGTTGCAGTGAGCCAAGATCACACCATCGCACTCCAGCCTGGGCAACAAAGCAAGACCGTCTCAAAAAAAAAAAAAAAAATTAGCTTCCAGGGCCTCAGTGTCCAGTCAGGAGAACCGACACCACCACCACCACCACACACACATACACACACAGCCACAGTCCCACAGACAGGCTCTTGGACACACATCTCCACACACAGCCCTGCAAATACACAACACCAGGTAGAATCAGGCCAAGGTCGAGGTTTTCAAGTCGGGTGAGCTACGGGTTTAGATCCCAGTGCTGCTGTGTTACCCTCAGTCCTTTGTTCCTCTGAGCCTTCATGTCCCCATCTGTAAAATGGGGATTTTTTAAATTGTTATTTCTACATCATATGGCTTATGCTTGGATCAATACACTATTCACTTTTTTAAAATGATTACTGAAGACCTATGATGCATAAGGCACTGTTCTAGGTGCTGAAGATAAAGCAATGAACAAAACAGACGCAGGTATCTCTGGCTTTTTGGAGCATATAGTCTACTGGAATTGGGAAGTTCTTCTTAACACAAAACCTGACACATGGGACTAAAGTGAATTCAGAGGTTGCAGACCATCGGCCAACAGGCAGGTGCGGTACCCATAATTTCATTTGACCCGAACAGTGTTTGGTGGGATTGTTGCCAGCATTTAAACATTGGGAGACTTCTGAAAACATGGGTTTCAAGACCCTCTTGAGAAATGCCATGTGATAGCTTCGATTGCAGTTGCCACCTGCCCACAATGGGCTGGCCTGGGGCAGCCACTCCCACTCACCCAGGGCAGAGAGGCTTAGCCCCTTCCTGACCTGCACTGCTCATTTATGTCACATGCCTAGGTTCTGGACGTTTGCAACCCCTGAGCAAATATTTAAAAATTACTAGCCTGGCCGGGTGCGGTGGCTCACATCTGTAATCCCAGCACTATGGGAGGCTAAGGCCGGCGGATCATGAGGTCAGGAGTTCGAGACTAGCCTAGCCAACGTGGTGAAACCATGTCTCTACTAAAAATACAAAAACTAGGCCAGGCGCGGTGGCTCAAGCCTGTAATCCCAGCACTTTGGGAGGCCGAGACGGGCGGGTCACGAGGTCAGGAGATCGAGACCATCCTGGCTAACACTGTGAAACCCCGTCTCAACTAAAAAATACAAAAAACTAGCCGGGCGAGGTGGCGGGCGCCTGTAGTCCCAGCTACTCTGGAGGCTGAGGCAGGAGAGTGGCGTAAACCCGGGAGGCGGAGCTTGCAGTGAGCTGAGATCCGGCCACTGCACTCCAGCCTGGGCGACAGAGCGAGACTCCGTCTCAAAAAAAAAAAAAAAAATACAAAAACTAGCTGGACATGGTGGCAAGCAGCTGTAATCCCAGCTACTCAGAACACTGAGGCAGGAGAATCACTGGAACCCGGGAAGCGGAGACTGCAGTGAGCCAAGAATACACCACTGCACACCAGCTTGGGCAACAAAGCGAGACTCCGTCTCATTAAAAAAAAAAAAAAAAAAAAAAAAAAAATGGCCGGGCGCGGTGGCTCAAGCCTGTAATCCCAGCACTTTGGGAGGCCGAGACGGGCGGATCACGAGGTCAGGAGATCGAGACCATCCTGGCTAACACGGTGAAACCTCGTCTCTACTAAAAAAATACAAAAAACTAGCCGGGCGAGGTGGCGGGCGCCTGTAGTCCCAGCTACTCAGGAGGCTGAGACAGGAGAATGGCCCGAACCCGGGAGGCGGAGCTTGCAGTGAGCTGAGATCCGGCCACTGCACTCCAGCCTGGGCGACAGAGCGAGACTCCGTCTCAAAAAAAAAAAAAAAAATTAGCCTGGCCAGACATGGTGGCTCATACCTGTAATCCCAGCACTTTGGGAAGCCATGACAGGAGAATTGCTTGAGCCAGGAGAATCACTTGAGCCCAGGAGTTTGAGACTCTGTCTCAAAAAACTTAAAAATTAACCAGGTGTGGTGGTACATGCCTATAGTCCCAGCTACTTGGGAGGCTGAGGCAGGAGGATCACTTGAGCCTGAGAGGTCGAGGCTGCAGTGAGCTGTGATTGCACCACTGCACTCCAGGCTGGGCAATAGAGCAAGACCCTGCCTCAAAAAAAAAAAAAAAAAGATAAGTAATTGCCTTACATTTTGGAGGTGTCAGAGATGCAGCTTGGCAGATGACAGAGAAACAAAAGAGACCAAGACCAAGGAGGCAGGGTGGGGTGAGGCCAGATGCTTGGATTCTGATGTGACCCAAGGCACTTCGCTTCCTATCCCTGGCTCCCAATCTCCACATCTGGAAAACGCCCTAGAAAACTGTACTTGCCTTCTGGAATATTCCAGAAGGATTCTACATGTGACTCACCCCTTCAGTATCTCACATAGGGAAAATGCTCAGCACATTGTAGTCACCAGAGACCCCCTCCAGCTGATAAAAATAACAATAACAGGACTCCAGAGAAGGACAAGCCCAACAGAGGGGGATGGAAGGAGAAGGGGGACTCAGGCTAGGATAAAGTAAGCAAGAGCCATAGGGATGAAGAGAACAAGGGCAGACGTGCAGATGAGGCTCCAGCTGCTGTAGGTGTGTCCATCCACTCATTCATTCATTCATTCATTCAACAGGTATTTATTGAACACCTACTGTGTTCTGGGCCTAGGGATATGGTGATGCCCAGGACACATCACTGTTCTTGTATTTACAGCCCACGGGCCATATCCCTCACTCTCAGCACGTCGTAGGTGCCCAAAAGTCTACCATCCCATGAGCCACAGGCGCCTCTGGTACTGGCCTGTGACCCTCAAACATTGCCAAGCCAGACTGTTTTCAGGAAGAGTAAAGGAATTTGCCACCAAGAAGCTAGGAAGTTGGAAAGGATTTGGAAGGAGAGGGCGGGTGTTTCTGTTCTGCTGTGTGGCTTTGGAAAACCCTCATGACCTCTCTGGCCCAGGAAACGGAAAGGAAAGGAGATGAAGTCAGGATGAAGGTGAGTAATGGGAGATTCCTAGCTCCCTCAAAGCCCCCAAACCTTCTTCTCTGGGTGGGGGTGAATGGGGCGTAGAGAGATTTGCAAAGGTGGGGGATCTGAGTGAGAAGAGAGATGAAGAAAGAAGACAGAGAAGTTGCCTGGAGCAGAGAGACAGTCCTAGAAAGAGGGCTAGGAAGGGGGAAGGAGGGAGGAAGAGGCCTAGGCAGGGACCTGGTGGGGGTGTCTCAAGAGAGGTCTCTACACATCAGAGGGGCCAGGTCATTAAGAGAGGAAGGGGAGGCCAGGCGCGGTGGCTCATGCCTGTAATCCCAGCACTTTGGGAGGCAGAGGTGGGAGAATCTCGTGAGCCCAGGAGTTTGAGGCCAGCCTGGGCAACATGACGAAACCCTGTTTCTACAAAAAACACAAAAGTTAGCCAGGTGTGATGGCACATGCCTGTAGTCCCAGCTCCTTTGGAGGCTGAGGTGGCACGATCACTTGATCCCTGGAGGCAGAGATTGCAGTGAGATCACACCACTGCACTCCAGCCTGGGTAACAGAGGAAGACCCTGTCTCACACAAAAATAAAAAACAGACGAAGGAGAATAGAGAAGGTGGAGATGGACTAGAAGAGAGGAAGAGGCAGACACACACAAATAGAAAATGAGAAAGAAACAGAAACTGGAAAGTGATGGAGATAAGGTTGCCAAGGTTTAGCAAATAAAAATACTGTGTGTCCAGTGGCATTTGAATTTCAGATTAAAAGAAGAAGTTTTTAGGCCAGGCGTGGTGGCTCACACCTATAATCCCAGCAATTTGGGAGGCCGAGGTGGGCAGATCACCTGAGGTCAGGAGTTTGAGACCAGCCTGGCCAACATGATGAAACCTCCATCTCTACTAAAAATACAAAAATTAGCCAGGCGTAGTGTCTCATGCCTGTAGTTCCAGCTACTTGGGAGGCTGAGGCAGGAGAATCGTTTGAACCCAGGAAGCAGAGGTTGCAGTGAGCCGAGATCACACCACGTCACTCCAGCCTGGGTGACAGAGTGAAACTCCATCTCAAAAAAAAAAAAAAGTGTAAAAATGTCCCATGCAATATTTGGGCAATAAGTATGCTACAATATGAATTGTTGCTTATCTAAAATTCAAATGAAAGTGGGCATCCTGTATTTTACCTGGCAACCTTAGGTGGAAGAAAGCAAAAAGAAATCTCGGGGGCAACACAAAAAAAGCCAGAATTGGTTAAAGGAGCCAGAGCGTCCACCATCTGGAATCCCAACTGGGGCATGCCCAACTTACTGCCCGTAACTCCTGTATCCCTTTCCTCTCTGCCCTTCTGTCACCCCTCTCTGTCCCTCTGTGCCCCCCATCCCTCTGTCCCCTCTCTCTGTTCCTCCAGCCTCCCTCCTTCTGTCCCTCTGCCCCCACTCTGTCCCTCTGTCTCCCCATCCCTGTCTCCCTCTCTATATTCATCCTCCCTCTCTCTGTCCTCCTGTCCTCCTCCTCTGTCCCTCCTCTCTGTCCCTCTGTCCCCCATCTGTCTCCCCTCTGTCCCCTCTCTCAGCCCCTGGATCCCTCCCTCTCTATGCCCCTAGTTTCTCTACTATGTCCCTCAGTCTCCCCTTTCTCTGCCTCACACTCTCCCTGCTTTCTGTCCCTACGTTTCCCTCTCTTTTTCCCTTGGTGTCCCTGTTTTGCAGTCCTTCTGTCCCTCCTGCCACCCCCAACTCCTCTTAGTTCCTCAGTCAGTCACTACTACTCCTGGAATCTGCCTCACGCATTAAAACCGGTTGAGTCACTGTTCTCACTCCTACCAAGCTGTCAAGTGGGGGCTGGTTTTGGGGGGACAAGGCCTGAAGGGCAAGTGATGGAGAATGGGAAACACTTTCAGGGGCACTACCCCCTCCGCAGTCAGAGCTGACGAAGCTTTGGGCTGGGAATAGGCGCTGGGACAAAGAGACGTTCTGCCAGACAAATGCTCGCTCCCATCTGCCACTGAACTCAGAGTCTGGCAAGTCAGAGATCTCTCCAAAGTCCCCTGTATTCTCCTGCTTTCAACTGCCATGCCTTCAGAGAAGTCTGTTCTCTAAAGAGGCCTCTTGGGCCGGGAGCGGTGGCTCACACCTGTAATCCCGGCACTTTGGGATGCCAAGGCGGGTGGATCACTTGAGGTCAGGAGTTCGAGACCAGCCTGGCCAACATGGCGAAATCCCGTCTCTACTAATAATACAAAAATTAGCCAGGCGTGGTGGCAGACGCTTGTAATCCCAGCTACTCGGGAGGCTGAGGCAGGAGAATCGCAGGTGGAAGTTGCAGTGAGGGAAGATTGCACCACTGCACTCCAGCCTGGGAGACAGAGCTAGAGTCCATCTCAAAATAAATAAATAAATAAATAAATAACAATGTAAAATGAGGCCTCTCAACCAACACCTTCACGCCAGCATTCTGGTGAGGTCTCTGTGTCCCTGTTTCTGGCCCACCTGCCCTTGCCTCTCACTCCTCTCTGCCCGTTACCTTCTGTATTTCTTTTTTATTCTTTTTTTTTTTTTTTGAGACGGAGTCTCACTCTGTCGCCCAGGCTGGAGTGCAGGGGCCGGATCTCAGCTCACTGCAAGCTCCGCCTCCCGGGTTCACGCCATTCTCCTGCCTCAGCCTCCCGAGTAGCTGGGACTACAGGCACCCGCCACCTCGCCCGGCTAGTTTTTTGTAGTTTTAGTAGAGACGGGGTTTCACTGTGTTCACCAGGATGGTCTCGATCTCCTGACCTCGTGATCCACCCGTCTTGGCCTCCCAAAGTGCTGGGATTACAGGCTTGAGCCACCGCGCCCGGCCACCTTCTGTATTTCTCTGAGTGTCTGTCTAACCAGGTCTTCCTCCTCCCATTGATTTTTTTTTTCCCCTGCATCTCCATCCCACCTCTGCAGAATTGTCTTTCTCCTTGTCTCTTCGGAGGGATGGGGTCTCTGTGTGTCTCCCTGAATCACTTTCCCTGTGTCTGGCCGTGTCTGCATCTATTTCTCCGTCACCCATTGTTGCCCAGAGGCAGCAAACAGAATTCACTTGGGACAGTGTAAGCAAAAAGGACTTATTAAGGGACACATAGCCTCTCAGAAGAAACAGAATCCAGCTGAGCCTCCAGGGTACTTTCAAATCCAGCGCCCAGAAAGGGGCGCCCAGGAATTGCTGCTCCTCCTGCGCGATCAGGAAAGCCGGCAGCCGGCTCCGCCACCGCAGCGTCTCGCAGGAATCTGCACTGGCCTGCGGGCTGCCTCTCGCTCAGCTTACTTCGGTAAGAAATTCAAGCTTCCCGCGGAGGCACCTGATTGGTGGAACCTAACCTTCGACCACAGGCGCAGCCACAAGGCATTCTGGGAAATGTAGTTTTGAGCCCTCCAGCCGCTGCAGTTGCAGGAAGGTGCACTAGGAGAATGGAATAGATGTTGAGAGAGGCCACACTTTCTCCCCGTGGTTGCACGCCCTCTCTCTCTGTCCATCTCTGTTTTTATGTGCATGTATATCTCACTTGCTGACTTTATGTGTGTTCTGTCTCCTTGGTTTGTTTTTTTTTCACTCTCCAGGTTTGTTTTTGTTTTTGTTTAGTTTGAGACAGAATCTCGCTCTGTCACCCAGGCTGGGGTGCAATGGCGCGATCTTGGCTCAGTGCAACCTCCGCCTCCCGAGTTCAAGTGATTCTTCTGCCTCAGCCTCCCAAGTAGCTGGGACTACAGGCACCCACCACCATGCCCAGTTAATTTTTGTATTTTTAGTAGAGATGGGGTTTTTGCCATGTTTGCCAGGCTGGTCTCGAACTCCTGACCTGAGGTGATCCATCTGCCTCGGTCTCCCAAAGTCCTGGAATTACAGGCGAGCCACGGTGCCTGGCCCCCAAACTCCAGTTTTATTTCAGTTATTCCATCTCTATGGCCTTCTCTGTCCTTTTTCTTGGTCACCACCTGTATGACCAGTGCCGATTCTCATAGCCCCCTGCCTCACCATTATCCTCATCCTCAGTTCCAACCTTACTATCGAGGATTTCCCTCTTGACCTTCACCTCATTTTCAGCTGAACCAGAGACTCAGAGCCCCAAGGAAGAAGAGGAGGGAGAGGGAAGATATGGGTGTCCCCTAGTTCCACAGACAAGCCAGGAACAGGACCCATGCTTTGGCATTTATCAGCTGCTCTCCCTGCAGGTGGAAAGATCTAGCACCTCCAGGTAGGCAACGTGAACCAAAAGAGACGGGTGAGTTACTGGCTAGAGTTGGAGCGGTCACAGGGGTGAATTACGGTTTCGGTTAGGAGCAGAGTAGGACCCTCAGTTGGCTAGTAGTAATTGACCACTCAGCTTTACTCTCCAGAAACCTGTGGCCCTCTTGACCCCATTCCCTCTTCACTGTTCTTTCTCTTAACCAGTGAGCTTCCAACTGTATGGAAATGGGAGCTGCATCCTTCTCAGGAAGTACCTAGTCATTTAAAATGCATATATTTATTGGCCGGGCTCGGTGGCCCATGCCTGTAATCCCAACATTTTGGGAGGCCAAGGCTGGTGGATCACAAGGTCAGGAGTTCAAGACCAGCCTGGCCAAGATGGCGAAACCCTGTCTCTACTGAAAATACAGAAATTAGCTGGACGCGGTGGCAGGCACCGGTAATCCCAGCTACTCGGGAAGCTGAGGCAGGAGAATCACTTGAACCCAGGAGGTGGAGGTTGCAGTGAGCCGAGATTCCTCCACTGCACTCCAACCTGGGTGACAGAATGAGACTCCGTCTCAAAAAAAAAAAAAAAAAAGTTACTAAGCACCTACCATGGGCCAAGGACTATTCTAAACACTGAGGGTTCACCAGAAAACAAAAGAAAACAAATTTCCCTATCCCAGGGAGTTGATACGGTACTGGGGAAAAGAAACAATAGCCAAAATAAATGAATAAATTATACAGTACACTAGATGACTAATATATGTTATGAAGAAAAATAAGGTAGAGAAGGAAAATTGAAAGTACTGGAAGAGGGCCGGGCGCGGTGGCTCAAGCCTGTAATCCCAGCACTTTGGGAGGCCGAGACGGGCGGATCACGAGGTCAGGAATTCGAGACCATCCTGGCTAACCCGGTGAAACCCCGTCTCTACTAAAAAATACAAAAAACTAGCCGGGCGAGGCGGCGGGCGCCTGTAGTCCCAGCTACTCGGGAGGCTGAGGCAGGAGAATGGCGTGAACCGGGGAGGCGGGGCTTGCAGTGAGCTGAGATCCGGCCACTGCACTCCAGCCTGGGCGACAGAGTGAGACTCCGTCTCAAAAAAAAAAAAAAAAAAAAAAAAGAAAGTACTGGAAGAGGGGACACTGCAGCTTCCAATAAAGTACACAGGAAAGGCTGCACTGAAAATGTGATATGTGAGTAAAGACCTAGAGGAAGAGCAGGGCTGGGCGCGGTGGCTCACGCCTGTAATCCCAGCACTTTGGGAGGCCCAGGCGGGTGGATCACCTGAGATCAGGAGTTTGAGACCAGCCTGGCCAACATGGCGAAAACCCTGTCTCTACTGAAAATACAAAAAAAGGCCGGGCGCGGTGGCTCACGCCTGTAATCCCAGCGCTTTGGGAGGCCGAGACAGGCAGATCACGAGGTCAGGAGATTGAGACCATCCTGGCTAACACGGTGAAACCCCATCTCTACTAAAATACAAAAAAAATTAGCCGGGCCAGGTGGCGGGTGCCTGTAGTCCCAGCTACTCGGGAGGCTGAGGCAGGAGAATGGCGTAAACCTGGGAGGCGGAGCTTGCAGTGAGCCGAGATCGCGCCACTGCACTCCAGCCTGGGTGACAGAGCGAGACTCCGTCTCAGAAAAAAAAAAAAAAAAAAAGAAAATACAAAAAAAATTAGCCGGACATGGTGGCAGGCGCCTGTAATCTCAGCTACCCAAAAGACTGAGGCAGAAGAATCTCTTGAACCCAGGAGGCGGAGGCTGCAGTGAGCCGAGACAACGCCATTGCACTCCAGCCTGGGCGACAAGAGTGAGACTTCGTCTCAAAAAATAAATAAATAGGCCGGGCGCGGTGGCTCAAGCCTGTAATCCCAGCACTTTGGGAGGCCGAGGCGGGTGGATCACGAGGTCAGGAGATCGAGACTATCCTGGCTAACATGGTGAAACCCCGTCTCTACTAAAAATACAAAAAACTAGCCGGGCGTGGTGGCGGGCGCCTGTAGTCTCAGCTACTTGGGAGGCTGAGGCGGGAGAATGGCGTGAACCCGGGAGGCGGAGCTTGCAGTGAGCCGAGATCACGCCACTGCACTCCAGCCTGGGAGACACAGCGAGACTCCGTCTCAAAAAATAAATAAATAAATAAATAAATAAATAAATAAAAATGTTTAAAAATTAGCCAGGTTTGGTGGCAGGTGCCTGTAGTCCCAGGTACTCAGGAGGCTGAGACACAAGAATTGCTTGAGCCTGGGAGGCGGAGGTTGCAGGGAACCAAGATTGTGCCACTGCACTCCAGCCTAGGTGACAGAGTAAGACTCTGTCTCAAAAAAAAAAAAAAAAAAAAAGATTCATTAGATTCAGGTAGAGATGACAACTAGCCTTGGTGTTTGGATTATGCCCATGGTCAAGGTTAGGGTCAAGTATGAGATCAGGGTAAAAACTGGGTGTAGAGTTAAGACTCTGGCTATAGCTAGAATCGAAGTCAAGGCTAGGATTATAGCCAAAAATTAGGGCTATGTTTACATCTAAGACTGGACTGGGATTATAGCTGAGATCACGGTCAGGGTGAGCCTCCAGTCAGGTCCAGGGTTAAGGTGTAGGCTTGGGGTATAACAGGGCCATGATCATCAGACTTAGCATCAGGGTAACAGTCATTAGAGATAGAATTAGGCCACGATTGGAATCATGGGTAAGAACAAGCCATAGGTTTAAGGTTGGGGACAGCGTTGGGGTTAAGGACAGTCAGAATTTATAACAGAGTTAGGGTTAGAGATATAGCTGAGGTCAGAGTCAGGTTAGGCCAAAGGTAGAATTAAGACTGGGACTGGGGGCCGGGCACGGTGGCTCACGCCTGTAATCCCTGCACTTTGGGAGGCCGAGGCGGGCGGATCACGAGGTCAGGAGATCGAGACCATCCTGGCTAACACCGTGAAACCCCGTCTCTACTAAAATACAAAAAATTAGCCGGGCGCGGTGGTGGGCGCCTGTAGTCCCAGCTACTCGGGAGGCTGAGGCAGAATGGCGCGAACCTGGGAGGCGGAGCTTGCAGTGAGCCGAGATGGTGCCACTGCACTCCAGCCTGGGCGACAGAGTGAAGACTCGGCCTCAAAAAAAAAAAAAAAAAAAAGACTGGGACTGGGGTAGGATGACTTTAAGCATTGATCCAGCTTTTGGCAGGGTGTGGGCTGAAGTAAGGTTGTGACTTAGTTAGGACTAATGTAGGCTGGAGATGGATGTGAGTTGAAGGTTCAGAAATGTGATTCTTGAAGGCCGGGCACGGTGGCTCACGCTTGTAATCTCAACACTTTGGGAGGCCGATGGGGGCAGCTCAATTGAGGTCAGTAGTTCAAGACTAGCCTGGCCAACATGGTGAAACCCCAGCTCTACTAAAATTAGCTGGGAGTGGTGGCACTCACCTATAGTCCCAGCTACTCAGGAGGCTGAGGCAGGAGAATTGCTTGAACCCAGGAGGTGGAGGTTGCAGTGAGCTGAGAACACGCCACTGCACCCCAGCCTGGGCAACAGAGTGGTGGCTCATGCCTGTAATCCCAGCACTTTGGGAGGCTGAGGTGGGCAGATCACCTCAGGTCGGGAGTTCAAGACTATCCTGACCAACATGGAGAAACTCTGTCTCTACTAAAAATACAAAATTCACTGGGCATGGTGGCACATGCCTGTAATCCCAGCTACTCGGGAGGCTGAGGCAGGAGAATCGCTTCAACCCAGGAGGCAGAGGTTGCGGTGAGCTGAGATCGTGCCATTGCACTCCAGCCTGGGCAACAAGAGCGAAACTCCATCTCAAAAAAAAAAAAAAGCAGAGAGGGAGAGAGAAACAGACCCAGAGGCAGAGACAGACACCAAGAAGGGGTGGAATAGATACCCCAAGGGTTTCGGGGCAGAGTCCCCGAGAGAGAAGAAAATGAACCAAAAATTGAGAAATCTGTGAGGGGTGACTGAAGCCCCCTCCTCGTCCTCACCCTGAGCCATCCTTCCCCTCTCTCTTCATTTAATGAAGCCTGACCACCCTATTATTAGTAATACCTGTTCATTTGCTGTTTTTAATAGATGAAGTGTCATTGTCTCATTGTCTCATTTTCTGTTTCTTTTCCTCATTTTTTTTTCTTTTTATGTTTCTATCCTAAAGACAAGGGGAGGAAGCCTATCCAACTCTGACCTACCCCTCATTTACAAACACGGGCAGGCTGGGCGCGGTGGCTCACGCCCGTAATCCGAGCACTTTGGGAGGCGGAGTGGGGTGGATCACGTGAAGTCAGAAGTTCGAGACCAGCCTGGCCACCATGGCGAAATCCTGTGTCTACTAAAAATACGAAAATTAAGCCGGTGGGGTGGCGGGCGCCTGTAATCCCAGCTACTCCGGGAGGCTGAGGCGTAAGAATCGCTTGAACCCGGGAGGCGGAGGCTGCAATGAGCCAGGTTGCGTTGCTGCACTCCAGCCTGGGCGACAGAGCGAAACTCTGCCTCAAAAAAAAAACAACAACAACAAAACAAACAAACAAAAAAAACACCTAACCCTTTCCTCCCTTACCATAGATCTCAGGGCGTGGGTAGAAATTTGAGGATGAAGGTAGCAGACAAGTGGCCTTTGGTGAGGAGTGTCCCCACAGTGCCCCCAGGTGGGGGCACTTGGCTCTTTTCTCCCCACCAGAGGGTCGATCTCTGGAGATGCTTTTGAGAGGGGATAGGGCTGGGCAGAGGTCTCTGGGTCACGTGACCCTCGAGTCTTCAGCCTCCCCCCACCACTCCCACCCATCATCGCCCCTGGGATTCATGTGTCCCAGGTTTGGGAGGTACTTCGCCAATCCCCCCCATGCCAAGACCTTTCTAGGAGCGAACAAAGTCTCCGAGACTGACATCCCTCCACAGTCTGGTGACCGGTCAACACCTAGGCCATTGAGGTGACAGAGCCGGGAGTGAAATCCGGGTGGGCGGGGAAGGGGTTAGACCTCCATACGGGACGGGGCGTGGCTAGCCCTGGGCGAGGAGGGGGCGTGGTTAGTGCGGATGGATTTGGGCGGACCCAGACCTGAAATCGTCAGGGAGGTGTGGCTTAACATTCTCATGCCTGCGATTGGAGGGCTGGGGAGGGGCAGGTTAGGAACCTGGGTTCCGACAGGACTCAGAACAGAGGATGCTAACCTTGTAACTAGTCCTGGAAGTGGAAGATCCTTAAAGTGTCCACGTGGCTCCTCTAAGCCCTCAGAGTACCAAACGTAACACCTGATGGGCCTGGCGCGGTGTCACACACCAGTAATCCCAGCACTTGGGCGACCAAAGCGGAAGGATCGCTTGAGCCCAGGAGTTCGAGGCTGCAGTGGGCTATGATCGCGCAACTGCACACTCTAGCATGAGCGACAGAGCGAGACCCTCTCTTTCTTTCTTTCTTTTCTTTCTTTTTTCTTTCTTTCTTTCTTTTTCTTTCTTTCTTCCTTTCTTTCTTTCTTTTTCTTTCTCTCTCTTTCTTTCTTTCCTTTATTTCGTTCGTTCGTTGTTTTTTTGTTTTTTTTTTTTTTTGACTGAGCCTCACACTATTGACCGGGCTGGAGGCTGGAGTGCAGTGGCGCAATCTCAGCTGACGCAACCTCCGCCTCCCAGGTTCAAGCGATTCTCCTGCCTCAGCCTCCCAAGTAGCTGTGATTACAGGCGCCCGCCACCACGTCTGGCAATTTTTTTGTATTTTCAGTAGAGATGGGGTTTCACCTGTGTTGGCCAGGCTGGTCTCGAACGCCTGACCTCGTGATCCACCTACCTCGGCCTCCTAAAGTTCTGGGATTACAGGCATGAGCCACCACACTTGGCCACCGAGACCCTGTTTCTTAAAGCAAACAGAAACAACAACAACAAACACTCAATGGACATACAGTGAAGCTGACGGAATCTCTCATAGCAAACACACTGCAGTGCTGACACCAAACCCTATAGGCTACCCTTAGTGAGCCCCCCACCACATATACTG
The DNA here is from genome assembly GCF_037993035.2 of Macaca fascicularis. Classification (NCBI taxonomy): domain Eukaryota; kingdom Metazoa; phylum Chordata; class Mammalia; order Primates; family Cercopithecidae; genus Macaca; species Macaca fascicularis. The sequence goes on along the minus strand of NC_088393.1, from coordinate 54,018,075 downwards.
GACCTCACCACCCTACTGGTGGTTATTAGTAATACCTGCCTGCCACGTAATGTTCACCATTTCCTTGAATTCTCATAGTGCCCTATGAAATTGAAACTGTGATTATTTCCATTTTACAGGCATGGCATAGAGACACTAAGTAACTTCCCCAAAGTCACATAGCTACTGAGACCTGGGCCACTTCCCTCCTGAATCTATGCTCTGATTTAAGACTGATACTCCCACAGACCCCAGGAGCAGGCACAAGGAAATGAGTAACAAAGTATGGCTCAGTGACACAGAATACTAAAACCATAGTAATTTTTGGCCAAGCGGGGTGGCTCATGCCTGTAATCCCAACACTTTGGGAGGCCAAGGCAGGAAGATCACCTGAGGTCAGGATCCTGTTCAAGACCAGCTTGGCTAACACGGTGAAATCCCATCTCTATTAAAATTACAAAAATTAGCTGGGCACAGTGATGCACGCCTGTAGTCCCAGCTATTCAAGAGGCTGAGGCAGGAGAATCGCTTGAACCCAGGAAGTGGAGGTTGCAGTGAGCTGAGATCAAGCCACTGCACTCTAGCCTGGGCAATAGAGTGAGACTCCATCTCAAAAGAATAATAATAGTAATTTTTTAAAAGCAACGAAGGCACATTGTGCACAGGAAGACACACACCCCAACCGAATGATCCTCTCCCTATACCTGCTTCCCAGTTGTGGGACCCCAATCCACTCCCTCCCCCGCCAAGCCTGGGATACTCACCTTATCCAACAGTGACAGGCTCAGCTTTGCCCACCTTTCTTGGCAGAGCTGAGGTCAAGTAACTCACCAGAGTTGTTTTTTTGTTCTGTTTTGGTTTGTTTTTGTTTACGTTTTTTATTTTTGAGATAGAGTCTCGCTCTGTCGCAGGCTGGAGTGCAGTGGTGTGATCTTGGCTCACTGCAAACTCCGCCTCCCCGGTTGATGCCATTCTTCTGCCTCAGCCTCTCGAGTAGCTGGAACTACAGGTGCCCGCCGCCACACCCGGCTAGTTTTGGGTTTTTTTTTTTTTTTTTTTTGTATTTTTTAGTAGAGACGGGGTTTCACCGTGTTAGCCAGGATGATCTCGATCTCCTGACCTCGTGATCCGCCCATCTCGGCCTCCCAAAGCATTTTTTATTTTTTGTAGAGATAGGATCTCACTATGTTGCCCAGGCTTGTCTCCAACTCTTGGGCTCAAGCGGTCATCCCAGAACACACCCAGCCCACCTGGCTTGTTTGTTTGTTTTTTAGTGAAGGGGAACCAGCAGAACACCTGGCTTGTTCTGAAAAAAAAAAAAAAAAAAAGCCAGGCGCGACGATCATGCTTGTAACCCCAACACTTTGGGAGGCCAAGGAAGGAGAATGTTTCAATCAAGGAGCTTGAGACCAGCCTGGGCAATGTAGCAAGATCCTGTCTCTATTAAAAATTCAGTTAGGCCGAGTGTGGTGGTTCACCCCTTCCCAGCACCTTGGGAGGCTGAAGTGGGTGGATCATTTGAGGTCAGGAGTTCGAGACCAGCCTGGCCAACATGGTGAAACCCTGTCTCTACTACAAATATGAAAATTGGCTGGGTGTGGTGGCAGGTGCCTGTAATCCCAGCTACTCTAGATGCTGAGGCAAGAGAATCGCTTGAATCCGGGAGGCGAAAGTTGCAGTGAGCCGAGGTCATGCCACTGCACTCCAGCCTGGGCGACAGAGTGAGACTCCATCAAGAAAAGAAAAGAGAAAAGAAAAGAAAAGAGGAGGGGAGAGGCGAGGAGAGGAGAGGAGAAGGCTGGGCACGGTGGCTTACACCTGTAATCCTAGCACTTTGGGAGGCCAAGGCAGGCGGATCACTTAAGGCCAGGAGTTTGAGACCAGCCGGGTGGTGGTCTCTACTGGTGAAACCCCGTCTCTACTACAAATACGAAAATCAGCTGGGTGTGGTGGCAGGCGCCTGTAATCCCAGCTACTCGGGAGGCTGAAGCAGGAGAATCACTTGAAAACCCGGGAGGCAGAGGTTGCAGTGAGCCAAGATCGTGCCACTGCACTCCAGCATGGGTGACAGAGCAAGATTCTGCCTGAGGGGGAAAAAAAAAAAGTGATTGCTCAAGTTGATTAGATTCCTATAGTTCCTGGAGGCCCTCCCTGTCTGCTTCTATTTCTCTCCCCTCTCCCTCCCATTTCATGGGGTGGTGAGCATTGGCTGAAACCCTAGAAAGCCCAGATCCTGCTGATGCGATCTGTACAGGTCAGCACTCAGGACAGAGAGCACTGGGAAGAGAAGGGCAAAAATAGGTCTGCAGGGGCGAATGGAAGTTACCCAGCAGTAAGCTCAGGGGCAGGATACTATCAGGGTGTCAAATCTATGTGTGTAATTGTAAAGAAAGATGAGTGGCTATCACGGTGGGTGGTTTACACCTGTCATCGAACACTTTGGGAGCCCCAGGACACAGGAGAATCACTGAAGCCTAGCCGTTCGAGAACAGCCTGGGCAGCATAGCAAGACGCTGTAGAGACCCCGTCGCTACAAAAAATACAAAAATTAGCTGAGCATAGGGGCACACACCTGTAGTCCCAACAACTCAGGAGGCTGAGGTGGGAAGATTGCTGGAGCCCGGGAGGTTGAAGCTGCAGTGAGCCATTATCACACCACTGCACTCCAGCCTAGGTGACAGGAGACTCTACCTCAAACAAACAAAGAGCCTGTGGTACATTCATGCCATGCAATACTACTTAGCAATAATAAAGGAAAGAAGGGTTGGTACCTCCAACAGCTTGGATGAATTTCCAGAGAACTATGGTGTTGAAAAAAGCCAATCCCAAAAGGTTGCATACTGTATTATTCTATTTCTGTAGTTCATTAGTCTGTGCTCACACTGCCAAAAAGAAAACTACCCGAGACTGGGTAATTACAAAGGAAAGAGGTTTAGTCAACTCACAGTTCCTCAGGCTTAACAGGAAACATAGCTAAGGGGCCTCAGGAAACTTACAATCATAGCAGAAGGTGAAGGGGAAGCAACTACCTTCTTCACAAGGCCTCAGGAGGGAGGAGCAGGGGAAATGCCAGACGCTTAGAAAACCATCAGATCTTGTGGGAAGTCACTCACTATTACGAGAACAGCACAGGGGAAACTGCCCCTGTGATTCAATTACCTCCCATCCTCCACGCGTGGGGATTATGGAGATTACAATTCAAGATGAGATCTGGGGCTCATGCCTGTAATCCCAGTACTTTGAGAGGCCAAAGATGGGCTGATCACTTGAGGTCAAGAGTTCAACTTGGTGGCCAACTTGGTGAAATCCCAACTCTACCAAAAAATACAAAAAAATTAGTGAAGCATGGGTCAGGTGCGGTGGCTCACACCTGTAATCCCAGCACTTTGGGAGGCTGAGGTGGGTGGATCACCTGAGGTCGGGAGTGCGAGACCAGCCTGACCAACATAGAGAAACCCTATCTCTACTAAAAATACAAAATTACCTGGGAGTGGTGGCACATGCCTGTAATCCCAGCTACTCAGGAGGCTGAGGCAGGAGAATCGCTTGAACTCAGGAGGCAGAGGTTGTGGTAAGCCAAGATCTCACCACTGCACTCTAACCTGGGCAATAAGGGTGAAACTCCATCTCAAAAAAAAAAAGAAAAAAAATTAGCCAAGCATGGTGGCACATGCACCTGTAATTCCAGCTTCTTGGGAGGCTGAGGTGAGAGAATCACTTGAACCTGGGAGGCAGAGTTTGCAATGAGCTGAGATCGCACCACTGCACTCCAGTCTGGGCATCACAGGGTGAGATTCTGTCTCGCAAAAAAAAAAAAAAAAAAAAAAAAAAAAGATGAGATTTGGGTGGGGACACAGCCAAACCATATGATGAGATTTGGGTAGGGACACAGTCAAACCAACATTCTTGAAAATGACACAATTATCGAAATGGTTAATAGAGTAGTGCTGGGGATGAAGTAGGGGCCAGGAGGGAAGTGGCTGTGGTAATAGAAGGATCACATGAGTGATCCATGGTGATATCGTTTGAATCTATGTCCCTGCCAAATCTCACATCTCACATTGAAATGTAATCGTCAGTGGAGGTGGGAGGGGCCTGAGTCATGAGGGTGGATCTCTCATGGCTTGGTGCTGTCCTCGTGACAGTGAGTTCTCCTGAGATGAGGTTGAGTTGCACCTCCCCCCGGTCCTGCAGAACTGTGAGTTCTTTTGTTATACATTACCAGCCTCAGGTATTTCTTTTCTTTTCTTTTTTCTTTTTTTTTTTTTTTTTGAGACAGTGTCTCACCCTGTCACCCAGGCTGGAGTGCAGTGGCACAATCACGGCTCACTGCAACCTTCACCTCCCAGGTTCAAACGATCCTCCTGCCTCAGCTTCCTTAGTAGATGGGATCACAGGAGTGTGCCACCACATCTAGCTAATTTTTTTGTATCTTTTGTAGAGACAAGGTCTCTCCCTATTACCCAGGCTGGTCTTGAACTCCTGGGTTTAAGCAATCAGTTCGCCTTGGCCTCCCAAATTTCTAGGATTACAGTCACACTTGGCTCAGGTATTTTCTTTTTTTTTTTTTTAGATGGAGTCTCTCTCTGTCACCCAGACTGGAGTGCAATGGCATGATCTCAGCTCACTGCAACCTCCGCCTCCCAAGTTCAAGCAATTCTCCTGCCTCAGCCTCCCGAGTAGCTGGGTTTACAGGCACCTGCCATCACACCTGGCTAATTTTTGTATTTTTAGTAGAGATGGGGTTTCACCATGTTGGTCAGGCTGGTCTCGAACTCCTGACCTCGTGATCCACCCGCCTCGGCCTCCCAAAGTGCTGGGATTACAGGCTTGAGCCACCGCGCCCGGCCTGGCCTCAAGTATTTCTTTATAGCAATAAATATAATAAATAATAAAGTGGTCTAATACATTTGGGGTAATGAAAATGTTCAGTATCAGCGGGGCACAATGGTTCCACCCCTGTAATCCCAGCACTTTGGGAGGCCGAGACAGGTGGATCACCTGAGGTCAGGAGTTTGAGACCAGCCTGGTCAACATGGTGAAACCCCATCTCTACTAAAAATACAAAAATTAGATGGGCGTGGTGGCACGTGCCTGTAATCCCAGCTACTCAGGAGGCTGAGACATAAGAATCACTTGAACCCGGGAGGTGGAGATTGCGGTGAGCTGGGATCGCACCGCTGCACTCCAGCCTGGCGACACAGCAAGACTCCATTTCAAAAAAAAAAAAGTTCCAGTATCTTTTCTTGGGAAATAAATTATATTGCGTAGAACTAAGGCCGGGCACGGTGGCTCATAGCACAAAAATTTGCAATCCTACAAGGAGAGAGAGAAAGAGACAGAGATCAGATCTGAAGAGAGAGTAGTTGAAATTTTTCCGGAACTGATGAAAGACACTAGATCACAACTTGAGGAGGCCAGCAGATTTCAAACACGCCTGTAATCCCAGGACACTGGGAGGCCAAGGCAGGCAGATCACCTGAGGTCAGGAATTCGAGACCAGCCTGGCCAACATGTGGGATTACAGGAGCCCAACAGGTGGTGGTCTCCTGTAATCCCAGCTACTCGGGAGACTGAGGCAGGAGAATTGCTTGAACCCGGGAGGTGGAGGTTGCAGTGAGCCGAAATCAGGCCACTGTACTCCAGCCTGGGTGACAGAGCGAGACTCTGTCTCAAAAAAAAAAAAAAAAAAAAAAAAAAAAAAAAAAAATTTTAAAGCGACCACAGGAGGAAATAGAGGGTTGTTAGGCTAAGTGGTGACTTCCCAACAGCACCAGTAGAAATCAGGAATGTAAAATGAAATATTCGATGTGCTGAATAAACAAAACTTCTAATGTAGAACTTTATATATTTTTAAATATGTTATGTACACAGGGAAAGAAGGAATAATATAGAATTTTATACCTTGCAAAAAAAAGAACGTACATTGTATTAGTTTGCTAAGGCTGCCATAAGATACCACAAACTGGGTGACTTAAACGAGAGATTTATTTTCTCACAATTTTGGAGGCTAGAAGTTCAAGATCAAGGTGTCAACAGGTTTGGTTTCTTCGGAGGCCTCTCCTTGGCAAATCGCTGCCTTCTCTCTGGGTCCTCACATGGCTTTTCCTCTGTGCACACAGTGTCTAGTGTCTCTTCGTATACCTCAATCCCCTCTTCTTTTTTTGCTTGTTTGTTTGTTTTGAGACGGAGTCTCGCTCTGTCACCCAGGCTGGAGTGCAGTGGCGCGATATCTGCTCACTGCAAGCTCTGCCTCCCAGGTTCACGCCATTCTCCTGCCTCAGCCTCCAGAGTAGCTGGGACTACAGGCACCCGCCACCATGCTCGGCTAATTTTTGTATTTTTAGTAGAGATGGGGTTTCACCGTGTTAGCCAGGATGGTCTGGATCTCCTGATTATCTGCCTCGGCCTCCCAAAGTGCTGGGATTACAGGCATGAGCCATCATCAATCCCCTCTTCTTATAAGGACACTAGTCAGGCTGGATTAGAGTCCACCCTAACAACCTCCTTTTATTTATTTTTTATTTTTATTTTTTTGAGAAGGAGTCTCGCTCTGTCACTCAGGCTGGCTCAGTGTCACGATCTTAGCTCACTGCAATCTCCGCCTCCCGGGTTCAAGTGATTCTCCTACCTCAGCCTCCCAAGTAGCTGAGACTACAGGTGTGGGCCACCATGCCCGGCCAATGTTGTATTTTTAGTAGAGACGAGTTTCACCATATTGGCTAAGCTGGTGTCGAACTCCTGACCTCATGATCTGCCCGTCTCGGCCTCCCAAAGTGCTGGGATTACAGGCGTGAGCCACCAAGCCTGGCCCAGCCTCCTTTTAAATTACCTCCTTAAAGGCCCTGTCTCCAGATGCGGTGGCTGACACCTGTAATCCCAGAACTTTAGGAGGCCAAGGCCAGTAGATCACTTGAGTCCAGGAGTTCAAGACCAGCCTGGGCAATATAGTGAGACCTTGTCTCTACAAAAAAAAAATAATAATAATAATAATAAATAAATACAAAATAATGGTCCTATATCCAAATATAGTCACATTATAAGGTCCTAGGTGTCAGGGCTTCAACATATGAATTTGGGGAGACACAATTCAGTCCATGATATAGCAAATATTTTTTAAAATATTTTTAGGCAAATATTTTAAAAAACATGGCGGCTCACGTTTTTGGTCCCAGCACTCTGGGAGGTGAGGCGGGTGGATCATGTGAGGTCACGAGTTCAAGACCAGCCTGGCCAACATGGTGAAACCCCATCTCTACTAAAAATACAAAAATTAGCTGGGCGTGGTGGCAGGCATCTGTAATCCCAGCTACTCCGGAGGCTGAGGCAGGAGAATCACTTGAACCCGGGAGGCGGAGGTTGCAGTGAGCAGAGATCATGCCACTGCACTCCAGCCTGGGAGACAGAAAGAGACTCTGTCTCAAAAAAAAAAAAAGAGAGAGAGAGAGAGAGAGAAATGACACCTGGGTGGCTACAGAGGAGTGAGCAACTGGAGCCAAATGCAATGGAAAATGAGATCATAGAGATCCCAGGGAAGGTGGGAAGAGGGGACGCATATCACCTAGGGGCCTGTAGGTCACAGTAATGTTTTGGGGGAGAATAATAGAGAATCAGAGTAAGTTTTAAGCAAGAGGAGTGACACGATCTGATTTATATTTTAGAAGTCTCATTCTGCTGCTATGCAGTAATCAACACCCAGCCACTCCTCGACACTTTCTCTCTGCCTTCCCTCTAGTCCAGCCACCATCACCTCTCGCCTTGACCTCACAGGGCCCTCAGCTTCTGCCCTCAACTCCCACTGTCTGTCCCCCAACAGGGCAGTTAGAGAAAACTTGCAGGATCTTCAGTCAAAGCATTCCCTGCTGCTGCTCAGACCCGCTCATCACTCCCACCTCACTCAAAGCACAACCCAGCGTCCTTACTGTGGCCCACCGGGTCCTGCATTCTCGACCACCCCCTCCCATTCTCCCTCTCAATCCACCCGAGCCACACTGGCCTCCCCGAACACCCAGTCATGGTCCAACCTCAGGGCCTTTGCGCTGGCTACTCCCTCTGTCTGGGTCGCACTTCTCCACATAATGAAAAGGCCCCCTCCTGCACATCCTTGAAGACCCTTCTCAAATAGTACCTCTTTCAAAAGGCCACTCCTGACCACTACTCCCTTTTTTTTTCTCTATAGCACATAGCCCGACCTGAAAAATATACATAACACATATTATATATGTATATAACTATTAATTTTTATATAATTACATATAAAATGTTTTTAATTCTCTTTTTTTTTTGAGAGGGAGTCTCACTCTGTTGCCCAGGCTGGAGTACAGTGGTGAGATCTTGGCTCACTGTAACCTCCACCTCCCAGGTTCAAGAGATTCTCATGCCTCAGCCTCTTGAGTAGCTGGGACTACGGGTGCACACCACCACGCCCGGCTAATTTTTGTATTTTTAGTAGAGACAGGCTTTCAACATATTAGCCAGGTTGGTCTCAAACTCCTGACTTCAGGTGATCTGCCCGCCTCAGCCTCCCAAAGTGCTGGGATTACACACATGAGCCACGGTGCCCAATTATATATATAATTTTTATATACATTATCATATTCATATTTGATAAAATATAAACATATTAATGTATTATATTGTTATATTATGTATATAACTATTATATTTTATATATAAATGTATATTATATATTATTTATATATTATATATAATGTATATTTATATATAAAATATATATATAATATATATACACATTTGTACATTATATATGAAATATAAATATATAAAATATATAAATATAACATAAATATATGATACACAATAAATATAAACATTTATATATAATATAAATATTAATAAGTGCATTTATTTATTTTTTTATTTTTTTATTTTTTTATTTTTTTTGAGGCGGAGTCTCGCTCTGTAGCCTGGGCTGGAGTGCAGTGGCCGGATCTCAGCTCACTGCAAGCTCCGCCTCCCAGGTTTACGCCATTCTCCTGCCTCAGCCTCCCGAGTAGCTGGGACTACAGGCGCCCGCCACCTCGCCCGGCTAGTTTTTTGTATTTTTTAGTAGAGATGGGGTTTCACGGTGTTCACCAGGATGGTCTCGATCTCCTGACCTCGTGATCCACCCGTCTCGGCCTCCCAAAGTGCTGGGATTACAGGCTTGAGCCACCGCGCCCGGCCGTGCATTTATATTTTAATACTAAAGGTACGGCCGGGCGCGGTGGCTCAAGCCTGTAATCCCAGCACTTTGGGAGGCCGAGACGGGCGGATCACGAGGTCAGGAGATCGAGACCATCCTGGCTAACACGGTGAAACCCCGTCTCTACTAAAAAATACAAAAAAAACTAGCCGGGCGAGGTGGCGGGCGCCTGTAGTCCCAGCTACTCGGGAGGCTGAGGCAGGAGAATGGCGTGAACCCGGGAGGCGGAGCTTGCAGTGAGCTGAGATCCGGCCACTACACTCCAGCCTGGGAGAGAGAGCGAAACTCCGCCTCAAAAAAAAAAAAAAAAAAAAAAAAAAAAAAAAAAAAAAAAAAAATACTAAAGGTACATGTCTTAATATTGATAAATATATTTATATACAAATATATAAATGTATAAAGCATAAATATATTTTTAAATTTATAGATATATATAAAATATATATGATATATAAGATATATAAATATATGACATATAAATATACATATAAGATATATATGTGGCCGGGCGCGGTGGCTCAAGCCTGTAATCCCAGCATTTTGGGAGGCCGAGGCGGGCGGATCACAAGGTCAGGAGATCGAGACCACAGTGAAACCCCGTCTCTACTAAAAATACAAAAAACTAGCCGAGCGCGGTGGCGGGCGCCTGTAGTCCCAGCTACTCAGGAGGCTGAGGCAGGAGAATGGCGGGAACCCGGGAGGCGGAGCTTGCAGTGAGCCGAGATCGCGCCACTGCACTCCAGCCTGGGCAACAGCGTGAGACTCCGTCTCAAAAAAAAAAAAAAAAAAAGATATATATGCTATAAAAATATATCACATTTTGGCCGGGCGCGGTGGCTCAAGCCTGTAATCCCAGCACTTTGGGAGGCCGAGACGGGCGGATCACGAGGTCAGGAGATCGAGACCATCCTGGCTAACACAATGAAACCCCGTCTCTACTAAAAATACAAAAAGTTAGCCGGGCGAGGTGGCGGACGCCTGTAGTCCCAGCTACTCGGGAGGCTGAGGCGTAAACCCGGGAGGCGGAGCTTGCAGTGAGCCGAGATAGCGCCACTGCACTCCAGCCTGGGCGACAGAGCGAGACTCCGTCTTAAAAAAAAAAAAAAAATATATATATATATATATCACATTTTACCTAAGTACATATATACCTTTTATATTATATATAACATATTTATATATTATAAATATATTATTAATATATTATTAATCATCAGTGTTGATATACAGTATGTTGTAAATGCAAACATATTTATGTACTATTGGCCAGGCGCGGTGGCTCACATCTGTAATCTCAGCACTTTGCGAGGCCGAGGCAGGCGGATCACGAGGTCAGAAGATTAAGACCATCCTGGCTAACACGGTGAAACCCCGTCTCTACTAAAAATACAAAAAATTAGCCAGGCGTGGTGGCGGGCGTCTGTAGTCCTAGCTACTTGGGAGGCTGAGGCAGGAAAATCGCTTGAACCCGGGAGGTGGAGCTTGCAGTGAGCCGAGATCGCGTCACTGCCCTCCAGCTGGGGCAACACAGCGAGACTCCGTCTCAAAAATATATATATATATAATTACTATATTAATAGTGTTATATATTATGTATAATATATAAAAATAGAATATATGTAAATCATGATTCTAATTCTATAAGTATAGCATATATATTAACTTATATATAACTATATAAATATATACAATATATAATTTTAACAAATATATATACTTTTTTTTTTTTAAGAGACAGGATCTTGCTCTGCCTGCCCAGATGGAGTGTAGTGGCACAGTCACTACCTGACATACTGGGCTCAAGCAATCCTCCCACTTTAGCCTTCTGGGTAGCTCAAACTATAGGCATGCCTCCACATCCAGCTAATTTTTTATTTTTTTTTTTTAGATATGGGGGTCTCACTATATTGCCCAGGCTGGCCTTAAACTCCTGGGCTCAGGCGACCTTCCTGTTTCGTTCTCCCAAAGTGCTGAGATTACAGGGGTGAGCCACCACACCCAGCCCCAGATCTTGATTTGAGTCCAGCCTAACTGAATCACATCCATGAGAGATGTCACCTCCAAGCCTGTTTCCTGTTCTGTGAAATGAGAATATTACAAGATACTTGACAAGGCTGTCTGGGGACTTAATGAGATGGCATAGGCAAGCACGCAGTAGAGTCCATGAGGACAATGATGATGATGGTGACCTCGCTGGCCCTCGGGGTCTCTCTCCCCCTGGTCTTCATCTCCCGTCTTGGTCCCCGCATGAGCGGGTCCCTCGGTCTCTCTGGGAGTCACTGCGGCCCATTTATGTGTTTCTCCCCACACTTTATCGGGGTTTTTAACTCTTACCCCTCCCCACACATCTCTGGACCTCCAGCAAGAGCTATTTTCTGCCAGGCATCAGGCGGAGACGGAAACTCACAAATAAACAGGGCACCTTGGCGTCAGGTTAGCAGACAGTGGTCGTGGCCTTGGGGTGGGGGCGGAGGTTAGGGCGTAGTAAACACCGGGGCTGATTAATTTCTAGTCAGTATCATCTCCCGTTCCCTTAACTCATAGCAGCAACCACACCAGAGTAAGAGGGCTTCGTCTGAAGAAGGATAAGCGATATTTTCAATCAACTCATCCAATAAAATTGGAGTGGGGGGGTGGAAAGCATCCGTGGCCCAAATAACAGAATCCTAGAAGAAAACAATCAGGGAGAAAATAATAAGGGGGAAAAAAATAAAAAATAAAAACACTCCCAAGCCAGCAGTATCTGGGATTCTCCAAACAATAGGTGCAATTGTTAAGGGGAGTCATGGAGCCTCGGATCGGCCTCTCCTGACATCATTCTCAGACACCCCACAGATGTCACAGCTGTAACCACTGTCACTGGGTTACTGGGTCCAGGCCCTGCACAAACAGGGAACTCACACCTCCTGCGAGGAAGGTCAAGGCTGTGATTTGCAGAAAGCACTCAGCACAGGGACCCCCGTGCCCATCATGGTGCCTCCCGGGGAGCCTTGTTCTTCCATTCTGCAGACCACGGTCTCTTCTGCTCTCGAGTACGTCTGTCCATGGCTGACAGGTCTCATCTGCTCTGTGTCTGAATAGCTAGCTACCTGGCTCAAATACGCCCATCCTTCCTGGCTTCCCACCTCCATCTGTCTCTATACCTGCAAGACCCCCAGGGTCTGCTGCTTTCCCTTGGGGTCTTAGGCAGACTCTTGGCTCACAGCGGGCTTGCCTGCTCCTTCACAGAGGGTTGAGAGGATGTCTGAGCTCGAGGTCAAGCAGTCTTGGGTTTCAGATCCAGAGTAACAATTTTTTAAACATTATTTTTATTTTTAATTTATTTTTTTGAGACAGAGTCTTGCTCTGTCACCCAGGTTGGAGTCCAGTGGTGCGATCTGGGCTCACTGCAACCTCCACCTCCTGGGTTCAAGCGATTCTCTTGTCTCACTCTCCCAAGTACCTTGGATTACAGGCACATGCCACTGTGCCTGGATAATTTTTGTGTTTTTAGTAGAGACCGGATTTCACCATGTTGGCCAGGCTGGTCTCTTAACTCTTGGCCACAAGTGATCTGCCTGTCTGGGCCTCCCAAAATGCTGGGATTACAGGTGTGAGCCACCAAGCCAGCCCAGATTAACACTTACTGTCCATATGACTTTGGACAAGTTCCTGAGCCCCTCTGAGTCTCCTTTTGCTCGTCTGTAAAACAGGACTATTAACGGACTCTGACAGGATCTGGGAGGATTTAGAGATGACACAGGTCGGGCCCTGAGCATGGTGCCAGCCTAAAGATGCTCAGTAATGAGTCTGCCTATGATTATTGCCTCAATTGTGTCTTCATTATCATAGATGATCTTTTTTTTTTTTTTTTTTTTTGAGATGAGGTCTCACTCCCTCACCCAGGCTGGAGTTCAGTGTCACCAACACAGTTCACTGAAGTCTCTCAGCCTCCTGGTTTCAAGCAATCCTCCTGCCTCAGCCTCCTTAGTAGCTGGGACTGCAGGCATGCATCACCAGTTAACTTTTTTGTACTTTTTGTAGAGACTAGGTCTTACTATGCTGCCCACACTGGTTTCAACCTTCTGGGCTCAAGTGACCCTCCTGCCTCAGCCTCCCAAAGTGCTGGGGTCACAGGCATGGGAATTTGGGACAATGGATGGGGCCAAGAAATGACCCCCAACAATATAGATAACATTTTGAAATGCCCCTTTAGGACTTTGAACATTAAACTCATAGGTAATATAGCCCACCAACATACAAATTGTATTTTATTTTATTATTTTCTTTTCCTGACACGGAGTCTTGCTCTGTCGCCCAGGCTGGAGTGCAGTGGTGCTATCTCAGCTCACTGCAACCTCCATCTCCTGAGTTCAAACAATTCTCCTGCCTTAGTCTCCCAAGTAGCTGGGATTACAGATGCATGCCACCACGCCCAGCTCATTTTTGTATTTTTAGTAGAAACAGGGTTTTGCCATGTTGGCCAGGCTGGTCTGGAACTCCTGACCTCAAGTGATCCACCTGCCTCGGCCTCCCAGAGTGCTGGGATTACAAGCGTGAGCCACTGCGCCCAGCCACAAATTTTATTTTCAAAAATGCATATCGTGTCCTAGCTAAAATATAAAAGGAAAATAAAAAGACAGTAATTTATAATAAAATAATGTTTATTTAAGTATATGAATGCTCAGGTATGGACACTCCAAAAATCATCTGAGCGGGGCAGACACTAGCCTCTCTGTGTAAATTCACCATGAATGAGATACAAACAAATGGTATGTTGTTTGGGGACAGATACCACAAGCAGCATTGCCTTGAGTGTTGTGGCTTCTAGAATTGGTGAATAACTGAATAAAGTTCTCAGAAAAACCAAGAGCTTGAAGACCAGAATGAACACAGTGGTTGCATTCCAGGAAAAATGAGTGTTATCTTAAAATATCGCAAAAAGCACCTAGTGCTTATATATAAAACATAGCTAGGCTCTGAATTTGGATAATTATAAATGGGTTTTCCTACCTAGATGGGTGTTCAGTGGGACACTGGAAAGGTAAGTGGGGCCCAGAACAGGTCTTGGTGGTGCGAACTGCTGAGATATCTGCCATCCCTGGTCCCCACCCACTAAATCCAGCCACACCCCCAATCACTGTGACAAACTCAAAAACGCCCTCACCAATTCCAAAACATACCCTAAGGGAGATTGCAGAGTCTGAGGGTGTCCAGCCCCTGCAAACCATGCTGGCTTCATCTTGGAACCTTCACTCCATTCTAGCCACTCCAGCCCCCTTGCTGTTCCCAGATTTCAGGATGTCTTTTTTTTTTTTTTTTTTTGAGACGGAGTCTCGCTCTGTCGCCCAGGCTGGAGTGCAGTGGCCGGGTCTCAGCTCACTGCAAGCTCCGCCTCCCGGATTCACGCCATTCTCCTGCCTCAGCCTCCGGAGTAGCTGGGACTACAGGCACCCGCCACCTCGCCCGGCTATTTTTTTGTATTTTTAGTAGAGACGGGGTTTCACCATGTTAGCCAGGATGGTCTCGATCTCCTGACCTTGTGATCCGCCCGTCTTGGCCTCCCAAAGTGCTGGGATTACAGGCTTGAGCCACCGCGCCCGGCCTTTTTTTTTTTTTTTTTGAGATGGAGTCTTACTCTGCCACGCTGGCTGGAGTGCAGTGGCCCTAACTCGACTCACTGCAACCTCCGCCTTCTGGGTTCAGGCAATTCTCCTGCCTCAGCCTCCCAAGTAGCTGGGACTACAGGCACCCACCACTGTGCCCAGCCAATTTTATTTTATTTTATTTTATTTTTTTTTTTGAGATGAAGTCTTGCTCTTGTCACGCAGGCTGGAGTGCAATGGCACGATCTCAGCTCACTGCAACCTCCGCCTCCCAGGTTCAAGCGATTCTCTTGCCTCAGCCTCCTGAGTAGCTGGGATTACAGCTACTAAGCCGCCACCACGCCAGCTAATTTCTGTATTTTTAGTAAAGATGGGGTTTCGCCATGTTGCCCAGGCTGGTCTCAACCTCCTGACCTTGTGATCCACCCGCCTCAGCCTCCCAAAGTGCTGGGATTACAGACTTGAGCCACTGTGCCCAGCCTGCTAATTTTTGTATTTTTAGTAGAGATGGGGATTTCACCATCTTGGCCAGGTTGGTCTCGAACTCCTGACCTCAGGTGACCCACCCACCTCGGCCTCTCAAAGTGCTGGGATTACAGGCATGAGCCACCGTGCCCAGCCACAGTTTCCGTATCTTGTGTTCCCCTTCCTGGAAGATTCTTCTTAGTAGTCTCAGCTTCCAAGTCCCATCCCTGAGCCAGCCACTCTCAGAACACCCGGTTCACAGGTCAGCAGGTCTTTACAGTCTAGTGGTTTCTCATTTACTGGTTGCTCTCCTGACCTTGTTCATGCAGCAAGCATAAGGTAGCCTTGGTCACTGCTGAATTTCCAGCACCCAACATGGAGCCTCAATAACTATGTGTTGAATATCAAGGTGGTCCATGAAGACCGTGGGTGGAAGAAGAACCCCTGTAGGTGCGGTGGGTGGGAGACAAGGCTTTTGCTGCTTCCAAAGGCCGGGAAGGATTTAAGACAAGAATAGGGCCAAGAGAGGGTTTTGTTTGTTTGTTTGTTTGTTTAAGAGACAGGGTTGGCCAGGTGCAGTGGCTCACGCCTGTAATCCCAACACTTTGGGAGGCCGAGGCAGGTGGATCACCTGAGGTCAGGAGTTCCACACCAGCCTGGCCAACATGTCAAAATCCCGTCTCTACTAATACAAAAAATTAAACAGGTGTGGTGGTGTGCACCTGTAATCCCAGCTACTTGTGAGGCTGGGGCAGGAGAATCACTTGAACCCAGGAGGCGGAGATTGCAGTGAGCCGAGATTGTGCCACTGCACTCCAGCCTGGGTGACAGAGCAAGACTCCATCTCCAAAACAAAAAAAGAGACAGGGTTCACTCTGTAGCCCAGGCTGGAGTGCAATGGCACAATCATGGCTAACTGAAGCCTCAACCTCCTGGGCTCAAGTGATCCTCCTCCCTCAGCCTCCTCACTAGCTGGGATTACAGGCACATGCCACCATGCCCAGCTGATTTTTTATTATGTGTAGAGACAGGGTCTCACTATGTTACCCAGGCTGGTCTCAAACTCCTGGCTTCAAGTGATTCTCTAGCCTCAGCCTCCCAAAGTATTAGGATTACAGGCGTGAGCCAGCATGCCCAGCCCAAGAGGGGGCATTCTAAGTGAAATCGTCTTGTGCCAAGGTCCTCTGCCACTTCTAACCTCAATTCCCAGTTCCCAGAGTGAGTATGAAACCCGACTCTGCCATTTCCCTGCTGTGTGACCTTGGATACATTCCTTAACCTCTCCAAGCTTCATATCTTTCTCTGTAAAATGAAAATAATAGTCCTGGCGCAGTGGCTCACGCCTGTAATCCCATCGCTTTGGGAGGCAGAGACAAGTGGATCACCTGAGGTCAGGAGTTCCAGACCAGCCTGGCCAATATGGTGAAACCCTGTCTCTACTAAAAATACAAAAAAATTAGCCGGGCTTGGTGGTGGGCGCCTGTAATCCCAGTTACTCAGGAGGCTGAGGCAGAAGAATCGCTTGAAGTTGCAGTGAGCAGAGATCACGCATTGCACTCCAGCCTGGGTGACATAGCGAGACACTGTCTCAAGTAAATAAATAAAATAAATCGGGTCATGTTGTTATTATTATTTTTGTCTGTTTATTTTTGTAGAGACAAGGTCTCGCTATTTTGCCCACGCTGGTCTAGAGGTCTTGGGCTCAAGCGATCCTCCTGCCTCGGCCTCCCAAAGTGCCCAGAGTGCAGGTGTGAGGCACCGCGCCCAGCCTGGTTGCTATGATGATCAGCAGTAACTCTGAAGTCTAGGAAGGGTGTAGCCCCTCCAGCCTAGGGGTGGGGGATATTTGCAGACATGGGCTTTCTTTGAACAGATAGGGAAACTGAGGCACAGAGAGTGGAACTGTCTTCCCAGAGGACACAGAGCACCTTGGCAGCAGAGCAGGGACCAGAGACCAGGGGAATGATCTCCTTCCAGATCTCTGTGAAGAATTAAAGTCAGATAGGGGTTATGGGCAGGGAGTGGGCCCTTTAAATCCTAAGCTCCACCTTTGCTTAGAAGAGTCTCTGGGCATTATAAAAGGGGGTGCAGCTCCCTTCTGCTCTGGGAAACGCCTGCTGCCCTTGCCTACGGGCCCCCAGCCCCAGCCCCTCTCCAGTGGCCCACCACCCCTGTTTTGGTGCCATGCAGCTGCCACCCTTTGACATGTGGAAGGACTATTTCAACCTGAGCCAAGTGGTGTGGGCGCTGATCGCGAATCGGGGGCAAAGGCTGGAGACCCAAGAGACTGAGGAGCCAAGTCCTGGGCCCCCGTTGGGGCAGGATCAGGGGCTGGGAGGATCAGGGGCCAACGGGGGCCTGGGCACCCTGTGCAACTTCTGCAAGCACAACGGGGAGTCCCGCCACGTCTACTCCTCACACCAGCTGAAGACACCAGACGGCGTGGTGGTGTGTCCCATCCTGAGGCACTACGTGTGTCCCGTGTGCGGTGCCACCGGTGACCAGGCCCACACGCTCAAGTACTGCCCGCTCAACGGTGGCCAGCAGTCCCTCTACCGCCGCAGCGGGCGCAACTCGGCCGGACGCAGGGTCAAGCGCTGAGGACCGTGAGATGTCCACCACCCGCACCCCTGACCCTCCTGGTCTGTCCCACCCAAGTCCCTAAACTCTCTCCTCCAGTCACCCAGCCCTTTGGAATTTCTGGCCCCCAGAACTCCACCTTGGCTGGATCCTGAAACAGTGGAGACTCCTGGGAGCCAGGCCAGCCCCGCCCCCTTGGACCTGTCAGCTCTGGGAGCTCTGGCCTGTGGGCGTCCCAGGGTCCTTGGTGCGCGGGAACCCTTCCTGCATGGCCTTGTAGCGCCCTCTGGGCCCCGGTTCATGGATCTTTTGTTCTCGTGGGGCCTGCTGGTGACAGGAGCCCTGCCCCTTCAACTTCTCCGTTCCTTGTGGAGTTCTTGGATTTTTGAACCTCCAGGATTCCACGGTGCTGTCCCAAGCCAGCCCTTAGGAGACACTGAAGAAGGCTGGCTGAGAAGTGCCAACCCGAGAACTTCAAGATGGGATGTCCACTTAACACCAGCCTTCTCCACCTTCACCCTTCTGTAGAACCACGGTGTCATCGTGGACCACACCGGTTCATTCCTTCCCTGACCTCAGCACCCATCCGCCAGGAGCTGAGTGGGACGCTGGAGAGCACCGTGTCACTGGAGGGCACGGTGTCTTCATAGGCTCACCTGCGGATGGAGAGTCATGGGGTGAGCTGACACCTTTCAATGCCCCCTGGTTGTTCTTCCCCTTGTTCAGCCCATTGCACTCGGCACGTGCCCCCATCCCCAAATCACCGATGGGTCCTTTTTCCCAGCAAGAAGCACATCTTTCCACTACCTCCCATCCGACCCCCCAAATCGTGATAGTTGACTAAAGAATATTTTTTTTTCCTCCTGTATTTTTCATCCTCCAACTTTTAAGTCGAGGAACCGCCGATAAGACAGGGGTTTGAGTACCCGGATGGGAAAGGCAACGGCCTAGCTTTTATTTTAGGGGCAAAGAAAAGAAGGACCCCAGTCAGATTTTAAGTTGTTCAGTTTTTGGCACAGGGCTGGGACCCTGAGTATTGAGCTCTGGTGAATAAAAAGGTTTTTCAGTCGTCTTTGAAATGGCTGTATCTGTTTCCGTCTTTGGTTTGTCTGTGAGACAAGGTCTTGCTCTGTCGCCCAGGCTGGAGTGCAGTGGTGCGATCTCGGCTCCCTGCCCGGGTTCAAGTGATTATCCTCCCTCAGCCCCTCCAGTAGCTGGGACTACAGGTGCGCCCCACGAGGCCTGGCTAACTTTTTTTTTTTTTTTTTTTTTGATACGGAGTTTTGCTCTTGTCACCCAGGCTGGAGTGCAATGACGCAATCTCGGCTCACTGCAACTTCCGCCTCTCGGGTTCAAGCGATTCTCCTGCTTCAGCCTCCCGAGTAGCTGGGAATAAAGACATGCATCACCACACCCGGCCATTTTTGTATTTTTAGTAGAGACGGGGCGACCGAGTAGCCGGGACTACAGGTGCGCACCACTACACCCAGGTAATTTTTATTTTTGGTTTTTGTTTTTTCTTTATTGAGGTGGAGTTTCGTTCTTGTTGCCCAGGCTGGAGCGCCAACGGTGCAGTCTTGGCTCACTGCATCCTCCAGTTCCCGGGTTCAAGCGATTCTCCTGCCTCAGCTTCCCAAGTAGCTGGGATCACAGGTGCCCACCACCGCGCCCAGATTTTTTTTTTTTTTTTTTTTTTTTTTGTATTGTTAGTAGAGATGGAGTTTCACCATTTTGGCCAGGCTGGACTCGAACTCCTGACCTCAGGTGATCCGCCCACCTCGATCTCTTAAAAGTGCTGGGATTGCAAGCGTGAGCCACTGCACCGGGCCTTTTTTGTTTGTTTGTGATGGAGTCTCTCTCTGTCGCCCAAGCTGGAGTGCCGTGGCCCAGTATCAGCTCATTGTAACCTCTGCCTCCTGGGTTCAAGCGATTCTCCTGCCTCAAGCTCCAGAGTGCCTCACCACACTGGCTAATTATATAGATATATATATGTGTGTGTGTGTGTGTGTGTGTGTGTGTTTTAGTAGAGATTGGGCTTCACCATGTTGGCCAGGCTGGTCTCGAACTCCTGACCTCAGGTGATCCGCCCTTCTCGGCCTCCCAAAGTGCTAGGATTACAACGTGAGCCACTGCGTCCAGCCTCTGTCTCCATCCGCTCATCTGGCTTTGTCCTCAGCGGCTGCGGGAAGGAGCAGGTAGCTGCATTGGCCAGACCCAACACGCAGGGAAGCTGGAGGCGGGACAGGAAGGGGCTTTGGTTCCCCTCCCAGCCTGCACCCGATACATCCGCCAACCTGTGAACTGGCTCTCAAATTCCTCCCGTGCCTCCGCCTTGATCCTCATTCCCTTTTCATGTCATGTCTATGGGTTTCTCTGGCCCTGTGAACTCCCGGGATCTTCCAGGACCGGCTTTTTGATAGTCCTTAAACTTTTTGAGTTCCCAGAACCCATTGGAGAGGTGTTGAAAACTGTGGTCCCTGCCCTGCATGGTGGCTCACGCTTGTAATCTCAACACTTGGAGAGGCGGAGGTGGGAGAATCACTTGAGACCAAGAATTTGAGACTAGCCTGGCCAATATAGTGAGACCCCGTTTCTACAAAAAATGCAAAGCAATAGTCAGGCATGCTGGCATGGGCCTGTAGTCCCAGCTACTAGGGAGGCTGAGGCGGGAGGATCACTTGAGCCCAGGAGTTAGAAACTGCAATGAGATATGACCTTGATGCTGCACTCCAGTCATGGTGACAAAGTGAGACCCTGTTTCAAAAAATAAAATTAAATTAAAAATAAATAAATATGCTGGGTGTGGTGGCTTATGCTTGTAATCTCAGCAGTTTGGGAGGCCAAGGTGGGCAGATCACCTGAGGTCAGGAATTTGAGGCCAGCCTGGCCAACATGGTGAAACCCTATCTCTACTAAAACAAAAATCAGCCAGATGGGGCGGTGCATGCCTGTAGTACCAGCTACTTAGTCACCCTGTCTCCATTAAAAATGCAAAAATTAGCCGGGTGTGGTGGCATGCACTTGTAGTCCCAGCTACTTGGTCACCTCATCTCTATTAAAAATACAAAAATTAGGCCTGACACGGTGGCTCAAGCCTGTAATCCCAGCACTTTGGGAGGACAAGGTGGGCGGATCACCTGAGGTAAGGAGTTCGAGTCCAGCCTGGCCAACATGGTGAAACCCCATCTCTACTAAAAATGCAAAAATTAGCCGGGCATAGTAGTGCGTGCCTGTAATCCCAGCTACTCAGGAAGCTAAGGCAGGAGAATTGCTTGAACTCGGAAGCAGAAGTTACAGTGAACCAAGATTGCAGCACTGCACTCCAGCCTGGGTGACAGAGCAAGACTCTGTCTCAAAAAAAAAAAAAAAGAAAAAGAAAAAATATTAGCTGGGCATGGCGGCAGGTGCCTGTAATTCCAGCTACTCGGAGGCTGAGGCAGGAGAATTGCTTGAACCAGTTGCAGTGAGCTGAGATCGCACCACTGCCCTCCAGCCTGGGAGACAGAGCAAGATTCTGTCTCAAAAAATTAATTAATTAATTAATTAATATAATAGAAAAAAGAAAAGTACAGTCCCCACCCCGGGAAATGCACACATGCAGGAAACGTTGCATGTAACATCAGGGTTCTTCTACCTCATTCTTCCACAAATGTTTATTGAGCACCTACTTCAGGCAAGACACTTTTTCTTTTGTTTTTTGAGACGGAGTTTCACTCTTGTTGCCCAGGGTGGAGTGCAATGGCATGATCTCAGCTCACTGCAACCTCCACCCCCTGGGTTCAAACGATTACAACCTCCACCCGCTGGGTTCAAGTGATTACAACCTCCACCCCCTGGGTTCAAGCGATTCCTGCCTCAGCCTCCCAAGTCTCTAGCATTACACGTGCACATCACCACATCCAGCTAATTTGTGTTATTTTTAGCAGAGATGGGATTTTGCCATGTTGGCTGGGCTGGTCTCGAACTCCTGACCTCAGGTGACCCACCCGTTTCAGCCTCCCAAAGTGCTGGGATTACAGGCATGAGCCACCGCGGGGCAAGGCACTATTCTAGGCATTAAGGGTACAGGGGTGAGCAAAACAGACAAGGTCCCTGCTCCCATGGAGCTGTCATGCTAGTGGGAGGGGGGAGCACTGCCAACCCATAAATCTATAATGTCAAGTGCTTCCCTTTATAGAGAAGCAAGGCAGAGTACAGGAATGGAGACTGAGAGGAGAGGCTGGGTTTTTTGTGTGTTTTGTTTTTGAGACAGACCCAGGCTGGAGTGTAGTGGTGCCATTCAGCTCACTGCAACCTCCCACCTCGGGTTCAAGCAATTCTTGTGCCTCAGCCTCTTGAGTAGCTGGGACTAAAGGTGCACACCACCATGCCTGGCTAATTTTTGTATTTTTAGTAGAGACAGGGTTTCACCATATTAGCGAGGCTGGTCTCAAACACCTGACCTCAGGTGATCTGCCCACTTCGGCCTCCCAAAGTGCTGGGAGAACAGAGGTGAGCCACCACGGCCAGCTGAGAGGCTGCTGTATACAGGCTGGTCAGGTGGAGGTGACATTTAAGCAGAGTGCAAATGAAATGAGGAAACCTGGAGAATATCTGGGGGAAGGGCTGTCCAGGCAGATGGGAGAGCAGGTTCAAAGGCCCTGATGTGGGATTGAGAATAAGCAGAAATCTGGCTGAGTTAAGATCAGAGAGGCAGATGGTGCAGGCAGAGAGTCCAGAATGCTGCATACCCCACTGAGAACTTGACCTTCATTGTGTGTTTTTAGACTCTGAAACCCAGCCATGGGCTCTTTCGTTCCCTGTGGTTACACAGGGAACCAAAGACCCCAGTTAAAGACCTCTTCCCACAAGGTTCTTTTCCAAAAATGGAGCTCCCACCTGTAATCTCAGCACTTTGGGAGGCTGAGGCAAGAGGACTGCTTGGGGTCAGGAGTTCGAGACCAGCCTAGCCAACGTGGTGAAACCTCGTCTCTACTAAAAATACAAAAATTAGTCAGGCATGATGGCACATGCCTGTAATCCCAGCTACAAAAATCGCTTGAACCAGGGAGGATGAGGTTACAGTGGGCTGAGATGTCACCACTGCACTCCAGCCTGGACTACAAAGTGAAATTATTTAAAAAAAAAAAAAAAAAAAAAAAAAGACAGCTTTGCCCAGCAAAGACTCCCAAGTTAAATCAGACAGTGGGGAAAATGAAAAAGAAGTCCCAAGCCCAGAGCTGTGGTGTTGCTGCAGGGCAAGAGCCCAGCACAAGGGTACCCAGCCCAGCACAAGGGTAGGTGAGGACTGGTATCTTTCTACCTGCTACTCCATCCACCTGAAGGAAGGGGCACCCCTTTCAAATTCACACCAACAGGCTGAACCAGGAGGAGAGTTTAATAAAGAGACTGGCAGGGTGCACTGACTTCACACCTGTAATCCCAGCACTTTGGGAGGTTGAAGCGGGTGGATCACGTGAAGTCAGGAGTTTGAGACCAGCCTGGCCAATATGGTGAAACCCCATTTCTACTAAAATACAAACATTAGCTGGGTGTGGTGGTGCATGCCTGTAATCCCAGCTACTCAGGAGGCTGAGACAAGAGAATTGCTTTAACCCGGGTGGCAGAGGTTGCAGTGAGCCGAGATCACGTGACTGCCCTCCAACCTGGGCGACACAGCGAGACTTCATCTCTAAAAATAAATTAATTAAATAGTAAATAAATAAATAAATAAATAAAGAGATTGATGTCTGCCAAAGTGCACAGCAGTTCAGAGAGCAACAGGGACAGTGTCCCCGGTACTCAGAGGGATTATGATGGGGCTGGTGGTGGAGGCTGTTTTACACCTGGAAAAGTGAGACAGGAGAGAGCTAGAGAGAGAGAAATAGTGGTTGTCAAGTTTTGTGTTTCTCTTTTTTTTTTTTCAGATAGGGTTCTGCTCTGTCCTCAAAGCTAGAGTGCAGTGGTGTGATCATGGTTCACTGCAGCCTCAAACTCCTGGGCTCAAGCCATCCTCCCACCTCAGCCTCCTATGTAGCTACAACTACAGGCACACCTCACCCTACCTAGCTAATTTTTTTTCTTTTTCCTTTTTTTTTTTTTTTTTTTTTTTGTAGACACAAGAGTCTTGCTTTGTTGCCCAAGCTGGTCTCGAACACTTGGCTTCAAGTGATCCTCCCACCTCAGCCCCAAAGTGTTGGGATTACAGGCGTGAGCCACCACGCCTGGCCTGTTTCCCTTGTTTTAAACCACTCAGTTTGCAGTACCTTGTCATGACAGCCACAGGAAAACTGGGGCTCCGGGGAGGCATCCAGGGAGTCTGGACTGAAGTAGGTGTTGTGTCAAAGTCCGGCCTGGAGCCTGTGAGAAGCCTGCATGCAGAGAATTATGGGAAGAGGTACAGAGAGCTCTGCAGGTGTGGACAGGTCGAGGCCAGATGCAGGACAGTTGGTGATTCTCCTGCACCTGCCCTATCTCCTGCAGTTACCTCCCATGAACCAGAGACCAGGGAGGCAGGCAGATGGAGAGCACACAGGGCAGCCTCCTGGGCTCAGAGGAGATACACAGGGGCAGAGTGGGCATGCAGGGGCCACTGGAGACTTCTACATGGCGCCCGTGTGCATCAGACACCACCTCGCCCACCCCTGAGGAAATCAGAGAAGACAGCAGCTTCTCCGTGCAGAGAAGCAAATGCTTCAGAACGGCCTCTTCCCTTCAGCACCACTTTGGGCTTAGGAGAGAGAGTAGGGAAATAGTTCTACACCCACACAGAACCAGGGAAGGAAAATTAGATCCACTAAGGATAGACCTAGAGCTTCACAGAGTCCCCATTGTGCCCTGAAGTATATAAGGCCAAGGCTTTGTCTCTGCACCTCACACTCCCACAGTGGCCAAGAGTGCCTACCACCGTGTTGGTCTCTGACACTGGATTTGTGCACGTGTGGGGTTCTAGGGCTTCTGGTGAGTGGTGACCATAGATTAGACCCGATTTCCAATGCTAACCAGTATCTGGCCCATTCTGGAGAATTTTATACAAACGAAGGGAAAAGATTGCACGGGTTTTTTTTTTTGTTTTTTTGTTTTTGTTTTTTTTTTTTTGAGACAGAGTCTCTCTCTGTCGCCCAGGCTGGAGTGCAGTGGCATGATCTTGGCTCACTGCAACATCCACCTCCTGAGTTTAAGCAATTCTCCTGTCCAGCTTACCAAGTAACTGGGACTACAGGCATGCGCCACCACGCCCGGCAAATTTTTGTATTTTTAGTACAGATGGGGTTTCACCATGTTGCCCAGGCTGGTCTCGAACTCCTGGCCTCAAATGATCCACCTGCGTAGGCCCCCCAAAATGCTGGGATTACAGGAGTGAGCCACTGCACCCGGCCAAGATCACATTATTAACAAAAGTCTTTATTTGTAATTTGTACTGAGAATGTTGAGAGATCACTTTTAGGTTTATCATTCAGTTTCTCCATTTCTCTACCCTCCCACAAAAAGTCTTGCTCTGTCACCCAGGCTGGAATGCAGTGGAGTGGTCATAGTTTACAGCAGCCTTGAACTCCTGGCCTCAAGCAATCCTCCCTGCTAGGCCTCACAAAGTGCTGGGATTATAGGCATGAGCCACTGTGCCTGATCCAGATTCTCTCTTAATGTGTCTCTCCATCTGTCGTTTTTGCCTTCTTCCTCTGCCCTCCTTCCTTTCTCCTTTCTCCCTCCCCATGTTCCTTCCTTCCTTCCCTCCCTCTTATCCAGTCCAAAACAGAAATCTCACACTCATTAGTAAATCCTCTTGGCTCTAGCCTCAACATCCATCCCAAATCTGGCCATGTCTTCTCCAGTGCACTACCCTCCAGTGCCCCACCACCTCTCACCCAGAGTACTGCAGTCACCTCCTCAATGATCTTCCTCCTCCTACTCTCAACCCCTTAGGTTCTATTTTCAGGCTGGGCACAGTGGCTCATTTCTGTAATCCCAGCGCTTTGGGAGGCCGAGGCAGGTGGATCACTTGAGGCCAGGAGTTCGAGACCAGCCTGGCCAACATGGCAAAACCCCATCTCTACTAAAAGTACAAAAATTAGCAGGGCATGGTGGCGCACATCTGTGATCCCAGCTACCCGGGAAGCTGAGGCACAAAAATCACTTGAGCCTGGGAGGCAGAGTTTGCAGTGAGCCAAGAAGGCACCACTGCACTCCATCCTGAGCAACAGAGGGAGACTGTCTCAAAAAAAAAAAAAAGGGTATATTTTCTTTTCTTTTCTTTTCTTTTTGTTTTTGAGATGGAGTCTCGCTCAGTCGCCCAGGCTGGAGTGCAGTAGCATGATCTTGGCTCACTGCAACCTCCACCTCCCAAGTTTAAGCGAGTCTCCTGCCTCAGGCTCCCCAGGTGCCTGCTATCACACCTGGCTAATTTTCATATTTTTAGTAGAAACGGGGTTTGCCGTGTTGACCAGGCTGGTCTCAAACTTCTGACCTCAAGTGATCCATCTGCCTCGGCCTCCCAAAGTGTTGGGATTACAGGCGTGAGCCACTGTGCCCGGCCAAGAGTATATTTTTAAAACCCAACAAAAGTGATCCCATTAAAACACAAGCCAGCTCACCTCCCTCCTCTGCTCCGAGCCCTCCTGTGGTCACTGTCTTACTCTGACTAAAAGCCAAAATCCTCATCTCAGCCCACAAGGCCCCACACAATCTGCCTCTCACCCAAGTCTGGCTCTTTTCCCACCCTCTCCCGTTTGCTCAATCTTCTCAAGCCGCTTTGTCCTCTAAGCTGTTCCCCGAACACTTCTGGAACATTCTGGCCTCGGGGCCTTTGCATTCACCCTTCTGGCTCCTTGGACAGCTCTTGGCCCAGATACCTACCTACATAGCCTACTCTGCCACTTCCTGCAAGCCTTTGCTCAAAGGTCACCTTCTCCCCGAGGCCTTCCCACCCACATATTCCTGATCCCTCCAACCCATCTCTACTTTTCTTTCCTCCTTAGCACTTATCATCATCTAACGTGCCTCGCAGCTGAGTAGTTTATGTCTCTGGTTGCAATGGTCAGTTTCACGTGTCAGCTTGTCTAGACCGCTGTCCCGTCATTCAGTCAAATATGAATCTGGCTGCTGCTGTGAAGATATCTCGTAGATGTGATTAAAGCCTATAATTAGTTTACCTTAAGGAAGGAAATCTATCCTCGATAATCTGAGGGGGTCGGGTGCGGTGGCTCACGCCTGTAATCCCAGCACTTTGGGAGGCCAAGGCAGGTGGATCCCCTGAAGTGTGGAGTTCAAGACAGACTGGCCAACATAGTGAAACCCTGTCTCCACTAAAAATACAAAAATTAGCCAGGCATGGTAGCACGCACCTGTAGTCCCAGCTACTTGGAAGGCTGAGGCAGGAGAGTTGCTTGAACCTGGGAGGCGGAGGTTGCAGTGAGCCGAGATCGCACCACCGCACTCCAGCCTGGGAGACAGAATGAGACTCTGTCTCACGTAATAATAATAGGCCAGCACGGTGGCTCACACCTGTAATCCCAACACTTTGGGAGGCCGAGGCAGGCTAATCACCTAAGGTCAGGAGTTCAAGACCAGCCTGGCCAACATAGTGAAACCCCATCTCTACTAAAAATACAAAAAAATTAGCTGGGTGTGGTGGTGGGCACCTGTAATCACAGCTACTCGGGAGGCTGAGGCAGGATAATTGCTTGAACCAGGGCAGCGGAGGTTGGCAGTGAGCCAAAATCATGCCACTGCACTCTAGCCTGGGTGACAGAGCAAGACTCCGTCTCTATAAATAATAATAATAATAATCATCATCATCTGAGTGGACCTGCTACAATAAGTCAAAAGGTTTTCAGAGCAGAGCCGAAGCTTCCCTGAGGAAATTCCACCTGCAGAGAGCGGCTTTAGTTCACACCCAAAGCTCCAGCCTGCACTTCCCGATGGGTGCCCTTTGTATGGATTTTGAAGGTGCTTAGCCAGCCCTACAATCCTGTAAACCAATTCCTTGCAACAAATTGCTTCATACATACCCCCTACTGGCTGCATTCCTCTGTGTTATACCTGATTGATGAAGTGATCTACTTCCTGTCCATCCCCCATTCCCCACTAGAAAGGAAGTTCTGAGAGTGGAAATCAGTATTTTGTTCACTGCTGTACCCCAGGTGCCTAGGGCGGCACTTTTTTTCTTTTTCTTTTTCTTTTTTTGAGATGGAGTTTCGCTCTTGTTGCCCGGCTAGAGTGCAGTGGCACGATCTCAGCTCACTGCAACCTCTGCTCTGGTTCAAGCGATTCTCCTGCCTCCACCTCCCGAGTAGCTGGGATTACAGGCGCCCACCACCACGCCCGGCTAATTTTTTGTATTTTTAGTAGAGACGGGGTTTCACCGTGTTAGCCAGGATGGTCTCAATCTCCTGACCTCGTGATCCACCCACCTCGGCCTCCCAAAGTGCTGGGATTACAGGAGTGAGACACCGCTCCCTGCCTTGTTTTTATTTTTTTGAGATGGAGTCTCTCTCACTCTGTCGCCCAGGCTGGAGTGCAGTGGTGCGATCTTGGTTCACTGCAATTTGTGCCTCCTGGGCTCAAGAGATTCTCCTGCCTCAGCCTCCCGAGTAACTAGGATTACAGGCACACGCCACCACACCCAGCTAATTTTTTTTTTTTTTTTTTTTTTTAATTTTTAGTAGAGACAGGGTTTCACCATGTTGACCAGGCTGGTCTCGAACTCCTGACTTCAGATGATCCACCCATCTCGGCCTCCCAAAGTGCTGGGATTACAGGTGTGAGCCACTGCGCCCAGCCTTACATTCACCATGTCTTACCTGATCCCACACCCCCAAGTGGGACCTGGGCCAGAGACTTGAGTTTCACCTAGATATCTTCCTTTCCCTCCCTAGCCCGACACTCATCATGCTTTCCATATATTCTCTCAAACGTCTCTCCATGTCCCCCCTTGACACTGTCCCTGTCTTAATCTAGTCCCCCCCGCCCCATTCCTAATCCTTTTCTTACCCCTGCTCATGACTTTTTTTGACTCTGCCCAGTAGTCTTGCTCCCTTCCACCCACCCTCCACACAATAGGCAGAGGGGCCTTTTATTTTTCTCTCTCCCTTCTTTTGAGACAGGGTCTCACCCTGTTACCCAAGCTGGAGAGCAGTGGCCTGAGCATAGCTCACTGTGGCCTCCAGCTCCTGGGCTCAAGCAATCCTCCCGCCTCAGCCTCCCAAGTAACTGGGACCACAGGCATGTATTTTTTTGTTTTTTTGAGACGGAGTCTCACTCTGTCACCCAGGTGGAGTGCAGTGGTGCAATCTCAGCTCACTGCAACCTCCACCTCCGGGGTTTAAGCGATTCCCGTGCCTCAGCCTCCCGAGTAGCTGGGATTACAGGCATGCACCACCATACCCGGCTAATTTTTGTATTTTCAGTAGAGACAGAGTTTCACTATGTTGGCCAGGCTTGTCTCGAATCTCTGACCTCAGGTGATCCGCCCGCCTCGGCCTCCCAAAGTGCTGGGATTACAGGCGTGAGATCCACCGCGCCCGGCCCAGGCTACGGATTTTAGCTTTTATGTTCATTGTACCAGCAACTGTATAAGTGCTCATTTATATTTATTGAGTCGATGAATGAAGCACCGCTTGTCGCATCACCTTGAGGACTCCTGCAGGATGCTTACGAACACATTTCTCAGCCGGACGGAGCTCCATCATCCTGCCATTCGGCTCACCTCACCTGCGTTCTGGCTTCTTTCCTGTCTGCGTGCACTTGCTTAAAGTCATGCCGGCGTCAGGATTTCCCTCCCTACCAGCCAAGAAGCTATTCCCTCTAATCTTCCCCGCTCCACGAGGTAAAAGTGCGGACAGAGGGGCCCCCAAGGCGTGATTGGAAGGCTTGCGGGTTGCTATGGTTACCGCATCCGCCCGGGGCGGGACATCCTCAGGACGCCCCGCCTCTAGGGGCTGCGAGGTGGGAAGCTCTGGAGCTGCCCAGCACGGGGGCGGGCAAGCCCGGAGGCAAAGCGGTTTCCTCACGCCTCCACTCCACCCACGCAGTTGTCAAGGAGACAAAATGCTTCCCTTCAGCGCTGCCTCCCTCCCCTTTCTCCTAGAGAAAGGGACAGTTGCGTAGTTAGAGAGCTGGGTGGGCTGGAAGACTGTCCGAAAGGCTGAGTACTGGCGCGCTCCCAGTATCTCTGCCCCCAAGGCTCGCTACGCCTGCGCCGAGACCCAGTCCCGGGTACGACCCGGGACACGCGCATGCGCGCGACGGAGTTTTTGCGCGTGCGCCGTTGTGGCCCCAGGGGCTAGGGTACCCGCGCGGCGCTAATCTTACGGCTGCGCAGTTGCGGCCTGCTGGTGGGGCTCGGCGGAGCGCGGTTCTGCGCCTGCGCTGTGCTTGGGGAGGTGGGAATGAAACCCAGGCTGTAAGGGCGTTGTGGCCGACTAGCCCTGGGCGCGCTTGCGCCTTGGCATGCGGGGCGGCCGGAGGCGGGGCCCAAAGAGGGGAGGGAGGGAGGCTGGGGGTGGGAACAGGCCGCAGAAGCCCGAGCCCTGACCCACCGGCGGCTGCGGCGGCGCCGGTGAGTGACCCGTGACCCGACTCGGTCCCCACCCTCCGCGACCCTCGCTCTCCCTGCCGTCCCCCGTAGCCTCCGCTGTCTCCTTGTGATACGGGACCTCCGTTATCTCTAGAGCTCCCCTTAATTTCTAGCAATCCCCAGAGCCTCCACAACCCCCGCAGACCCTGATCCCTAATATTTGATCGTTCCAGCTCTTCCAGTGATACAGGAGCTCCCACCTCACCATTATTCCTGGACATTCTCTAAGGGCCCTTCTCATATCAGTCTTACAGACGGCCCGGTTGCCCCCTGGAGCTCCTAGAGCGCCTCCTCTGCTCCAGATTCCCCCCTTCTTGCTGCATCGCCCCTTCCGCATCTCCTTATCTTCATGCATCTAAGACCCCCCCAAGGCACCCCCATCCTCCCTCCATTTCCTATCCTCCCATGCCCCCATTATCTAACTCCTGCAGACACCTCCTCTCCTCGCACTTTTCCTCCTTTCCCTCCATCCCTCCAGACCCTCCCCCAATTTCTATCAACTCTTCAGCGTGGCACTTCGCCCCGCGCGAAGTCCGAGCCGAGCACTCGGCCGGTGTCAGCTATTCTTAGGCGCTTCCGACTGCCCCGGGTGCCCGTCGCCCCCGCCCGCCCCCCGCCCCCCGCCCTCACTCCTGCCCCGGGGACTAAGAAGCTCGCGGCCTGGCGGTGCGGGCGGGGCGGCGGCGGGGGGACGCCGAGCCCCCGCCAGCCCCGTGCGTCCTTTGCCCGCAGCGCCGGCGCCCCCCATGCGCCAGACGGCAGGACGGCGGCGTCGGGGGGCGCCATGGCCTCGGCGGCGGCGGGCGAAGCGGAGGAAACCACCCGGTTGCGCAAGCCGCGCTTCTCGTTTGAAGAGAACCAGATTCTGATCCGTGAGGTGCGCGCCCACTACCCGCAGCTCTACGGCGCGCAGAGCCGTCGGGTGAGCGTGGCCGAGCGGCGGCGCGTGTGGGACGGCATCGCCGCCAAGATCAACGGTATCACCAGCTGGAAGCGCACGGGCCAGGAGGTGCAGAAGCGCTGGAACGACTTCAAGCGCCGCACCAAGGAGAAGCTCGCTCGCGTGCCGCACTCCACGCAGGGCGCCGGGCCCGCCGCGGAGGACGCCTTCTCCGCGGAAGAGGAGACAATTTTTGCCATCCTGGGGCCAGGTGTGGCGGGGCCAGGGGCAGGTGCTGGGGCGGAGGAGCCCCCCGCAGCCCCCTCTTCACAGCCGCCGCCCCCGCCAAGCGCCTGCCCCCAGCGCTACGTGTTGTCGGAAGACCGCCGGGAGGACCGACGTGCAGGTGAGTGTCTTCGGCATCGCTTAGCGAGAGCTAGCACACACAGAGTCGGCTGTGTGTCTGCGCTGTTCCAGCCTTGCTGCAGCCCTGTGAGGTGGATGCTGTCCTTTTCCCCATTTTATAGCTAGGGAAACTGAAGCTCAGAAAAATGAAATGACTTGCCCCAGGTCCCTTAGCTAGTAACTGTCAAGAGTCAGGAATGGAACCAGACCCAGGAGGCCTGACTCAGGTCCACACCTGGGCTCATCAGCGCAGGCAGGATTTCATTAAATGCAGTGTAGAGTAGTGACTCTGGAGGCAGGCTGCCTGGGCTCCTATCACAACTTCGCCACTCAACTGTGTCATCTGAGTAAGTTACTGTACTTCAGTTGCTGCATCTGTAAAATGGAGATAAAAATAGTCTGCACCTCAAAGCGTTTCTGTGAAGATTAAATGAGCTAATATGGGTAAGTTGCTTAGTTCAGCACCTCCTGAACTCTGTTAGTTCTTGATAGAATCGTCAATGCGGTGAGATGCATACTATTTCACTATTTCGTAAATATAAGACTCAGACATGTTTGGTAATTTTCCCAAGGTCATGCCTGGGATAGAGGTGTGGAGAGCTGACTACAGAGACTTCCTGCTTAGCCTTGATTCTGGATTATTTCTTCTACAGCCGTTCCCTGAGCACCTGCCCCGTGCTCGATGAGGTTGGGGACACATGGATGACTGAGCCAGTCTAGTAGAGGGGTGGGCAAGACAGTGATGACTTGAAGGGTCAGGGCTGGGGTAGGGGATCCTAGGGACTGTGGGAGCCCAGAGAGGGTTTCTGATTTTGGTGGGTGAGGTGGGGGGTTGTCCTGGAGGGCTTCCTGGAGGAGGGGACATCAGAGCTGAGATGCAGAGTAAGAATGAAGAACTGGGAAAGTATTTTTGGTAGAGGGAACAGCATGTGCAATGGCTTGGAAGCAAGAAAGCTTGGCCAGTTTGGGAAACTAAAAGAACTTGGGCAGAGGGTTTACAGTGGAAAGGTTGAAGAAAAGTAACATTTTGAGATGAGTTCAGAGAGGTCAGCAAAGGCCAGACCATACTGGGCCTGTAGGCCAAGGTGAGGAGTTTGGATTTTATCCTGACTGCTATGGGGAGCCACTGAAGAGTTTGGAGAAGGGGAGGAACATGGGCATGATCAAACAGGACAGTTCAAGATTATGTGATTCAGAGAGGTTCATTCACCAACCCAAAGTCACACAGCAAGTAAGCGACAGAGTCAGGACTCAATCATAAGTGTGTATCCAACTCCCAGTCCATGGCACTTAACCACTGAGCAAGATTGCCCAGCAATAACAAGAGTTAATATTGACCACAAGTTAGTGAGTGTGCCAGAATTAGATTATACATGGCTTGGAAGTTAAGGTTAGGAATTTGGACTTACTATTTTTTTTTTTTTTTTTTTTTGAGACAGAGTCTCGCTATGTCGCCCAGGGTGGAGTGCAGTGGCCGGATCTCAGCTCACTGCAAGCTCCGCCTCCCGGGTTTTTACGCCATTCTCCTGCCTCAGCCTCCCGAGTAGCCGGGACTACAGGCTCCCACCACCTCGCCCGGCTAGTTTTTTGTATTTTTTAGTAGAGACGGGGTTTCACCGTGTTAGCCAGGATGGTCTCGAACTCCTGACCTCGTGATCCGCCCGTCTCGGCCTCCTAAAGTGCTGGGATTACAGGCTTGAGCCACCGCGCCCGGCCGGACTTACTATTTTTTTTTTGTTTTGTTTTGTTTTTTGTTTTGAGACGGAGTCTTGCTCTGTTGCCCAGGCTGGAGTGCAGTGGCAAAATCTTGGCTTGCTGCAACCTCCGCCTCCCCAGGTTTAAGTGATTCTCCTGCCTCAGCCTCCTGAGTAACTGGGATTGCAGGCACCCGCCACCATGCCCAAGTAAATTTTTGTATTTTTAGTAGAGAGATGGGATTTCACTATGTTGACCAGACTGGTATTGAACTCCTCACCTCAGGTGATCCACCCACCTTGGCCTCCCAAAGTGCTGAGATTACAGGCCTGAGTCACCATGCCCGGCCTGGACTTGCTCTTGAGGGCATTCAGGAGGCATGAAAGTCTCTTAAGTAAGAAGGTGACACAATCACATGGGACCCTTGTTCTCAAACCTTGAATCAAACCTCAGTGTTTCCATCTGTGAGATGGCCCCATAGGACCAGAGCAGAGATGGTCAACTTATTTTTTCAGAAGCTTGTTACCGCTTCATTCACTCATTTAACAAATATATATTGAGAACCTCATCCAAGGCAGACACTGTGGTAGGTGCAGGGAATACTGTAGAGAACAAGACAAAATTCCCTTCCCTTATGGAGCTGACATTATTATTATTTATTTATTTATTTATTTGAGACTGAGTTTTGCTCTTGTTGCCCAGGCTGGAGTGAAATGGTGCAATCTCGGGTCACCGCAACCTCTACCTCCCAGGTTCAAGCAATTCTCCCTGCCTCAGCCTCCCGAGTAGCTGGGATTACAGGCATGTGCCACCATGCCTGCCTAATTTTGTATTTTTATTAGAAACGGGGTTTCTGCATGTTGCTCAGGCTGGTCTTGAACTCCCGACCTCAGGTGATCTGCCTGCCTCAGCCACCCAAAGTGCTGGGATTACAGGCGTGAGCCACCACACCCGGCCTGGAGCTGACATTCTATGTAGTTGGAGGAAACAGACCACAAAGACGTAACCCCCAAAACAGACTGTATACCAGGAGGTGGTGAGAACTAAGAGGATAAATAAGGCATATTCAGAGGATAGTGAGTCATGGAAGGGGGCTACACAGACAGGGTAGTCAAGGAGGGCTTCTCTGAGGAGGTGAAATTCAAGTAGAGATGGGAATACAGTAAGCCTGACAGACAGCTGGGAGAAGGGCACTCCTGCTAGAGGAAACGGCACATGGAAAGGCTCTGAGGCAGGAACACGCGTACAGCATCCTCAATTAGAACCTTACACAGGCCTGGCCAGGTGTGGTGGCTCACGCCTGTAATCCCAGCTCTTTGGGAGGCCGAGGCAGGCAGATCACCTGAAGCCCCATATCAGTTCGAGACCAGTTTGACTGACATGGAGAAACCCCGTCTCTACTAAAAATAGAAAATTAGCCAGGCGTGGTGGCGCATGCCTGTAATCCCAGCTACTCAGGAAAAGCTGAGACAGGAGAATCGCTTGAACTGGGAGGCGGAGGTTGCAGTGAGCCGCGATCGCACCATTGCACTCCAGCCTGGGCAACAAGAGCGAAACTCCATCTCAAAAAAGAAAAAAGAACCTTACACAGGCCTGGCATGGTGGTTCACGCCTATAATCCCAGCGCTCTGTGTAGTCCCAGCTCACACACTCATTTAAAAGTAGGGAAAATGAGGGCCAGATGCAGTGGCTCACACCTGTAATCCCAGCACTTTGGGAGGCCAAGGCGGGTAGATCACCTGAGGTTAGGAGTTCGAGATCAGCCTGGCCAACATGGTGAAACCCCGTCTCTACTAAAAAATACAAAAATTAGCCAGACGTGGTGGCGTGTGCCTGTAATCCCAGCTACTCAGGAGGCTAAGGCTGGAGAACCACTTGAACCTGGGAGGTGGAGGTTGCAGTGAGTTGAGATTGTGCCACTGCACTCCAGCCTGGGAGACAGAACAAGACTCCATCTCAAAAAAAAAAAAAAAAAAAAAAGTAGGGAAACTGAGAGCCAAAGTTTGCAAATAAATATGATTTTAACTCTTAAACAGTGAAGCTAGGCACAGAGGCACGCCTGTAATCTCAGCACTTTGGGAGGCTGAGGCGGGAGGATTGCTTGATCCCAGGAGGGCAAGACCAGCCTGGGCAACAAAGTGAGACCCCATCTCTACAAAATAATCCAAAAATTAGCCAGGCATGGTGGCACGGCGCCTTGGTCCCAGCTACACATGAGGTTGAGGCATGAGGATCCCTTGAACCTGGGAGGCGGAGGTTGCAGTGAGCCATGATCACACCACTGCACTCCAACCTGGGCAACACAGCAAGACCCTTCCTCAAAACAACCAAAAACAAACTCTTGCAGGGGCACTTCTGTGACTCCTGTGAGCCTTGTGGGCATGAAGGCTACTTTCTGTTCCTTTATACTTCGTAGACTGGAAAAGCCACATTTCTGTGTGGCTGCAATTCCCACGTTCCTCATAAGGAAGACTTACCATCCACACCCATACTCCAGGCCCACAGCCCTTGCCCAAGGAGTGGTTAAGAGCATGAACTCTGGCCTGGTGTGGTGGCTTACACCTGTAATCCCAGCACTCTGGGAGGCCGAGGTAGGCAGATCCCTTGAGGCCAGGAGTTTGAGACCAGCCTGGCCAATGCAGTGAAACCTCATCTCTACTAAAAATAAAAAAAACTAGCTAGGCATGATGGCACATGCCTATAATTCCAGCTCCTCGGGAGGCTGAGGCAGGACAATTGCTGGCACCTGGGAGGTAGAAGTTGCAGTAAGCTGCGATTACACCACTGCACTCGAGCCTGGGTGATGGAGTCAGACTCCATCTCAAAAAAAAAAAAAAAAAAAGAGCATGGATTCTGGCCAAGAGCAGTGGCTCACACCTGTAACCTCGGACTTTAGGAGGCCAAGGAGGGAGGATCATTTGAGGCCAGGAGTTTGAGACCAGCCTGGGCAATACAGCGAGGTTCCCATCTCTATAAAACAAACAAAAGAACAGACTATGGAATCAACCTGGGTTCAAATCCCTTTTCTGCGTATCACTCTATGACACCTCTCTCTCAGCCTCAAGTCACCTCATCTATAAAATGGGGCGATGATCATGGTAGTACCTACCCCAGAGAATGGCTGGGAGGACTCAGTGAAATAATATAAGTGGGGAGCTTAGCCCAGAGCTTAGCCTAGGTCCTGGCTGGAGCAGGTGTCCTGTCACTGTCAGCTCTGCTCATCTCTCTCCCAGCCTCCCTACCTCCTGCTCGTGGCTGGCCCGGGGGGCCTGGACCCCCAGCAGTCAGGGCAGGAAGTGGCTGGTTTGTTTGTTTTTGAGACAGGGTCTTGCTCTGTTGCCCAGGGCTGCAGTGCAATGGTGCGATCTTGGTTCACTGCAACCTCAGCCTCCAGGGTTCAAGCGATTCTCGTGCCTCAGCCTCCCGAGTGGCTGCAGGCGTGTACCACCAGGCCCAGCTAATTTTTGTATTTGAGTAGAGACGGGATTTCACCATGTTGGCCAAACTGGTCTCGAACTCCTGACCTCAGGTGATCCGCCTGCCTGGG
The DNA here is from genome assembly GCF_037993035.2 of Macaca fascicularis. Taxonomy (NCBI): domain Eukaryota; kingdom Metazoa; phylum Chordata; class Mammalia; order Primates; family Cercopithecidae; genus Macaca; species Macaca fascicularis. Next base: position 53,981,181 of record NC_088393.1, on the reverse strand, counting down.
CCTCCCAACGTCCTGGGATTACAGGCTGAGCCACCGCGCCTGGCCTGGATGGCTGGTTTTTTGGTTTTGTTATTCTTTTTTTTTCTCTCTCTCTTTCTTTGGCTGGCTGTTTTTGAGAGAAGAGCAGGGTGATCTGATTTGGCCAAGGAGCGGGAGGCCAGCTTCCCCGAGGAAGGAACATCCGAAAAAACATCCGAGCTGATGCAAGAGGCAGTGTGAGCCTGGCCCAGGGAGCGGCACGTGGGAAGACAGACAGAAAGGAGGAGGTGGGGGCAAGTACTGAGGCCCCATAGCCGTGGGAAGAGGCTGGACTTTCTCCTGTGGGTGCTGGGAGCTCTGGGGCCTGGGACACAATCAGCACTGAGTCTCTGGAAGCCCCAGTTCTTTTCTCATTAAAGAAAAAATATTGTGCTGGACATTGTTCTAGGCGCCGGGTAAACAGAAGGGAGCAATACAAAGCCCTGCCTGATGGAGCTGACATCAGGAGGAGGAGACAGACAGCAGACACAGAGCCATACCGTGCCAGGTGGAGATAAGTGCTGGGAGAGAAATCAGGTAGGGTTAGGGGAGAAAAAAGGAAGGGGACGGGGCCAGCCTGAACAACATGGCAAAAACCTGTCTCTACAAAAACAAAACAAAAATTAGCCAAGCATGGTGGTACACACCTGTAGTCCCAGCTATAGCTACTCTGGAGGCTGAGGTGAGAGAATCGCTTGAGCCTAGGAGGCAGAGGTTGCAGTGAACCAAGATTGCACCACTGCACTGCAGCCTGGGCGACAGAATGAGACTCCATCTCAAAAAAAAAAAAAAAAAGTAGGCGTGATGTATGTGAGGATCAGCAAGGAGGCCAACGTGGCTAAAGCCAGGTAACCCAAGAGGGCAGGATGGGAGCCGAGGTCAGGGAGGCAATGGGGGCAGATCGTGCGGGGCCCTAGAGGCCTCAAGGACTTTGCCTTTACCCTGAGTGAGGTGGGAGCCACAGGACGGTTTGAGCATAGTAACAATATCCGACTTGTATTTTTTTAAACAATTATATTGCGATATACAGCCGTGCGCGGTGGCTTATGCCTGTAATCCCAGCACTTTGGGAGGCCGAGGCGGGCAGATCACGAGGTCAAGAGATCGAGACCACCTGGCCAACATGGTGAAACCCCGTCTCCACTAAAAATACAAAAATTAGCTGGGCATGGTGGTGCACGCCTGTAGTTCCAGCTACTCAGGAGGCTGAGGGTGGAGAATGACTCCGACCCGGGAGGCAGAGGTTGCAGTGAGCCGAGATCTCGCCACTGTACTCCAGCCTGGGCAGCTGAGTGAGACTCCATCTCAAAAAAAAAAAAAAAAGAAAAGAAAAGAAACAAAAAAAGATATACATATATATGGCGATATAATTTCCATACTATACAATCAACGCAGTGTACAATTTGCTTGAGCCCAAGAGTTTGAGACCAGCCTGAGGAACACAGTGAGACCTCATCTCTACAAAAAAATAAAATTAACCTGGTGTGGAGTCGCACATCTGTGGTCCCAGCAGCTCAGGAGGCTGAGATGGGAGATTAAGCTGAGGAGACTAAGGCTGCAGTGAGCTGAGATCTCACCCCTACATTCCAGGCTGAATGACAGAGCGAGACCCCGTCTCAAAAAAATAAAAATCAAGGCCGAGCATGGGAGCTCACGCCTATAATCCCAGCATTTGGGAGGCCGAGGTGGGTGGATCACGAGGTCGGGAGACTGAGACCATCCTGGCTAACACGGTGAAACCCTGTCTCTACTAAAAATACAAAAAGGTGGCAGGCGCCTGTAGTCCCAGCTACTCAGGAGGCTGAGGCAGGAGAATGGTGTGAACCCGGGAGACGGAGCTTGCAGTGAGCCAAGATCGCACCACTGCACTCCAGCCTGGGCGACAGAGGGAGACTCCGTCTCAAAGAATAAAAAAATAAAATTAAAATTAAAGTGTACAGGGCCAGGCGCAGTGGCTCACACCTGTAATCCCAGCACTTTGGGAGGCCGAGGCGGGCGGATCACGAGGTCAGGAGACCGAGACCATCCTGGCTAACATGGTGAAACACCGTCTCTACTAAAAATACAAAAAATTAGCCGGGCGTGGTGGCGGGCACCTGCAGTCCCAGCTATTCGGGAGGCTGAGGCAGGAGAATGGCATGAACCCAGGAGACGGAGCTTGCAGTGAGCTGAGATCGTGCCACTGCACTCCAGCCTAGGCGACAGAGCAAGACTCCATTTAAAAAAAAAAAATAAAGTGTACAATTCAATGGCTTGTAGTATATTCAGAGTTGTGCAACCATCGCCACGATCAATTTTAGAACATTTTCATCACTCCATAAAGAAACCCTGCACTTCTTAGCCATCCCCAATCTCCCATCTTCCCCATCTTCCCCCAGCTCCTGGCAGCCACTCATCTACTTTCTGTTTCTATAGATTTGCATTTTGGTTTTGTTGTTGTTGTTGTTGTTGTTGTTTTTTGAGACGGAGTTTCGCTCTTGTTGCCCAGGCTGGAGTGCAATGAAGCAATCTCAGCTCACCGCAACTTCTGCCTCTCGGGTTCGAGCACTACTCCTGCCTCAGCCTCCTGAGTAGCTGGGATTACAGGCATGCGCCACCATGCCCAGCTAACTTTGTATTTTTAGTAGAGACAGGATTTCTCCATGTTGGTCAGGCTGGTCTCAAACTCCCAACCTCAGGTGATCTGCCCACCTCGGCTTCCCAAAGTGCTGGGATTACAGGCATGAGCCACCGCACCTGGCCTATTTTTTATTTTTGAGACAGTCTCGCTCTGTTGCCCAGGCTGGAGTGCAGTAGCGTGATCTTGGCTCACTACAACCTCCACCTTCCAGGTTCAAGCAATTCTGCCTCAGCCTCCCCAGTAACTGGGATTATAGGTATATGCCACCATGCCCAGCTAATTTTTTGTATTTTTAGTAGAGATGGGGTTTCACCATGTTGGCCAGGCTTGTCTTGAAGTCCTGACCTCAGGTGATCCACCCACTTTGGCCTCCCAAAGGGCTGGGATTACAGGCATGAGCCACCGCGTCCGGCCAAATTTGCCTATTTTGGACATTTCATATAAATGGCCCCTATGATCTGTGATTCTTTGTGAGTAGCTTGTTTCCTGTAGCCTAACTGACTTGTATTTTAGTTGGACCCCTCGGTGCTGGTGGAAAAAGATACTGTCAGGGACAGGGGTGGAAGCAGAGAGCCCTCAGGGAGGAGATGACCGCAGTGGTCCTGGTGGGAGATGCTGGTGGTTGGACCAGGGTGGGGACCACTGAGAAAGAAGTTGGATGTATTTAATTTGAAGGCAGAAGCTTCTGTATGCGGATGGTGTCTTAGTAAACAAAAGAGTGAAGGTGTTTAACCTGAGCAGCTGGGAGGATGGAGCTGCATCAGCTGAGATGGGGGTGGCTGAGGGAGGAGCAGGTTGGGGGAGGATCAGAAGCCCAGCTCTGAGCAAGTGAGTTTGGGGCGTTTTTAGACAATGAAGAGTGCACAGCTGGAGACAGGAGTCTGGAGCCCAGGCAGAGGTTCAGGCTGAGCCCAGGAAGCTGGGAGCCCCTGTATGCAAACTATTCAAGCCCATGAGCTTGAATGAGACCCCAGGTGAGTACAGACTGAGGAAACCTACCAGGCTGGAGGCTGAACTGGAAAATCCTGCTGTCCTGGTTGGAGAGAGTCTCAGGGAAATGTCCATCAGTGCCCAGCCACCCCAGCTCTCTCTCAGGCCCCTCTCTCACCTCCTTAGGATCCAGCAGTGTGATGCAGTATCCAGATAGTTCAGAGCCTCATCAAATGTTGGCCCTTAACTGGGCGGAGTGGCTCACGCCTGTAATCCCAGAACTTTGGGAGGCCGAGGCAGGTGGATTGCTTGAGGTCAGAAGTTTGAGACCAACCTGGCCAACATGGCAAAACCCTATCTCTACTAAAAATACAACAATTTAGCCGGGCGGGGTGGCGCCTGCCTGTAGTCCCAGCTTCTTGGGAGGCTGAGGCAGGATAATCATTTGAAGCAGTAAGACGAAGGTTGCAGTAAGCCGAGATCGTGCCACTGCACTCCAGTGTAGGCTACAAAGTGAGACTCTGTCTCAAAAAAAAATTAAAAAACTAGAAAAACTGTTGGCTCTTACTGTCAGTGAGATGGGAGCTGCCTGGCCCAGCAAGGGACTTTCAGGACCTGCTTCCACTAAAGCGGGCACGAATGTCTCTCCTCTGGGTACAAAGACTGGCCTGCCATGGAGCTTCTCTGCCAAGGCGTGATCTGACGTAGGTTTTAAAAGGATCATTCTGGGGCCAGGCGCGGTAGCTCACACCTGTAATCCCAGCACTTTGGGAGGCCGAGGCGGGCAGATCATCTGAGGTCAGGAGTTTGAGACCAGACTGGCCAACGTGGTGAAAACTCGTCTCTACTAAAAATACAAAAAGTAGCCGGGTGTGGTGGCGGGCACCTGAAATCTCAGCTACTCAGGAGGCTGAGGCAGGATAATCGCTTGAACCCAGGAGTTGGAAGTTGCGGTGAGCCAAGATCATACCACTGCACTCCAGCCAGGGTGACAGAGCAAGACTGTCTTGGGGCTGGGGGGCGGGAGGTAGGAAGGATAGTTCTGGGTTCGGGTAGCGGGGAGGTTAGGGAAGGAGGGGGGAAAGGGGAAATCAAGGCAGCATTGAGGGTCACTCACCCCTTGCCTGCATTTCTCTCTCTACAGATACATCAGCCCACAGCAAGGGGGGCTCCAGCAGCCCGGAGCCATGGGCCCGGCCCTCCTGCACTCCCCAGGAAGGGGGCTGCCCACGGCCCAAGGAGCGTGAGTCCCCACCCCCTTCCGCCCTGCAGCCGGTCCAGCTGCCTCGCCTGGCCTTGTCTCCACCACCCCCAGCCCCTCCACTGCCACCCCCACCGCCACTGGCCCAAGTGGCACCCTCGCCCCCTAGCCCCCCACCCCCTCCTCGGCCTCCGCCCACGCTCTCGGCCTCAGACCCCTCCCTGGACTTCCTGCGGGCCCAGCAGGAGACTGCCAACGCCATCCGGGAGCTGGCCGGCACCCTTCGACAGGGACTGGCCAAACTGAGCGAGGCCCTGAGCGCTCTGCTGCCCCTTCTGCCAGGAACCTCAGTCGACTCCCTGCCCCCACCTCTGCCCCCACCCCCACCCCCACCCCCACCCCCCAGGCCCGTCCTGCCCCCACCAGCCCCCAAGGTGGAGATCACCCCAGAGCCCGTGTCTGTGGTGGCTGCTGTGGTGGACGGGGCAGTGGTGGCAGCCAGGGGAGTGATCATTGCCCCAAGGAGCGAGGAGGGGGCGCCCCGGCCACCCCCAGCCCCACTCCCTCCACACGACTCCCCGCCACACAAGCGGAGAAAAGGTTTCCCTACACGCAAAAGGCGCGGCCGATGGAAATCTCCGTGAAATCTACTATCTATGCTCCTGCCTGCACCCCCTCTCCCCAGCTTGGCGCAGTCGAGGGGGGCGATGCTCTCTGCCCATCCCAGCTGCACCCTAGCTCCCTGCTCCAGGGATGTGAGCACCCACTCCCTGTGCTAGTTAGTGCCTGATTCTCTGGGGGGACCTCAGTAATGGGCCCCCCCAACCCCTTTCTCTGGTACAGTGCTGTCTGCCTGGCTGCCTCCCTTAACCCTGACTTCTAAGCCATCAATTTCATGTTATTTATTATTGCCCTATGTGAGGTGGGGAGGGAACCTCTCGGGTCTGCACATCTCCCCTTCCCTAACAGTTCCTGTTCTTGACTTGAAGAGAATTGACCCGTGGGGGACTCCCCACCTGCCCAACCCAGACTTTGGAGCGGGTGGGAGTTGTGAGACAAATCAAAATATGGATGACAAAGAGGATGTAGCCGTGTATACCCCAGGGAGAGGAGGCATTGAGTTCTGATGGGAGAGGTATAGGTTGGGTTCTCTGCCTACCATTGCTGTCTCTGACTTCCGGAGCTCAACCCCCTCCTTTCTCCCAGTGGTGACAAGATATCAATAAACTTATTTTTAATACAATTACTTGAGGCTCTGTCTGAGACAGGCCTGGGGGACCAGCACCTACACCTGCCCCGCCCCCTCCACAGGTAGGCAATTGGGAGGCTAGTGGTTTTCCAGCTTTTTTTTTTTTTTTTTTTTTTAATTCTTAAAGCCATCAAGTCTTGTGTTTACATGAAATCTTCCTGCTCGTCCTTTAGATACCAGTCTAAATGTCACCTCCAGGAGAAAGTCCTAGATTCCTTCCCAAGGCTAACATGGGTTTGCCTCTTAGAGTCTCTCTCAGTGTCCTGTGGTTCTTTTTTTCTCTTTGCTTTTCTTATTTCTGGTTTTTCGTTTTGTTTTGTTTTGAGACAGGATCTCGCTCTGTTGCCCCGGCTGGAGTGCAGTGACACGATCACAGCTCACTGCAGCCTCGACCTCCCAGGCTCAAGCAATCCTCCTACCTCAGCCTCCCAAGTAGCTGGGACCACAGGCATGTGCCACCATACTCAGCTACTTGTTTTATTTTTCTAGAGATGGGGTTTTCCTATGTTGTCCAGGCAGATCTCAAACTCATGGGCTCTGGCAGTCCTCCCACCTCAGCCTCCCAAAGTGCTGGGATTACAAGCATGAGCCACCACACACAGCTGGGTTCTTTTTCATAGTGTCTTTAAATGAACACAGGCCTTTATCTATTTAAGGCACATTTGCCCCATAATGTCACAAAGGCAGGAACTGGTTCTTTTACTCTGCTGCAGGGCCAGGTAACAAAATAGGTAATCACCACCACTCTGGACTCAGACGTGGCTCAAGTGCTGGTGCTGCCCTGGCCAACCGTGTAACCATTGACTTCCAGTGTCCTTACCTGTAGAATGGGCATAAAGATCTCAGAGTCTTTCTTCCTATAATTAGATTATACTTTTTTTTTTTTTTTGAGATGGAGTCTCCCTCTGTTGCCCAGGCTGGAGTGCAATGGCACAGTCTTGGCTCACTGCAACTTCTGCCTCCTGGGTTCAAGTGATTCTCCTGCCTCAGCTTCCCAAGTAGCTGGGACTACAGGCGCATGCCACCACACCTGGCTAATTTTTTTATTTTAACTTAGTTAGTTTTTTTTTTTTTTTTGAGATGGAGTCTTGCATCTGTCCCCCAGGCTGGAGTACAGTGGTGTGAACCCATCTCCTGGGTTCATGGAATTCTCCTGCCTCAGCCTCCTGAGTAGCTGGGATTACAGGTGTGCGCCACCACACCTGGCTAATTTTTGTATTTTTTAGTAGAGATGGGGTTTTACCATGTTGGCCAGGCTGGTCTCAAACCCCTGACCTCAAGTGATAGGCCTCCCAAAGTGCCGGGATTATAGGAGTGAGCCATTGCCACCGCCCGGCCTAATTTTTTAATTTTTAGTAGAGACAAGGTTTCACCACATTGGCCAGTCTGGTCTCGAACTTTTGACCTCAAGTGATCCGCCCTCCTCGGCCTCCCAAAGTGCTGGGATTATAGGCATGAGCCACCATGCCTGGCCAGGAAAGCTTTTCCAGACACACACTCCCCACAGCAGTCATCACAAATTTTAGTTCATCATTTGAGTAAATTTAGTATCTGCCTCCATCACCAGGCTGGGGCTTCTCAGGGGCAAGGCTTAAGCCTGTCTCAGCTGCTATGTCCCCAGCATTGCCCACCACGGAAGAGGGGCTGAATATTTGAATAACTGTCCAGCTTAAAAACAACTTCCATTTATGGCACTTTTCTGTGCCAAGCACCAAGCTAAGCATTTATATGCATGTTTGCATTCAATCTGAAGGTACCCAAATAAAAACAGACTGGAGGGGGTCTCCATTTTTTCCAAGAAGTTTAGAGACTTGTCCAAGGCCACAGCTGGTCAGAGGCCAGTCCAGTCCACCTGAAGGCTGAATCTGGCCAGAAGTCTTAACTCCCTTTAGAGTTTCGTAAATAATAGCCCAAAGGCAATTTTAAGTGACATATGAATGTCTTCTTGAATTAGTCGATAGTTTTCACTGATTTTTTTTAAGCTAACCAGTAGATGAAACCCATGATTGTGAACGTATTACCTAGGATGAGGTAAAAATAGATAGATCTTTTTATTTCTATTTATTTTTTTGAGACAGGGTCTTGCTGTGTTGCCCAGGCTGGAGTGCAGTGACGCAATCATGGTTCACTGCAGCCTGTTACCTCCAGACTCAAGCAATCCTCTCACCTCAGCCTAGTAAATCTTTTTTTAAGGGAGAAAAGTGTTCAAATACAGGTAGTAGACAAAATTGTGAAACCATTTTGAAATTGTGAAGTCTGGGTAACAGAATCAGAGTTGCTGCGGTTCCAGTGGGACGGGAGAAGGGACAAGCAGCCCCTCACTAGACTGAAAACCAGGGCCAACTGGCACATCATTCAAGTATTTTTGAGCACCTAACATGGACCCAGGCCTAGAGAAAGGGGCTGTTGTGGGTTAGAACCTGGAGACCCGCCTCCGCCGTTCCCCAAAGACAGCCCCGTCGTGTTCCCAATGCCTGGGAAAGAAGACAGGAGGGTCCTCAAAGCCTGATTGGGCCTTGCAGGTAGTGAGCGCTCAGGGTTGGGGAAAGGTAGTCTGGTGTTCGCCCTTCCCCAGCAACTCCCTCCTCTTGCCCGTCACTTCTTAACCCCTTACTCTTCCCTCAAATTGGGGAGCAACAGAGGATAAGGGTCCCCCAAACGCCATGCTCCGAATGCACGTAAAGAACCCCCAGAAAGATTGGGGGGGGGGCCGCGGGTAAAGCAGCGTGAATCTGAAAGGCCTACCCCAACCTCCCAGGCGGCGGAAGCACGTCACTTTGTCCGCGTCCGCAGTGCATTTTGGGAATTGTAGTGAAGCGGGTGGAGGACGCCGAGCAGCCGACGGTGTAACCCTTTAGAGACCAGAGCGCGCGGGCAGAGCTGGGACAGGGTTAGAGGGCGGTCAGTCGCCCCCCTTCTTTAGCAGAGAAAACTGAGGCAAGGCTCTGGCTCCGGAGCCCTTAGTCCTCTCCCTTCGCTGGCTGTGGCGGGCCCCAGAGGCATACATCTAGGATTCCGGGGGAGGACAAAGTGCCAAGTGGCCACCCCCACCCCCACCTAGTTGCCAGTTTCCCTTCCCTGCTCTGAAGCCAATCAGGGCTTCTCCGCCCCGCCCCAGAAGCTGCTACCTTCCTAATCCGTCATTGGCCCACCTTTGCTGGGCGGGGAAACTGAGGTTCAGAGAGGGCAAGACATTTTGCCTAAAGCTGCACAACAAATCGGAGCAGAAGTTGGAATCCTGGAAGCCTGTCCACCCACCCCCAAAATTTCTGAATCCGGAGTAGCTCTGATCATTCGTATTGCAAACTCGCCTCCCACCTTTGTGTCCCAGCATCTTGCGGCGCGCCGAACTCCGGCCCCGCGGAGACGGTTATAAGTACTGCGCGCGGAGAGGCGACGACCCCCCCAGCCCGCCTCTGCCCGCCGTTCCCTTTAAGAGCCGGCCCCGGCGGGACTACGTTTCCCAGAAGGCTTTGCTGGCGCGTTATGTAACTTTCCCTGCGAAGCGGCCTCTGGGGCAGAAGAAGGAGGTGGAGGCGGCGGCGGCCGTTGCAGCGGCGGCGGCGAGAGCGGCGGGAGCCCGAGGCGGCTGCGCTCGCGGCCCATCGTGGGGCCCGAGCTGTGCGCCTCGGCTCGGAGCCCGGACCGGGCGGGGGCGCCGACGTGCCTCAGCCTGCCTTTGCGAGGGAGGCGGGAGTGAGCAGAAAGGCTTAGGGCCCAGGGGGCGGGGAAGGGGGGCCGGGCCTGGATCCGGCGGGGAGGCCGAGCCGGAGGCCGGACCGTGGCTCGCGCTGTCCCGGGGACGCGGATCGAACGTCGGCGGCGCGGATCGCACGTCGGCGGCCGGTGGAACGCGGGAGCCGGGCGGCGCGCGGACTGGGGCCATGGCGTCTGTGCAGGCGTCCCGCCGCCAGTGGTGCTACCTGTGCGACCTGCCCAAGATGCCGTGGGCCATGGTGTGGGACTTCAGCGAGGCCGTGTGCCGCGGCTGCGTGAACTTCGAGGGCGCGGACCGCATCGAACTGCTCATCGATGCCGCCCGCCAGCTCAAGCGCAGCCACGTGCTCCCCGAGGGCCGCTCCCCCGGGCCCCCGGCCCTTAAGCACCCGGCCACCAAGGACCTGGCTGCGGCCGCCGCACAGGGGCCCCAGCTGCCGCCCCCGCAGGCCCAGCCCCAGCCGTCAGGGACCGGCGGCGGCGTCTCAGGCCAGGACCGCTATGACAGGGCCACATCATCGGGCCGCCTCCCCCTGCCCTCGCCCGCCCTGGAGTACACTCTGGGGTCCCGCCTGGCCAATGGGCTGGGCCGTGAGGAGGCCGTGGCTGAGGGGGCGCGAAGGGCCTTGCTTGGCTCCATGCCTGGCTTGATGCCCCCTGGGCTGCTGGCAGCTGCAGTGTCTGGCCTGGGAAGCCGAGGCCTGACGCTGGCACCCGGCTTGAGTCCTGCCCGTCCCCTCTTCGGCTCCGATTTCGAGAAAGAGAAGCAGCAGAGGAATGCGGACTGTCTGGCAGAACTGAACGAGGCCATGCGGGGCCGGGCAGAGGAATGGCACGGGCGCCCCAAAGCAGTGCGGGAACAGCTACTGGCGCTGTCCGCCTGCGCCCCGTTCAATGTGCGCTTCAAGAAGGATCACGGGCTGGTGGGGCGAGTGTTCGCTTTCGATGCTGCTGCCCGTCCTCCAGGATACGAATTCGAGCTGAAGCTCTTCACCGAATACCCCTGTGGTTCCGGCAATGTGTATGCCGGCGTCCTGGCGGTGGCTCGCCAGATGTTCCACGATGCTCTGCGGGAGCCGGGCAAGGCACTGGCTTCTTCGGGCTTCAAGTACCTCGAATATGAACGCCGGCATGGCTCAGGAGAATGGCGGCAGCTGGGCGAGCTGCTTACCGACGGCGTCCGCAGCTTTCGCGAGCCAGCTCCCGCGGAGGCCCTGCCCCAGCAGTACCCAGAGCCTGCCCCTGCGGCTCTCTGTGGCCCACCACCGCGAGCCCCATCCCGGAACCTGGCGCCCACGCCGCGCCGTCGCAAGGCATCCCCCGAGCCGGAGGGCGAGGCGACTGGGAAGATGACCACCGAGGAGCAGCAACAACGGCACTGGGTGGCACCTGGAGGTCCGTACTCCGCTGAGACCCCTGGTGTGCCCTCGCCCATTGCCGCCCTGAAGAATGTGGCCGAAGCCCTGGGCCACTCACCCAAGGACCCTGGCGGAGGTGGAGGGCCTGTGCGTCCAGGGGGCGCCAGCCCTGCAGCCTCCTCCACTGCCCAGCCGCCAACCCAGCATCGCCTTGTGGCCCGCAACGGTGAAGCAGAAGTCAGTCCCACAGCGGGGGCCGAAGCTGTCAGCGGGGGTGGCGGCGGCACTGGGGCGACCCCTGGGGCTCCCCTGTGCTGTACCCTGTGCAGGGAGCGGCTAGAAGACACCCACTTCGTCCAGTGCCCCTCGGTGCCCGGACACAAGTTCTGCTTTCCCTGCTCCCGGGAGTTCATCAAGGCGCAGGGCCCGGCCGGGGAGGTATACTGCCCGAGCGGAGACAAGTGCCCGCTGGTCGGCTCCTCCGTGCCCTGGGCCTTCATGCAGGGCGAAATCGCCACCATCCTTGCTGGAGACATCAAGGTTAAGAAAGAACGGGACCCCTAGGCTACCACTGCCTCCAGGCTACTGCCCTCTGCCCTTTTGCCATCCACCGCTGACGCGGATAAATTATTCCCTCCCCGACCCAGCCCAGTGCCACCCCTATCTGTGTACATACTCCCTTCCTCCACCCAGATGGGTCCCCTGGGGTAGATGCATTGTGGGTGGGGGGAGAAAGCTTGTGGCTCCTGTCCGAGGGGATATTTGGGGTCCCTTGGCCCCTCCAGTTTCCCTCTGTCCTTGGCTTGGCTTTGCTGCTGCTTGTAGTTGGGGGAGAGGTGCCCCCCTCCTCCTTGAGAAGGGACCTCCTGAAAATTCGCTCTTTATAAACGAGGCAAAAGCATTTTATTGCCCCCCCTCTCCCGCCCCCTTCTGCTCCTTCAATAAACCGAAAGATGGGTTTTTTTTTTTTCTCTCTCTTCTTGGTCCCTTGGTTGTGTGAGATGCTGCGCCCCCTTTGGGACTGAACTAGTCCTGCGAGGGCGAAGACGTTGCGCGGTAGCCTCCAGGTGGCGCCCTGCACCCAGGCCGTCCCGCCGGGCGACCTTCTGCAAGTGCGACCCACTGCTCACGTTTTAGCCATCGGCCCGTTCTCCAGATGAAAGAACTGAGGCTCAGAGAGGGGATGGCTCCTGTAGGGGAACCACAGACAGTCTCGGGAGTAGATTACCCTTCTGTAGCTGGCCCATTCCCTATCTCTACCTGGAAGGTGGACTCAGCGCCTACGTGGGGAGGGGAAAGAGGCAGAGGGAGGTTTCCTAGAAGAAACGGGCAGGGGGTTCTTGCTGAGTAGAAGGGAGAATTTAGGGTAGACTGCTAGAGGGACTACCTGAGGAAAGAGGAAATTTACCTCCACGGGGTAAACTAACAGGATGCCTAGAAACAACTTGGCTACTTCTCGCCTCTGGTGGTGCCCCAGAGGCGGACGTTTGGGAAGCCCCAACTGGACTCCTCGCCCTCGTGTCGGGAGACAAGCCCCTTCGGCGGCCACCCTAGAGAGCAGAGCGAAAGGCACTCGCCCCGCGGCTGCCTCTGATGTGCGCGGCCTTGTCCCGCACCTGTCCGGGTGGCTGATCATTAACCAGGACTTCCTGCTCGCTGGCGTCACGGGGCGGGGCCTGAGCGGGCTGCGGCAAAGCAGGGGTTAAGGGGAGGGGGCGGCCCCAAGAGCCCAGCCCCCACCCCTGCGGCCTCCCCCGCCAAGCCGAGGTGGAGAGATTCCGGGAAGGGGGAATGCGGGGCTCAAAGGCCCCCGGATGGACCGAAATAGGGAATGATTGTCCTACCACCACCCAGCACTGTCAGATAGCTCTGGGACCCGAGGTTGTCCCCAGATCCCCTCGGGAACCCAGGGTTCCCATCACCTAAATCTGGAGGCCTCTAAAGTCCTGCCCCATCAGCCCGGTTAGGCAGGGATCCCACCCATACTTGCATACCTACATGTCCTAACTCCCAGATATTAGGGATCCCTAGGGCGTCAACTTTCGCATCTGGAGGACCCTCTGTTCTTGGGCTAAGGGGTCCCATCCTTCCTCACCCCCCAGCCGTCAGCTCTCAGGTGTTCTGCCACCCCTGGCACTGCCAGCCTGGGCTCAGGGCAGGGCTGGGAAAACCACCCCTGATTAAATACACCAGGTGATAAGCCCAGGGCAAGAGAGACCTGGATGGAGCTCTGTGCCGGGGCTCCCCTCCCAGGCAAGCCTCTGGCTTCCCCTGACCAGCTCTGCAGACCCAAGTGCTGGGTATCTCACCCATCCCCAAATCTTTAGTGCTGGAGGCCTCTAGACACCTGGCTCCTATGCTGCAGTTGGAGCTAAATTGCTGTGGAGGACACCTGGTCCTTTAAGAACAGCTGGTAAGTGGGTGGGGGGCAGGGGAGTCACCCCCAGCCTGGCTGGTGTGTATTCTAGATAGAGGTTGAGTTAACCATTAACAGAGCAGAAGGCCTGACCTGTGTGGGTGTGGGGGCTGGATCAGCCCCCCTTCCCCCAGTGCCAGGGTGGGGCCAGGGTGGAGGGTTTCTGGATTTATTTGGGAATCAGGGAGCAGGTGCAGAGACTTCGCAACAAACGGGAAACACAGAGAGACACTCAGGGAATGATGGGAGACAACAGAGGTGGGGAGGGAGAGATGCGGAGACCAGCTCACTGAAAGAGACAAGGAGACACAGGAGCCGGAGACCCAGCGAGACAGGGAGAGACTCGAGAGAACCTCAGAGATGAGGCAGACACAGAGAAGGAGAGACAGAAAAGAAAAGGAAATGGACGATATTCTGATAGGTTGAGCCAGACTGAGATGACAGATGAGATGCCAACAACAGAGACGCAAAAGAGGGGAGACTGAGATGCAGAGAGAAGGCAATAAAGAAGAGATGAGAAAAAAAAAAGGAGAGATGAGAAAGACTGAAATCAGGAAAAGGCACAGGTGTGAACTAGAGTGATGACATCCTCAAACTCAAAAGTTCTGTGAGACAGGCAGGGAACGGGAGGAAGTGCAAGATTCTATCTGTTTGGGTCATTTGATCCCCAGTCAAGGCACCTCCTCCAGGAAGCCCTCCCTGACCCCCAGGCTGCATCAGGTGCCATTTCTGCACCCCACATATCCCTCTGTGCTCCCCCAGGCCCAGCCCTGTCCATTCTGGAGTGTTGCTGTCTGGCAAGCAGACTGTGAGCCCCAGAAGGGTAAGGCCAGGGCTGTCTTGATCACCACTGCATCCCCAGCATCACCCAGCACAGGGTCAGCTTAAGGGATGGATAGATTAATGGGCTGCTTCTCTTCCTCAACAAGTGTTTATTCAGCATCCACCATGTGACAAGCACTGGGGGAGATAATGTGGATGGAACAGGAAACAGAATCCAGTCCCTGCTCTCATGGAGCTGGCATTCAGGTGAGAGATGCAAACAGGACAATAAAATACGACAGCCGGCCGGGCACGGTGGCTCACGCCTGTAATCCCAGCACTTTGGGAGGCCGAGGCGGGCAAATCACGAGGTCGGGAGATCGAGATCATCCTGGCCAACATGGTGAAATCCCGTCTCTACTAAAATACAAAAAATTAGCCGAGCGTGGTGGCGCACGCCTGTAGTCCCAGCTACTCGGGACGCTGAGGCAGGGGAATCGCTTGAACCCAGGAGGCAGAGGTTGCAGTGAGCCGAGATCATGCCACTGCACTCCAGCCTGGTGACAGAGCAAGACTCCGTCTCAAAAAAAAAAAAAAAAAAAAAAAAAAATGACAGCCATAGAGTGGTCAGTCCTAAGAAGAAAAAATAAACCAGGGAAAGGAGATAGTGATGAGAGTTGCTATTTTACTTTCTTTTTTTATCTTAATGGAGATGGGGTTTCACCATGTTGGCCAGGCTGGTCTCAAACTCCTGAGCTCAAACGATCTGCCTGCCTCAGCCTCCCAAAGTGCTGGGATTACAGGTGTGAGCCACCGTGCCCAGCCGGGGTTGCTATTTTATTTTATTATTTATTTATTTATTTTGAGACAGAGTCTCACTCTGTCGCCCAGGCTGGAGTGCAGTGGTGTCATTCCAGCTCACTGCCACCTCCACCTCCCGGGTTCAAGCGATTCTCCTGCCTCAGCCTCCCAGGTAGCTGGGACTAGAGGCACGCAACACCATGCCTGGCTAATTTTTGCATTTTTATTAGAGATGGGGTTTGACCATGTTGGCCAGGTTGATCTCAAACTCCTGACCTCATGTGATCTGCCTGCTTCAGCCTCCCAAAGTGCTGGGATTACAAGCATGAGATAACATGCCCAGCCGGGGTTGCTATTTTAGAAAGGGATGTAGGGAAGAGCTCACTGAGCACGTGACACTAAGAACTGAAGGAGGGGAGGGAGTAAGCCAGCAGAAATCTGTGTAAATAGCACCTGCAAAGGTCCTGAGGTGGGAGCCTGCTTGGTTTGTCCCAGAAGCAAGCAGGTGACCAGTGCTGGGGGAGAGTAGTAGGAAATTGAATCAGAGGGGTGGTGGGGGAGCAGTAAGAGGACCTGTACACTGTGATAAGTACTTTGAATTTTGTTTTTTGTATTTTTTGGGACAGAGTCTTGCTCTCTGTCGCCCAGGCTGGAGCGCAGTGACACAATCTCAGCTCACTGCAACCTCCGCCTCCAGGGTTCAAGCCATTCTCCTGATTCAGCCTTCTGAGTAGCTGGGATTACAGGTGCCCACCACCACACCTGGCTAATGTTTGTATTTTTAGTAGAGATGGGATTTCACCATGTAAGGCAGGCTGGTCTCGAACTCCTGACCTCAAGTGATCTGCCTGCCTTAGCCTCCCAAAGTGCTAGGATTGCAGGCATGAGCCACTGCACCTGGCCTGAATTTCGTTTTAATAGGAACAGGTGGGAGCTTTCAAGCAGGGGTAAAGGGATGGAGCAAATGAGACAGAAATGGCATAGAACCCACTGGGACCGACATTTATCTCTGTGTTCTCAACACGGAGCCCAGCACAAATGCCCGATGACTGTGCCTGCATGCGTGAGTGAGACCCCAAACCAACAGAGAAAACGTCAGAATGGCATCTAGATGGACAGACGGGCTCAGAGACCCCCAGGGAGAGGCCAGCTCAGGGCCTGAGGACACTCAGGGACAGCAGGTCCACACAGACCCACAGCAGCCCTGCTGAGAACTCCCGTTCCTTCCAGAACCCTCCCCACCCGGAAAGCTTCCTAGAGCTGGAAAAAACCCCCAGGCCCTCCTGCCCGCCTCACCCGTGGCGTGCCCACTCACACCTCAGGCAGAGGAAGCTGGCAGGCCCCACAGGAACCTTTCTGTGCAGGGGGAGTGGAGGCAGGCGGGCGGCAGGGACGAAGGGAGAAGAGTGGCGGGCGGGCAGGCTGCGGCTACACAAAGGCCCCAGTGTCTTCCCCTCCTGCCTGGGTACAGATATAAATAATACGCACATATACGTTTATATATATACCAGCATGCTGGTGGGGGGAGGCTGGGGGGCACACACTCCCCTAAGGGTCCAGGCATGGCAGTCGGCCCCTGTAGGGGCTGGGGGCTCAGAGACTCACAGAGATAGTGCCCAAGACTAAGAGGCTCAGGCAGAGAGACGGCGGACAGAGAGAAGGAGAGGGAGAAACTTACAAAGTAGGACAGAAAGAGACTTGCAGAGACTGTGCCAGCACTAGATAGAAAGCAAGTGTCAGGAAGCAGGCGGACTTAAATGGAGACACAACAGCCGAACATCCAGAGAAATGGAACTTATCTGCAGAGAGACAGAAAAAGTCACAGGGAGAGGGACAGTGACAGAATGAAGACAACGGTCATTCCAGAGAGAGGCAGAGCCATAGAGAAGCCCAGGTGAGAGGAAGCAGGGACAGAAAGAAACAGAGAAATCGACATGCAGTGAGAGAGAGAGAAGCAGACAGACAGACAGACAGAGTCGAGGCTGAAGGCTTGGGGAGGCTGGTGCCCGGGGGGAGGGGGAGAGTCAGGGCACATTTCCAGTCTGTGGCACACTGTCTGCAGGGCTCTGGTCCAGCCCAGAACAGGCTGAGGGGCAGGAGCGGAGGTGAGGGAGGTGGCCCTTGGGTTCCGGATCTTGGTGTTTACCTGGGGCAGGATTGCAAATAGGCGCCCAGCCTGGCCCACGGTCAGCAAGGGTGGGATGGGCTGGGCCACAGCCTTGGCACCAGTGGGCCCGACACACCCACCTGTGGCCTGGGCGATGAGTAACACATGCACAGTGACACCTGGGTAGATGGTGACACACAGAGGGATAGACACGGTGACACACAGTGACAGATATAGACAGAGCCACAGTGACAGGTCCAGAGTGACGGAGACATAAACAGTCCCTGAGACACCCTGTCACAGACACAGTGACAGACACACTGATGCGTGCTGCGTGCTCACAGAAAACACAATGACAGGCAAACAGGCTGTCAGGCACAGAGGCACAGTAACAAAGCACACAGCAATGAACAGACACAGAGAACGTGGTGACGGCCACAAAGAAGACAATGACAGAACAGTCACCTACATGTGTACACGGTGAGACAGTCAGTGACACCAACACAAACCCAGCAATGGACACCAACACAGAGGCATCCAAGCACACACACTCATGCGCTGAACAGAGACCCATCATGGAGTAACACACGAACCCACAGACACAGTGACATCGAGACGCTGACAGCAAGACACGCGAATAAAGCCCAGTGACAAGCCACTTAGACACACATGTCCTACCTAGCTGTGACCGCCTGGTCACCAGTGAGCGTGTGGCTTCTGGGAATCCACCTCCTCCCATATGGCAGGCTATGGCGGAGAATGGGGGTGCCTGCCAGGGAGGGCTTGGGACCCCAGGACTACACTGCGCTGCCGTTGTCCCTCCCATCCTGCAGACCAGCGGGGTGCTTAGGGGCAATGACTCTGGGCCCAGACTGCCTGGGTTCATGCCCTAGCACCCCACTCATTATCTGTGCAAGTTACTTCACCTCTCTGTGCCTCGGTTTCATTCAACAGTAAAGTTGTGGGGAGCGGGAGGGATGCAGCCCATCAGTTCTGTAAGGTGCTAACACAATTCCTGACTCGTGGGAAGCCCTAGGAGCTTTTAATTATCATAATCACCATCATTACCATCATCATCATCATCATCGTCTCATGCCTCCTAATGCTGACAGCCCTCTGCCCACAGCTGGGACCCTGCCCCAGCCTCTGTCCCAACCCACGGGCCCTTCCCCTGGACCATGTCACCTTAGGCCCACAGCCCAGGGCCGCCTGTGTCCCCATGGCCACCCCATATCCCTGATTTGTGGTGTCCCGTGTCTGTCCATGCGTCCCATGTCTGACCGTGGTACTTTTCCACGTTGGACATCAGCCGGCTGTCCCTGGGGTGGGGGTCACACCTGCCCACGCCAGCAGAGCTGGTGGCCACCAGACACCCCGATGGATGGCCCCACCCTCCCCCGAGGACCCTACAACAACACCCCGCCCCTCCGGCCACCTGAGGTCCCCACTGGGGCGGCCTGAGGCCCGAGCCTGGGGACAGGAAGCCCCAGGCCTGGCCGCCCTGAAAGCCTCTTTCAGCCAGGGCCTCCTCCCGCCACCACCGACTCCTCCCGCGGAATAATATTTGGGCTGTTGGCCGGGGGGCGGGGGCCAGATCCGGAGGCCGCCTGGGAGAAGCCAGAAACCGCAGGGCTTCCTGCCTCGGGCTGGCCGACTCCGGGAGAGACCCCCAGGCCTGAGGGAGGGGGGCGGGTGCCTGGGGAGACTGAGGGCCTTTCTCTCGGCCCCAGTTGTTTTTTCCAGGAACCAGGAGGAATTCCCCGGCCTGCCCAGGACAGCGAGGCTGGTGGGATGGACGGGGAGCCAGCGCGGCAGGGGGCGGGGGTGACACGCAGCCGGCAAGGCGGGGCGCAGCGACAGGAATAGAGGGCCTGGCCTGCGAGGTGGCAGGTAGAGGCGGAAACCCAGGGAGCTGGGAGAGGGATGGAGGCCAGAGAAAGAGAGACCAGAGATCCAGGAAAGGAGTAGGGGGAGACGGACCCCAGGAAAGAGTCACTCTGAGAGGAGGGAGAAACCCAGAGACCCAGGGGAAGGGTGGGAGCGAGTCAAAGCAGTAGAGAGAAAAGGGGCAGTGCGGGGAGAGAGAGCGAGCGAGCGAGCATGAAGTGAGCCATAGGAGAGATAGCACCAGCAGCTCAATGACACCAAGAGACACAGATAACAGATAAAAGCACAGAAAGAGGGTCAGGGACAGACTGATACAGAAAGAAATGACACTGGCCAGGCACGGTGGCTCATGTCTGTAATCTCAGCACTTTGGGAGGCTGAGGCAGAAGGATTACTTGAGGCCAGGAGTTCAAGAATAGCCTGAGCAACACAGGGAGACCCCTTCTCCATAAAAAATTTAAAAATTAACCAGGCGTGGTGGTGTGCACCTGTAGTCCTAGCTACTCGAGAGGCTGAGGAGGGAGGATTGCTTGAGTCCGGTAAGTCGACACTGCAGTGAGCTGTGATTATGCCACTGCACTCCAGCATGGGTGACAGAGCAAGACCCTGTCTCAAAAAAACAAAAAAAGAAAGAAAAAAAAAAAAGAAGGAAGAAAGGAAGGAGGAAGGGAGGGAAAGAAAAAGAGGAAAAAAAGGACACTAAGAGACAAGGAGAAAGATGGACCCACAGAAACTGAAAGACACATCACACCAGTGTGCATGCACGCGCGCACACACACACACAGGTGGATTACAGTCTTTGGTCTTCAGATGACTAAATGGCTGTCTGGCTGACTGAATAAATGAATGAGCAACCAGAGAGCCAGCAACCAGGAAAGGCAGATGACGGATAAGGAAAAGACATAATCAGATCAACCTTGCCCACCCACTCCAGCCCCGCTGAATGACCTTAGCCCGGTCTCATCCCATCTGGGCCTCAGTTTCCATTCTGAAAGGAGAGGTGGGAGGGGCACAGTTGTGTTTCCCGGACAGCCAATCTGAGCAACAGACAGGCTGACTCAGAGTCACAGGAGAGACCTGGGGGACAGACACCCAGATCCCAAACCCAGAGGCTCACAGTGGCTGAAGGAGGATGCAGCTCTTTCCACACACACCCTCTTGCAAGTGACAGACACCAGGCCAGCCTACTCTCCACACATGTTCACATGCAAATGCAACAGTGACAAGTACACAGCAAAGGTGGCCATCAGACACACACGAACACACATGCTTTCTTTTTTTTTTTTTTTTTTTTCCTTTGAGACAGAGTCTTGCTCTGTCGCCCAGGTTGGAGTGCAGCGGTGCAGTCTCGGCTCACTGCAACCTTTAGCTCACTGCAACCTCCAACCTCCGCCTCCCGGGTTCAAGCAATTCTCCTGCCTCAGCCTCCTGAGTAGCTGGGACTACAGGCGTAAGCCACCATGCCCGGCCTAATTATTGTATTTTAGTAGAGTATTTTTAGGTCAACTTCGCCATGTTGGCCAGGCTGGTCTCACAACTCCTGACCTCAAGTGACCCGCCCACCTCAACTTCCCAAAGTGCTGGGGTTACAGGCACAAGCCACCGCACCCAGACTACATGTTTTCTTTTAAGCATGTATACATGGACTCACAGAAATACAGAACACACAAGAACAGCCAGCCCTGCCATATGCATGTTGTCCCACACACGCATTCTCTGAGGCAGTGAGTTAGGCAGAGAGTGACATTCAGACACACACGTAACACGGTGTGAGACCCAGAGGGACCCAGGGATAGGTGTACACAGGGAACTACACACACAACACAATAAAGACATACACAAAAGGCAGGGCACAGTGGCTTACACCTGGAATCCCAGCACTTTGGGAGCCTGAGGTGGGTGGATCACTTGAGGTCAGGAGTTTGAGACCAGCCTGGTCAACATGGTGAAACCATGTCTCTACTAAAAATACAAAAATTAGCCAGGTGTCGTGGCGGGCACCTGTAATCCCAGCTGCTTGGGAGGCTGAGGCAAGAGAATCACTTGAACCCAGGAGGCGGAGGTTCCCGTGAGCTGAGATTGTGCTACACACTCCAGCCTGGGCAACAGAGCAAGACCCTGTCTCAAAAAAAAAAAAAACATACACAAGAGTCCGATATCCCCAACCACAAGTAAGCACATAACCAGGGTATGAACAGACACACAAACCCACACAATCAAGGGATACCGACAACAGACAACACTCTGTGGTAGACCATGAGGACCCCAGTAGGCATAGTGCTATCCTATGACACACAGAGCACACACACGCACACACACACGCAGATAAACTCCAACACGTGCACAATCTCCAGTCATTGAATTGACACCTCATCTGTCCTTTTTCCTCCTCCCCAGCTTAGTCAAAGATTATTCGGCCGTTAGGCTTCCAGAGCCTCAGAGGTAGAGGTCTGTGTGTATGTCTGGGAGGTGGGGGTGGGGAGATGGCCTTGGTCACTGCAGAGCCACCTCCCCCTGCTGCTTTGGCCCCACTGCTGCGGGGGCTGCTATCTGTGAGCAAACTGTCCTTGGGGTCAGGGACAACAAAGAGCCAAAGGTCAGGTCGATGCCTCCCCCAACTCCTCCCCCAGAGGCAGCCAGCTCTTGGGGGCAGGAAGCAGAAGGGACAGAGGAGCGCAAATTCAGGTGTTCAAGCCCCACAGGGCCCACTGGCCAAGGAAAAGAGACTCAGTAAGAGGCGGACATGGTGCCTTTAATGATTAAACACAGCCAGTACCCCGCTTCCCGGGCAAGAATCAGACTTCAGTAGAAATTCCCCATACCCTAACCAGCCTTTTCCGGTTTCTCCTGGACCAGAGTTGGGGGAAAGGGTGGGCTTCAGAGAAAACCAAGGAGTATTCTCACCGCCATCCCCTACCCAACCCATGCCAAAGAGAATGGTGACGACATGGCCAACACGGGCCTGCAGCAGCCATCATGGCACATGGTGGCCCACTGACATTGTCACCTACTCAGTATGATGTCCATCAAAGCACCCAATGGGCCACAAAAGGTGTTACACAGAATGGTGGCCAACTTGGCACCTACTGTGCCAAGAAGTACACCAAAAAAGAAGTGAGCACAGCACCTAATGGGGGGCCAAAAAAGATGTCACGGAAATGCTATCACCATCACACCCAAAGGGCCAACCAAGATGGTGGCTATCAAACCATGCAGTGGATCAGCCAATAACATCAATGTAGCAGTCCTCACAGTATCCAGTGGGCCACCAAAATGTATCCATGGTGGTTATCACAGTACCCAATGGATCAACACCATGCCCACTGAGACAGCAGTCGTCACAGTAAGTAATAGACCCACCCAGATGTCAACCAACGGGACAAGCAAAGTGTCACCAGAAGTGATCAGGCCCCAAGAGCTTTGTGGTATGAGCTCCAGCCATACCCACCACCATGTTCCCAGCCCCTGCTAGGATGCATTAAGCAGAGAGCGGGAATAAAGGCCCTGGTAGTAGACTCCAGCCTCCCCACCCTCAGCCCCGTAGCCCCCAAACCCCACGTCCAGTTTGGGAGGTGCTGGTGTCTGTTCTGACATCAGGTTGTTGATGGAGAAAGGGTGGTTGAAGTTGTAGGGCGCATCTAGCTTCAGCTCCCCTGGGAGCTCCAGGCCAGTGAAATAGGGTGTGGAGGAAGGGGGTGAGCCACAGTCCAGAGCCCCCACATCTTCCCCACCCTGGGCCTCAGGCTCAGGGGCCGGAGGTGGGGGCTGGGGCGGGGAGGTGACTGTGGCCACGGGGGTGGTGGTCGAGGCAGCAGACCCTGTCCCGTTCCTAGTGGTGGTAGCAGCTCCACTGCCCCCTTTCTTCACCTTCTCCTCCAGCTTGAAGCGCTTCTGGCGGCGCAGGTAGCAACCGTTCTCAAACATGTTCCCTGAGCTGGGGTGCAGGGCCCAGTAGGAGCCCTTGCCAGGCTTGTCTGGGGAGCGTGCCACCTTGACGAAGCAATCGTTGAAAGACAGCGAGTGGCGAATGGAGTTCTGCCAGCGCTGCTGATTCTCCCGGTAGTAAGGGAAGAGGTCCATGATCCACTGGTAGATTTCACTCAAGGTCAGCATCTTGCCCGGTGCCTGCTGGATGGCCATGGTGATGAGCGAGATGTAGGAATACGGTGGCTTGGCGTGTGCCAGGGGCCGCCGATACCCCTTCGGCATCTCCTTCCCATGCACCAGCCCAGGACCCGGGGCCCCATACCCTGAGCTGCTGCTGCCACCACTGGCACCCAGGCCTGGGAAGGTGGGCCCCAGGGGTGCTGCAGGTGCTGGGGGTGCCAGGGGTCCTGAGGGCAATGGGGAGGCAGGGAGCCCCCCAGGGGGATAGGGAGAGCTTAGAGGGTTCAGGGTCATGTAGGAGTTGAGGGGGGCCATGGTGGGAACTGGGGTCACCGGAGAGTAGACCTAGAGGGAAAGATGAAAGGGGTCAGTGGGGTTCCACTCTGCTGGTCAGCGAAGGATCCCAGGACCCACTGCACATCTGTCTGTCGTCCATCTTGCATCCTCTACAAATCCCTTCCATCATCACCTCTATCTGTAGAATGCGGTCTCTAAAGGTCTCTCCTCACTCCCTAGACATGCCCTTTCTGCTCCCCACTTTCCCACTCACCATGCTCCCATACACTCAAGATCATCCTTTAAGTGATTCTCCAGGGTTTGGGACACCCAGGGGAGTCTCTGAAACCCTTTGAGGATGTCCACGAAGTCAAAACTATTTTCAAAATAATAGTATTTTTTTTTTCGAGGCAGAGTCTTGCTGTGTCGCCCAGGCTGGAGTGCAGTGGCACGATCTCGCCTCAATGCAACCTCCGCCTCCTGGGCTCAACTGATTCTCCTGCCTCCGCCTCCAGAGCAGCTGGGATTACAGGTGTGCGCCACCACGCCAGCTTTTTTTTTTTTTTTTGTATTTTTAGTAGAGACGGGGTTTCTCCATGTTGGCCAGGCTGGTCTTGAACTCCTGACCTCGTGATCCACCCACCTCGGCATCCCCCAAGTGCTAAGATTACAGGCGTAAGCCACCGTACCCACAATCCTAAGTTATTATTAGCCCTTTTCACTCTCTTTCTCATGAAGTGTACAGTGGAGTTTTCCAGAGGGTGTTGATATTTCAACAGAGAGAATACAGAAGCAGACAGGAGAATCTAGCTGTCTTCCACTGGGCCAAACTTGATTAGCAAAAATGGAAAACAGTGCCACTCTTTTGACTAAATTTTTTGAAATTTGGTTCTTTTAATAGAAATGCTTTTACACTAACAAATGATTGCTATTTTTAAGTGAATTAATACATGATTTTAACATTTCTCAGTTCTAATTTTAAATACAGTAAATGTAGATAGACATAACCCACATCAACAGAAACTGTTTGGGCTCCTCAATAATTTTTTCCCACAGGGTCTCACTCTGTCACTCAGGCTGAAGTGCAGTGGTTCAGTCACAGCTCACTGTAGCCTCAAACTCCGGGGCTCAAGTGATCCTCCTGCCTCAGCCACCTAAGTAGCTGGGATTACAGGCAGGCATCACTACACCCGGATTATTTATTTATTTAGAGACAGAGTCTCACTCTGTTGCCCAGGCTGGAGTGCAGTGGTTCAATCTTGGCTCACTGCAACCTCCACCTCCCAAGTTCAAGCTATTATGTCTCAGCCTCCCAAGTGGCTGGAATTATGGGCATGCACTGCACACCCAGCTAATTTTTTTGTATTTTTAGTAGAGACGGGGATTCACCACATTGCCCAGGCTGTTCTCAAACTTCTGGTCTCAAGTAATCCTCCTGCCTCAGTCTCCCAAAGTAATCCCAGGACTTTGGGAGCTGAGGAGGGTGGATCACTTGAGGTCAGGAGTTCAAGACCAGCCTGGCAACATGGGAAAACCCTGTCTCTATCAAAAATACAAAAATCAGCCAGGCATCGTGGCACACGCCTGTAATCCCAGCTACTCGGGAGGTTGAGGCAGGAGGATTGCTTGAGCCCAGCAGTCTGAGGCTGCAGTGAGCTGAGATGAGATCGCACAATTGCACTCCAGCCAGGGCAACAGAGCAAGACTGCATCTCAAAAACAAAACAAAACAAAACAAAAAACAGGGGTGCAGAGTCCTGAGACCAAAAAATTTAATAACTGCTGGTTTATTAGTTAAATCAGCAGTTCTCAATTTTAGTAATCATAAAGAGTTATTATAGGCCAGGTGCAGTGGCTCACGCCTGTCATCCCACCACTTTGGGAGGCCAAGGCGGGCGGATCACAAGGTCAGGAGATCGAGACCATCTTGGCTAACACGGTGAAACCCCGTCTCTACTAAAAATACCAAAACAAAATTAGCTGGGCGAGGTGGCGGGCGCCTGTAGTCCCAGCTACTCCGGAGGCTGAGGCAGGAGAATGGCATGAACCCAGGAGGCGGAGCTTGCAGTGAGCTGAGATCACGCCACTGCACTCCAGCCTAGGCGACAGAGTGAGACTCCATCTCAAAAACAAACAAACAAACAAAAAACAGTTATTATAACTGTGATAATCTAACATATATGTGTAGCTCTTTTCAATCTTTTAGCTTATAAAATTACTGTATTTAGGCCAGGCATGGTGGCTCACACCTGTAATCCCAGCACTTGGGGAGGCCGAGGCAGGCGGATCACTTGAGGTCAGGAGTTCGAGACCAGCCAGGCCAACATGGCGAAACCCTGTCTCTACTAAAAATACAAAAAACAGCAGGGTATGGTGGCACGCGCCTATAGTCCCAGCTATTCAGGAGGCTACGGCAGACCTGCTTGAACCTAGGAGGTGGAGGTTGCAGTGAGCCAAGATTGCACCACTGCACTCCAGCCTGGGCGACAGAGCAAGACTCTGTCTCAAAAAAAAAAAAATAAATAAATAAATAAAAATAAAAAATTACTGTATTTATACATAAAAGTGTTTGAATATCACAAATCACTTTTCAACCTAATATTATGTATCTATTTACTATATATCTTCAAATCTAAGACTTCTCTGGAAGCTGCAGCATAACTTTATGTATTAATACAAACGGGAAAAACAGTTAAAATCATTGGACACCACTGACTGTAAAATGCATCCCATTTTTGGAAATGTTCAAATGGGGGAAAAAGGAGGATCCTAGGTCAATGGAACATGTTAGATATTGCAATGCCTTTCTAAGTAACCCTCTGTATATTCTTTCATTCATTCAACCAATATTTATCAGTTAGCTGCTCCATGCCAGGCGCTGTTCCAGGCACTTCACAAGAATGGTCTCCTTGAATCTTGACAACCGTACTATGGGAGGAGGTGTTATGATGATGCCCATTTTACAGCTGAGCTAGCTGAGGCCCAGAGAGGTTGTTGGGGTCACACAGCAAGAATGGGGGAAGAACTGGGATTCTGCAACCAGGCAGTCTGGCTCCAGACCTGTTCCAGGTCACGCTATAAACGCAGTGACTAGGCGAGGTGCGGTGGCTCACGCCTGTAATTCCAGCACTTTGGGAGGCTGAGGTGGGAGGATTGCTTGAGGTCGGGAGTTCAAGACCAGCCTGACCAACAGGGAGAAACCCCGTCTCTACTAAAAATACAAAATTAGCCGGACGTGGTGGCACATGCCTGCAATCCAAGCTACTAGGGAGGCTGAGGCAAGATAATTGCTTGAACACAGGAGGCAGAGGTTGTGGTGAGCCGAGATCGCGCCACTGCACTCCAGCCTGGGCAACAGAGCAAGACTCCATCTCAAAAAATAATAATCATAAAATAAAATAAAAGCAGGGACTAAGACAGAAATGCCTGCCCTCGTGGTGCTAACAGTCTAGCAGGAACACAACAGTGAACAGAATACGCCAGGAAAACATAGGCATGCTAGAAGGTTGTTTCTTTCTTTGTATCTACCTATCCCTTCTCAACCACTATCTCCCATCCTCTCTGCCCCATCCTCTATCTGGACCTTTCCCCACTGCTTCCTCTGAGGCCTGGGGTCTCATGGCACTGCGCGGGTTGGGGGAATGCTGCTATATGTAGCACTGGCTAGAGCCACCAAATGTGAGTTAACTGGATACTGCCTAGTCTCCTGCCACTGTAAGCTTTTTTTTCTTTTTTTGTGAGACAGAGTCTCACTCCATTGCCTAGGCTGGAGTGCTGTGGTGCCATCTCAGCTCACTGCAACCTCTGCCTCCCAGGTTCAAGCGATTCTCCTGCCTCAGCCTCCTGAGTAGCTGGGATTACAGGCAGGCACCACAACACTCGGCTAATTTTTGTATTTTTAATAAAGACAGGGTTTCACCATGTTGGTCAGGCTAGTCTCGAATTCCTGACCTCAGGTGATCCTCCCGCCTCGGCCTCCCAAAGTGTTGAGATTACAGCCATGAGCCACCATGTCTGGCCCTACCACTGTCAGCTTCCGCAGGTCACAAGGTCGGGGGAGAAACAAGTCTTGCCAGGGTGGCTTAGGGAATCAGGGAGAGAGGGCAACCAACTCAACCCTAAGTCTAAGTTCCAGTGGAGAAATCCTCCACTCTTTCCTTTTCATGTCTCTCCAAGGAGCTCTTTCATCACGTCTCTTTGAATCTCTGTTGGCTATTTTTGCCTTTGTGTTACCTGTCTCAGTACCAGTACCCACATTCCCCTCTCCCATCTCCCTCCCCACCCCGCATTGTTTTCCCTTCTGTCTCCTCCCTAACCTCTTTTGCTCTTCCTCCCTACCCCCCACCCCTCCCGAGTCCTCTCCCATCTTTCTTTCCCCTCCATCTTGGCGCCTGTCTCTCTCTCCAGCCTTCCATCTCTTTCTCCCTTCCCTGGCACTCTCTCTCACTACCCGACTCTACCCCACTCCCATCCCACCCCCAACTCCCACCTGTCTTCCTCCTTCAGCCCATCTTCTTGTTTTTTTTTTTTTTTTTGAGATAGAGTCTCACTCTGTCACCCAGGCTGGAGCGCAGTGACTCTATCTTGGCTCACTGCAACCTCTGCCTCCAGGGTTCAAGCGATTCTCCTGTCTCAATCTCCCAAGTAACTGGGATTATAGGCATGCGCCACCACGCCCAGCTAATTTTTGTATTTTTAGTAGAGACGGTGTTTCACCATGTTGGCCAGGCTGGTCTTGAACTCCTGACCTCAAGTGATCCACCCTCTTCGGCCTCCCAAAGTGCTGGGATTACAGTCATGAGCCACTGTGCCCAGCCACCATCTTCCTATCAATCTATCTATCCATCCGTCTATCCAAGCATTTATCTATCTATCTATCTATCTATCTATCTATCTATCTATCTATCTATCTCCCTCCCTTCCTCCCTCCCTTCAATGAATCCACTCCTCCTCACCCCAAGTCTCACAGTAAAATTGCAGCCACAGTTACTCCCTTCCCCCATGCAATCTCTCCCCCTGGTTGGTGGCTTCAGGTCCCCTCCCCAGAAAAAGAAAAGAGATGAGGTGAGAAGGTTATGGATTAGAGGGGTCCACAGAGTTTCCAAATCCTCCTGTACCCCCATCCCCCATTTCTCCAACCCAGTCAGGCTCTCTGGTATTGCACAGTAAGACAGATAGGGACCCCAGGGCCCTCCTTCCTGGCTCCCCACCCACCCGGAAGTCCTCCTTAAGGTCCGACCTCAAGCACTCCAGCTGCTCTAATCCACCCTAGGCTTTCCCACGCCCCGGGGCTGGGATGAACCCCTGGTGTCCGGGTCTGAACCGGATCTCCCCTGCCAGGGTGGGGCTGAGATTGGGGGAAGCCCTTGGGGGACCTGCACCCCCACACCAGGAGACTGGAATTTCTCCTCTTTCATTTCCTTATTGTCTCTGGAGAAGGGTGTGACAGGGAGCAGAGGAAGGCAGTGTGAAGCCAGAAGCCAAGTTTCTAGTCCCAGACAACCCAGGACCCCAGTGTTCTGCGTGCGGGGCTTCAGAGTTACTACCTCTAAAACAGGGGTGCAGCTAGACCAGCTAATCTGCAAGAACCTGAGACCAACAGGGATATCCCGGGATGGTAACTTTCCAAGTTCCTTCCAGACAGCAAGCTGAGTCACCCCAGCGGGAGGGTGCAACAAGTGGTTTGGGGACCCTCTCAGCTCTCAGTTGCTGGCTGAGTGTAGATATTTCTCTCCCCATTGTTCTGACCCAAGGGGAAGAGGTGGGCTCATTTGATGGGAAGGCTCAGGAGAGCCTCAGACAGTATCACCTAACCATTTCCATTCCTCTAAATATTGCCTCTTCCAAAATATTCCCCAAAATGCTGATTACCTCCAGACTGTACCTCTACTACTATTATTATTATTTTTTGAGATAGGGTCTCATTCTGTCACCCAGGCTGGAGTGCTGTGATACGATCACAGCTCCCGGCAGCTCGAACTCCCAGCCTCAAGTGATCCTCCCACCTCAGCCTCCCAACCAAGTAGCTTAGACTACAGGCATGCCTGAGTAATTAAAAAAAATTTTTTTTTTGTAAAGACAGGGTCTCCCTATGTTTCCCAGGCTGGCCTGGAACTCCTGGGCTCAAGAGAGCCTCCCACTTTGACCTCCCAAAGTGCTGGGATTACAAGTGTGAGCCACTGTGCCAGCTATCCTTCAATTTCTGACACAATTTCCATACAAATTGTCCTCTAAACTTGGATCTATTCAGACTGTGCCCCAAATATCAATTCCTCCTGCCTAGACTCCCATCATTTACTTAAGATGTGCCCCCAAAACAACTGTAGTTGGTTTGTACAATTGGTCTATAGTCGGTTCCCTTAAATCAGGTCCGCAGACTGAGTTCTCCAGAGGCCCAGCTGGGATCACCCCCGCTGCCTGGAACCCTCCATTTCCCACCTGGGTCTCTGCCTTCCCCATCTCACAACTGATACCTCCAGTCACCCTGCCTCCACCTCTCAACACTCCCAATCCCTTCCCCAGTTGGCCCTGCCTCACCCCACGTGCACCTCACACCTCCCCAAACCCAGGACTGGCCCCTCCCAGGCACCCTGCCAAGCCCTGAAGGCCTGGGGATCCAGGAGTCCCACCCTACAGTTTCAAGCCCCAGACTCAAGACTCAGGCACGCTGGGGGCCCCACAGCCACCAGATCTTGACTCCTTGGAGAACCCAGCCATTCCTGCCCCACACCCCATCTCAAGTCCACAGTCCCCTTCCAGGTTAGAAGTCCAAGTGTCCAGACCCCCATAATTCTCAGACCAAGACCCCAACCCCCAGCCCCCACACCCTCACAACGTTGATTATAGAGTGAGGTAGCTAAGGTGCAGGGGTCGTTGCAGCACGAGGAATGGGGGTCAGACTTGAGGAAGGACTTTCTGTCTGTCCGGGTGAGGGAATGAAGACTATGCCCCCACCCCCTACTCCAGGGAAGCCTTGTCTGAGGTGAGACTGGATGGGAATTTTAGCAATAGCTGGAGGTTGCTGGTTTGCGGGGGAGCAGGGGAAGGTGCACAATCTAAAACTCTCCATCTTCCGATTTGGGGAGTCCCTGCTGAGGGTCATGGGTAGGGATTGTGGGGGGATGGAGAAGATCGGCCCCTCTCCTGCCAATGTGAATGGCCACATCTTCTGCTCTCAGATGCCCAACCCTAAGCCACCTGTTGTTTCACCCCCCAAAACGAAGCCTCATCTCTGAGCACCCCCATCTCTTACCCCTGAGCACCAATCCCTATTTCTGACCCTACCTTAGATCACCAGCTGATCCTTACCCCGAACCCCAGTTCTTTAACACTGTGTGCTGGCCCTGAGCTCCCACCTCAGTCTTCCCTTAATGGTGACTCCTCCTCCATCTTTTAGTCTTTCTTTCCCTCCAACTTTGAACCTCACATCCTGAAACCCCCCAGTCTGTCCCCTACCATGGAACTCTAATTCCTATCTTTGGTTTGTTCATATAAATCCCTTGCTTTTTGGGGCCCCAACACCTGGCTCCCACGTTTAAGGTGTGACCCGACCCTTGGCTAAATTCTCCTGACTTCCATTTTCAAGCCCCGGCCGCGGCGAGGCTGCCCAAACAGCGCTCCCATCCATGCCTCGTCCCGGGTCCCTGACTTCCACACCTGGTCTCCGTGTTCCCAGTTCCTCGGCTGCCCAACTAGACGCCTTTGCCCCCTTTTGAACCCACAACCAGTCCCTGCTCCATGTGAGCCCACACCCCGATACCTGCCCCCCACTTCCCGCTCCGCCATCCCCGAGGACACACCTCGCCCGCCTCCGGGTAGTAGCTCCACTCGGCCAGGTCATGGGCCTCCATCTTCACCGAGCCCAGCATCCCCCGGGCTTGTGCCCCCACCCGCCCCCGCTCCAGCCCCGGGGGAACGGAGCGCTCTGGATCTCTCCGCGGGCACGGCCCGAGCTCCCACCGGCGCCCGCCCGTCCGACCGCCCGGGGTACGGCTGTCCCGAGCGCCGCGGGAGGCGGCCACGCTTTATAGCCGGGACACCCCCGCCCTCGCCCGCCCCGGGCTCCCCTCCCGCCTCCCCGAAGGCGGCGCGCTCGGACTGGGGCGCCCCCTGCGGGATCGCCAGGAGACAGACCTCAGGCGCCGGGGACCTAAGCCCCGGGACGCGACAGCTGGGGGTGATTCAGGAGTGAGGGAGCAGGCGGCAGAGACGCTGCAGATACCAAGGGCCCCGAGGGCAGAACTCTGGAGCCTTTCTACCTCAGGGGGTTTCATCATCTCGACATGAGAGGACGAAGAGCCAGAGCCCTGCATGACCGTCGCGGAAGAAAGGGGAATCAGAGCGCCAGGGCCACTATGTGACTATAAGGACCCTTAAGAGGTCTCCGAAATCACATCCCCATTCGACAGACAGGAAGACTGAGACTTCCGACGGCTAGAAATGCTTCAGACTTGACCGGGCGCGGTGGCTCACGCCTGTAATTCCAGCACTGTGGGACGCCGAGGCGGGCGGGCGAATCACTTGAGGTCAGGAGTTTGAGACCAGCCTGGCCAACAGGGTGAAACCCCATCTCTTACAAAAACTAGCTAGGCGTGATGGTGCGTGCCTGTAATCCCAGCTATTCGGGAGGCTGAGGCAGGAGAATCGTTTGAACCTGTGAAGCGGTGGTTGCAGTGAGCCGAGATCCGGCCGCTGCGGTCCAGCCTGGGCGAGAGAGCGAGACTCCGTCTCCAAAAGAAAATAAAAAGAAATGCTTCAGACTGTTGAAAGAGTTAAGAACAAAGGTGGAGAGGATCGGGGCCTCACCGCAGACCCCATTAGGGCAACAGACCACCTCCCCTCAAAGACCCAGGAGCTTCGCTGCCCGAACTCCCCACTCTCCAAGACCAGCCAGCCGTCCAGGGACTCAGCACTACTGAGAACTCCATTTCCCAGAATGCTCTAGTTCCCTAGCCTCACTGTGCCGCCGAGGGGACTACATTTCCCAGAAGGCCTAGCGCCCCAAGCCGGAAATGAAGGGGCCGCTCGCCGTAGTAAGGAGGCGGGCAGAAGGCCGCTCTCACGGGACGAGGCATGGGCGGGGTCGGACTGTGCTCTGGACTCCATTTCCCGGCGGCCCTGGGTGTGGGGCGCGTGCGCACAGTTCCCGGCGACGAACGGAAGATGGCGGCGGCGGTGGCGGAGTCTAGGAAGAGGCGCTGCTGAGGGGGCGCGAGGGGAACGGAGGCCAGAGCCGCGGTGAGCGGGAGGCGGCGTTTGGGCCCGGAGACGAAGGGAGGAGGCGCCTAAAGAAGCAGGGGCGCGGGCGGGGAGGGGGTCGCCGTGGGGAGAGGGGAAGAGTGGCTTTCGCGACCCATGTTTCTTTCCCTGCTCGGGACCCTTCCTTGGCTCCCTAGTGCCCTCGAGGCAAAGTTCCAACGTGGCCCTCCGGGTGCGTCCGCCCCGCAGACCTCGCCTGCTTCGACTCGGCCTCTTTGCTTCTTCCCCACCTCTCGCAGCCGCCCTGGCCTTTCGGTTCCTTAAACTTGCCATGCGCTTTCCCGCGTCGGGGATTTTGCACAGGTTGTCCGCTCTGCCCGCAACATCCTTTTACCCATTCGGCCTGGCCAACTCCCATTCATCCTTCGAGTCTCGGCACCAACGTCACTTCCTCTGCGAAGCCCTCCTTGCCTACCCTCCATCCCGAAATCCGCCTGTTAAATGCTCTTGTCCGTCTCTGTTCCTTCATGTCACGTGTGTTCTAATTTGTTATCAGACTCTTATCTGTGTGCTGTTTTATGATGTCTGTGACCGTGTGTTTCATGAAGGTAGGGACTAGGTTTGTCTCTGTCGCCACTGGGTTCCCAGCACAGCGCCAGTCACGCCGGAGACGCCCAGCTAATGTTGGTTGAAGGAATAAAAGATACTCCTAGAGCCAGTCTGGGGAAACAGGGTAGTCGTCAGATTCCCGGGTAGCAGTGGGGCAGGGTACCACTTCTTAATGAGTACATCGAGAGGAAAGAGGAACCGGTGATACTGTTCATCACAGCAAAAGGCTACACGCATCCCAAATGTTCTTAAATAAGAAGATTGGCTGAAAGAAACTGTAATACATCCACATAAGAAAATACTATGCAACTCTAAAAAGGAATGAGGTAGATAAAAGGAAATGATGAAAATCTCTATACACTGATATAGTGGTCGCCAACATATATTAAGGGAAAACAAGTGGAGGTTAGTGTTTATTGTGTGTGCTTTTTTTTTTTTTTTTTTTTTGAGACGGGGTCTCACTCTGTCGCTCAAGCTGGCACGATCTCAGTTCACTGCAGCCTCCACCTCCCTAGTTCAAGTGATTCTCCTGCCTCAGCCTCCCGAGTAGCTGGTATTACAAACGTGCCCCACCACACCCAGGTAATTTTTATATTTTTAGTAGAGACGGGGTTTCACCGTGTTGGCCAGTCTGGTCTTGAACTCCTGACCTCAAGTGATCTCAGCTCACTGCAACCTCTGCCTTCCAGGTTCAAGCAATTCTCCTGCCTCAGCCTCCTGAGTAGCTGGGATTACAGACGCATACCGCTACCCCCGGCTAATTTTTGTATTTTTAGTAAAGATGGGGTTTCACCATGTTGGTCAGGCTGGTCTTGAGCTCCTGACCTCGTGATCCACCTGCCTCGGCCTCCCAAAGTGCTGGGATTACAAGCGTAAGTCACCGCTCCCGGCCCTATGTCTGCTCTTTTTGTAAAAGAAAGGGAAATATGTATATATGGGTTTTTTCTTTTCCTTTTTTTGCATAAAATCTAGCTCCTGCAGGAGAATTTTATATATGTGTTTAAAAAAAAAAAATCATAAACCAAAAGTCAGTAAGAACGGAACAGTAAAATATTTTGGTTGATCTGGATGTATTATCATCATGAAAAAAGTGGAAATGTTTATTATGGGGTTTTGTTTTTGTTTTTTGAGGCAGAGTCCCACTCTGTGGCCCAGGCTGGAGTACAGTGGGGTTGGGACTACAGGCGTGAGCCACCACGCCCAGCCTGTTTTTTATGTTTTGACTGGGGATGGCATACTGCCTGTTGTTTGGTGGCCAGGATCCTTGGCTTACGTAAACAGACCTGGGGGTGAAAAACAATTCCTTTCAGATAAACAGTACTGTAGCATAGTGGTAAGGAAGATATGCAGCCTTGCTGCTGGCTCTGCCTCTTACAAGCTGTGTGCCTTTGATCAGGTCACTTTACTTCCTTGGTCTTCAGTTTCCTCATCTGTAACATGAAGATTAAAAATAGTAACTCCCAGCCTGGGCGACATGGCAAAACCCTTCTCTACAGAAAGTACAAAAATTACCTGGGCATTCGCCTGTAGTCTCAGCTACTTGGGAAAGTGAGGTAGGAGGATCGTCTGAGCCTGGGAGGCAGAGATTGCGGTGAGCTGAGATTGCGGCACTGCACTCCAGCCTGGGCAACAGAGCGATACCCTGTCTCAAAAACCAAAAACATAAACCTAACTCATGTATATTAATTCTAATATATACATATTAATTTATTTAAACCTTGGTGTCTGAGGTTTAAATGAGTTAATATGTATATATTAGAATTGTGCTCAGCACATGTTAAGTGTTCTGTCTCTCTCTCTCTCTCTATATATATATATATTTTTTTTTTTTTTTCTTTTTTTTAATTTGAGATGGAGTTTCACTCTTGTTGCCCAGGCTGAAGTGCAATGATGTGACCTCGGCTCACTGTAACCTCCACCTCCCAGGTTCAAGCGATTCTTCTGCCTCAGCCTCTTGCGTAGCTAGGATTACATGTGCCCGCCACCATGCCTGGTTAATTTTTTTGTATTTTTAGTAGAGATGGGGTTTCACCATGTTGGCCAGGCTGATCTCGAACGGCTGATCTTGGGTGATCCACCCGCCTTGGCCTCCCAAAGTGCTGGGATTACAGGCTTGAGCCTCCGTGGCCGGCTGTGTTCAATATATATTAACTGATTATTTTTCTTTTCTTTTCTTTTTTTTTTTTGAGACGGAGTCTTTGCTCTGTCACCCAGGCTGGAGTGCAGTGCCCCATCTCGGCTCACTGCAAGCTCCGCCTCCTGGGTTCACACCATTCTCCTGCCTCAGCCTCCCAAGTAGCTGGGACTATAGGGGCCCGCCACCACGCCCGGCTAATTTTTTGTTTTTTTTGTTTTTGTTTTTGTTTTTTGAGACGGAGTCTCGCTCTGTCGCCAAGGCTGGAGTGCAGTGGCCGGATCTCGGCTCACTGCAAGCTCTGCCTCCCGGGTTCCTGCCATTCTCCTGCCTCAGCCTCCCGAGTAGCTGGGACTACAGGCACCCGCCACCTCGCCTGGCTAGTTTTTTGTATTTTTTAGTAGAGACGGGGTTTCACCGTGTTAGCTAGGATGGTCTTGATCTCCTGACCTTGTGATCCACCTGTCTCGGCCTCCCAAAGTGGTGGGATTACAGGCGTGAGCCACCGCACCTGGCCTTTTCTTTTTTTGGAAAGAGGTTCATCAGATCTATGCTCTGTTGCCCAGGCTGGAGTACGGTGGCCCAGTCATACTTCAGTACAACCAGGTTCAAACAGTCTTTCCACTTTAGCCTCCAGAGTAGCTGGGAGTAAAGGTTCATGGCAATATGCCTGGCCAATTTTTTTTTTTGTTTTTTGAGATGGAGTCTTTCTGTGTCTCCTAGGCTGAAGTGCACTGGCATGATCTTGATGCCCAGCTAATTGTGCATGTGTCTAGAGATGGGGTCTCACTGCATTGCCCAGGCTGTTTTCAAACTCCTGGCCTCAAGTAATCCTCCTGCTTCAGCCTCCCAAAATGTTGCGATTATAGGTATGAACCACTGCACCTGGCCTTCTTTTTTAGTTTTTAGGCCTAGTCTAGTCCTGAATTCCTGGCCTCAAGCCATCCTCCCACCTAGACCTACCAAAATGCTGGGTTTACAACTGTGAGCCCCTATACCCATCCTATTTTTCTTTTCTTTACTTTTTTTTTTTTTTTGAGACAGAGTCTTGCTCTGTCATGCAGGCTGGAGTGCAGTGGTGCAATCTCGGCTCGGCTCGCTGCAACCTCTGCCTCCCTGGTTCAGGTAATTCTCGTGCCTCAGCCTCCCAAGTAGCTGGGATTACAGGCATGCATCACCATGCCCAACTAATTTTTTTGTATTTTTAGTATACACTGGGTTTTGCCATGTTGGCCAGGCTGGTCTTGAACTCCTGACCTCAACTGAGCTGCTCACTTTGGCCCCCTAAAGTGCTGGGATTACAGGAGTGAGCCACCACATCATGCCTTTAAAAAAAAAAAGACTTGTTAAGTGCAGTAGTGAGAAAGGGGGAAAGAGTAGAACAAGTATAGCTATTATTTTTCGAGGATTCAAGAGTGAAAGGGCAGGAATACTGAACCCAGTGATTGGGGAGGCTGTTTGGCAGGAGTGTTCATTCATTCAGCAGATGTTTATTGAGCACCTGCTAGGTGCCAAGCACTCTTCCATGCTGGGAATATAAAAAGTGAAGAAACAAAGTCACTGTTCTAGGCTGGGGGGCGATGGCTCAGACCTGTTAATCCCAAGCACTTTGGGAGGCCAAGGAGGGTGGATTGCTTGAGCACAGGAGTTCAAGACCAGCCTGGGCAACATGGCGAAAGTCCGTCTCTACCAAAAAATGATTTCAAATAAATAAATTACTGTCCTCGTGGAACTTATAAATACGTAGTGTGCGATGATAAATGCTATGGAGAAAAAGCAACACAGATGGAGATCGAGAGGGAGTTGAAATTTGAAATACGGTCATCGGGGAAGGCCTTACTGCAGAGACATGTGAGTGGAGTCCTGAAGGAAATGAAGAGGGAAGGAGTTGTGCTGAGATCTAGGAGGAGGAATATTCCAGGCAGAAGGAAGAGAGGCACAGAGTCTTCAAGGAAGGGGCATGTTGGGCATGTTCACGGGACAGCAAGGAGGCCAGAGTGGGTGGAGCAGAGAGCTCGGGGAGAGGCAGTCAGAGGAAGAACAGGCCAGATGCCATAAGGTCTTGTAGACCTTCGTGGGGACATTGGCCCTGACTCTTTGCAAGATAGTGGGTGACAGGCAGCAGGGAAACTAAGGAGGAGGCTGTTGGCTCGTCATTCGTTCAGCGGACACCTATCATGTGATACTGCTGTGACTAGCTATTGTGTAGTTCCTTTTAAAAAATGTATCATTGGCCGGTGCAGTGGCTCAAGCCTGTAATCCCAGCACTTTGGGAGGCCGAGATGGGCGGATCACGAGGTCAGGAGATCGAGACCATCCTGACTAACACGGTGAAACCGTGTCTCTACTAAAAATACAAAAATTAGCCGGGCGCGGTGGCGGGCGCCTGTAGTCCCAGCGACAGGGGAGGCTGAGGCAGGAGAATGGCGTGAACCCGGGAGGCGGAGCTTGCAGTGAGTGGAGTTCGGGACACCGCACTCCAGCCTGGGAGACAGAGCGAGACCCATCTTGGCTAACACAGTGAAACCCCGTCTCTACTAAAAAATACAAAAAAACTGGCCAGGCGCGGTGGCTTACGCCTGTAATCCCAGCACTTTGGGAGGCCGAGACAGGCGGATCACGAGGTCAGGAGATCGAGACCATCCTGGCTAACACGGTGAAACCCCGTCTCTACTAAAAAAAATACAAAAAACTAGCCGGGCGAGGTGGCGGGCGCCTATAGTCCCAGCTACTCGGTAGGCTGAGGCAGGAGAATGGCGTGAACCCGGGAGGCGGAGCTTGCAGTGAGCTGAGATCCGGCCACCGCACTCCAGCCTGGGTGACAGAGCGAGACTCCGTCTCAAAAAAAAAAAAAAAAAAAAATACAAAAAACTAGCCGGGCGAGGTGGCGGGCGCCTGTAGTCCCAGCTACTCAGGAGGCTGAGGCAGGAGAATGGCGCAAACCCGGGAGGCGGAGCTTGCAGTGAGCTGAGATCCGGCCACTGCACTCCAGCCCGGGCGACAGCGCAAGACTCCGTCTCAAAAAAAAAAAAAAAAAAAAAGTATCATTGGCCTGGCGCAGTGGCTCAAGCCTGTAACCCCAGCACTTTGGGAGGCTGAGACGGGCAGATCACGAAGTCAGGAGATCGAGACCATCCTGGCTAACACGGTGAAACCGCATCTCTCCAAAAAAAAAAAAAAAATACAAAAAACTAGCCGGGCGAGGTGGCGGGCGCCTGTAGTCCCAACCACACGGGAGGCTGAGGCAGGAGAATGGCGTGAACCCGGGAGGCAGAGCTTGCAGTGAGTGGAGATCACGCCACCGCACTCCAGCCGGGGAGACAGAGTGACACTCCGTCTCAAAAAAAAAAAAAATGTATCATTGGCCTGGCGCGGTGGCTCAAGCTTGTAACCCCAGCACTTTGGGAGGCCAAGACTGGCGGATCATGAAGTCAGGAGATCGAGACCATCCTGGCTAACACGGTGAAACCGCATCTCTACTAAAAAAAAAATACAAAAAACTAGCCGGGTGAGGTGGTGGGTGCCTGTAGTCCCAGCTACTTGGGAGGCTGAGGCAGGAGAATGGCCTAAACCCGGGGAGGGGAGCTTGCAGTGAGCTGAGATCCCGCCACTGCACTCCAGCCTGGGCGACAGAGCGAGACTCTTGTCTCAAAAAAAAAAAAAATGTATCATTTTCAGCCAGAGGCAGTGGCTCACACCTTTAATCCCCGCACTTTGGGAGGCCGAGGTGGGCGGATCACCTGAGATTGGGAGCTCTAGACCAGTCTGACCAACATGAGAAAACCTCGTCTCTACTAAAAATACAAAAATTAGCCAGATGTGGTGGCGCATACCTGTAATCCCAGCTACTTGGGAGGCTGAGGCAGGAGAACTGCTTGAACCTGGGAGATGGAGGTTGTGGTGAGCTGAGATCGTGCCATTGTACTCCAGCCTGGGCAACAAGAGCGAAATTCCATCTCAAAAAAAAAAAAATAGGATCATTTTTCACCCTTCTCAGATTATTGTTTTTTGGCATGTTTGTTTGTTGTTGTTTTTTTTTTTTTTTTGAGACAGAGTCTCGCTCTGTTCCCCAGGCTTGTGTGCAGTGGTATAATCTCAGCTCACTGCAAGCTCCGCTTCCTGGGTTCATGCCATTGTCCTGCCTCAGACGCCCGCCACCACACCTGGCTAATTTTTTTGTATTTTTAATAGAGACGGGGTTTCACCATGTTAGCCAGGATGGTCTCAATCTCCTGACCTCAGCGATCCAACCGCCTTGCCCTCCCAAGTGCTGGGATTACAGTTGTGAGCCACCGCGCCCGGCCTTGTTTTGTTTTTGAGACAGTCTCGCTCTCTTGCCCAAGCTGGAGTGCGGTGGCGTGATTTCAGCTCACTATCTCTGCTTCCCAGGTTCAAGTGATTCTCCTGCCTCAGCCTCCAAAATAGGTGGGATTATAGGTATGTGCCACCACGCCTGACTAATTTGTGTATTTTTAGTAGGGACGGTGTTTCTTCATGTTGGCCAGTCTGGTCTCGAACTCCTGGCCTCAGGTGTTCTGCCTGCCTCAGCCTCCCAAAGTGCTGGAATTACAGGTGTGAGCCACGGCACCTGGCCTGTTTGTTTTTGAGACAGAGTGTAGCTCTGTCCACAGGCTGGAATGCAGTGGTAGGGATCACAGCTCACTGCAGCCTCCACCTCCTGAGCTCAATTGATCCTCCCATCTTAGCCTCCCAAAGTCCTAGGATTAAAGGTGTGAGCTGGCCAAATTATTATTAATTATCGTAATTGTTATTAACAGTTTATGCAATAACCTTCAGATCTTTTGCAATGTACATAAAAATGATAGTATACTTAGCCAATGTTTACTATGTATACTAACTCATTTAATCCTCAAAATTGTCTTGGGAGGTAAGCCCTGTTACTATCCCTGTTTTCTAGAAGAGGAAACTGAGAGCCAGAGAAGTTCAGTGTCTTGCCTCAGGTCATTCTGTGTATGCATGAACACATACTTGACAAAAATGACTTGAACTACATGTATTGTCCTCTGATGCAACAGGCTGTCAGGGACATCTTTTCATGATAATATATTAATATATTGAGATTCACCTTTTTTTTGTGTGTGTGTGATGTAGTCTGTCTCTCTGGCCCAGACTGGAGGAGTGCAGTGGCACAATCTCAGCTCACTGCACCCCTCCGCCTCCTGGGTTCAAGCTATTCTTCTGCCTCAGCCTCCCAAATAGCTGGGATTACAGGCACAGCTAATTGTTGTGTTTTTACTAGAGATGGGGTTTCACCATGTTGGCCAGGTTGATCTCAAACTCCTGACCTCAGACGATCTGCCAGTTTCGGCCTCCCAAAGTGCTGGGACTACAGGCATGAGCCAGGGCGCTCAGCCTCACCAATTTTTTTTTACCCTGTTTCCTCTGCTGGTTTTTGGTTTATCCTTTCAGATTTTTTTTCTTTTTTAACATATATATTTTTTTGGCTTTTTTTTTTTTTTTTTTTTTTTTTTGAGACAAGGTCTCACTGTGCAGTGACCCGATTTTGGCTCACTACAGCCTCTGCCTTCACCTCCCTGAGTAGCTGGGACTACCAGGCGCGCCACCATGCCCAGCTAATTTTTGTATTTTCTGGAGAGACAGGGTTACACCATGTTGCCCAGGCTGCTCTCCAACTCCTAGGCTCAAGCGATCTGCCTGCCTCAGCCTCCCAAAGTGCTGGGATTACGGGCATGAGCCACTGCACCCGGCCACGTTTTTCTTTTTTTGTGTAAAACAGAAACATATAGTCAACACTGTCTTCAGCTTTGCTTGTTTTCATTTAATATATGCAGTCTCTATCAGTGTCTAGAGACTGTTCTCATTTTTTTTGTTTTTTTCCTTCCTTTCTTGTTACAGTTTCATAGTCTGTTTTTTTCCTTGTAATATAAATTTATATTTATATATTTTCTTTTTCACTTTTTTTCACAGGTGTTCGAGTCCCGTGGTCTTTCATTATGTATGTGTATAACCGTGTTTTTCAGCCAGTCTCCCTGTTTGAGGACATTGGGATTGCTTCTCATCTTTTGCTATTATTTTTTTATTTTTTATTTTTTTTTGAGATGGAGTCTCGCTCTGTCCCCCAGGCTGGAGTGCGGTGGCGTGATCTCAGCTCACTGCAAGCTCCATCTCCTGGGTTCCCGCCATTCTCCTGCCTCAGCCTCCCAAGTAGCTGGGACTACGGGCGCCCGCCACTGCGCCCGGCTAGTATTTTTGTATTTTTTTTTTTTTTTTTTTTTGAGACGGAGTCTCGCTCTGTCGCCCAGGCTGGAGTGCAGTGGCCGCATCTCAGCTCACTGCAAGCTCCGCCTCCCGGGTCTACGCCATTCTCCTGCCTCAGCCTCCCGAGTAGCTGGGACTACAGGCGCCCGCCACCTCACCCGGCTAGTTTTTTGTATTTTTTAGTAGAGACGGGGTTTCACCGTATTAGCCAGGCTGGTCTCGATCTCCTGACCTTGTGATCTGCCCGTCTCGGCCTCCCAAAGTGCTGGGATTACAGGCTTGAGCCACCGCGCCCGGCCTATTTTTGTATTTTTTAGTAGAGACGGGGTTTCACCGTGTTAGCCAGGATGGTCTCGATCTCCTGACCCGTGATCCACCTGTCTCGGCCTCCCAAAGTGCTGGGATTACAGGCTTGAGCCACCGCGCCCGGCCTCGTCTTTTGCTATTATGAATAGCTGTGTAATTGATATATCCTGCCATGTTAATCATTCCATAATTTTGCCAGTGTGACTGTGTTAGATGCCTAAAAGCCCCCTTCCTCCCTTTTAAAAACAACTTCATAGTGTTCCAGAGAGTGGCTGAAACATAATTTATTGAAGCAGGCCTTTTATGATGTATTGAGTGCCTACTATGTGCCAGACTGTGTGCCTGGTATTCCTCAGAGCTATGTTTTTGAAGGTTTGCTCTGGGCCAGGCACTGTGGTTCATGCCTGTAATCCCAGCACTTTGGGAGGCTGAGGCAGGTGGAACACCTGAGGTCAGGAGTTTGAGACCAGCCTGGCCAACATGGTGAAACCCTGTCTCTACTGAAAATACAAAAATTAGCTGGGCGTGGTGGCGCGTGCCTGTAATCCCAGTTACTTGGGAGGCTGAGGCAGGAGAATCACTTGAACCTGGGAGGTGGAGGTTGCAGTGAGCTGAGATCGCACCACCACACTCCAACCTAGGTGACAGAGCACGACTTCGTCTCAAAAAAAAAAGTTCGCTCTGGTGCCCAGTCCAGAGCATATCCCAGGTGGAGAGAAGGGAAGCACGGAGACCTGTAAGGTGGCTGTTGCACATTCATGTGGGCCATCGTTCAGCAGGTGTTTGTGGTTGGCCCACTCTGTGTAAAGCACTAGAGGTGAGGCTTAGACTTCTGGCTCTGCCTTGGGAGATGTCAGTCTTCCCCAAGTTGCAGCCCCCATGCACACATGCATAAGCCAGAGACAGAGCCTGGAGGGGAGAGGGACTTCAGAAGGCTTTACTGGGGAGGAACAGGCTGGGAAGGAGGGTTGAGCCCTTTGTAGATGTTCGGGTGACAATCTAGCCTGGCCCATCTGCTGGTCCCCTGAGCTTGATCCATCCTCTTCTTTCCCAGGGACAAGCTGACGGCAGCCATGGCGAGTGGCAGTGGGGACAGCGTCACCCGCCGGAGTGTGGCATCACAGTTTTTCACTCAAGAGGAGGGGCCGGGAATCGATGGCATGACCACCTCAGAGAGGGTGAGTGTGGCGGGCAGGGCTTGGAATGAGGAAGCACAGCCCCTGGCTTTGGACAATCTTAGGTGGCAAAGCCCTGGGAGTGCCAAGGGGGCTGGACTGGGCTGGCACTATCCCCTGCCCCTTCCCTTCCTTCCAGGTGGTGGATCTTCTGAACCAGGCGGCGCTGATCACCAATGACTCAAAGATCACAGTGCTCAAACAGGTGAGAGCCCCGGGGGCATCCTGGGCTGAGCAGGTGAAAGGGAGGAGGCTGGGAACCTGAGAAAGAAGACACTAGCAGTAACACCAGTGTCTAAATTTACACACGCAGTGTGTGCTGGCCACAGTGCTCAGTGCAGGCCTCTGCTCTTCTAGTTCTCATGAAAGCTCTGTAAGGCAGGGTAATTTCATCCCTGTTTTATACAGAAAGAAGCAGACCCCAGGGCTTAAATCATTAGCCCAAGGTCACTCTGCTGGGAACTGGCTGAACTAGTACTTGAATCCTGGATTCCAGCTCCAAATCCTACACTCTTCATCATTGCATTTCTTCTCTGCCAGTGTCCAGTCAGAGAAGGTGACTGGAGGTGGGGCAGACATGCCTGTCACCAGACAATGATGACCCAGTATGGGCAGGGCTGGGATGGAGAAGGAATCCCAG
This sequence comes from Macaca fascicularis, assembly GCF_037993035.2. NCBI lineage: Eukaryota > Metazoa > Chordata > Mammalia > Primates > Cercopithecidae > Macaca > Macaca fascicularis. Next base: position 53,937,431 of record NC_088393.1, on the reverse strand, counting down.
GTGGGCTCTGGGAGCCCAGAGGGAGATCCTGACCCAGCCTAGGGATGAGGAGTCAGGGAGGACTTTTGAACCAAATCCTGGAGGATAAAAGGAGAGAAGTATACCAAATTAGAGAGACAGAGCATCTCTTTTATTTATTTATTTTGAGACAGAGTCTTGCTGTGTTGCCCAGGCTGGAGTGCCATGGCATGATCCCTGCTCACTGCAACTCCTGCCTCCCCGGTTCAAGCGATTCTCCTGACTCAACCTCCTGAGTAGCTGGGATTATAGGCACCTGCCACCATGCCTGGCTAATTTTTGTGGTTTTAGTAGAGACGTGTTTCACCGTGTTGACCAGGCTGGTCTCAAACTCCTGAGCTCAAGTGGTCCACCCACCTTGGCCCCCCAAAGTGTTTGGGATTACAGGCACGAGCCACCGTGCCCAGCTGAGAGAGGGAGAGCATGTCAAGCTGAGGACACAGAAGTGTGTGCAAAGGCAGAAGACAACATGGGGCACTTTAGGCTGGGCATGGTTCAGAGCAGGAGTTGGAGTTTAGAGACTGGCGAGGTTAGCATGCCTGTGTGATAACCCGTTTGGCTCCTTGATCAGCGTGTAGCCTTGTGGAGTAGCCCCACCTCCGAGGTGGAGTGGATGTACCTGGTGCCTCCCCCATGGGTGGTCATGAGGCCGTTTAGCAATAGTAGCTTGAGTTGTAGCAGCCAGGTCCTGTGCCAGCTCTTTGCTTATTGGAGGATGTCCATGAGAAGGGCTTATTCCAAAGAGTCTGGCCAGCACAAGGGCTTCAGGAGTTGGGTTCTCACTGTGAAGATGTTTGCTGAATCATGGCAATGCGAACTGGGGAGCAGAAGCAGGAGAGTGGGGAGAACTGATGGACAGGTGGAAGGAGGCCAAACCTTAGGAAGGCCTGAGCCCTGGGGCATTTCCCTCTTTTATTCAGCCCCCTCCTGTGTCATGTCCTCACTATCTACCAGGACCTGTGCCTTGTAGGATCTCATTCTGGCCTCCTGATATCCCTTTTGAGTTGATGTTTAAGAGTCTCATTTTATAGATGAGCAAACTGAGTGTCAGAGACCATGCCCAGGGCATAGCACCCTTGGTAGGGAGCAGCAGAGCCAGGCATTGAGATGAGTGTATCTGCTGCCTAGCCCTCTGCTGTCTTCCCCTCTACTCTCCTGTCTGTATTAGTTGGCCCCTGGTTTTATATGGTTATTCTTCCTCCCCACCCCCACTCTCCTTCCAGGTCCAGGAGCTGATCATCAACAAAGACCCCACACTACTGGACAACTTCCTGGACGTGAGTGACTGACAGAAGATAAAGGGGTGTGGTGTACGGGAAACGGGATGTGGATCCTAGTGTAGCCCTGATCCACTTTCTCTCTGACATTGGCAGGAGATCATCGCATTCCAAGCAGACAAGTCAATCGAAGTGCGAAAATTTGTCATCGGCTTCATCGAGGAGGCATGGTATGGGGTGAGGCAGGGAGGCCCGGGAGCATTCTCACTGGAGGCAGCCTTCAGCTCCTGGCCTGGCCTGGAGGCCACCACTGAGAGGCCGGCCCTCTGCTTCCCAGACCCTTTCTCTCTCTCTTGCACACTGATTCCCCAGTAAATACTTAGTAAGATCGAAACCCTGGGGTCATCTGTGATTCCTCTGGTTCTTTTTTTTTTTTTTTTTTTTTTTTTGAGACAGAGTCTCGCCTGTCGCCCGGGCTGGAGTGCGGTGGCCGGATCTCAGCTCACTGCAAGCTCCACCTCCCGGGTTTATGCCATTCTCCTGCCTCAGCCTCCCGAGTAGCTGGGACTACAGGCGCCAGCCACCTCGCCTGGCTAGCTTTTTGTATTTTTTTAGTAGAGACGGGGTTTCACCGTGTTAGCCAGGATGGTCTCGAACTCCTGACCTCGTGATCTGCCCATCTCCGCCTCCCAAAGTGCTGGGATTACAGGCTTGAGCCACCACACCCGGCGATTCCTCTGGTTCTTCCACACTTCACATCTACATTGTCACTAAGGACTGTGGGCTCCACTTTGAGAATATCTGCAGCATCTGACCATTTGTCAGTCGCTTCCTCTACCACTACACAGGCCCAAGCCACCCTTCCCGCCTACCTGACGACTTCAGTGGTCTCTCTCTGGCTCCCTTGCTTCTTTTTCTTTTTAGTTAAATTCATATAGCAAAACTAGCTTTTTTTTTAAATCTTTTTTTTTTTTTTTTTTGAGATGGAGTCTTGCTCAACTGTTGTCCAGGCTGGAGTGCCGTGGCGCAATCTCGGCTCACTGCAACCTCCTACTTCCGGGTTCAAGCGATTCTCCTGCCTCAGCCTCCCAAGTAGCTGAGATTACAGGCATGCACCACCACGCCCAGTTTATTTTTGAATTTTTAGTAGAGACGGGGTTTCCCCGTGTTGGCCAGGCTGGTCTCAAACTCCTGACCTCAGGTGATCCACCTGCCTCAACCTCCCAAAGTGTTGGGACTACAGGCGTGAGCCACTGCGCCCTTTTTCTTTTTTTTTTTTTTTTTTTTTTTTGAGACTGAGTTTTGCTCTGTTGTCCAGGCTGGAGTGCAGTGGTGCGATCTTGGCTCATTATAACCTCCACCTCCTAGGCTCAAGAGATTCTTGTGCCTCAGCCTCCTGAGTAGCTGGGATTACAGGTGCCCGCCACCATGCCTGGCTAATTTTTGTATTTTTATTAAAGATGGGGTTTTGCCATGTTGGCCAGGCCGGTCTCGAACTCGTGACCTCAAGTAATTGGCCCACGTCGGCCTCCCAGAGTGCTGGGATTACAGACATGAGCCACTGCGCCCAGCAAAAATCAGCTGTTTTAAACTGAACAAGTTAGTGGCATTTAGCATATTCACAATCTAGTTCCAAAGCATTTCATTCTCCAAAGAGGAATCACCATACTCATTTCCCACTTCTCCTCTTGTACTCGGCAGCCAGAGTGATGCTGTTAAATGTAAATCAATCTTGGCACACCCCTGCTCTCAGACTCCAACTGGCTCATCAGCTTACTTAGGTGGAAACCCAAACCCTCACCTTGGCTTCATCTCACTCCTGGCCCTGTCTCCCCTGCTCCTCAGAAGTCACTGTTGGATTTCGCAGCCTGTCTGCTTGCTGTGCCTGCTAGGGTCCCTCGTCCCCAGGTTGCCGCCTGGCTCACCCCCTCCCTTCCCTCAGGTCTCTTCCTCAGAAAGCCCTTCCTGCCCACTCCCATGCAGCCCCACGTCTCGGGCACCTCGCCTTCAGTGTTCGTTACAGTGTTCCTCACTCATTGAAATGACCTTGATTCTTCCCGCAAAATACCAGCTCTTTGAGGACAGGGCTTGACTTTTTCTGTCTTGCTCACCACTTTGTCCCCACTACCTGCCTGGAGCAATGTTGTCACCTAGTAGGGGCTGACTACGTATTTGTCGCACACGTGAATGAGTGGAACATAACGGTCACCACGTGAACGCGTACTGTGCCCTAGGCTGTGTTAGATCCTTTCCCGTGTTATCCTCGTAATCTTTATGGCAGCCTCGATGGATACTGTGGTTATCCTCTATTTACAGAAAGGGAAACAGGCTCAGAATGGTAAAGTGACTTGTTCAAGCTGGTCACTTAGTGATTTGTTCATTAAACATTTACTGGATGCTTTGTGACTGAGAGGAAGTAGAATAGCTGCTGTGTATTAAATATTTTTGTTTGTAACGCACTGTACTAAATGCTTGAGCAGCTTCGTTATTCATAGTACTATGGATCAGTTGTTTGATCCTTTAACTGAAGAGAAGACAGGCTCAGAGAGGTGAAGTGAATTTTCTTAAAGTCATACAGCCAGAATGCGGCAAGGCTGGGATTTTATTTATTTATTATTTTTTTGAGATGGAATCTCACTCTGTCACCCAGACTGGAGTGCAGTGGCGCAATCTTGGCTCACTGCAACCTCTGCCTCCTGAGTCAAGTGATTGTCCTGCCTCAGCCCCCCGAGTAGCTGAGATTACAGGTGCCTGCCACCACACCCAGCTAATTTTGTTTGTTGTTGTTGTTTTGTTTTTGTTTTTGTTTTGAGATGGAATTTTGCTCTTGTTGCCCAGGCTGGAGTGCAATGGCGCAATCTCGGCTCATTGCAACCTCCGCCACCCAGGTTCAAGCGATTCTCCTGCCTCAGCCTCCCAAGCACCTGGAGTTACAGGCGCCCGCCACCAGGCCCGGCTAATTTTGTATTTTTAGTAGAGATGGGATTTCACTATGTTGGTCAGGCTGGTCTCAAACTCCTGACGTTAGGTGACCCACCTGCCTCAGCCTCTCAAAGTGCTAGGATTACAGGTATGAGCCATCGCGCCTGGCCAAGGCTGGGATTTTAACTCATGTCTGCAATGCCAGAGCCCAAATACCCTATCTTCCCATTTACTGGGAGAATTCATGATAAATTTTCTGAATTTGTAAAAAGTCCATTCAGCAAATATATACCACGTGACTGCTGTTGTACCAGGCATCCGTGTTAGACTGTAGTATAGCGGTGAGCAAAAACGTATTATTCCTGCCTTCATGTAGCTGACAGCTAAGTTTGATACTTTTTGACTGATTTAATTAATATTTCACATTGTAATGTATGCTGTGAAAATTCTGTGCTGAGCTTCTGTTTATTCATTGAACAAACATTTATTGGAGGCCCTTCATTTTTTTCTTCAACGAAAATGACCCTGCTGGGGTTATTGCTAAGCTAGGAAAGGGTCCCCACTTTTTGAGCCCTCGGACTGAGGCAAGCAAAACTAGTGATTACAGAAAACAAAGTGCTTTAAAGTAGCCATGGCTGGTGTTTACTGAAGGCTTTCTGCATGTCAGGCACTCTTCTAAGCACTTTACATGTATTGTTGCAATTTTCCCAAAAAATTGCATAAACAATTGAGATACATACTATTATTCTAAATTAGGTGAAGTCACTTGTCCCAGTTCACACAGTTGTCTACCCCTACTGTCCCTTCTGTGAACAGCAGGCCCCTGAGAGAGCAAAGGAGTTGGGGTTGCAGGACCAGTCTAGATAGAGGTTCAGGGACAGCTCAGTCTGGAGGCGCCAGGCACCGTTCCCAGTTTCTGGATGTGCCATTCCGGTCCCCTGAGACAGGCCCCTGATTTCTCTTCCCTCCTGAACCTCAGGCTCCTCCCACCTGCTCTAAGACCACACCTTGACCTCACCCCTTTTTCCTCCATCCCTCAGCAAGCGAGACATTGAGTTGCTGCTGAAACTCATTGCAAACCTCAACATGCTCTTGAGGGACGAGAATGTGAACGTGGTGAAGAAGGCCATCCTCACCATGACCCAACTTTACAAGGTGGCCCTGCAGGTGAGAGTGCCTTCCCACGCAGGACCATCCTGCCTGATAGGTCTTGTTGACAGACTAATATGTTGGGGTTCAAAACCAGCATCCGAGCATACTCTTTATGGGCAAGATGTGCTGTTGTTCTGTGGGAACAGATAACAGAGAGCTAATGTTGTCTCCTGGGTCAGGAAGTTGCACTTAACTTCTGGTCCTTCCATTGACCATCCATTTATTCACTCAGTAGACATTCCCTGGACAGTAGAGCATGTCCTCTGTGATGCTAGGCTAGTGATGCTGGGGACACAGCAGTGACCAAGACAGCTTACTGCCTTCCCAGTGCTCATAACCCAAGGAGGGAGGTAGACCTTAATGAATGAATCACATAACTATTGATTATGGAGTGTGATAGGAAAAGAACACTCTATGGTGTGATGTACATTAGCATTAATAAAATGAATGAATCCATTTAATCACCACCACCTTGTGAAGTCAGCATTGTTACTCCTTTACCTTAAAATGTGCGCCTTCATCACACTGAGTGATCACTGTCTGCATCCCCATGAGGGCAGGGCAAGGCCTGGCAACTACTCAGTCCTGTCTCCAGCATCACCCAGCACTGGGCTAGGACAGAGTTGGAACTCAGTAACTGTTAACCAAATGAATGTATTCATCATTCATGGTTCTCTGCGTATCGGTGGAGGGTGTTGGTGATTGATGCGTTGTCTTCACCTTTTTGTCCCTTCCATTCCTTCCTGGCCTGCTGGCAGTGGATGGTGAAGTCACGGGTCATTAGCGAGCTGCAAGAGGCCTGCTGGGACATGGTATCTGCCATGGCAGGGGACATCATCTTACTGTTGGACTCTGACAATGACGGCATCCGCACCCATGCCATCAAGTTTGTGGAGGGCCTCATTGTCACCCTGTCACCCCGCATGGCTGACTCGGAGATACCCCGACGCCAGGAGCATGATATCAGCCTGGACCGCATCCCTCGTGACCACCCCTACATCCAGTACAGTGAGTGCTTCCTTCAGCTGCTGCCCCTTACAACCCTGCACCAGTTTCCTCTCCTTCACACCCCTCCCTCTCTCCCCCTTGTCTTTCTTGGTTTTAAATTTCTGGAACAGTGTGCGCAGTCGCTAAGAGCCCTGATGGAGGTTCAGATCCCAACTGCACTGCTTACTCATCATGAACTTGGGCGAGTTGCTTGTCTCTGTGCTTCATTTTCCTTTCTGTAAATTGGAGACGATAGCGTAGTCCCACTCTCACAGGTTTGTAGTGAAGTTCCATGAGTGTGAGCCAATCAATGCACTAGTTTTATGGTTTTCTTTTTTCTTTTTTTTTTTTTTTGAGTCGAAGTCTTCCTTTGTTGCCCAGGCTGAAGTGCAGTGGCGCAATCTTAACTCACTGCAACCTCCGCCTCCTGGGTTCCAGCGATTCTTCTGCCTCAGCCTCCCAAGTAGCTGGGACTACAGGAGCCCGCCACCACACCCAGCCAGTTTTTTTAAAAATTATTTTTAGTAGAGGCGGGGTTTCACCGTATTGGCCAGGCTGGTCTCAAACTCCTGACTTTGTGATCCACCTGCCTTGGCCTCCCAAAGTGCTGGGATTACAGGCATGAGCCACCCCGCCTAGCAGTTTTATGGTTTTCTTACCTGCAAATTATAAAAGTAGAACATAGGCCAGGCGTGGTGGCTCATGCCCCAGCATTTTGAGAGGCTGAGGCGGGCAGATCACTTGAGGTCAGGAGTTTGAGACCACCCCTGCCAACATAGTGAAACCCCTTATCTACTAAAAATACAAAAATTAGCCAGGCATGGTGGCGGGCACCTGTAATCCCAGCTACTTGGTAGGCTAAGGCATGAGAATCGCTTGAACCCGGGAGGCAGAGGTTGCAGTGAGCCGAGATTGTGCCACTGCACTCCAGCCTGGGTGACAGAACGAGACTGTCTCAAAAAAAGCGTAGTATATATACACTTGGTGTCAAGCAATATGGGTGAGTATAAAGGAATAATGTTCCCTCCTTCAGTTCTGCTTTCCAGAGATAAACGCTGGTAAGAGTGTTATGTTTCCTTCCAGATCTTTCCTGTGCAGGTGTAGGTATTTGTATGTGTATATGCACAGTGTCTGCGTTTGTTTGCTTTTCTGTTTGCAAAAACGAGGCCATGCTTTGTGTTTTCATTTGAGAGACATTAAAGTATAGTAGCTTGTGTCTGACACGTAGCCTATTTTCCCTTGTCTCTGAGCCTGATTCCTCATTGGTAAATTGGGGATCATTATTATGGCATCTAATTTAGGATGTAGGTATGAGCATTTGGTGAATTAATATGGCTGGAATAGTAAACATTCCGTAAATATTAGCTATTCTTATGTATTGTCTGACAGCCTTTTTGACTTAATAGTGTCAGTGACATGTTTCCCCATGAGAATCATGTTCAGTTGCTATACCATATTCCATAGTATAGTTACATTACATTCTTCTAAGCAATGCTCTCTTGATGGTCATTTAGATTTTTAATTCACTATTTTAAATAACGTGGCATTGAAATCAAAACTACAATGAAATATCGTCTCACCCCAGTTAAATAACTTTTATCAAAAAGACGGAACATAACAAATGCTGGCGAGGATGTCGAGAAAGGAAACACTTGTACACTGTTGGTGGAAATGTCACTTACTACAGCCTAAAAATTGTTTGGAGTTTGGAGGTTGGAGGTTCCTCAGAAAATTTGAAGTTGAGCTACCATATGATCTAGCAATCCCACTGCTGGATATGTACCCGAAATAAAGGAAATCAGTGTATCAAAAAGATACCTGCACTCCCATATTTATTGTAGCACTAGTCACAATAGCCAAGACTTTGGAGCAAACTAAATGTTCATCAACAGATGAATAAAGAAAATGTGGTACTCATACACAATTGAGTACTATTCAGCCATAAAAAAGAGGAGATCCTGTCATTTGTAACAACATGGATGGAAGTAGAAGTCATGAAGTGAAATAAGCCAGGCGCCGAAAGACAGCTTTGCATGTTCTCACTTACTTGTGAGAGCTAGAAATGAAAACAGTTGAACTCATGGAGACAGACAGTAGAATGATGGTTACCAGAGGCTGAAAAGCGTTATGGGTGGCTGGGAAGGAAGTGGGAATGGTTAATGGGTACAAAAAAATAATTAGAACAAATAAGATCTCGTATTTGATAGCCAGGCATGGTGGCATGTGCCTGTGGTCTCAGTCTGGGTGGCAGAGGTTGCAGTGAGCCGGGATCGTGCCACTGCTTTCCACCCTGGGCGACACAGTGAGACCCCATCTTGGGGGAAAAAAAAAAGATCTAGTATTTGTTAGCACAACGGGGTAACTATGCTGACAAATAATCGTACATTTTAAAATAATTGAAATAGTATAATTGGATTGTGTCTAACAAAACAGATAAATGCTTGTGATGGATACCCCAGTTACCCTGATGTGATAATTATGCATTGCATGCCTGTATCAAAATCTCATGTACCCCATAATTATTTACACCTACTATATAACCATTAATATTTTTTCAGTTAAAAAGATATGGCCGGGCCCGGATTACGGGCTCGCGCCTGTAATCCCAGCACTTTGGGAGGCCATGGCAGGCAAATCATGAGGTCAGGAGATCGAGACCATCCTGGCTAACACGGTGAAACCCCGTCTCTACTAAAAATACAAAAAATCAGCCGGGTGTGGTGGCGGGCACCTGTGGTCCCAGCTACTCGGGAGGCTGAGGCAGGAGAATGGCATGAACCCGGGAGGCGGAGCTTGCAGTGAGCTAAGATCACGCCACCGCACTCCAGCCTGGGCGACAGAGCGAGACTCTGTCTCAAAAAAAAGGTGTATATGGCATTCATTATGTTTCTGTATAGGAAAAGTCTGGAAAGATACCCACCAAAGTTTTAAGCATTAATTTTGGGGACTGTATTGAGGGGAGTGGTGCCACAAGGGACTTTGAGTTGTGTGTATATACACATATATTCTAGTCTTTCACTATTGCAAACCCATGCTTTGAACATCTTTATAACTTAATTTTTTTTTTTTTTTTTTTTAATACGGTGTCTCACTCTGTCGCTCAGGCTGGAGTGTAGTGGTGTGATCTCGGCTCAATGAAACCTCCATCTCCTGGGTTCAAGCGATTCTCCTGCCTCAGCCTCCAAAGTAGCTGGGATTACAGGCACAGGCCTCCATGCCTGGGCTAATTTTTTGTACTTTTAGTAGAGATGGGGTTTTACCATGTTGGCCAGGCTGGTCTTGAACTCCTGACGTCAAGTGATCCGCCTGCCTTGACCTCCCAAAGTGCTGGAATTACATGCATAAGCCTCCACGCCCAGCCCCTTGTAACTAAATTTTTATACTCATTAATAGTCTCATAGAACTAATCAACTACCGCATTTTCTGTTTTTCCCGCCATTCATAGACATCCAGGTACCAGGATCTGTCTTTCCTTTTAGTCCCAAAAGCTGCTGTCTCCAGAGGCCTGGGAAAAAGAATCCCACTGACTAGTTCTCCTCTCTGTCTCTTAGACGTACTATGGGAAGAGGGCAAGGCAGCCTTGGAGCAGCTGCTTAAGTTCATGGTGCACCCTGCCATCTCTTCCATCAACCTGACAACAGCGCTGGGCTCCCTCGCCAATATCGCCCGCCAGAGACCCATGTTCATGTCTGAGGTGATCCAGGCCTATGAAACTCTGCATGGTAGGTCAGCGCTCTCCCCCTGCCTTCTCTTCACTGGCCAGGCCACTCTTTCTGTGGTTTTTTTTTTTTTTTTTTGAGACGGAGTCTCGCTCTGTCACCAGGCTGGGGTGTGCAGTGGCGCAATCTTGGCTCATTGCAACCTCCGCCTCCTGGGTTCCAGCGATTCTCCTGCCTCAGCCTCCCGAGTAGCTGGGATTATAGGACGCACCACCACACCCAGCTGATTTTTTTTTACTTTTAGTACAGACGGGGTTTCACCATGTTGGCCAGAGTGGTCTCGATCTCTTGACCTCGTGATTCTCCTGCCTCGACCTCCTAAAGTGCTGGGATTACAGGCGTGAGCCACTGCACCTGACCTCAACCTGCCTATTCTTGAAGAAACGTATCTTGGTGGTGGACCTTGAGCGCTAGTCATCCATCTGGCAGGCCTGAGATTCTCCAGATTAGACAGGAATCTTTTGGCATGCGACAAAACTTGATTCAGGACTGGTTTTAATATTGAGGCATGTGGGGGTGAAATGACATGATGTCTGTGAAATATTTTCAAATATTCCAGTCCTCCCCTGCCACCAAAAGGGAGGATAGATGTTCTAAGATTAGCGAAATGGTGATGGGTACACAGAGACTCATATTATTTTCTCTGTTTTGTGCACAAATGAAAACCGAGAAGTCTGGGGTGTACAGGTCGTGGATCTGCGTCTCTCCATCTCTCGGCTCTTTGTTTCTCCATTTTAGTTTCACTCTCTGGTCCTTTCCTTAGGGTAGCAAAGATGGCCCCCCATAGTTCATGGCTCCCATTCGGTTCACTTAGCAACACCATGGGAAAGAGAGTGTCTCCTTCCCAACCATTCCAGCAGAAGTCCAAGGGCTGACGGTCATTGTTTCTGATTGGCTGAGCAGAGATTATGAGCCAATCTCTGAGCCAATAATAGTGGCCGAGGGAATGTGGTGTTCTCACTGGCCCCAGGTCTCATGCCCACTCGGAAGGAGACTGGAAAAGGGGGGTTTCCCTCAACGGAGAAAGAGAGTGTTGTTGGCTGAGGAAGGGGCAGTGGATGCTAGGCAGGCAGAATTACAGGCATCCTTTTTCCCTGTGGAACAGGGGAGTCTCACTTATCAGGGTGACCATTAGAAAGTCATCCTAGTAGCAGGGAGACCAGCGGTGAGCTGTTGCAGCAGTTCGGTTGGGAGTTTCTGGAGGTGAAAGTGGTGATTATAACCCTCCCCAAGCGAAGCATATGTGAATTTCCAGACCAGAGATGGAGGAAGACGAAACTGTATGTGTTTACTAAAAGAGAGGGTGAGTTTTTCTCTTTAAGATTGATACTGATGGAGACCCCCAGGATTTTAAGCATCAGCTTGTAAGGTGGAAAGCCACATGTTAGATCTGAGGGTGAAGGAGCTTTTCTAGTAGATGCCTGCAAGACCACTGCCCAAGTTTGAGGTTGAGAATTAGGACTGGCAGCATGCCATGAGATCTGTCCGCAAGACACAGCTCCTGCCGCTTTCTTCACAGCCAACCTGCCCCCGACGCTGGCCAAATCGCAGGTGAGCAGCGTGCGGAAGAATCTGAAGCTGCACCTGTTGAGTGTGCTGAAGCACCCGGCCTCCTTGGAGTTCCAGGCCCAGATCACCACCCTGCTGGTGGACCTGGGCACACCTCAAGCTGAGATTGCCCGCAACATGCCGAGCAGCAAGGACACCCGCAAGCGGCCCCGCGATGATTCGGACTCCACACTCAAGAAGATGAAGCTGGGTGAGGGGCTGGTGGGGCGGGGCAGGCAGACCATGCTGAAATGTTTCATTATTTACCTTAAACTATGCTGAATTTATATTTACTAAGATTATGTTATAGATTATATTATGTGGGCCAGGCACAGTGGCTCAAACCTGTAATCCCAGCACTTTGGGAGGCCGAGGCGGGTGGATCATGAGTCAGGAGATCGAGACCATCCTAGCTAACACGGTGAAACCCCGTCTCTACTAAAAATGCAAAAAATTAGCCGGGCATGGTGGTGGGTGCCTGTAGTCCCAGCTGCTCGGGAGGCTGAGGCAGGAGAATGGCATGAACCCAGGAGGTGGAGCTTGCAGTGAGCCGAGATTGCACCACTGCACTCCAGGCTGGGCAACAGAGCGAGACTCCCTCTCAAAAATAAATAAATAAATACATACATACATAAATAAGGAATTAGGCTGGGCGCAGTGGCTCATGCCTGTAATCCGAGCACTTTGGAGGCCAAGGCATATGCGTCACCTGAAGTTAAGAGTTCGACACCAGCCTGGCCAACCTGGAAAACCCTGTCTCTACTAATAATACAAAAATTAGCTGGGTGTGGTGGTGCACGCCTGTAATCCCAGCTACTCCAGAGGCTGAGACAGGAGAATCACTTGAACCTGGGAGGCAGAAGTTGCAGTAAGCTGAGATCATGCCATTGCACTCCAGCCTGGGTGACAAGAGTGTAACTCCGTCTCAAAAAACAAAAAAAAAAGGCCGGGCGCGGTGGCTCAAGCCTGTAATCCCAGCACTTTGGGAGGCCGACACGGGCGGATCACGAGGTCAGGAGTTCGAGACCATCCTGGCTAACATGGTGAAAGCCCGTCTCTACTAAAAAAAATACAAAAAACTAGCTGGGCGTGGTGGCGGGTGCCTGTAGTCCCAGCTACTCGGGAGGCTGAGGCGGGAGAATGGCGTAAACCCCGGAGGCAGAGCTTGCAGTGAGCTGAGATCCTGCCACTGCACTCCAGCCTGGGCGACAGAGCGAGACTCTGTCTAAAAAAAAAAAAAAAAGGGAGGGGGAAATTGCCAGGCACAGTGGCTCATGCCTGTAATCCCAGCACTTCAGGAGGCTGAGTCCGGTGGATCCCCTGAGGTCAGGAGTTCGAAATAGGCCTGGCTAACATGGTGAAACCCTGTCTCTACTAAAAATACAAAAATTAGCCAGGCATGGTGGTGCGTGCCTGTAGTCGCTGCTACTCGGGAGGCTGAGGCAGGAGAATTGCTTGAACCGGGAGGCAGAGGTTGTGGTGAGCCAGGACTGCACCATTGCACTCCATTCTGAGTGACAGAGCAAGACTCTGTCTCCAAAAAAAAAAAAAAAAAAAAAAGAGTGAAGTAGAGATCTTACTATCTTTTTTCATAATTAAGTAAGTATACTAAGCAGCAGCGTATTCGGTACCTTGAGTTGTTTTCATTTAGTTTCATTTACTTTAATCTCGGAGTTCTTTCTACATCTACACATAGAAATCTACCTCATCCTTTTTTTTTGGAGACAGTCTTGTTCTGTTGCCCAGGCTGGAGTGTAGTGGCGCAATCTGGGCTCACCGCAGCCTCCGCCTCCCAGGTACAAGCGTTTCTTATGCCTCAGCTTCCTGAGTAATTGGTACTACAGGCGTGTGCCACCACGCCCGGCTAATTTTTGTGTTTGTTTCTTTTTTTTTTTTTTTTTTTGAAGATGGAGTTTTACTCTTGTTAGCCAGGCTGGAGTACAATGGTGCGATCTCGGCTCACTGCAACTTCTGCCTCCCAGGTTCAGGCAATTCTCCTGCCTCAGCCTCCCAAGTAGATGGGATTACAGGCATGCACCACCATACCCAGCTAATTTTGTATTTTTAGTAGAGCCAGGGTTTCACCGTGTTGGCCAGGCTGGTCTTGAACTCCTGACCTCAAGTGATCTGCCTGCCTTGGCTTCCCAAAGTGCTGAGATTACAGGCCTGAGCCAGTACCCCCGACCAGGGTTTGTGTATTTAAAGTTATATTTTACCCAGTAACTTTATCTTTGTTTCCTTTTTTTTTTTTTTTTTTTTTTTTGAGACAGTCTCGTTCTGTCAAAAAGGCTGGAGTGCAGTGCCCTGATCTTGGTTCACTGCAACCTTTGCCTCCCAAGTTTAAGAGATTCTCCCTGCTCTGCCTCCCGAGCAGTTGGGACTACAGGCGTGCACCATCATGTTCCATTAATTTTTTTGCATTTTTAGTAGAGACGGAGTTTCACCATGTTGGCCAGGCTAGTCTCAAACTCCTGACCTCAAGCAATCCACTCCCCTCGGCCTCCCAGAGTGCTGGGATTATAGACGTGAGCCACCACACCCAGCCTCTTTCTGTTTCTTTAAGCTTTTTATTTTGAAATAATTTTGAATTTACAGACAAGTTATAAAAATAGTACTAAAAACTGTGTACTCTTATGAGGCATGGACCACACATTGCGTTCAGTTGGCATCTCCTGAATTAGTTCCTCAGCCTTCCTTTGTGTCTCGTGACATTGACATTGTTAAGAGTCCAAGACAGTTGTTTGGTGGAATGCCCTTCATTTGGGTTTGCTCTTGCCTCGTGATTGGAGTCAGGTTAGGTATTTTTGGCAGGAACGCTACAGAAACGATCCCCTGGTTGCCTCAGTGCATGGGATCAGGAGGCACATGGTGTCCCATTGTTGGAGATGTTAACTGTGAACACTTGGTTAAGATAGTATCAACCAGCTTTCTCTAGTGTCAAGTGCCATTTTTCTCTTTGTCAGTAATAAGCTGGGGGAGATACCTGAAACTTGAAACTATGTAAAATACATGTTTCTCTTTAAACGTTCACCCAGTGGTTTTTTTGGTTTTTTTGGTGTTTTTTTTTTTTTTGAGAGGGGGTCTCACTCTGTTACCCAGGCTGGAGTGCAGTGGCATGATCTCAGCTCACTGCAAGCTCCGCCTCCCAGGTTCACACCATTCTCCTGCCTCAGCCTTCCGAGTAGCTGGGACTACAGGTGGCTAATTTTTTGTATTTTTTTTAGTAGGGATGGGGTTTCACTGTGTTGACCAGGATGGTCTCGATCTCCTGACCTTGTGATCTGCCTGCCTCGGCCTCCCAAAGTGCTGGGATTACAGGCGTGAGCCACCGTGCCCGGCCTCACCCAGTGGTTTTTTTTTTTGTTGTTTTTTGTTTTTTGAGACGGAGTCTCGCTCTGTCGCCCAGGCTGGAGTGCAGTGGCGCGATCTCGGCTCACTGCAAGCTCCGCCTCCTGGGTTTACGCCATTCTCCTGCCTCAGCCTCCTGAGTAGCTGGGACTACAGGCGCCCGCCACCGCGCCCGGCTAATTTTTTGTATTTTTAGTAGAGACGGGGTTTCACCGTGGTCTCTATCTCCTGACCTTGTGATCTGCCCGCCTCGGCCTCCCAAAGTGCTGGGATTACAGGCGTGAGCCACCGCGCCCGGCCACCCAGTGGTTTTAACATCCAATGATGATTATTGCCTGAGTCTATTATTCTGTCTTGGCTCCAAAGAGATTTTCCTTCTACATTTATTAGTTGACATTCTGCTGTAAGGAAGGACTTTCTCTTCTTCCCACTTATTATCAGGAATAAGTTGTTTTGAGCATTACACTTACTTACTAGCATGACAAGATGTTCTAGATTCCTCTTGTACTGTCTTTGCACCAGCCCTGGAATCATTCTTTCTTTCTAAGGAGCCCTGGTTTCCTTTAAGTGAGGAATAGTTTCAGAAATCAAGGTCTAAGTACCAGGTGTGCCCTTAGCTACTGAGTATACATTCTTGATAGCCATTGCCAAAGTGCCTTCTAAACAACTGCACAAGGCCAGGCGCCGTGGCTCACGCCTATAATCCCAGCACTTTGGGAGGCTGAGGCAGGTGGATCACCTGATGTCAGAAGTTTGAGACCAGCCTGGCCAACATGGTGAAACCCCATCTCTACTAAAAATACAAAAAAATTAGCTGGGCCTGGTAGCGCATGCCTGTAATCCCAGTTACTTGGGAGGCTGAGGCAGGAGAATCACTTGAACCTGGGAGGCGGAGGTTGCAGTGAGCCGAAATCATGCCACTGCACTGCGGCCTCAGCAACAGAGCAAGACTGTCTCAAAACACAGTAATAATAATCTTTTCCTAGAGCTCAGCATGATAAGCTGCAGGGGTGTGGCTTACTCCCATTTCCCAGATCAGGAGAACTGAGGCCCAGAATGAGTCAGGTAGTTGCCCAGGGTCATACAGTGCTTTGGTGCCAGAGGCAGAGCTGCAGCCTGGATCTTCATCCGCTGTTTGCAGAGGCTGACTAGAGGCAGGGACCACCTGGGCGCCCCGGGAGGATGGAGGGCCTGCTGCTCTCTCTATAGCCAGCATCTTGTTCTTTTCCCTTATCCCAGAGCCCAACCTGGGGGAGGACGATGAGGACAAGGACTTGGAGCCAGGCCCATCAGGGACCTCGAAGGCCTCAGCCCAGATCTCCAGCCAGTCAGACACGGACATCACAGCTGAGTTCCTGCAGCCTCTGCTGACGCCTGATAATGTGGCCAATCTGGTGAGGATGAGTGAGGAGTGTTTTCCCCTGGAGCAGGAAGGAAGGATCTCCTCCGTCTTTCTCCTGCCTCCACTTCACACTGTCTACCTCCAGAGTACCCTCCTAATTTATAAAGAAAAGGGGTTTAATTGGTTTACAGTTCTGCAGGCTGTATAGGAAGTGTGGTGCTGGCATCTGCTTCACTTCTGGGGAAATTTCAGGAAGCTTCCAATCGTAGTGAAAGGTGAAGGGGTGCAGGCATCTCATGTGGCAGAGCAGGAGCAAGTGAGAGGGAGTGTTTTGGGGCAGGGAGGTGCCACACACTTTTAAATGACCAGATCTTGTGAGGACTTGTGTCCTGAAGACAGCACCAAGCCATGAGGGATCCCCCCCACGATCCAAACACCCCCGACCAGGCCCCACCTCCAGCATCGGGGATTGCAATTCAACATGAGATTTGGGAAGGAAAAAATACCCAAACTACATCAGTGAGCCTCAGGCCTGGGTATGCAGCCCGCTTCTGATCGTCCTCCACTGAGATGTCCCAGAAGCACCTCAGACTCACACGGCAGATCTGCACTTTTCCACTTTCTCCCCACGCTTCTCTGCAGGCCCCACCTAGTTCCCAAACCAGAAACTGGGAGTGAACCTCTTTTCCTTCTCTCCCTAATCCTTGCCCTCTTTTCCACCCCTGCAGCACTTGCCCTGGGCCAGGCCCACCCTTTTCACCTGAAGCCCAACCCTCACTTGCTACCTGGCTCCAACTTCCTTCAAGTAAAATTTAAGTTCCCCTTGCCTTAGTCAGCCATCTTTGATCTGGCTTCTATTAACTTGTTCTACCTTTTGTCTTTTTTTTTTTTTTTTGAGGCGGAGTCTTGCTTTGTCGCCCAGGCTGGAGTGCAATGGCACGATCTTGGCTCACTGTAACCTCCGCCTCCTGGGTTCAAGCTATTCTCTTGCCTCAGCCTCCCGAATAGCTGGAATTACCGGCGCCCACCTCTGCACCCAGCTAATTTTTGTGTTTTTAGTAGAGACAGGGTTTCACCGTGTTGGTCATGCTGGTCTCAAACTCCTGACCTCAGGTGATCTGCCCACCACGGCCTCCCAAAGTGCTGGGATCACAGGCATGAGCCACCACGCCCGGCCATTCTACCTTTTGTCTTATCACATGCTAGGAATTGACCTTTTTAGTTTTGCCATGAAGTTGCTCCTCACCATTTATAAAAATGCCTGCTATTCGTAGTATAAAATACCATATGTCCGTAATGTCCCCCTTTTTTGTTGCTACTACTATGTGCAATCTTGCAAAATATTTGCTTGTTTTCAGTCATCTCAAAAGAACTAGCTCTTTGTTTTGTTCATATTCTTTTGGCACTTTTTCTGTTTTATTTCTGTTGCCTTTATTTCTTCCCTGCTACTTTATTTGAATGTTTTTCCCCATGGTTTTAAGTGATTGGCTCATGAATTTTTAGTCTTCTTTTCCAATGTAAGCAAGCATTTAAGGATTTGATTTTCCATCTAAGTACTATTTTAGCTGCATTCCATACATTTTAATTTATAGTAGTTTCATTATCTTTCTGTTCTAATTAGTTATTACTTAGAGTGTGCATTTAAAGTTCACTGTGTAGCCTTGGCAACATAGCAAGACCCTGTCTCTACAAAAATAAAAATAAAAAAATTAGCTGGGCGTAGTGGCGTGTACCTATGATCCCAGCCACAGGAGAGGCTGAAGCAGGAGAATTGCTTGAGCCCAGGAATTTGAGGCTGTAGTGAGCTATGATGGCGCCACTGCACTCCAGCCTGGACAATAGAATAAGACCCTGTCTCTAAGAAAAAAAAATTTTTTTTTTTTTTTTTGAGACCGAGTCTCGCTCTGTTGCTCAGGCTGGAGTGCGGTGGCGCGATCTCGGCTCACTGCAAGCTCCGCCTCCTGGGTTCACGCCATTCTCCTGCCTCAGCCTCCCGAGTAACTGGGACTACAGGCACCTGCCACCATGCCTGGCTAAGTTTTTTGTTTTTTTGTTTTTGTTTTTGTTTTTTTGTTTTTTGAGACGGAGTCTCGCTATGTCGCCCAGGGTGGAGTGCAGTGGCCGGATCTCAGCTCACTGCAAGCTCCGCCTCCCGGGTTTTTACGCCATTCTCCTGCCTCAGCCTCCCGAGTAGCCGGGACTACAGGCGCCCACCACCTCGCCCGGCTAGTTTTTTGTATTTTTTAGTAGAGACGGGATTTCACCGTGTTAGCCAGGATGGTCTCGAACTCCTGACCTCGTGATCCGCCCGTCTCGGCCTCCCAAAGTGCTGGGATTACAGGCTTGAGCTACCGCGCCCGGCCAGTTTTTTGTATTTTTAATAGAGATGAGGTTTCACTATGTTAGCCAAGATGGTCTTGATCTCCTGACTTCGTGATCTGCCTGCCCACTTTGGCCTCACAAAGTGCTGGAATTACAGGCGTGAGCCACTGCACCCAGCATAAATTTTTTTTAAAGCTCCAAATGTATAGGGAGTTTAAAATTATCCTTTTCCAGCCTGGCCAAGATGGTGAAACCCCATCTCTACTAAAAATACAAAAATTAGCCAGGTGCGGTGGCAGGCACCTGTCATCCCAGCTACTTGGGAGGCTGAGGCAGGAGAATTGCTTGAACCCGGGTGGCAGAGGTTGCAGTGAGCCAAGATTGTGCCACCACACTCCAGCCTGGGGGACAGAGTGAGATTCCGTCTTAATAAATAAATAAATATAAATGAAATTATCTTTTGTTACTAATTGCTGGCATCCATGGATGTTCTCTGTTAGGATTCTGGGGGGTTTTTTGTTTGCTTGTTATTTGAAGTCAATTCCCAGTCCTTACACTTTTCCCTGAACCTCTTTTTGTTCCTCTCTCTCCTTTCTTTCTTTCTTTTTTTTTTTTTTTTTTTGAGATGGAGTCTCGCTCTGTCGCCCAGGCTGGAGTGCAGTGGCCGGATCTCAGCTCACTGCAAGCTCCGCCTCCCGGGTCTACGCCATTCTCCTGCCTCAGCCTCCCCAGTAGCTGGGACTACAGGCACCCGCCACCTCGCCCGGCTAGTTTTTTGTATTTTTTTAGTAGAGACGGGATTTCACCGTGTTAGCCAGGCTAGTCTCGATCTCCTGACCTCGTGATCCGCCTGTGTCGGCCTCCCAAAGTGCTGGGATTACAGGCTTGAGCCACCGCGCCTGGCCTCTCTTTCTTTCTGTCTGTCTGTCTGTCTGTCTCTCTCTCTCTCTCTCTCTTTCTTTATGAATAAGACGGAGTCTTGCTCTGTCACTCAGGCTGGAGTGCAGTGGTGCGATCTCGGCTCACTGCAACCGCTGTCACCTGGGTTCAAGCAATTATCCTGCCTCAGCCTCCCGAGTAGCTGGGATTATAGGCACGTGCCACTGCACCTGGCAAATTTTTGTATTTTTAGTAGAGTCAGGGTTTCACCATGTTGGCCAGGCTGGTCTTGGACTCCTGACCTCGAGTGATCTACCTGCCTTAGCCTCTCAAAGTGCTGGGATTGCAGGTATGACCCACTACACCTGACCTCTTTTGTTCTTTGGACAGGGTGCCAGCTCTGCTGCTTCTTAGTCTTCTCCCATGGTGTTTCTCTACGGGGAATACACACCCCTCCCACTGCAAAGCCTTGTCCTGTATTAGGCTGACTCCTACCCTCCATCAGTTCTCTTGCCCAGGGAGCCCTTGCCTTGCCTGGCTCCTGCTGTGGCTCACAGTACCCTTCGCGTTCCTCTCTCAAGCACTACACTGTATCGTTATTTATTTTCTCTGTGACTTCCCCAAGAGGCTGAGCTCCAGGAGTGCAGGCCCAAGTCGGTTTTAGGCACTGCCATTTCCCCAGTATTGGCATGGGCGTGAAAAGAATGCTTGTTGAGTTAATGATTAAGGAGAGGCTCTCTTCCTGGGCCTCCCACAGGTCCTCATCAGCATGGTGTACCTGCCGGAGGCCATGCCAGCCTCCTTCCAGGCCATCTACACCCCTGTGGAGTCAGCAGGCACAGAAGCCCAGATCAAGCACCTGGCTCGGCTCATGGCCACACAGATGACAGCTGCCGGACTGGGACCAGGTGAGTGTGTCCTGGCCCTAACCTGGGCCAGGGGTTGGCACTTGTGGCTTCTGGGTTCTCCTTACTGGAAGAGCACCTCCTTGTGGTGCAGATGAAAATCATGTGGGAGCTAAGGTGTAGATAATGACAGGTACCACAGATAGATGGCTCAGTGTTTTTAAGTCCTGGGCTTTGAAATCCAACAGACCTGGGTTTGAGGTTTGAGTTGAATCAGATCTCATCCACTTAATAGCTGTATAACTTTGGTCAAGTTAGCTAACCTCTCCGAGCTTCATAGTTTTACCCCGTTTTAACAGTACTATTAATGTATAATACACATAAGTACAATGCAGAACTCTTTTAACTATAGACCTTAGTGAATTTTCACAAAGTGAACACACCAGTGTAACCATCACCCAGATTAAGACACAGGTTAAATATCCCTTGTTGAAAATGCTTGGGGCCGGAAGTGTTTCAGATTTCACACCTTTGCATTTGGAATATTTGCATGTACATGATGAAGTATCTTAGGGATGAGACCCAAGTCTAAACATGAAATTCATTTATGTTTCTTATACGCATAGTTCAAAGGTAATTAGATATAATATTTCTTTTCTTTTTTTTTTTTCCTTTGAGACAGAGTCTCCCTCTGTCACCCAGGCTGGAGTGCAGTGGCGCAGTCTCAGCTTATTACTGCAACCTCTACCTCCCAGGTTCAAACGATTCTCCTGCCTCAGCCTCCCGAGTAGCTGGGACTGCAGGTGCCCGCCACCACACCTGGCTAGTTTTTTTGTTTTTTTGTTTGTTTGTTTGTTTGTTTGTTTTTTGAGACGAAGTCTCGCTCTGTCGCCCAGGCTGGAGTGCAGTGGCGCCATCTTAGCTCACTGCAAGTTCCACTTCCCGGGTTCACACTATTCTCCTGCCTCAGCCTCCCGAGTAGCTGGGACTACAGGCACCGGCCACCATGCCTGGCTAATTGTTTGTATTTTTAGTAGAGGCGGGGTTTCACCGTGTTAGCCAGGATGGTCTCGATCTCCTGACCTCGTGATTCACCCACCTCAGCCTCCCAAAGTGCTGAGATTACAGGCATGAGCCACTGCACCCGGCCCTAGTTTTTTGTATTTTTAGTAGAGACGGTTTCACCGTGTTCACAAGGATGGTCTCCATCTCCTGACCTTGTGATTTACCCACCTCAGCCTCCCAAAGTGCTGGGATTACAGGTGTGAGCCACTGTGCCCGGCCCTAGTTTTACCTATTCTTGAACTAAACTAAATAAGATCACAAAGTCTGGCTTCTCTGGCTTACCGTACGGTTTTTTGTGGTTTTTGTTTGTTTATTTTTAGTTAGTTATTATTTATTTGAGAAGGAGTTTTGCTCTTGTGGCCCAGGCTGGAGTGCAGTGGCACTTTCTTGGCTCACTGCAACCTCTGCCTCCTGGATTCAGGTGATTCTGCTGCATCAGCCTCCCCGAGTAGTTGGGATTATAGGCACCCGCTGCCACCATGCCCGGCTAATTTTTTTTTTTGCTTTTTTTTTTTTTTTTGAGACGGAGTCTTACTCTGTCGCCCAGGCTGGAGTGCAATGGCATGATCTCGACTCACTGCAACCTCTGCCTCCCGGGTTCAAGTGATGATTATCCTGCCTTCCAAGTAGCTGGGATTACAGGCATGCGCCATCACACCTAGCAGATTTTTTTTTTTTTTTGCATTTTTTGTTGAGATGGGTTTCACCATGTTGGCCAGGATGGTCTTGAACTCCTGACCTCAGGTGATCCACTCTCCTCGGCCTATTAAAGTGCTGGTATTACAGGCGTGAGCCACCGCGCCCAGCCTACTGTACATTTTTGAGATTCTTCCATGTTGTCGTGTGAGGTGCTAGTTGGTTTTTTTTATTGCTTAGTAGTATTCTGTGACATGAATATACAATCATTGTTTTATCCACACCGGTATTGATGGACCTGTGGCTTCTTTCGCGTTTTTGGCCATTGGAAATAAAGCTGCTGTGAATGTTTGTGTCCAGTTCTCTTCATGTACGCATGCTGTCATCTGTCTTGAGCATATACCAAGGAGTGGAACCACTGGGTCATAGGGTGTGATCAGTGCTATAAAAACTGCTGCAGGCTGGGTGTGGTGGCTCACACCTGTAGTCCCAGCACTTTGGGAGGCTGAGGTGGGTGGATCACCTGAGGTCAGGAGTTTGAGACCAGCCTGGCCAACGTGGCGAAACCCCGTCTCTACTGAAAATACAAAAATTAGCTGGGCATGGCGGTGGGCGTCTATAATCCTAGCTACTCGGGAAGCTGAGGCAGGAAAACGGCTTGGACCCAGGAGGCGGAGGCTGCAGCGAATCAGAATCAAGCCACTGCACTCCAGCCTTGGTGATGGAGCAAAACTGTCTCCAAATAAAAAAACAGATGAGGGCTGGGCACAGTGGCTCATACCTGTAATCCCAGCACTTTGGAAGGCCAAGGCAGGAGGATCCCTTGAGCCCAGGAGTTCAAGACTAACTTGGGCAACATATGGAGACCTCATCTCTACAAAAAAATACAAACATTAGCTAGGTATGTTGGCATGTGCCGGTAGTCCCAGCTAGTTGGGAGGCTGAGAGGCTGAGGCAGGAGGATTGCTTGAACCCAGGAGGTCGAGGCTGCAGTGAGCCCTGATTGCACCACTGTACTCCAGCCTGGGTGACAGAGTGACACCCAGTCTCAAAACAAAAACTGCTCATCATGTTTCCAAAGAGTCTGTAGCATTTGCTGCTCCCTCCAGCAATTAGTGGCATTTCTAGTTTGAGCCTTAGTTGTACTGAAAAGTGGGGATAAAAAGAGTACCCACTCCAGGACAGTGTTGTGTGGATTTAAACAAGGTTTTGTGTGTACAAGGCTCAGAACAGAGCCGGGCACATAGGAGGTCCTCGGGTTGGAGCTGGTGGGTCTCACACACTGGGTGTCCGTTTGCTGCCTCCCCCTCAGGTGTAGAGCAGACCAAACAGTGCAAGGAGGAGCCCAAGGAGGAGAAGGTGGTGAAGACGGAGAGTGTCCTGATCAAGCGGCGCCTGTCAGCCCAGGGCCAAGCCATCTCGGTGGTGGGCTCCCTGAGCTCCATGTCCCCTCTGGAGGAAGAGGCACCACAGGCCAAGAGGAGGCCAGAGCCCATTATCCCTGTCACTCAGCCCCGGTGAGTCCTCTTCTGGGTGCTAAGGCAGGACAGGAGCCCTGCCCAGCCGTGTGTGTGTGTGTGTGTGTGTGTGTGTGTGTTGTGTGTGTTGTGTGTGTTGTGTGTGTGTTGTGTGTGAGAGGCAGACAGAAGGAAGTCTGGACTGGCCGTGTGTGTGTGTGTGTGTGTGTGTGGTGTGTGTGTGGTGTGTGTGTTGTGTGTGAGAGGCAGACAGAAGGAAGTCTGGACTGGCCGTGTGTGTGTGTGTGTGTGTGTGTGTGTGTGTGTGTGTGTGTGTGGTTGTGTGTGTGTGTGGTGTGTGTGTGTGTGTGTGTGTGTGTGTGTGTGTGTGTGTGTGGTGTGTGAGAGGCAGACAGAAGGAAGTCTGGACTGGGTTCTTCCTGACTCCCGAGTCACTGCCATAACCACTAAGCCTTTGCTGTTTTCCTTCCTGTAAAAAAACAAAAACAAAAACAAACCCTTTTTTATGTCTAAAATTGGGATAACGATAGTATCTTTCGTGTAAGGATCAAAGAAGAATTAAATTAGTTCGTGGTGATGGTGACGGTTAGACAACTAGATTAGATAACTTGAGTGAAAGTGATTGTGATTGTCAAGCATTTTGCATGGTTTTGATGTGTAGTAAATGCTACTGGCTGTCACCATCATTGTCCCCATTATTACCTCCCTTACACACCACAAAATCCAGCCAGTCCCGGCCACCCAAGTCTTTTTTTTTTTTTTTTTTGAGACGGAGTCTCGCTCTGTCACCCAGGCTGGAGTGCAGTGGTGTGATTTCCGCTCACTGCAAGCTCCGCCTCCTGGATTCACACCATTCTCCTGCCTCAGCCTCCCGAGTAGCTGGGACTACTGGTGCCCGCCACCTCGCCCAGCTAATTTTTTGTATCTTTAATAGAGACGGGGTTTCACCATGTTGGCCAGGATAGTCTCGATCTGACCTCGTGATCTGCCCGCCTCAGCCTCCCAAAGTGCTGGGATTACAGGCGTGAGCCACCACGCCCGGCCCCAAGTTTTACTAACACAGCTGAGCAGGATCTGCTACCCTCCGAGCTCTCTGCTACCCTTACCCCTCCTCCAGTCGTGCCTACAAGCAGGTTCCCACCTAAGGGCCTTTGCCTGGAGAGCTGGTCCCCCAGACATTTGTGTATCTTGTCCCTGCCTCCATTGAGATCCCCACTTACAGAAGCCTTTCCTAAGACACCCTCTGCAAAACCACAATAACATCCTCTTCCTTCCTCTTACCCACCGCCCCACCATGCCTCAGAGACACAGGAATTGGAGAGGCAGCAGGGGGATGGGGGCCATCTCTGTGGCCTACCTAGTCCTTGAAGTTGGGAGAGTCACCAGACAGGCCTGTGCTGCAGTCTGGGCCCCTGCATCTCTGTCACTGCTCTTCCACGTAGGCTGGCAGGCGCCGGTGGGCGCAAGAAAATATTCCGTCTCAGCGACGTGCTGAAGCCCCTGACTGATGCCCAGGTGGAAGCCATGAAGCTGGGCGCTGTGAAGCGGATCCTGCGGGCTGAGAAGGCTGTGGCCTGCAGCGGGGCAGCCCAGGTGTGCCCCTGCCACCCCCCACCCCATCCTTCCAGTCCCTCTACCCAAGCGTCTACCTCACATCCAGCACAGAGTCTGGCCCCGGCATCAAACCTCCCTGGCTGTGGACCCCAGCTCTGCTGCCACAGCCGCTTCTCCAGATCACTCCCATCCTCCATAAAACAGAGACGGCAGCGGCAGCTCCCCCCGGGTGACAAGGAGGAAACGTGCCATGCACACAGGCGCTCAGGTGCACACGGCGGGTGCCGGGAGGCCTCTGCAAGTGAGGGCTGCTCTTGTGGTCTTGGTTCTTCACGGTTGTTAACATTCTTACTGTTACTATTTAGCTTTAAAAATATACCTAGTTCTCAGTCCTGATTCTGCCACTTGCTGACACTGTTACCTTCAAAGAATGGGGAAAAGTGACTTTTTTCCCATTCTGTGAAGTTAATTTTTGATTAGCTAGTAGTATAGGAACGTACTCCCTGAGCTGAAAAATATTTCTGGGGAATCCAGATCCAGTACTCTCTTCCGTGGCCATCACCTGCACCCCATCGCCCTCTCCAGAGGTGACAAAGGCACAAATGAGGGGAATCTTTGAGGATCTTTTTCTGTGCACTTAAGTACATGGGTGCTGCTCCTAGAAACTCGTTTTTATCCTGTGATGATCGATCCCCACCCTGGCACCCCCACCCCCTGCCACACAAATGGGACCTTCCTGGGCATAAGGGTCCTTGACTGGCCTTCCTCACTTCACTCCGTGTCTGCTCTGGGAGTTCCTGTGCCTGGGTGGGAGGAGTCGCAGGGCACCAATGCAGAGTCCCTGGATTGCCCACCCTACACTGACATGCTGGCTCGCCCTCCCACCAGGTCCGCATAAAGATCCTGGCCAGCCTGGTGACACAGTTCAACTCGGGCCTGAAGGCGGAGGTCCTGTCCTTCATCCTGGAGGATGTGCGGGCCCGCCTGGACCTGGCCTTCGCCTGGCTCTACCAGGAGTACAACGCCTATCTGGCCGCGGGTGCCTCAGGCTCCCTGGACAAGTATGAGGACTGCCTTATCCGCCTGCTGTCCGGCCTGCAGGAGAAACCAGACCAGAAGGATGGGTGAGGGGGCTGACCCTGCACCCTCCTGTCCCCACGAGGCCCCCTCTTCTGGTGCTGCTCTCCCTTTCTGATTCTGACCACCTCCCTCTTCATCACCCCCCGAGTCAGTCCTTCTCGAGTCCATCCCAAGTCTTCTCTCCTCCTTCCCCCTCTGGAGGCACGTTCAAGGTTGTAGTTTTGCATGTGAGCTGCAGGTCGCACTCCCTGAGCTGTTCCCCAGCTCTGCCACTTGCTCTGAGCATGGTTTGAGTGGCTTTGTCACTCCCCCTGTGTGTCATTTTCCCATCTGTAAATAACAGTACTCACCCATGGGCCTGGAGATAGACTTCTCTACACCCCATTTCCTACCTGAGTTGGTTCTGTAGCTTCCTCCCTGTCCGTGGCCTCCAGCTTACTCATCTGTCCTCCACACAGCAGCTCCGGGAACACTTTGTTATATAAATCCTTTTATTACTTCCCCACGAGGAACCTTCCATGGTTCTCCATTGCTCTTAGGGTAAAGCACAGCCTCCTTACTGTGACCAGTGAGGCGTTATGTTATTCACTCTCTTTGGCTTTACTCCCTGAACATTAGCCACATTGGCCTTCTGTCTGTTCCTCGAGTGTGCCAAGTTCAGGGCACTAGTGCTTCCTGTTCTGTCTGCCTGGAATGCCCTTCCCTCAACTGTGTGTGTGGTTGGCTCCTTCTCATCTACCAGTATACTCAAATGTAACTTCGAAGCAGCCTTTTGAGGCCACCATATCTAAAATACCCACACCCTTCTCCACCCGCCGTCATTCCCTCCCATTTTTATGTTCAATGAATAAAGTTAGGAATCCCTGTTTGACAAAAGGAAGAAATGAGTTTCAGAGAGGTGCAGCCTCTGCCTAGATCATCCAGCCGGCAGCTTTTGAACCCTGGTCTTTTCACTTCCAAAGCTTTATAACCAGGGGCTTGAACAAGCAACCCCTGAGGGAGGGCCTGCTGGCCCTGAGCTCCTACAATTCAGTAGGGCCTGGGAGCCAGGCGGCCTTTTCCTCTGCAGCCATGGCCCTCCCTCCATCTCTGGCAGGATCTTCACCAAGGTTGTGCTGGAGGCGCCCCTCATCACAGAGAGTGCCCTGGAGGTGATCCGCAAGTACTGCGAGGATGAGGTGAGGACAGGCCCTGGTCACTGCAGCCTGGGCCAAGGGACAGGGCTCTCCCCTGAGGATTCTGAAGGGCACACAGCCTAAACCTTGTGGCAAGGGGTTTCATGAGGGACCGGGCTGTTTTGTCAGAGGCAGTCAGGAGAGAGAGCCCAAAGGCACAGTCAGGTGGGCTGAGCTCAGGTCCCTTTCCTCTTGCTGCAGAGTCGCACCTACCTGGGCATGTCCACGCTTCGAGACCTGATCTTCAAGCGCCCGTCCCGCCAGTTCCAGTACCTGCATGTCCTTCTCGACCTCAGCTCCCATGAGAAGGACAAGGTGATCCCCTGCTCCACTTCCTGGCTGCCCTCAGCCTGCAGTTTGCAGAGGCCACCTGTATCCTGAGGAACCAACTCGTTCTTAGTCCGCCTGTGGTGGCCAGCACAGGCTCCTCGTGCAGCCCAGTCCTGTGCTGGGGCCTGAGGGCATTGCCCAGCAGGGGAGCCAGTGTGGCCTCAGCCAGCAGTGAGGACCCAGCATGCTCAGCAGCTGAGCAGAGCAGTGTGCAGCTGCGGAGCCCTGGGGAGGGAGGGGCCGACCATCTGGTGGTGGGGTGGGCAGGGGAGGTGTTTCAAGGAAAGCTTCCTTCAAGAAGGGGAGATGTGGGCCGAGACCTGGAAAATGAATAGCTGGGTGTGCTCTAGACGAGGGGACAAATGTGCATATGCTGTGGTTGAGAGCGCCCTTGACCCATCCTTGCCTGCAGCCTTTTGCCCCAGCCCCTGCCTGGCAGCATGTTTATTCATTCAGCAGACCTTCATTGCACACCCCTGGCCCTGGCCCTGGCCCTGTGCTGCTGCTGGGATCAGAGTGCCCAGGACCAGCCCCTACCCTCACAGGTCCCGGCAGATAATATCTGAGTGAAACAGTGTTTAGCTGGCAGTAGGCGTTCTAGGGAGACTTGGCAGGGAGTGGCACTTTTAAGGAACTGAGATCTCCCTCTGCTTGGAGCTTGGTGAGCAAGGCAAGGAGCAGTGACGGGCAGATGGGCTGGAAAGACGGGCAGATGGGCTGGAGAGGCAGGCAGCGAGGTGGTGCTGTGGGTCCGGCCCTGGCCGGGATATCTGCCTCCTGCGCTGGGGACCAGCTCTGGGCCCTGGTAGCAGCTGGGCTGCCCCTTCTCAGGCTCGGGTCTGTTTTCACATGAGTGTTGCCACACTCGCAGGAATAGCTGTTCTTCCTCTTCCCTCTTCCCTGACCCTGCCCTTCTCCATCTTCCTCCTCAGGTGCGCTCCCAGGCCCTGCTGTTCATCAAACGCATGTATGAGAAGGAGCAGCTGCGGGAGTATGTGGAGAAATTTGCCCTCAACTACCTGCAGCTCCTGGTGCACCCCAACCCACCGTCTGTGCTGTTTGGAGCTGACAAAGACACAGGTTGGGCGCAGGTCATCAGATGCATATTGAGTGCTGCTGTGTCCGCGCTCTGGTCGCTGCGAGCAGAGGGGCTGAGTGGGGAAGCCACCCAGACACCAGTGACGGGAACGGGCAGGGCTGGGACAGCCACCTGGGGGCTGTGGGAGTCAGGGTAGGGGCATCTGACCTAGCCTAGGGGGTCAGGGAGAGAGATCTGGCGGACGAGGAGAGCCAGCCATCGGTGGGGCCCCAGGAAGGACCAGGCAGGGTCATCTCAGGCAGGTTCCCTCAACAGAGCCTTGGGTCCCCCAGGATTACAGACAGGTAGACTCAGACCCCGAGTAAATGGACCCTTAAATGGGAAGTCTTGGGGCCATGATAGGGCAGCACGGGAGGCCTGGCCCAGGTGCCAGGAAGCATTCCCAGGAGACGCACAGCCTTCGGGAGGCCCAGAGTCTGAGCAGGTGCTGTGGACCAGGCAGAAAGGAGGGCGGATGCAAAGGCAAAGAGACCAGGGCCTTCGGGACTGTTAGAAGGGGTGTGTGACCACCATGGAGGGCAGCAGGGCAGCAGCAGGCCGGGGCCACCCCATGCAACACCTGGCAGCCACTGGGAGGCAGCGAGCCGGGGGTTTATTCTGAGGCTACAGGGCGTGGCTGGGCTTGGAGGTGGAGAGGGACAGGGTCAGGATTGCACTCAAAGATCCTTCTAATTGCCTTGTGTGTTGGCAGTCGGGGAAGGCTGGAGGTAGGAAGTCCTGGTCCCACCCCATTTCCCTGCCCTAGAACAATTAGCTCCCCAGCCCCGGCTCCCTTCTCTGCCCTCCCTGGCTCCACTGCCCAAGAAGGGACAGTTACTGAGGGTCCGAGGGGGTTGGAGAAGAGTGTGGGCCAATCCGACGCCGCTCCTGCCCTGTCAGAGGTGGCAGCGCCCTGGACGGAGGAGACAGTGAAGCAGTGTCTCTACCTCTACCTGGCTCTCCTGCCTCAGAACCACAAGCTGATCCACGAGCTGGCGGCCGTGTACACTGAAGCCATCGCCGACATCAAGCGGACGGTGCTGAGGGTCATCGAGCAGCCGGTGAGGCCCCTGAGCCCACCAGGCCCTGCCCACCCACAGGCAGGGCTATGTCCCCAGCTCCAGCTCTTCCCCAACCTGCTCTACCTCAGAGTGTGCCAAGCCCAAAGGGTGGTCACCCCGGGTTGACCCAGGCTGTGTAGCTTGCGGGCGGTCCGCATGTCACTCATCAGTTCCTGAGGAAACGTCAGAGTGGCTCAGCAGTTAGGAGCCTAGAGCTGGATAGAGCTGGGTTCGTGTTCACTTGTCACTTTCTCACTGCGACCTCGGGCCTGTCAGTAAAACTAGGGAAGACATTCCAGTCCCTCCACGCTGATGCAAGGAGTCCATGAACTCAGGCACATAAACCTCTGTGTCACTGTCACTGTTTATGAGCTGACCTTCCCGGTGTTGCTAATGGGACTCTTTAGCTGTCATTACATAAGTCCTTCCCACCTCTCTCTCTCGAGCCACAGGGCTGCCCACAGGAGAAGCAGCTCAGTGACAGACTGTCACCTGAGATGAGAAGGTCTGCACTTCAGTTTGCAGCAGGGTTTGAAACCACTTTTTTTCTTTCTGCCCCTGACATTTTTGGATTACCGAACATTTTCATGATAAATGGGAGAGAGAACTGTATGTTAATCCCCACCTATCTGCCATTTGGGTTCAGTGGGGCCCTTACCTGGAAAATGGGGATAACAGGCTTGTAGTCAGGAGGAAACATTTTTAGCCCCATTCCCAAGGTGAGCCAACTGTGGAAAAGTGATCTCACTTTGCGGAAAAGTGATCCTGTGGTCTGTGAGCTTCCCGAGGGCAGAGACATTCGGTTTTAGTCAGGAGCGTAAACGTTCCTGGGTGAAGGTGGAGCCTGGCCCCAGCTCCTGTGTTTGGCGTTCACCATGGGGCAGGCTCAGGAAGCAGCAGCAGGTGGAGCCTGGTCTGGGCTCACAGCCAAGCCAGCCGCGCATGAGAAACCAAGTCACGAAGCGGGTGGGTGTGGGTGGAGCCAGAAACATCTTTACCAGTGAGTGAAGCACAGGGTAGGCATTCGAGGTCAGGTCGGGTCTGAGCCACACAGGAGTGGCCTGCTGGAGGACAGCCCAGCCAGGGCTGGGAGCTGGAGCAGGCCACATCCGGAGAGGCTGCAGGGAGAGGCCGAGGTTTCTCTGACCTCTCCCACCCTTCCCTACCTTTCCCCCACCCTCCAAACCCTGTCACCAGTCTCACCCTGAGCCCCAGCATTTCCCGCAGCCACCCTGCCGGCAGCACCTGAGCCTTCCCTAAGCTCTCACCCTGGGTGTGGTCATCCCTGTCTCTGCCTCTAGATCCGAGGAATGGGCATGAACTCCCCGGAGCTGCTCCTGCTGGTGGAAAACTGTCCCAAGGGGGCAGAGACACTGGTCACACGATGTCTGCACAGCCTCACAGACAAAGGTGACCCTGGAGACCCCCACCTTTCATGCTTTCCTCCCTTTCCTTAGCCTTCCCCGGGTCCTGGGAATCCGAGCCACTGGGTCCCCAGATGGTCGTACCTCTTGTGGGTCTTTGCCTGTCCTAGGGCCTCAGTTTCTCCATCTGGAACAGTGTGGTGCTAATTGCACGTGAGCAGCCAAGGGTGAAAAGTTCTGCTGTGAAGTTGCCATACATTCCCTCACACCCGCCTGCTTCTCTTTCCTGGGTGCCCACCCTCCCCCACACTCCCTTCTGCCTCCAACTCGGTGCCTCCTGCTGCTTCCATGCAGTCCCACCCTCCCCGGAGCTGGTGAAGCGGGTCCGGGATCTCTACCACAAGCGACTGCCAGACGTCCGCTTCCTCATCCCGGTGCTCAATGGGCTGGAGAAGGTATGGAGCCGGAGGCCCGTCTGTCCCTGCTACCTGGGACATGTGGGACCGGGAGGGGCAGGGCAGCACGTTGCAGAAGCGGTTGAGCGAGAGGCACATAGCAGAGGGCAGAAGACACCTTGTCTGTGGTCAGAAGTCGTGGAAGCCGCTGGCACCTGTGTACCCTGGAAATGCAGAGCAGCTCCTGGACTCATTTGCATGGGCACCCGGGTGCCCGTGGCTCTGCTGCTTCCTCCTCTACCTCAAGCGGGTCCCTTCCCCTCTTTGAGACTCGCTTTTCTTCTCTGTGAGACAAGGATTAGGATGTGACATGCAAGGGACTCAGATGGGGTTAGAGCTGGGGAGAAAGCTCTGTCCTGAGGGTGTGGTGAGGGTAGGAGGGGCTCAGTGAGCCAGAGCTTGCCCTCAGCTCCCCAGGGCGAGCAGAAGGGGTGGCTTGTCTAGAAGGGAAGTGAGGGTGTATCTGACTTAACCCCCACCCCACCGCCTTCTCCCTGTAGAAAGAGGTGATCCAGGCCCTGCCTAAACTCATCAAACTCAACCCCATCGTGGTGAAGGAAGTCTTCAACCGCCTGCTGGGCACCCAGCATGGTAGGTGATGCAGCCTCCTCCCCACCAGGAGGCCCACCCACCCAGGTGCTGGGGCAGGAGGCAAGCTGCAGGCGCCCCCCTCGGGGAGAGGGGCCACATCCCGCTCCCTGGGACACCAGCTGTACTGGACATTTCCATGTGTCCCGGAGCTCCCAGGCCACCCTCCGGGATGCTTGGATGATGGTTTCATTCACAGCAGGGACAAGACTGTGGAGCTGGGGCCGGAGGCTCCAGCAGCGTCTCCCCTTCTGGGATCTGGCCACACCGCAGCCCCTCTCAGGCCCGGCTGTAGTCTGGCCCCTCCTCAGATCTTGCCTGAATCCCTCAAGCTGTGGGCTAGGGGCATTTTGTTTTGACACAGTCAAAAAGAAACAAAACTTTCAACTTAGAAAAACTAGCAAGTAAAGTAGAAGGGATTCTTCGCTCCTCACCCCAGTGGTTGGAGCTAAAGACAGAATGGAGGATGTCTGTTCCACACAGACAGACCTGGTGCTTTAAAACACACACATAGATGGCTCTGGGACCATCAAAAGAGCAGCAGCAAAGAGCCACCCCACCAGCCTCCTCCCTCCACTCCCCCAGGCCCCACACAGCTGAAGGCTCCAGCCACTGTGGAAGGCTGCAGCCTGGCTTCATCTTGTCCTGTGCCGCAAATGCCCATGAGCCCCTGTGCCGCGTTAGAGTCTGTTGGGGACCACACCATGAGGTGGTCCTACCCTACCCTCGCGGGTGCACAGCCCGGAGGCAGAGAGACCCAGCTGTGCCACACACTACCCAGGGTGGGAGCCCAGGATGGGGAGGAGCACACGGTGGCAACCGTAGGCTGCCCGAGGGCTGCTGCTACCTTCGGTGTCCTCTTTTTATGTTGTCAGTGACTTCCCCTGTTTCAGCCCTGAAAGCAGAGGGCACCTCATCTTTGCTCCCAGCTGCCCCGATCTGGGGAACTCAGACCCATCTCTTATGCATCCGTACTGTCTCCCCCACCCTTTCTCCCACCCGCTGCAGGTGAGGGAAACTCAGCCTTGTCCCCACTGAACCCTGGAGAGCTCCTGATCGCATTACACAACATCGACTCTGTGAAGTGCGACATGAAATCCATCATCAAAGGTGAGGTGCTTCCCCCAACTCCAGTGGCCTGGCCCCTGCAATGCCAGGGGCAGGACCTCAGTCACCTACATGCCCCCACTGGAATCTGCCAAGTCGAAGACTGCCACTCACAGCCCCACCTCAGAGCTCTGGAGAGCCACCTCCCTCCCTCCTTTACCTGCCTCCTCCTCCCTCCCTCCCTCCTCCTTTACCTGCCTCCTCCTCCCTCCCTCCCTCCTTCTTTTCCTTCCTTCCTCCCAGGTTTTACCCTTTACAACCCAACTTTTTCTGCCTCTGTCTAAGGCACTCTGATGTACCTGCTGTGCACTGGTACAGAGTGGGCCTAAAGCAGTCGGGGTAGCCCCACCCCTAGCCCCGAGGAATAGAAGGAAGCAGGGCGCACCATGAGTGGTAATCAGAGGCTTAGAGGCGCAGCAGCAGGGCAGACCCAGGGCTCCATGGCACTTGTGGCCTAGGGTAGATGAGGCAGGAGAGCTTGCCTCCAGGGCGGCAGGGTTGGCAACGAACTGACTGGCTCACGATGGCCCCCCACTCACTGAGCACTCTGCGCTGGGCTCTCCCTGAAGGCCTACAGACCTGAGCCTGCTGGTCCGCCACTTGGTGAGTATGTTCATTTCCATTGTGTAGACAGGAAATGGAGGCTCCAGAGAGGTTAGGTGACTTACTCAGGGCCGCGCAGAAGCTAAGTGGTGTAGTGGAAAAAACAGAATCTGAAGTTAAACGGACCTGGGTGGGAATCCCAGCTCTGCCGGTTCCGCGACGGAGGACCACCTCCCCTGAGAGCGCCTGCCCCTCCACTCCTCCTGAGCGAGGTTTCTGGGCCAGGAGCCATCCTGTCCCACGGAGCTGGACACCCTCACTGTCGCCCTCTCTACTCAGAAGACTGCTGTCCTTTGATTTCTCTTCTCACCCTCAGACAGGAAAGGGCTTCCTCTCTGTGCCGCTTACTTTCGTGTTCTAGCTTGAAACGGTGTTTCAGTGACTTACTTCCTAACCTTCCTCTGCAAGTTTTCTTTTTTTTTTTTTTTTTTTGAGACGGAGTCTCGCTCTGTCGCCCAGGGTGGAGTGCAGTGGCCGGATCTCAGCTCACTACAAGCTCCGCCTCCCGGGTTCATGCCATTCTCCTGCCTCAGCCTCCCGAGTAGCTGGGACTACAGGCGCCCACCACCTTGCCCGGCTAGTTTTTTGTAGTTTTAGTAGAGACGGGGTTTCACTGTGTTCACCAGGATGGTCTCAATCTCCTGACCTCGTGATCCACCCGTCTCGGCCTCCCAAAGTGCTGGGATTACAGGCTTGAGCCACCGCGCCCGGCCCCTCTGCAAGTTTTCTCAGAAACTTTTAAGGTCAAGAGAGGAGCTTACGGAAATATCAAACCCGCATTAAAACCCAGGAGGCCCCAAGGCCTCTCGTGGGAGACCCGCAGGGAGGAAAGATCTCCAGGCTCATAGGCCAGGGCTGTGGTCTTCACGTTCCCCGACCCCTTTGGTGATCTGAGGAAAGTTCTAGCCCATTCCCAGGACAGTATGCTCATATAAATTGCATACAGTTCGAGGGGGTTCACACATACACACACACACACACCCCAAGACCATTTGTGGACCCAGATTAGAAGCCCTGAGGATCCTAGGCCCAGAAGAAAGGGCCTTGCCGGAGGCCACACAGGCCACCAAGAGCCAGGCCCCTGGAAGGGTCAGCGGGGGCCTACCCTATACCACCCTACCCTTTTCTTCCAACACAGCCAGGCCTGCACACTGCAGGCTAGACAACCTTCCAGCTGGTGTCCCCAGACCCAGCCCACGTTTTTCCCCTCGGGCACCAGAATTCTTTCTGGTTGCACTCTAAGCTCCAGATCACAAAGTACAGTCCTTTTGTTGTGCACTGTTCACTCCCCCATAGACCACCCTGTTCCTCTGGGGAACTTGTCTATAACTAGACCCACTGCTGGTAGTCCAGCATTAAGAAAACTCAGCACCTCTGCCTACCCGTATCCATCCTGGGTAGTGCTGGGGACACAGGAAGGACAGCCCTAGCCCTGTCCCTCCAGGGCTTACAGTCCAGGGAAAGAGACAAGAAGTCCCTGGCCAGTAACAACTGAGGGGTGGCGTGGGACGGGGCAGCCCAGAGGGGCCACATAACCCAGCCTGGGTGTGGGACATCAGGGAAGACTTCCCAAAAAAGGGGACACTCGGGCTGAGACCAAGGAAGGCTGAGTAGGCGGCAGCAGCAGGAGACTGCAGGGACTGAGGGAGGTGCTCGCTGGCTGGTTCTGGACCTAGGAGACGAAAGAGGGGCCCTGGTCAAGAGAGGAGGTCAGGCTGTCGCCATCAGGAAAGGCGCCCCTGGGGTCTGCCCACAGGAGTCTCGCAGGCTGTGGTGGGAATTTGGCCTTGTTTCTTGAGGGTCTCTGGGAGGGGAGTCAGGTCTGAGCTTTCCAAAGCACCCTTCAGGCTGCTGTATGGAGAATGGATCAGAGGCTCAGGGGAGGCCCAGGTTGGGGGCCAGGGCAAAGCTGACAGGGAAGGAGGAGGGGAGGGCTGATTCTGGAGCCTTTAGGTGGTTGAGAGGGCAGGACCAGTGACCACCTGGCCCTGAGGAGGAGCAGGGGCTTCCTCGGTTTCTGACAGGCCCTTGCCTCCACTCTCTTCCCATTCAGCCGCCTCCCACCTGTCTACACCTCCCCCTCCCTTAGAGACCCCATCCCTGTTCTCTGTTAGCCTCAAGGATTTGGGGGGTTGGGGTGTTCTTCTGGCTCAATAAAGACTTCCTGGTTGACATTCACATGGCAAGTGGTGTTTGGGGAAGGGCTTCAAAGGCAGCTCCTGGGGCCTCCCATTAGCACAGTGGATTGGGGCATGGCCACCTACTGGGGAACAGACCCCGAGGGCCTGCCTTCGAGGATACTCGTGCTGTGCCAACCCTCTGGGTCCTCCTGGTAGTGGCACTGGGTGTTGAGCTCATCGTATGCCCCGGCCCAAGCCGCCTCTTGTCCCTCCCTTCGCTATTACTCTACTGATTGTGCTCATAACCCCCACGCAGCCCTTTGCCTGGCACCCCCCCCCATCTTCCCAGCACCAGCGCAAGCCCTGTACCCTTGTCAGGACCGAGTGGGCAGTCCCTTGGCCCTCTGACAAGCTGGTCTGTGGACTGCTGTTCTCTCTGGAGGGGCTGGTGGAAGCCAATAGCTGCCTTCCCTCCCTGGCAGTGTTGGGGGGCCCTGCCACTCCCCCAGGGCTTAGCAACACATCTTTCCCAAGGTCGTCCTCCAAGTGAGGGGCCATGGGTTCCCTGTTCTACCCATTTTGGGGCTTCCTGGAGTTGGATGTCTTCTCCCTTGAATGAAGCCCGCAGGTTTTCCAAGGGCAGGGCTGCAGTGTGCCTTCTGCTGGGTGGGGGGAGTTTTCTGTCTCCCTCAGGGGCTTTAGAAGTCAAGGTTTTAGAAGTCTTCCCCTCACACGGGCAGACAGCAGGGCCAGGGCTCCCACCTCCCAGGGGGCAGCTGGGCAGAGAGGACAGGCCCACTCTCCGCCTCCTCGCAGCCACCAACCTGTGCTTTGCGGAGCGGAACGTGTACACGTCAGAGGTGCTGGCCGTGGTGATGCAGCAGCTGATGGAGCAGAGCCCCCTGCCCATGCTGCTCATGAGGACCGTCATCCAGTCCCTGACCATGTACCCCCGCCTGGGGGGCTTCGTCATGAACATCTTGTCCCGCCTCATCATGAAGCAGGTAACCCACCCCCGGCCACCCCGCCCTCAGGCTGCAGACGGCAGCAGACCTAACCAGCAGGCTTCTATCCTGCTTGCCCTCCCCTTCCCCTGACCCCAGAGGGAGCCTGGTGGAGGATGGCAGGCTCTGCTCTGCCTCCTTGCCAAGAAAATAGCGGAGTTCCAGGGTCTATGACTGGGCCAGCTCCCAGGTGATGAGGGAGGGCAGCTGGGTGGTAGGAGCTATGGTAACCCTCAAGGGGTGTGCACCCAGGAGAGGCATGGCTGCTTCTTACCCTCCACTGCTGTGTGCCCGGCCAGGATGCATCCCCGAGCTGAAGAATGGTCCAGTTTTTTAAGAAGTGCTAGAAATTTGGGCTTTAGAAATACGACAATGAGGCCAGGTGTGATGGCCCACACCTGTAATGCAACTCCTTGGGCGGCCGAGGCAGGAGGACTGCTTGAGCCCAGGAGTTTGGGGCTGCAGTAAGGAAGAAACGCGCCACTCACTGCACTCTAGCCTGGGCGACAGATGAAGACCGTGTCTCAAAAAAATAATAATAATAACGTGATGGAACAAAAAACCAAATCCCGCAGGGCTAATGTCGCCCCCTGGAGGCTGCCGTGAGAATGTACATGTGACCCGGGACAGGTCCTGGCACCGGCATTGACCTCCGCTGTTTAGCAGGGCTAATGTCGCCCCCTGGAGACTACCGTGGGAATGTCATGAGACGTGCTCCCGCAGCACTTAGCCTAGGCCTGGCCCAGGGGTAGCTCTGGTAAAAGGCGGCTCTGAGTTTTCTTCCACCCCCTTCCCAAGTTGCCCTCATGGTCCAGCCCGCTGGATCGGGAAGACAAAGGCCTCTGGAGGGAGGTCAGGGCTGCTTGTGGCCCATCCAGAGGAATCTTGGATGGTGGGATTTGGGCATGGTCTTGGCAAGGTCTTTCTCCCATTGTCAAGGCGGGGGGACTGCCTGTGTGCCCCTCCCGACAGCTCCCTCCCTCCCTGGTTCAGGTGTGGAAGTACCCCAAAGTGTGGGAGGGCTTCATCAAGTGCTGCCAGCGCACCAAGCCCCAGAGCTTCCAGGTCATCCTGCAGCTGCCGCCCCAGCAGCTGGGAGCCGTCTTTGACAAGTGCCCTGAGCTCCGGGAGCCTCTGCTGGCCCATGTCCGCTCCTTCACCCCCCACCAGGTACCCTTCCCCCCACCCCGGGTGTGCGGTGGGCGGCCCCCTGGGTCCCTCCGGTTGGTGGGGACTGGATGGAGGTGGATACAAAAGGCCCTGCACTGCTAGGAGCTCTGGAGGGTTAGGGCCCCGGGACCTGAGGTGTGCAAGTGGGGTCTCTGTGCCAGAGCTGTCCCCAGCGCCCCCTTCCTGCTCTCCACCCAGCAAGCTCATATCCCTAACTCCATCATGACCATCTTGGAGGCCAGCGGCAAGCAGGAGCCAGAGGCCAAGGAAGCGCCTGCAGGGCCCTTGGAGGAGGTGAGGGCCCTGCAGCCCACCCATGTGGATCCTCAGACTCCCACCCCATACCCCAAGCCAGCAAGGCTCACCATGGCCACCCCTGCTCTGAGCCACCCGTCTCCCAGGGGATGCGCCTGCTGGAAGGGAGTTGGGGGTCTGGGAGACAACTGCCCCTTCCTCCCCATGCCCTTGGTGAACTCAAAGACCACCTCAGGGTGGTTCCTTCTCTTTCCCGCCGTCCTCTGAGCCACCCACCTCTGAGCTTCTGTGTGGCCCTCCCCACCCTCAGGACGACCTGGAGCCTCTGGCCTTGGCCCCGGCCCCGGCCCCCCGGCCCCCGCAGGACCTCATTGGCCTGCGGCTGGCCCAGGAGAAGGCCTTAAAGCGGCAGCTGGAGGAGGAGCAGAAGCTGAAGCCGGGAGGAGTGGGAGCCCCCTCTTCTTCCTCCTCCTCTCTCTCTCCCTCGGCCCGGCCGGGCCCGCCCCCGTCTGAGGAAGCCATGGATTTCCGGGAGGAGGGGCCTGAGTGCGAGACCCCGGGCATCTTCATCAGCATGGATGACGACTCAGGGCTGACCGAGGCCGCGCTGTTGGACTCTAGTCTCGAGGGCCCCCTATCCAAGGTAGGGAGAGCAGCCTTCGCTGCGAAGGAGGAAGCCGCAGCTGGGCCGGGGTGAAGGTGGGGGACGGGCATCGGGACAGGGCCTGAATGGGAGCATGGAGGGGACCACACCATCCAACCGGCTCCCCTTTCCTTCCCCGGTCACCAGGAGACAGCAGCGGGCGGGCTGACCTCTAAGGAGGAGCGGAGCCCCCAGACCCTGGCACCTATTGGAGAAGATGTCGTGAAGACCCCCAGCCCGGCTGCCGAGGATGCCAGGGAACCCGAGGCCAAGGGGAACAGCTGACGGGGCTGGGGGTGGGGAAGGGGGATGGGACGGGGATGCGGGGCTGGGGGACAGGGCGGGGCTTGACCTGCAGGTGCTTTGCCTTAAAAAATAAATAAAAGATGTGAACTTGGGCAAGTTACTGAAAAGAAAAAGGGTGGGCCTGGGGCGCGGGTGCCGTCTCGAGTCTGGCGCGACGTCCGCCGTGGGGCTGCGCGGGATCGGGAGGGCGCGCCGCCCGGAGCCTGCGCGGAACCCACCCTGGCCCGGCTCCCCCCGCCCTCCCCGGGTAACGGCCCCCGCTTCCGGTGCTCAGAAACCGGCGGTGTCCACAGGTGGCTCGCTTGGCTTCCTTGTCTGTAAGCCTTTCTCCTAGAGGTCTGTTCCTCCTGGCGAACCATGGGGGACCTGCCGCCCTACCCAGATCGCCCTCCCCAGCAGCCCCCGGACCGGAGGACTTCCCAGGCCTCCCAGAGGCAGTACAGTCGGGACCAAGTTCAGCCCCTGGCAGCGGACCCCGAGGAGGGGCAGCAGATAGCGCCAGACGCCCAGCGTAACGCCCCGGGTTGGTCACAGAGGGGCAGCCTGTCCCAACAGGAGAGCTTGCTGATGCCCCGGGCCTTCCAGGCTGAGGAAGCCCGGATAGGTAGCATGGAGTACCCATCCATGAACACGGGCTTTCCCTTGGAGTTCCAGCCCCAGCCTTACTCGGATGAAAGCAGGATCCAGGCCGCCGAGGTCACTACCAGCCTAATGCAGCGGCTCCAGCAGGGCCAAAGCAGCCTGTTCCAGCAACTGGATTCCACCTTCCCGGAGCCCCCAGTCAACCCTTTGGACCCGTTCAACCTCTACCAGACAGACCAGTTCTCTGAAGGTGCCCAGCACGGGCCCTACATAAGGGATGACCCTGCCCTTCAGTTCTCGCCCTCTGAGCTGGGCTTCCCACACTACAGTGCAGAAGTGCCTGAGCCCGAGCCTCTGGAGCTGGCCGTGCAGAACGCCAAGGCCTACCTGCTGCAGACCAGCATCAGTTGCGACCTCAGCCTGTGAGCAGGGGCTAGGAGTGGGGCAGGTGGGGGACCCAGGCAGGGAGGGGCCCCACCCAAGTCCCTGCCTCAATCAGTCAGACAAGGGATCGTCCCTCATGGAAAACCAGTGACTGCTCCCGGCCTCTAATTCAGTTCAGAGTCGGAATCAGGGCCAACAACAGCTAGCATTCACTTCCCAGACATGTGCCGGCACTGCACGCACACACGCCTAATTCTCAGGGAGATGAGCACATCAGCCCATCCTGTTTACAGAGGAGACTGAGAAGACACGGAGAGGTTGGGTCGCTTACCCAAAACTACACAGCTAGGATGTGGCAGAGTCAGGATTCCAGAACACGTGATTTGGCTCCCCAAGTCCTCTTGCTTTTCTTTTGTTTTGTTTTCCCCCAGACATAGTCTCACCCTGTCGCCCAGGCTGGAGCCTGGAGCACAGTGGCACGATCTCGGCTCACTGCAACCTCTCCCTCTTGAGTTAAAGTGATTCTTCTGCTTCAGCCTCCCGAGTAGCTGGGGTTACAGGCGTGCTCCACCTCACCCAGCTAATATTTGTATTTTTAGTGGAGAGAAGGTTTCACCCTGTTGCCCAGGCTAGTTTCAAGTTCTTGACCTCAAGTGATCTGCCCATCTTGGCCTCCCAAAGTGCTGAGATTGCAGGCATGAACCACTGTGCCCAGCCCTCCTGAGACCCTCTTATCCTGCAACTAAACCTCCCTGCCTGAGGAAGACACTTGCGAAAGCCACTTAGCTGCAGTCACAATACACTGCTCTCAGCCTCCATTAGATGCCTGGGACGCTCTCTTTATAGGGGAGTGGGCAAGAAATAGAAAAAGTGATCAACTGAAGCTAAGGGCTCAGGTCAAAAATAAGGGAGGCTAAGAGGGCTAGGGAACACATAAAATAGTGGGGGTCTGACCAGGCGTGGGGGCTCAGGCCTATTATCCCAGCACTTTAGGAGGCCGACACGGGCGGATCACCTGAGGTCAGGAGTTCAAGACCAGCCTGGCCAACATGGTGAAACCCCATCTCTACTAAAAAATACAAAAATTATCAGGGCATGGTAGCATGGGCCTGTAATCCCAGCTCCTTGAGAGGTTGAGGCAGGAGAATCACTTGAACCCGGGAGGCAGAGGTTGCGGTGAGCCGAGATCATGCCACTGCACTCCAGCCTGGGCAACAGAGCGAGACTCCGTCTCAAAAAAAATAAATTGTGTGGGTCAGAGAAGGCCTGTCCAAGGTGGTGACATTTGATTAGGGCCCTAAAGGAGGTGAGGGAGAGCATCTTGCAGATAACTGGAGGAAGAGTGAGCCAGGCAGAGCACACGACAAATGCAAAGTCTCTGAGGCTTGCTGTTTTTGAGGAGCTGGTATGTCTGGAACCAAGGGAGAAAGAGGGAGAGCGGGAGAAATGAGATTGATGAAGTAATGGTTCTTACCAAAGCACAAAGCTGGCCCTATCCCTCCAATGCTCAGAATCTGCTATGGCTCCCCATTGCCCGTGGAGGAAGCTCAGACTCCTCGCCACAGCCTTCAAGGCTCCTGACCTGAAACATACAAGGCCTTGCTCATGCCAGTAATCCCAGCACTTTGGGAGGCCGAGGCAGACAGATCACTCGAAGTCAGGAGTTCGAGACCAGCCTGGCCAACATGGCA
Source organism: Macaca fascicularis (assembly GCF_037993035.2). Lineage (NCBI taxonomy): Eukaryota > Metazoa > Chordata > Mammalia > Primates > Cercopithecidae > Macaca > Macaca fascicularis. Next base: position 53,895,403 of record NC_088393.1, on the reverse strand, counting down.
AAACCCATCTCTACTAAAAATACAAAAAGCCAGGCATGGTGGCGCAGGCCTGTGATCTCAACCACTCAGGAGACTGAGGCAGGAGAATCACTTGAACCGGGAGGCAGAGGCTACAGTGAGCCAAGATCGTGCCAATGCACTCCAGCCTGAGCAACAGAGTGAGACTCTGTCTCAAACAAACCAACAAACAAAAGGCCTTATATGGTTCAGCCCCTGCCCACTGTCCAAATTTCATTTCTAGTCACTACCTGCTCCTTCCTCGGATCCTAGAATCTAGTCAGAATTAACCTCTGGCTATTCCCCAAGTGCCAGCTTTTCAGAGCTTCAGGCTGTCTTCCTGAGAATCCCTAGCCAAAGTCTCACCGCTTCTTACCCTTCCCAGCTTCCATGATGGCCCAACACCACACCCAAGACTGCCAACAAAACAGTTTCCGCATAGCAAAGGGTGACACATAACATGCTTGGAAATCAGACCAACTTGGTTTCAAAGGCTGATTGTGACCAGGCCCGGTGGCTCACACCTGTAATCCCAGCAGTTTGGGAGGCTGAGGCAGGCAGATCACTTGAGTCCGGGAGTTTGAGACCAGCCTGGGCAACATGGCAAAACCCCATCTCTACAAAAAGTACAAAAATTAGGCATGGTGGCACACATGTGTAATCCCAGCTACCGGGGAGGCTGAGGCGGGAGAATCACTTGAACCCGGGAACCAGAGGTTGCAGTGAGCCAAGACCGAGCCACTGCACTCCAGCTTGGGTGACAAAGTGAGACCTTGTGTCAATAAAAAGAAAAATACAAATGCTGGCCAGGCACAGTGGTTCACGCCTGTAATCCCAGCACTTTGGGAGGCCTAAGTGGGCAGATCATGAGGTCAGGAGTTTGAGCCCGGCCTGGCCAACAAAGTGAAACCCCATCTCTACTAAAAATACAAAAATTAGCTGGGGATGGTGGTGCGCACCCGTAGTCCCAGCTACTCAGGAGACCGAAGCAGGAGAATCGCTTGAACCCAGGAGGCAGAGGTGGTGGTGAGCTGAGATCACACCACTGCACTCCAGCCTGGGCAACAGAGCAAAACTTTGTCTCAAAAATAATAATAAGAGGCCGGGCGCGGTGGCTCAAGCCTGTAATCCCAGCACTTTGGGAGGCCGAGGCGGGCGGATCACAAGGTCAGGAGATCGAGACCACAGTGAAACCCCGTCTCTACTAAAAATACAAAAAAAAAATTAGCCGGGCACGGTGGCGGGCGCCTGTAGTCCCAGCTACTCAGGAGGCTGAGGCAGGAGAATGGCGGGAACCCGGGAGGCGGAGCTTGCAGTGAGCCGAGATCGCGCCACTGCACTCCAGCCTGGGCAACAGCGTGAGACTCCGTCTCAAAAAAAAAAAAAAAAAATAATAATAGTAATAATAATAATAATAATAAGAACAATATAAATGTTGGCTAGGTGTGGTGGCTCATGCCTGTAATCCCAACACTTTGGGAGGTCGAGGAAGGCGGATCACCTGAGGTCAGGAGTTTGAGACCAGCCTGGCCACCATGATGAAACTCTGTCTCTACAAAAAATACAAAAACATTAGCGGGATGTGGTGGTGTGTGCCTGTAATCCCAGCTACTTAGGAGGCTGAGGCAGGAAAATCGCTTGAACCCAGGAGACAGAGGCTGCAGTGAGCCAAGGTCGCACTACTGCACTCCAGCTTGGGCAACAGAGCGAGACCCTGTCTGAAAAATAAATTTAAAAAATCAAATTGCAAACCCTCTCCCATCCCTGGCACCCCCAGGCCCCATTCAGTACTTTATGTGTCACCCTATAAATTGCCACCCCATGCCTGACACGCTGTATATATTTTGCTTGTTTGATTAGTCTCAGTCTCCATCATAAGAATGTCGGCCGGGAGGCCACACGTGGCGGCTCACGCCTGTAATCCCAGCACTTTGGGAGGCCGAGGCGGGCAGATCACCAGGTCAGGAGATCAAGACCTTCCTGGCTAACATGTTGAAACCCCGTCTCTACTGAAAATACAAAAAATTAGCTGGGCGTGGTGGCAGGCACCTGTGGTCCCAGCTACTTAGGAGACTGATGCAGGAAAACAGCGTGAACCCGGGAGGCGGAGCTTGCAGTGAGCCAAGATCGCGCCACTGCACTCCAGCCTGGGTGACAGAGCAAGACTCTGTCTCAAAAAAAGAATGTCGACCGTTCATGGTGGCTTATGCCTGTAATCCCAGCACTTTGGGATGCCAAGGCGGGCAGATCACAAGGTCAGGAGTTCGGGACCAGCCTGACCAACATGGTGAAACCCCGTCTCTACTAAAAATACAAAAATTAGCCGGGCGTGGTGGCGGGTGCCTGTAATCCCAGCTACTCGGGAGGCTGAGGCAGGAGAATCGCTTGAACCCGGGAGGCAGAGGTTGTAGTGAGCAGAGATGCACCACTGCACTCCAGCCTGAGCAACAGAGCAAGACTCCATCTCAAAAAATAAATACAAATAAGTAAACAAGGGGGGAGGGGGGAGGGATTGCATTGGGAGTTATACCTGATGTAAATGACGAGTCGATGGGTGCTGACAAGTTGATGGGTGCAGCACGCCAACATGGCACAAGTATACATATGTAACAAACCTGCACATTATCCACATGTACCCTAGAACTTAAAGTATAATAAAAAAAAATAAGGCCGGGCGCGGTGGCTCAAGCCTGTAATCCCAGCACTTTGGGAGGCCGAGGCGGGCGGATCACAAGGTGAGGAGATCGAGACCACAGTGAAACCCCGGCTCTACTAAAAATACAAAAAATTAGCCGGGTGCGGTGGCGGGCGCCTGTAGTCCCAGCTACTCAGGAGGCTGAGGCAGGAGAATGGCGGGAACCCGGGAGGCGGAGCTTGCAGTGAGCCGATATCGCGCCACTGCACTCCAGCCTGGGCAACAGCGTGAGACTCCATCTCAAAAAAAAAAAAAAAGAAAAGAAAAAAATAAGTAAACAAATAAATAAATGTCAGCTACACCTGGGCAGGAACCTTTTCTGTTCCCTACTGTGTCCCCAGCACCAGGCACAGGGCCAGGCACATGGGAGCCGGCTCAGTGAGCTGAGTGAGTGAGGCCCCTCTCTTCCCACTCCTCCTGCGGGAGGCAGGTACGAGCACCTGGTGAACCTGCTTACCAAGATCCTGAACCAGCGGCCCGAGGACCCCTTGTCTGTCCTGGAGTCGCTGAACCGCACCACGCAGTGGGAATGGTTCCACCCCAAGCTGGACACGCTGCGGGACGAGCCCGAGATGCAGCCCACCTACGAGATGGCAGAGAAACAGAAGGCGCTGTTCACCCGGAGTGGAGGCGGTGCCGAAGGCGAACAGGAGATGGAGGAGGAGGTGGTGAGTGAGCCAGTCAGGAGAGGTGGGCTTCAGGGTCAGTGGGAGCCCAAGCATACTTAGGGCACAGCCTGTGTCGAGGCCCGGAGGCAAAAGACAGCATTGGACAATCCAGTCACAAAATAACTTCAGTCTCGGCAGGATGGGGTGGCTTATGCCTGTAATCCCAGTGCTTTGGGAGGCCGAGGTGGGTGGATCACGAGGTCACGAGTTCAAGACCAGCCTGGTCAATACGGCAAAACCCTGTCTCTACTAAAAATACAAAAATTAGCTGGGTGTGATGGCGGGCGCCTGTAATCCCAGCTACTCAGGAGGCTGAGACAGGAGAATCACTTGAACCCAAAGGTAGAGGTTGAAGTGAGCCGATCCCACCACTGCACTCCAGCCTGGGCAACAGAACGCAACTCTGTATCAAAAAAAACAAAAAACCAAAAAAAAACAAAAACAACTTAAGTCTCATGGGTGCCCCCAGTGGAGGAGGCAGGACCAGGTCACAGGAGGCCTTGAACACCAGGCAAAGGATGTGGGCTTTCTTCTGAGGCCACTGGAGCACCGCTGAATGGTTTGAAGCAAAGGAAAGGCTGTCAGCTCTGCTTTTTATTTTTTTAATTTTTATTTTATTTTATATATATATATATATTTATTTTTTTTTTAATATATATAGTTTTTTTGGCCGGGCACGGTGGCTCACGCCTGTAATCCCAGCACTTTGGGAGGCCAAGGCAGGCAGATCACGAGGTCAGGAGATCGAGACCATCCTAGCTAACACAGTGAAACCCCGTCTCTACTAAAAATACAAAAAATTAGCCGGGCATGGTGGCGGGTGCCTGTAGTCCCACCTACTCAGGAGGCTGAGGCAGAAGAATGGCGTGAACCCAGGAGGCAGAGCTTGCAGTGAGCCAAGATCGCACCACTGCACCCCAGCCTAGGCGACAGAGCAAGACTCCATCTCAAAAAACAGAAAAAAAAAAAATTAAAAAAAAATATATATACACACACATACACACACACAGTTTTTTCTTTTTTTCTTTTTTTTTGAGACGGAGTCTTACTGTCTCCCGGGCTAGAGTGCAGTGGCGTGATTTTGGCTCACTGCAACTTTCACTTCCTGAGTTCAAGTGATTCATGATTCTCCTTCCTCAGCTTACTGAGTAGCTGGGACTACAGGCAAGTGCCCCCACGCCCAACTAATTTCGGGGGGTATTTTTTGGTAGAGATGGGGTTTCACTGTGTTGGCCAAGCTAGTCTTGAACTCCTGACCTCAAGGGATCCACCCACCTCAGCCTCCCAAAGTGCTGGGATTACAGGCATGAGCCACTGCGCCCAGCTGTTTTTGTTTGTTTGTTTTAATCTTTTAATTGGATTTTTCACTTAAGCATACCCTGAGAAGCTCCGCTTTTTAGAAAGCTAAGTCCAGCTGCCAGGCAGAGACGGAGACTGGTCTCTCGTACCGTCTCCTACTCCTCTCTCCAGAAAACGATTTTGCCCTGCAGACCTTTTCTGTGAAATTCAGTGCCTCCTGGAGTCTCTGGACACTGAATCAATTACTCCTTTTCTCCCAGCCTCAGTTTCTCAGTTTATAAATTGAGATCCACTAAGAACTGCAGCACCCAGGACTCATTAACATTCCACCGTCCTCAGAATACAAGATGCTTTTCGGCCGGGCGCGGTGGCTCACGCCTGTAATCCCAGCACTTTGGGAGGCCGAGACGGGCGGATCACGAGGTCAGGAGATCGACACCATCCTGGCTAACACGGTGAAACCCCGTCTCTACTAAAAAATACAAAAAACTAGCCGGGCCTGGAGGCGGACGCCTGTAGTCCCAGCTACTCGGGAGGCTGAGGCAGGAGAATGGCGGGAACCCGGGAGGCGGAGCTTGCAGTGAGCTGAGATCCGGCCACTGCACTCCAGCCTGGGCGGCAGAGCGAGACTCCGTCTCAAAAAAAAAAAAAAGAATACAAGATGCTCTTCAACTTCTGCATGGGATCAGGTCCCAATAAATCCATTATAAGTCAAAAATACTGGCCGGGCACCGTGGCTCATGTCTGTAGTCCCAGCAACTTTGGGAGGCTGAGGTGGGCAGATCACCTGAGGTCAGGAGTTTGAGACCAGCCTGATCAACATAGTGAAACCCCATCTCTACTAAAAGTACAAAAATTACTCAGGCGAGGTGGCGGGCGCCTGTAATCCCAGCTACTCGGGAGGCTGAGGCAGGAGAATGGCTTGAACTTAGGAGGTGGATGTTGCACTGAGCCCAGATCGCGCCTCTGCACTCCATCCTGAGTGTGAGAGCAAGACTCCATCTCAAAAAAAAAAAAAAAAAAACATAGGTCAAAAATGCATTTAATACCCTGATAAACCCACCCTAAAGTTGAAAACTCTAAGTCAAGGCCGGGCGCAGTGGCTCAAGCCTGTAATCCCAGCACTTTGGGAGGCCGAGGCGGGCGGATCACAAGGTCAGGAGATCGAGACCACAGTGAAACCCCGTCTCTACTAAAAATACAAAAAAATTAGCCGGGCGCGGTGGCGGGCGCCTGTAGTCCTAGCTACTCAGGAGGCTGAGGCAGGAGAATGGCGTGAACCCAGGAGGCGGAGCTTGCAGTGAGCCGAGATCGCGCCACTGCACTCCAGCCTGGGCAACAGCGTGAGACTCCGTCTCAAAAAAAAAAAAAAAAAAAGAAAACTCTAAGTCAAATTATCTTAAGTCTGGGACTGGCTATATTTAATTTCACAAACCCAGAATTGGATGATGCTTAAAATTGGGGCGAAGTGTTCTTTCACTCGTTCAACAGACTTTTGTTCTGGACTCTATGATAATTCTGACACCTGCTTGGTCCCCTGCCAAGACTTTTAGGAGCGTGCTCTCATTTCATCATGTAACTCAAGCGCCAGGCGTTCATTCTACATGCTGTTACTCTCTGCACACAGAGCCAGTCACTGAGACATTGAGAATCACCAGCTGGAGGGCTTTTCTTTTCTTTTTTAAATTTTAATTAATTGCGACAGGGCCGGATATGGTGGCTCACGCCTGTAATCCCAGCACTATGGGAGGCCGAGGCGGGTGGATCACGAGGTCAGGACTAAAATACAAACATTGTACCAAACACAAAAAATACAAACTACAAAAAACGCACTAAAAATACACAAACTAGCTGGGCGTGGTGGTGCATGCCTATAATCCCAGCTACTGAGGAGGCTGAGGCAGGAGACTGGCTTGAACCCAGGAGGCGGAAGTTGCAGTGAGCCGAGATCATGTCACTGCACTCCAGCCTGGGTGACAGAGCAAGACTCCGTCTCAAAAATAATAATAAAATAAATAAATAAATAATAAAGATTTCGGGACTGATTGAATAATAAAGTGTTGGTGACAGCCTTGTGGCCACGTGGATAGGGGCTGGCAGGCATTTCCCTGGGAGAGGGAAGGATATTGGTCTGTGGCCTGTGCAGATGTACATTACACTTCTTTCCCTGGCTTCTGAGCCAAAACTTTGCTGGCTTCTTTTTTTTTTTTTTTTTTTGAGACGGAGTCTCCCTCTGTCACCCAGGCTGGAGTGCAGTGGCACGATCTCCGCTCACTGCAGGCTCCACCTCCTGGGTTCATGGTATTCTCCTGCCTCAGCCTTCCAAGTAGCTGGGACTACAGGTGCGTGCCTCCACGCCTGGCTAATTTTTTGTATTTTTAGTAGAGACGGGGTTTCACCATTTTAACCAGGATGGTCTCGATCTCCTGACCTTGTGATCTGCCTGCCTCGGCCTCTCAAAGGGCTGGGATTACAGGCATGAGCCACTGTGCATGGCCGTAAACTTTGCTGGCTTCTAGTTTCAGCTTGCTTGCCTTCAATCCCTTTCTGAGCCTCGCTCTCTCTCTCTCTTTCTCCTTCTTTCCTTCTTCCTCTTTTTCCTCCTCCTCCTCCTCTCCTTTTCTTCTTCTCCTCCGCCCCACCCGTCCTCTGGCTGTGTGAATCAAGCAAATGGTATAGATGGAGGCAGTGAGGGCAGACGTATTACCATCCTCTAACATCACTGACTCCTCCGTTCAAGACCTGTCTTCTCCCTTAACTTTCTGTGAAACATGGAGTTCGTGTTAGGAATGCATCAGGCTTCAAGTCACAGAAATCGTGAATAAAAGTGGCTTGTTACAGGAGGAAGAAGGTCAGGGTGGGTAAGGCAGCTGAGCAATGCTACTGGGGACCAGGCAATTTCCACCGTCATCTCCACCACCATTAAGGGTGTAGTACTTTGTCTCCCGTGTGTTGCCTCATGGTCCCAAGATAGCTGCTGTGGCTCCAGATCTTATGTCCCCATTCCAGGCAGGAAGAATAGGGAAAGACAAAAGACAAAAGGCAAAAGATTTTCTCCTAGTGTGGTTTTCCCTTTTCTTCTCCATCAGGGACATCCTCTCCAATGGCTTTCCCTACATCTCACTGGCTGGCATGAGTGGCAGCTGAGTTACAGAATCTTTTAGGTTTCTTTCTTTTTCTTTTCTCTCTTCTCTTCTCTTCTCTTCCCTTCTCTTTTCTTTTCTGAGACGGAGTCTCACTCTGTCACCCAGGCTGGAGTGCAGTGGTGTGATCTTGGCTCACTGCAACCTCCACCTCTCAGGTCCAAGCGATCCTCCTGCCTCAGCCTCCCAAGTAGCTAGGATTACAGGCGCCTGTCACCACGACTGGCTAATTTTTGTATTTTTTAAAGATACAGTGTTTCACCATGTTGGCCAGACTGGTCTCAAACTCCTAACCTCAAGTTATCTGCCTGCCTTGGCCTCCCTAAGTGCTGGAATTTCAGGCGTGAGCCACCACATCAGGCCTCTTTTTATTTTTTGAGACCGTGTCTCACTCTGTTGCTCAGGCTGGAGTGCAGTGGAGCAATCTCAGCTCACTGCAAACTCCGCCTCCCTGGTTCAAGTGATTCTCCTGCCTCAGCCTCCTGGGTAGCTGGGATTACAGGCTCCCGCTTGTATGGCTGGCTAATTTTTGTATTTTTAGTAGAGACAGAGTTTCACCATGTTGGCCAAGCTGGACTGGAATTCGTGACCTCAAGTGACCAGCCGACCTCGGCCTTTCAAAGTGCTGGGATTATAGGCGTGAGCCACTGCACCCAGCCTCTTTTAGCTCTCTTGACTCTAGAAAAGTCTGGAAAAGGTAGACTAGGGAGCGGAGCTTCAGCATTCTCCCCTCTGCCCTCCACCCTACCCTGCGCAGGGGGAGACGCCAGTGCCCAACATCATGGAGACCGCTTTCTACTTCGAGCAGGCGGGCGTCGGCCTGAGCTCCGACGAGAGCTTCCGCATTTTCCTGGCCATGAAGCAGCTGGCGGAGCAGCAGCCAATCCACACCTGTCGCTTCTGGGGCAAGATCCTGGGAATGAACCGCAGCTACCTGGTGGCCGAGGTGGAATTCCGGGAGGGCGAGGAGGAGGCGGAGGAGGAGGAGGTGGAGGAGATGACGGAGGGTGGCGAGGTCATGGAGGCGCACGGCGAGGAGGAGGGCGAGGAGGACGAGGAGAAGACCGTGGACATCATCCCTAAGCCCGTGTGGAAGCCGCCGCCCGTGATCCCCAAGGAGGAGAGCCGCTCGGGCGCCAACAAGTACCTGTACTTTGTGTGCAACGAGCCGGGCCTGCCGTGGACGCGGCTGCCCCACGTCACCCCGGCCCAGATCGTGAACGCCCGAAAGATCAAGAAGTTCTTCACAGGCTACCTGGACGCACCGGTGGTCAGCTACCCTCCCTTCCCGGGCAACGAGGCCAACTACCTGCGGGCCCAAATAGCCCGCATCTCGGCCGCCACGCAGGTCAGCCCGCTGGGCTTCTACCAGTTTAGCGAGGAGGAGGGCGACGAGGAGGAGGAAGGTGGTGCTGGGCGCGACTCCTACGAGGAGAACCCCGACTTCGAGGGCATCCCCGTGCTGGAGCTGGTCGACTCCATGGCCAACTGGGTGCATCACACACAGCACATCCTGCCGCAGGTGAGCGCCGGGACTCCCGCCTCCCACATGGCAGGGGCAGGGGGCTCGCGCATGACCCTGCAATACTGACCTCAAGCTCTTACTCTCTGCTAGGCAACTAACATTCATTCGTTCATTCATCCATCCATTGATTGGTTCAACAGATACTGGCGGATAATCCCTTCGGAAACCTTTGGGGGCAGAGGCATTTTTTTTCCTTTTCTTTCCGTTGTTTTTTTTTTTTTTTTTTTTTGAGACGGAGTCTTGCTCTGCCGCCCAGGCTGGAGTGCAGTGGCCGGATCTCAGCTCACTGCAAGCTCCGCCTCCCAGGTTCACGCCATTCTCCTGCCTCAGCCTCCCAAGTAGCTGGGATTACAGGCACGCACCACCACGCCCGGCTAGTTTTTTGTATTTTTAAAGTAGAGACGGGGTTTCACCGTGTCAGCCAGGATGGTCTCGATCTCCTGACCTCGTGATCCGCCCGTCTCGGCCTCCCAAAGTGCTGGGATTACAGGCTTGAGCCACCGCGCCCGGCCTTTTTTTTTTTTTTTTTTGGTGGGGGGGGAACGGAGTCTCTGTCATCCAGGCTGGAGTGCAGTGGCGCAATCTCAGCTCACTGCAGCCTCCACCTCCCAGGTTCAGACGATTCTCCTGCCACAGCCTCCTGAGTAGCTGGTACTACAGGCACACGCTGCCACGCCCGGCTAATTTTTTATATTTTAGTAGAGATGAGGTTTCACTGTGTTGCCCAAGCTGGTCTCAAACTCCTGAGCTCAGACAATCCGCCAGCCTTGGCCTCCCAAAGTGCTAGGATTATAGGCATGAGCCACTACGTCCGATCCTTTTCTTCTTCTTCTTCTTCTTTTTTCCTCTTTTTTTTTTTTTTTTTTTTGAGACAGAGTTTTGCTCTTGTCGCCCAGGCTAGAGTGCAATGGCATGATCTGGGCTCACTGCAACCTCTGCCTCCCTGGTTTAAGCAATTCTCCTGCCTCAGCCTCCCAAGTAGCTGGGATTACAGGCACGCACCACCACGCCCAACTAATTTTGTACTTTTAGGAGAGACAGGGTTCCTTCATTTTGGTCAGGCTGGTCTCAAACTCCTGACCTCAGGTGATCTGCCCGCCTCAGCCTCTCAAAGTGCTGGGATTACAGCACTTTGAGCCACCACGCCCAACTTTTTTTTTTCTTTTAACACATAGCATCTTGCTGTGTCACCCAAGCTGGCATGCAGTGGCACGATCATAATTCACTGCTACCTTGACCTCCAGGGCTCAAGCAATCCTCCTGCCTCAGCCTCCCGAGTAGCTAGGACTACAGGCAAGTACCACCACAACTATGCCTGACTAATTTTTTTTTTCTTTTTCTTTTTTTTTTTCCTGAGACAGATTCTCGATCTATTGCCCAGGCTGGAGTGCAGTGGCATGATCTTGGCTCACTGCAAGCTCTGCCTCCTGGGTTCATGCCATTCTCCTGCCTCAGCCTCCTGAATAACTGAGACTACAGGCGTCTGCCATCACGCCCGGCTAATTTTTTTGTATTTTTACTAGAGATGGGGTTTCAACATGTTAGCCAGTATGGTCTCCATCTCCTGACCTCGTGATCCGCCCACCTCATGCTGGGATTACAGGTGCCTGACACCATGCCCAGCTAAATTTTATATTTTTTAGTAGAGACGGCGTTTCGCCATGTTGGCCAGGCTGGTCTCAAACTCCTGACCTCGAGTGATCCACCTGCCTCACTCTCCCAAAGTGCTGGGATTACAGGCATGAGCCACTGCTCGGGCGGTGAACCCAGGAGGCAGAGCTTGCAGTGAGCCAAGATTGCACCACTGCACTCCAGCCTGGGTGACAGAGTGAGACTCCGTCTCAAAAAAAAAAAAAAAAAGAATCAATGCGTGGTCAGGTGTGATGGCTCGCTCTAGTAATCCCAGCACTTTGGGAGACCGAGGCGGGTGGATCACTTGAGGTCAGGAGTTCGAGACCAGCCTGGCCAACATGGCGAAACACTGTCTCTACTAAAACATACAAAATTTAGCCGGGCATGGTGTCAGGCACCTTAATCCCAGCTACTCGGGAGGCTGAGGCAGGAGAATCACTTAAACCAGAAGGCAGAGGTTGCAGTGAGCCAAGATCGTGCCACTGTACTCTAGCCTGGGCCACAGAGTAAAACTCCGTCTCAAAAAGAAAAAAAAAAAAGAATCAATGAGTGAATGAATGCATGAATGGGGGTCACACAGTCAGGAGTCCTCATCTCAATACAGCAGTTCTGTCGGCCCGTTTCCCACCTCCTCTTAACGGTGCGGCTAAATCTTGCCCTCTTGCCTGTGCCTGGGTCTCTGAGGACAAGGCTGTGCTTCAGTCCTGTTGGCCCTTCACCTCCCCCACAGGATGTAGGCTGGGCTCTGTGCACTGGGGCCATCGCCTGAGCTTCCCCCCACCCCCAGGGCCGCTGCACTTGGGTGAACCCTTTGCAGAAGACAGAGGAGGAAGAGGACCTGGGGGAGGAGGAAGAGAAGGCTGATGAGGGGCCAGAGGAGGTGGAGCAGGAGGTTGGCCCCCCACTGCTAACGCCACTTTCAGAAGATGCGGGTAAGGAAACCTTCTCAGCCTGTACACCACTAGCTGGGGAGGGCTGGGAAGAAAGGGAGGGGTGGCTGCACTGCTGGGGTCCATCTCCCCGGTCCTTCCCTCCCAGCCTCAGAGGCTCTCTCAGCTAAAAAATGGGCGTGATCACAGTGGCCCCATCAGGAGGTTCTGCCATAGATTTGTGGCAATGGCCCAAACCTTAGGATATGGCCTTTTGAGTCCCATGTGGGCCTGGAGGGAGGGGGATGTAGTTGGGGAGCCCTCCCTAAAGACTGGAGCTGGGTGTATGTGTGTGTGTGTGTGTGTGTGTGTGTGTTGCTGTTGTTGTTTTGAGACGGAGTCTTGCTCCGTCGCCCAAGCTGGGGTGTAGTGGTGCAATCTTCGCTCACTGCAACCTCAACCTCTCGGTTTCATGCAATTTTCTCGTCTCAGCCTCCTGAGTAGCTGGATTGCAGGCATGTGCCACCACTCCCAGATAACTTTCGTATTTTTAGTAGAGATGGGGTTTCACCATGTTGGCCAGGCTGATCTCGAACTCCTGACCTCAAGTGATCCACCTTACTCGGCCTCCCAAAGTGCTGGGATTATAGGCATAACCCACTGTGCCCAACCTGGAGCTGGATTTTGGATGAATGGACAGGAATTTCGTAACATTGGGGCCTCAGGCACTCACAGGGAAGTGGAGAGAGAGGCTAGGAGTGGGCCAGGGGACAAGTCCTGGATTTGAAGCCAGATCCTGCCAGGCTGTGCCCTGCCCTCTGCACCCTGGTCTAAACTGATGGCCAACTCAGGAGCGGAATCACAGCGGCTCCTCAGTCGGGGGGCCCTGCTGGGCACCAGGCACTGCAGCAGGTGTGCGCAGACCTTGTCACCGGGCCTCACTGCCACCCTGCAACAAAGGCCAGATGAGTCTCCCCATTTACTGGATGCAGCCAGCCGAGGTGGGTGGATCACCTGAGGTCAGGAGTTCGAGATCAGCTTGGCCAACATGGTGAAACCCTGTCTCTACTAAAAATACAAAATTAGCCGGGCGTGGTGGTGCACGCCTATAATCCCAGCTACTTGGGAGGCTGAGGCAGGAGAATCGCTTGAACCCAGGAGGCAGAGGTTGCAGTGAGTCGAGCTCACGCCACTGCACTGCAACCTGAGTGACAAAGTGACGAGACTCTGTCTCCAAAAAAAAGAGCGTGCGAGAGAGAGTGTGGTCTGCAGCCAGGGTTCAAACACCGCAGCCCGAGCTGTTGGTGGCTGTAGTTCCCCTTATGCCCCTCCAGGCCTCCCTTATTGCTGCCTGCCTTCCTCCAGGGTGCAGTGCAGGGACTGAGGGCCTTCCTGACCCTGCTGCCCACCCTCTGCTGCCTCTCCACCACAGAAATCATGCATCTGGCACCCTGGACCACCCGGCTGTCCTGCAGCCTCTGCCCGCAGTACTCAGTGGCCGTTGTGCGCTCCAACCTCTGGCCGGGGGCCTATGCCTATGCCAGCGGCAAGTAGGTCTTCCCCCAGCCCCTCCCAGCAGGAGAATCCCTCAGGACTTCTTCAAGGCCTCGCTGGGCTGGGCAACTCACCAGGGTGGGCAGAGATGGGGAGGGCCCCCTTCAGGAAGCCCCTAGGACTGACCCCCTCATAGCTCCTATGAGTTTCACCAGGGCTAAAGTGGGAAATACCAGCCCACTAGGATGGGTCTTGGTGATGAGTCATGACGAGAGTATGGAGAATCAGAGGGTGGGAGGGACTGGCTAAGGTCACACAGCACTTGTGGGATACGAACCTGGATCTCCAGCCCCCTGATGACAGGGACAGAGTCCCTCTCTGGGGAAGCTGACTCCTTCCCTGGGGTCCCCTGGACAGTTCTTCCAGTTTTTTTGTTTGTGGTTTTGTTTTGTTTGAGATGGACTCTCGCTCTGTCACCCAGGCTGGGTGACAGTGCAGTGGCGCCATCTCAGCTCACTGCAACTTCCGCCTCCAAAATTCAAGTGATTCTCCTGCTCAGCCTCCCTAGTAGCTGGGACTACAGGCACATGCCACCACGCCTGGCTAATTTTTGTATTTTCTGTGGAGACAAGATTTCACCATGTTGGCCAGGCTAGTCTCAAACTCCTGACCTCGAGTGATCTGCCCACCTCGGTCTCCCAAAGTGCTGGGACTACAGGCGTGAGCCACCACACCCGGCCTGTTCTTCCAGTTGGAAGGCTCTTCTCTCTATGGGGCAGAAACCTTCCCTCCCACCACCAGTTGTTCCAAAATAATGGCAAGCTTGGGCCAGATGCACTGGCTCATGCCTGTAATCGCAGCACTCTGGGTTGCCAAGGTGGGAGGATTGCTTGAGCCCAGGAGCTCGAGACCAGCCAGGGTAACATAGTAAGACCCTATCTGTACAAAAAAAAAATAATAATAAGTTTAAAACTTAGCTGGGCATAGTTGCACGGACTACAGATTCCCAGCTACTTAGGAGGCAGAGGCAGAAGGATTGCTTGAGCCCAGGAGGTCGAGGTTGCAGTGAGCTGTGATCCCACCACTGCACTCCAGTCTGGGCGACAGAGCAAGACCTTGTTTCAAAAAACAAGAATGGCAAGCCGAAGTCACTCCCATATCTTCCCACCCAGTTGCACACTCCCCACAGTCCTTCTCCTCCAGGCACCTGGCAGCCCTCTGCTGTGCCGCGTGACGGGGTTTGCAGCTGGAGGTGGGCGCACCTACCAGCTTTGTCCACCAGATGGCAGGACGATTTTTCCTAGAATTTCCTTTTTAATCTCGATGTGAACTGGGACTGTATTCACTCCTGTATGAATCACAGCCGTGGTGGGATTGCATGTAATCTGGATACTTTAACACATTCCTGGCATTTATTTTTTCCTTCTCTGGAAGCTGGGAAGAGGCACGTTTGCTTTTGCCAACTCCCTTCTTCAGGCCATACCCCAAGATGCCAACATTCCTCTGAAAGCAAATTATCCAAACTTGAGGCTCCACTTGTCCATCCATCCTCTGCTCCCACCCGCCCAATGCTCTTCTGTCCCCCTACCCATTGTTCCATTGTTTTTTTCTTTTCTTTTTCTTTCTTTCTTTTCTTTCTTTCTTTCTTTTTTTTTTTTTTGAGATGGGGTCTCTCTGTCACCCAGGCTGGAGTGCAGTGGAGTGATCATGGCTCACTGCAGCCTCCACCTCCTGGCCTCAAGCAACCCTCCCACCTCAGCCTTCCAACATACTAGGATTACAGACGTGAGCCACTGTGCCTGGCCTCATTTTTACATATTTTCTTTTCTTTTCTTTCTTTTCTTTTTTTTTTTTTTTTTTTTTTTTTTTGAGATGAAGTCTTATTTTGTCGCCCAGGCTGGAGTTTAGTGGTACGATCTCAGCTCACTGCAACCTCCGCCTCCCGGGTTCAAGCCATCCTCCTGCCTCAGCCCTCCCAGTAGCTGGGATTACAGGCATGGGCCACCACGCCCAGCTAATTTTTGTATTTTTAGTAGAGACGGGATTTTGCCATGTTGGCCAGGCTGGTCTCCAACTCCTGACCTCAGGTGATCCACCCACCTCGGCCTCTCAAAGTGCTGGGATTACAGGCGTGGGCCACCGCGCTCGGCTCTCTCTGCCTCTTTATCGGTCTCTGTCTCCCTCTCTCCCTACCTCTTAGTCCCCTCCCTTTCCTCCCATCTGTTCCTCTTCCTTCTCTAATTAAAATTCTGCAGAAAGGCTGAATTGGCTGGGTTAGGACTGGGCACTAATCTCCTTGTTCATTGTCAATCTCCTCTTAGCAGAATATAGGCACAACCCAGGGATTTTTTTTTTTTTTTTTTTTTTTTTTTGAAATGGAGTCTCGCTCTGTTACCCAGGCTGGAGTACAGTGGTGTGATCTCCGCTCACTGCAACCTTCATCTCTTGGATTCAACGGATTCTCATGCCCCAGCCTCCTGAGTAGTTGGGACTACAGGCGCCTGCTACCATGCCCAGCTAATTTTTACATTTTTTGTAGAGATGGGGTTTCACCAGGGTGGTCATGAGCCCCTGACCTCAGTTGATCCTCCCACCTCGGCCTCCTAAAGTGCTGGGATTACAGGCCTGAACCACCGCACCCGGCAGGGATTTTTGTCTAGTTTGTTTACTGCTGTGTCCCCAGCACATAGACAATTTTATTTATGTCCCACATAATATGTTGGACATAAATAAAATGTCACATATAAATAAATTGATATCCAACATAAAATTATGTCTTACGTAAATAAAATAGGAGCCGCATATATAATTTAAATTTGTTTTGTTATTTTTAGTTACTTACTTCTTGATTTATTTTGAGACAGGTTCTCACTCTGTCACCCAGGCTGGAGTGCAGTGGCATGATCACAACTTACTGCAGCCTCAAACTCCTGGGCTCCAGCAGTCCTCCCACCTCAGCCTCCCCAGTAACTGGAACCACAGGCACGTGCCACTGCAACTGGCTAATTTTTACACTTTGGGAGGTGGAGGCAGGCAGATCACTTGAGGTCAGGAGTTTGAGACCAGCCTGGCCAACATGGTGAAACCCCCTCTGTACTAAAAATACAAAAATTAGGCCAGGCACGGTGGTCATGCCTGTAATCCCAGCACTTTGGGAGGCCGAGGCGGGCAGATCACTTGAGGTCAGGAGTTTGAGACCAGCCTGGATAACATGGTGAAACCCCATCTCTACTAAAAATACAAAAATTAGCTGGGTGAGGTGGTGTGCACCTATAGTCCCAGCTACTTGGGAAGCTGAGGTGGGAGAATCACTTGAACCCAGGAGGCAGATTTTGCAGTGAACCCAGGAGGTGGAGTTTGCATCCAGCCTGGGTAATACAGAGAAACCCAGTGAGCACATTTCACCCTGCCATCCACAACTTTGCAGTCATGCTATGCACACGCTTTGTCCTACCCTTAAAGAAAGTTAAGGCTGGCCAGATGCAGTGGCTCATGCCTGTAATCCCAGCACTTTGGGAGGCCGAGGCGGGCAGATCACGAGGTCAGGAGTTTGAGACCAGACTGGCCAACAGGGTGAAACCCCGTCTCTACTAAAAATACAAAAATTAGCTGGACATGATGGTGTGTGCCTGTAGTCCCAGCTACACGGGAGGCTGAGGCAGGAGAATTGCTTGAACCAGGGAGGCGGAGGTTGAAGTAAGCTGAGATCGCACCACTGCACTCCAGCCTGGGCAACAGAGTGAGACTCTGTCTCAAAAAAAAAAAAAAAAAAAAAGTAAAGTCTGGGGTCTTTGAGGGAGAATTTCACAGTGTCTCTGCCTCTCCAGAAAGTTTGAGAACATCTACATCGGCTGGGGTCACAAGTACAGCCCTGAGAACTTCAACCCTGCCCTGCCAGCCCCCATTCAGCAAGAGTACCCCAGTGGCCCAGAGATCATGGAGATGAGTGATCCCACAGTGGAAGAGGAGCAGGCTCTGAAAGCAGCCCAGGAGCAAGCCCTGGGAGCCACCGAGGAGGAGGAGGAGGGTGAGGAGGAGGAGGAGGGCGAGGAGACAGATGATTGAGGCCCGCCTTCTAGCCACTTTCCCCAAGCAGGTAGATAGCAAATTTCCCCTTAGAGGTCGTTAGTATGTATTAATATTTTCACTGTTTGCTTCCTGTCCCCAGAGGGCAGGGATAGAAAAAGAAGGCAACTACTTCAAATAAAATTTCTCCACGGCGTTATGGATGAGCCATTCATTCATTTGTTCACCACATCTGTTGACATGAACTCCAAGCTAGGGCTGTTGGGCCCTGCAGAGGGCACAGACATTGCCTGGCAGTCTCTGCCACCTGTTTGGTTTTTGTCGTTGTCGTTGTTTGAGACAGGGTCTCATTCTGTCACCCAGGTTGGAGTACAGTGGCATGATCTCAGCTCCCTGCAGCCTTGACCTCCCAGGCTCAAGCAGTCCTCCCATCTCAGCCTCCTGAGTAGCTGAGACCGCAGGTGCACGTCACCACATACACTAATTTTTGTAATTTTTGTAGGGACAGGGTCCTGAGTAACTAGGACTGCAGGCACAGGCCACCATGCCCAGCTAAATTTTTTCAATTTTTCGGGGTTTCACTATGAGATGGGGTTTATGTTACCCAAGCCAGTCTTGAACTCCTGGCATCAAGCGATCTGCCTGTCTTGGCCTCCCAAAGTGTTGGGGCACAGCTGTGAGCCACCGCGACCAGCCCCACCGGTTTTATTTGTTCGTTTACCTCACCATCAAACCATTATTGAAATGCCTCCTGTCAGCCCAGCCCTGGGCTGGGGACACAGAGGTGACCAACTAGCCGCAGCCCTGCCTTCCTGGGCCTCACAACACTATAGGGAGAGAGACTCATCTCCAGACAGTGACAGCCCAAATGGGGAAGCCCAGAGGACTGACAGAGCTCCCGAGCCAACTCTTATAAAGGGTCAAGAAAAGAATGGAGAAAGGCATTCCAAGGATAGGGAACAGAATGTGCAAAGACCCAAGGGCAAGAGAGTGTGATACATTGGGGTAGTTTTTCAAGCCTCATTTTAGGTGATAGATAGTGTGAGGAGTTAGTGGTGAGAGATGAGATTGAAAAGAGGTTGACAGGGGCCAGATCACTTGGGGCTTAACTTTGCCCTGAGAGCACTAGGGAGCTACAGATGGGTTTTGAGCAGGGAAGGGCCCTGATCATATTCATGCTTTAGAAAGACCTCTCTAGGCCAGGTGCAGTGGGTCACACTCATAATCCCAGCACTTAGGGAGGCCAAGGTGGGCGGACCACCTGAGGTCAGGAGTTTGAGACCAGCCTGGCCAACATGGTGAAACCTCGTCTCTACTAAAACTACAAAAAAGTAACCAGGTGTGGTGACAGGTGCCTGTAATCCCAGCCACTCAGGAGACTAAGGCAGGAGAATCACTTGAACCCAGGAGGTGGAGGTTGCAGTGAGCCAAAATCGTACCATTGCACTCCAGCCCACATGACAAGAGCGAGACTCTGTCTCAAAAACAAAAAACAAAACAAAACAAAACAAAAGGCCGGGTGCTGTGTCTCATGCCTGTACTCCCAGCACTTTGGGAGGCTGAGGTGGGTGGATCACCTGAGGTCAGGAGTTCAAGACCAAGACCAGACTGCCCAACATGGTGAAACCCCATCTCTGAGCTGAGATGGTGCCATTGCACTCCAGCCTGGGTGGCAGGGCAAGATTCTGTCTCAAAAAAAAAAAAAAAACAAGGCCAGGCGCGGTGGCTCACGACTGTAATCCCAGCACTTTGGGAGGCTGAGGCAGGCGGATCACGAGGTAAGGAGATCAAGACCACAGTGAAACCCTGTCTCTACTAAAAATACAAAAAATTAGCCAGGCGTGGTGGTGGGTGCCTGTAATCCCAGCTACTCGGGAGGCTGAGGCAGGAGAATGGCGGGAACCCGGGAGGCGGAGCTTGCAGTGAGCCGAGATCAAGCCACTGCACTCCAGCCTGGGTGACAGAGCAAGACTGTGTCTCACACACACACACAAAAAAGACGGAAAAACAAAACAAACAAACAAAAAAACCCAAAAACCTCTCTACATGCCAAGTGAAAGGTGGAAGTGGGGGTGAGACAGAAATCTGGGAGACCAAGAGACACGGTTGATGTGGGGGTGAGGGAAGGGCTCGGGTAGAGGAGGACCTAGGATCAGGGCTGCGGAGAACAAGGAACTGAGAAAGAGGAATTGCAGGTGGTTGAATGCAAAAGACTTGGAGGCTGTAAGCAGGGGAGAGTGAAGATAAATGGTACACATCTAGGAAGACACCCAGGTCTGTGGCCTGGTTGACTGAGTGGACAGCAGATCTAACCCTAAGATGGTGATGCAAGAGAGGAGAAGGATTTGGTGTAAGACGTCAAGTTCATGGTAGGATTCTTTTTTTTTTTTTTTTTTTTTGAGACGGAGTCTGGCTCTGTCGCCCAGGCTGGAGTGTAGTGGCCGGATCTCAGCTCACTGCAAGCTCCGCCTCCCGGGTTTACGCCATTCTCCTGCCTCAGCCTCCCGAGTAGCTGGGACTACAGGCGCCCGCCACCTCGCCCTGCTAGTTTTTTGTATTTTTTTTTTTAGTAGAGACGGGGTTTCACCGTGTTAGCCAGGATGGTCTGGATCTCCTGACCTCGTGATCCGCCCGTCTCGGCCTCCCAAAGTGCTGGGATTACACGCTTGAGCCACCGCGCCCGGCCTCTTTTTTCTTTCTTTCTTTCTTTTTTTTTTAGAGAGACTGAGTCTGGCTCTGTCCCCCAGGCTGTAGTGTGGTGATGTGATCATAGCTCACTGCAGTCTTGATCTCCTGGGCTCAAGTGATCCTCCCACCTCAGCCACCTAAAGTGCTGGGATTCTGGGATTCCAGACGTGAGCCATTGTAGGATTTTTTTTTTTTTTTTTTTTTTTTTTTTTTTTTTTAAGTGTGAGATGCCCTTGGGACACTCTAAGGAGAAATCGTAGAGGCCATTGACTACGTGAGACTAGGAAGATCTATGATGGGGCTGGGTGACTTCAGCAGACATGGGGAGCACTGGCTATGAGTAGGAGCTGTTGGGATCAGTGGGAGACTTTGGGTTACGAGTGGATCACTGGGACACTGGGGCACCGTGGGGATCAATAGAATTTGAGAATCAGAGGTGGGTTTTGGAGGACAAGTGAGGTTGTTGAAAATAAGAAAGTCGGGCCGGGCGCGGTGGCTCAAGCCTGTAATCCCAGCACTTTGGGAGGCCGAGACGGGCGGATCACGAGGTCAGGAGATCGAGACCATCCTGGCTAACACAGTGAAACCCCGTCTCTACTAAAAAATACAAAAAAAAAAACTAGCCGGGCGAGGTGGCGGGCGCCTGTAGTCCCAGCTACTCGGGAAGCTGAGGCAGGAGAATGGCGTAGACCGGGGAGGCAGAGCTTGCAGTGAGCTGAGATCCGGCCACTGCACTCCAGCCTGGGCGACAGAGCGAGACTCCGTCTCCAAAAAAAAAAAAAAAGAAAGAAAATAAGAAAGTCATGGAAATATACATTGGAGGTTGGTGGAAAATATGAAGGATGTTTGGGGTTAGCATTAATCAATAGTGGGTCAGAGGAAGTCCTTTGAGTTGTGTGGGGACACAGGGATTTGGCGGGTCACCAAGGGTGGGGAAGAATGGTAGCAGATGCTGTGGTCATTCAGGGATTTGAATATGTCAGTGGGAAACATTGGCGGTCAGGGGAGTGTATGTTGGGCGTCTAAGGAGAGACCAGGGTCACTTGGGGTCGGCTGTGACTTCATGGGAAGGCTGGACTATGGATGAGGGCTTCTTTGGTGGGGGTCCCTCCGTTGCTAGGCAAACGGTTCCCAGGGCGCGGTTGCTAAGGACTTGAGCTTTCTAACTGGCCACGCCTCTTTCCATTGCGGGCTCCGCCCCCGCAGTCAACCACAAGTCGGTCACAGGCACAAAGACCGCGCCCACCTTCTCGCCCCGCCCACAGTCCCAGCACCGTTACCCGAGCGACCGTGGGGGTTCGTCCCGCCTCCGGACCTGGGTGCCAATCGAAGAGGCGTTGCCGGGGCGACGACTCCACCTTTTCCGGTGCGGGCCCGCGGCTTCCGGCAGGGGGCCCGGCTGCGGGCGGCAGTCCGGCAGCGGCGGGGCCCGGGGGGCGCCCAAGATGGCGGCGGGCGGCGCGGAGGGCGGCTCGGGCCCCGGCGCCGCCATGGGGGACTGCGCGGAGATTAAGTCCCAGTTCCGCACGCGCGAGGGTTTCTACAAGCTGCTCCCGGGCGACGGCGCCGCTCGCAGGTCGGGTCCGGCTTCCGCCCAGACCCCGGTGCCGCCCCAGCCGCCGCAGCCCCCGCCCGGCCCTGCCTCTGCCTCCGGTCCTGGCGCTGCAGGCCCTGCGTCGTCCCCGCCGCCCGCAGGCCCCGGGCCTGGGCCCGCGCTGCCCGCCGTGCGCCTCAGCCTCGTGCGCCTCGGGGAGCCCGACAGCGCCGGGGCCGGGGAGCCGCCCGCCACGCCCGCGGGGCTGGGCTCGGGGGGAGACCGCGTCTGTTTCAACTTGGGCCGTGAGCTCTATTTCTACCCAGGCTGCTGCCGCCGTGGGAGCCAACGGGTGAGCGGCCTGCATCGTGGGGCCCTGGGTGCTGAAAGGATGGACGTTCCAGAGAACTGATAGGAGGGTGCCTGAATTGATATAGGGCCCTGAGATAGGCATCCTAAATGTGATGGACGTCCTGGGGCAACAGCATTGGAGGGAGTACAAGATTCTGAAATGCGATGGGAGGCCCGCGGGGTGCTGGGCAGGCATCTTTGAGGTGATGGGGGAAATCCCCTTTACCCCCGTTATGCGTAGGGGTTCTGGGATGGCGAGTATTGGACATGATGGGGTATCTGAGATGAGGTGGGATCCCCCGGGTTCTGGGGTGGCAGGTATTCTGCAGGTAATGGGGAATCATGAGGTGATGCAAGCTCAGAGGTGATGGAGAACCCAGTATTGCATCCTGGAGGTGTTGGAGAGGGGCTTGAGATTGAGCCCAGGAATGTGGAGAAGTCTAGAAGTGATGGAGGCCTTGAAGGTAATAGGGGATCCAGAAGCTGAATGGGATCCTAGAGAAAATTGGGGTCTGGAGGTCATGAGGGTCCTGGAGGAGATAAGCGTCTGGAATCTGATGGGAGCTCTCAAGGGGATGAGAGGCTCTGGCAGGCGAATCTGCAAGTGTGATTCAGGGCATCTCTAAAGCCGTGTGGTGAGAACCTTGGGAAACTTATGGTGGCCCCAGAAATGATGAGGATCCTCAGAGCCCTGAGGTGGTAAATGGGCCTAAAATGTGGGAGACTATGAGTTTTGATGGGTCCCTGAACTGTGGCGGTTTAGGGATTCCAAAGTGAAGCGAATACTAGGATGTTAGGCTTTAGAGTCCTGGGAATTTGGGTGACCTTGAGGTTTGGGGGTCTTGGAATAGTGTGGTACTAGGTCCTAAGGGAGTTGCTGAGGTTATAGGGTGGAGTGGTGGGGCTAAAAGGAATCGGAGCTCAGGAACTGTGTGGCCCCAGAACCCTGAAGTTGTGGACAAGGGTGTTTCTGAATTAGGGGTGACCCAACTTGGGGGAGGCACTGTGGTCAAGGGGGATCCTTACTATCTTTTTTGCTACTCCATCTGTGATTTAGGTCCCCTTCCCGTCTGTGGTTGCCCCCTCTTTCCCAATCCACCTACTCACCTCCCCACTTCCCTCTGGGTTCTAACCCTGCTTCCTCTTAGTGGTTTCCCCCAACCTCAACATCCTTTTCCTTCCCCTCAGTGGCATACACCATTAACTCCTTTTCTCCCACCCCTCAAGTCCATTGACCTCAACAAGCCAATTGACAAGCGGATCTACAAGGGCACCCAGCCCACCTGCCACGATTTCAACCAGTTCACTGCTGCCACCGAGACCATCTCCCTGCTGGTGGGCTTCTCAGCGGGTCAGGTGCAGTACCTCGATCTCATCAAAAAGGACACCAGCAAGCTGTTCAATGAGGAGGTGATTGCAGCCCCCAGAACCCCCAACTGCTCTGCCTTCTCACCTACCCACTATATGCCATTAGGTTTCAGCTGCCTGGGGACCAGTGTAGGCCTGAGAGGGGCAGGACCAGGGAGAGATGAGAATGGGGTGACAGCAGCTAATGACAGCTGCACTGTACCCAGGCCCTATGCTGTGTTACCCCTGTGCTGAATACTTTACTCCTTGAGTTTTATTTATTTATTTATTTATTTTATTTATTTTTTTGAGACGGAGTCTCACTCTGTCGCCCAGGCTGGAGTGCAGTGGCGTGATCTCCGCTCACTGCAAGCTCCGCCTCCTGGGTTCATGCCATTCTCCTGCCTCAGCCTCCCAAGTAGCTGGGACTACAGGCGCCCACCACCACGGCCAGCTAATTTTTTGTATTTTTAATAGAGACGGGGTTTCACCGTGTTAGCCAGGATGGTCTCAGTCTCCTGACCTCGTGATCCGCCTGCCTCGGCCTCCCAAAGTGCTGTTGTTACAGGCGTGAGCCACCATACCCGGTTTTTTTTTTTTTAATTGTAATTGTAATTGTTATTGTTTTTAATTTTTTTTCCTTTTTGAGGCAGAATCTTGCTCTGTCACCCAGGCTGGAGCACATTGGTACAATCTCTGCTCACTGCAACCTCTGCCTCCCCAGTTCAAGCAATTCCCCTGCCTCAGCCTCCTGAGTAGCTGGAATTATAGGTGCCCACCATCATACCTAGCTAATTTTTGTATTTTTGGTAGAGACTGGGTTTCATCATGTTAGCCAGACTGGTCTCAAACACCTGACCTCGTGATCCACCTGCCTCGCCCTCCGAAAGTGCTGGGATTACAGGCGTGAGCCACCGCGCCTGGCCACTCCTTGAGTTTTCATCAACCAGTGGATGCAGAAGTGTGCTGCCCATTTTGCAGATTAGAGAATTGAGGCTAGTAAATAAGTTGGGACTTAGTTGATACCCTTGCTCTTTGAGTTCTGGGCTTTGGAGGCTTTGGATTCAAAACCCTGCTGCACCACTTACTCACCGTGTGACTTTGGGAAGGTGACCATTCTCTGAGCCTCACTTCTCCTTCTCTGCAAAATGGGATTCCAGTTCCTACCTTGCAGAACCGCTGTTGTAGAATCATACATGGAGATTGCTCAGTCCTGGGCCAACTTGGCCTACGAGGAGATACCAGTAAACGACCTTATCCGCGGGCAGGGACTGCTCTTGGCTTCTGTCTCATTCTCTCTGGTCCAGAGGAGGTGTTCCATAAATATTCTCAGAATGAGTGAATGGCTGAAGGGAGTGAACGGAATAGTGAGTGGATTAAAAATTCATTAGCTCATCCATTCACAAATAGTTTTTGAGCATCCGTTCTGTGCCAGGCACCGTTCCCAGCAGTAGGGATATCACATCTCAGGGCCCTGGACAGGAGGCCCTGCCCTTTTGGAGCTTTCAGTCTAGCTGGGGAGATGGACAGTTAATCAAGTTAAGTCTTCATGTGTCAGCAGGTGATTAAGGCCTGTTTAGAAGAAACAGTGGGGAAGGAGCTGAGGGAAGCTTGAAGAGTCTAATAGGGTGGTCAGGAAAGCCCTCACTAAGAGGTGATATTGAAATAAAGACCTGAAGGAGGCAGGTGAGAAGAGTTGCCTGGGGAAGGGCATCTTTTTTTTTTTTTTTTTTCCTTTCAAGATAGGGTCTCACTCTGTCGTCCATGCTGAAGTGCAGTGATACGATCTTGGTTCACTGCAACCTCTGCCTCCCAGGCTCAAGCAATCCTCCCATGTCAGCCTCCTGAGTAGCGGGGACTACAGGCAAGCACCACCACAATTGGCTTGTATTTTTCATAGAGATGGGATCTCTTTGTGTTGCCCAGACTAGTCTCGAACTCCTGGGCTCAAGCGATTCTCCTGCCTTGGCCTCCCAAAGTGCTGGGATTATAGGGCTGGGCCACCACACCCAGCCAAGAAGGACATTCTGAGTAGTGGGACCAGCTAGGACAAATGCAGGATAGCACAGAAGTCGTGTGGCCAGAGCAGTTACTGAGGGAGAGAGGATGGTAGATGAGTTCCAGGAAATAACAGAGGGGCCGGCTCATGGGGAGTCTGGAAGGCGGTGGAGAGACTTTGCCTTACTCTTAGTTGGAAACCTGTGGAGGAGCCTTTCTCATCGGGGCTCAGCTGAGCCCTGGAAGGCAGAAGTGACTGGAGTGATTATTTGCTCAGTTCTCCCAAGGATGGGAGGCCTCTCATCCTGGGAGAGCAGCTCCTTAGTTGCATATGCTGACTGCCTGAGGGCATTAGGGCCCTGGGCTCTGGAACCCTGCTTGAGAGAGGCTGCTAAGCGTTCAGAGCAGGACAGTGCCAGGTGCTGACTGATACTTAACAGAGCATTGCTGTGGCTGCTGCAGAGGACAGACAGGCCCAGGCAGTGGAGCCTGAGGCCAGTCACACAACATTGCAGGCTTGGGGTGGCTGGATGGGATGGTGAGAGGAGGTCAGATTCTGGGTGTAGTTTTTCTTTTTCTTTTGAGATGGAGTCTCGCTCTGTTGCCTAGGCTGGAGTACAGTGGCATGGTCTCCGCTCACTGCAACCTGCGCCTCCCGGGTTCAAGCAATTCTCCTGCCTCAGCCTCCTGAGTAGCTGGAACTACAGGCGCCCACCACCATGCCTGGCTAATTTTTGTATTTTTAGTAGAGATAGGGTTTCACCATATTGGCTAGGCTGGTCTGGAACTCCTGACTTTGTGATCCGCCCGCCTTGCCCTCCCAAAGTGCTGGAAGTACAGGCGTGAGCCACCGTGCCGGCCGATTCGGGGTGTATTTTGAAGGTTGAGCCCACAGGATTTGTGGAAGGATTGGATGTGAGGAAAAGGGCAGGTGCTGAGGTTTTTTGTCTTAAGCACCTAGCAGGATGGCGGGTTGTCACTCATTTGTCCAGGAATTACCTTCAGGCCGCCTCCTGTGTGCACTGCTTTAAAGAACAGCGAACCAAACAAAGATCCCTTCCTTTGGGGAGCTGGCTTTCTGTGAAGAAATTTCCTGCTTAAAGCCTGACATAGTAAAGATTGGGGGAGGGTTAGGTAGATAGAGCAGAGGTCCCCAACCTTTTTGGCACCAGGGACCGGCTTAGGGAAGACAGTCTTTCCACGAACTGCTGGGGGGATGGTTTTGGGATGAAACCGTTCCACCTCTGATCATCAGGTGTTAGATTCTAGTAAGGAGCGCACACCTAGCTCCCTCGCATGCGCAGTTCATGGTGGGGTTTGCGCTCCTATGAGGATCAAATGGTGCGCTGCTCCAGTAGGAGGCCGGGCTCAGGCTGTAATGCCTGCTTGCTCACCGCTCACCTTCTGCTGCATGGCCCGGTTCCTAACAGGCCACAGACCACTACTGTTCCATGGCCCAGAGGTTGAGGACCCTGAGATACAGGACAATTCTATGGCAAGCAGGACTGTCCCCTCACCAAAGATGACACATTGAGGCTCCTTGGAGCAGCCCCTGTTCCCCCATGTCTTCATGACCCAGTATCCATCTGTCTTCCCCAGTTTGGGAGCTTCTCGTCGAGGAGGACCTGGGCCTGGTGTGGCATCTGCTGTGTGGGCGGGGCCGTGTCCAATGGCCTTGGGGACTTCAGGTTGGGGAGAAGGTCTGCCTGAGTTTTACTGCCTTCTCCCAACCCCACCCTGTCTCCCCTGGCAGCGGCTGATCGACAAGACCAAGGTGACGTATCTGAAGTGGCTGCCTGAGTCGGAGAGCCTGTTCCTGGCATCACACGCCAGTGGCCACCTGTACCTATACAACGTCAGCCACCCGTGCGCCTCGGCCCCACCCCAGTACAGCCTGCTGAAGCAGGGCGAGGGCTTCTCTGTCTATGCGGCCAAGAGCAAGGCGCCCCGCAACCCACTGGCCAAGTGGGCGGTGGGCGAGGGGCCCCTCAACGAGTTCGCCTTCTCGCCTGATGGCCGGCACCTGGCCTGTGTGAGCCAGGATGGCTGCCTGCGCGTCTTCCATTTCGACTCCATGCTCCTGCGCGGGCTCATGAAGAGCTACTTTGGGGGCCTGCTGTGTGTGTGCTGGAGCCCCGACGGCCGTTACGTGGTGACGGGTGGTGAAGATGACCTGGTCACCGTGTGGTCCTTCACTGAGGGCCGCGTGGTGGCTCGAGGCCACGGCCACAAGTCCTGGGTCAACGCTGTGGCCTTCGACCCCTACACCACACGGGCAGAGGAGGCGGCGACAGCAGCCGGTGCTGACGGGGAGCGGAGTGGCGAGGAGGAGGAGGAGGAGCCCGAGGCTGCGGGCACAGGCTCGGCCGGGGGTGCCCCGCTCTCTCCACTGCCCAAGGCTGGCTCCATCACTTACCGCTTTGGCTCGGCGGGCCAGGACACGCAGTTCTGTCTGTGGGACCTCACTGAAGATGTGCTCTACCCGCACCCGCCCCTGGCCCGCACGCGCACCCTCCCTGGCACTCCTGGCACCACGCCACCGGCCGCCAGCAGCTCCAGGGGTGGCGAGCCTGGCCCGGGCCCACTGCCTCGCTCGCTGTCCCGCTCCAACAGCCTCCCGCACCCGGCGGGCGGGGGCAAGGCAGGCGGCCCGGGCGTGGCAGCAGAGCCTGGCACACCATTCAGCATCGGCCGCTTCGCCACGCTCACATTGCAGGAGCGGCGGGACCGGGGGGCCGAGAAGGAGCACAAGCGCTACCACAGCCTGGGCAACATCAGCCGGGGTGGCAGCGGTGGCGGCGGCAGTGGGGAGAAGCCCAGCGGCCCTATTCCCCGCAGCCGCCTGGACCCCGCCAAGGTGCTGGGCACCGCACTGTGCCCACGCATCCATGAGGTGCCCCTGCTGGAGCCCCTCGTGTGCAAGAAGATCGCGCAGGAGCGGCTCACAGTCCTCCTGTTTCTGGAGGACTGCATCATCACTGCCTGCCAGGAGGGCCTCATCTGCACCTGGGCCCGGCCGGGCAAGGCGGTGAGTGGCTCCATGCCAGCCTGCCGGGGACCTGGCAGGACCCTTGGTGGGAAGAAGCAGTCATTGGCAGAGAGAGGGCTTTGTTGCTGTCACAGCCTCTGGCTTCGTGGGGTGAGGGGAAGCCATGGAAATCTTAGTGTCTCAGAACAAGACCTCTCAGATTCCCAGGTGGCAGGCAGCAGAGAGAGGGGTGGGTGTGAGAGCCAGCTGGGAGACGGGGCGTCCAAGGCTGGCCGTCTGAAGGGCAGCAGATGGGCCCCGCATGGCCAAGTCTTGCTGCCTGTCACTCGAACCAAAATCTATTTCTATTGAACATCTGTTTTTTAAATGGTGAAACTTTTTTGAGTACTTCAGGCCAAAACTCTAGGGGCGAGCTCAAGCCTGTGGGCATGGCTGCCAGGCTGGTTCTGGACTCAGGATCTGAGCCTCCTGCTGAAGGCACAGTCTGGGAATCCCAGGCCTGGGTTCCAGTCCCATTCCCTGTGTGATCCCGGACAAGTCACTGCTCTCTCTAACCTCCAACTTATCACCTAAGTCTTAGAGCCTGTAGAATGGGCAGAGGGGGGATGCGTTTGCCTCCTGGGTGGGCTATGGTGTTGGAAAGGTCACAGTAGGCAAAAGCAGGCCTGGCATCTTGTCAGTCCGGAGCTTGTCTTGGGTGTCTCCGCTCCTTAGGGCTTGGACTCAGCTGCCCAGGGTCCTGGAGGCTGTGGCTTGGTTCCTCAGATCCTCGGTTTTGGTATTGTAGAGTCCTGAGTCCCTAGAACTTGAGAGTACAGTCTGAGTGCCTCAGAGGCAAGAGTGGTGGGATTTGGGGAGTCTGGTTGAGTCCTAAAAGAGACCCCTCTGTCTCCCTAGTTCACAGACGAGGAGACCGAGGCCCAGACAGGGGAAGGAAGTTGGCCCAGGTCACCCAGCAAGTCAGTGGTAGAGGTAGGACTGTCCCTGAGTTCTTTCCCCAGCACCTCAGGGTCCCTCCCAAGTTAGAAGGGAGCCCCAGTTTCCCCCTCCCCTCACACCCCTACCCTTACCCCATCATCTCACTCAGGATCTGCCGAGGACTTTGATTATTGAGTGAAAGTGCCGACTGCCAGGACAGGAAGCTAGCTAAGATGCAAATTCCCAACCTAGAGCAGCGGCCTCTGGGGGCTCTGGGGTGGACCCAAGGGCAAGGCCAGGGTGGCAGCAGCTTTGGGGACTCTGGGCTGGCTCCCTCCCCTTGACACTGGCTGAAGTCCAGGTGGTCTCTAACCCCTCCCATTTCTCCCTCTCATCTTCCCCAGGGCATCTCCTCCCAACCAGGCAACTCCCCGAGCGGCACAGTGGTGTGAAGCCATGGATATCGGGGCCCCTACCCCATGCCCCCAGCCTCCTAGCCATAACCCTCCCTGCTGACCTCATGGATCAACGTATTAACAAGACTAACTATGACAGATGGACTGCGCCGGTCCCCCAACCTGCACAAAATTTGGGGGCCCCCCCAGACTGGCCCAGACACTGGGGGAATGTAATGGCCCTTGTGGCCTCAGCCTTGTCCCCCACCCACTGCCAAGTACAATGACCTCTTCCTCTGAAACATCAGTGTTACCCTCATCCCTGTCCCCAGCATGTGACTGGTCACTCCTGGGGAGAGACTCCCCGCCCCCACCACAAGAGCCCCAGGTCTGCAGTGTGCCCCTTAGTTGAGTGGGCAGGGCTGGGGGTGGTCCAGCCCTCACCTGGCCCCCACCCCAGCTGCCCTTGCTATTGTCTGTGCTTTTGAAGAGTGTTAAATTATGGAAGCCCCTCAGGTTCCTCCCTGTCCCCCAGGACCTCTTATTTATACTAAAGTTCCCTGTTTTCTCAGCGGCTCTGTCCCCTTCGGAGGAGGTGGTGTAGAGGACCTGTGTGTGTGCTCTGCGGTTCCAGGCAGTCCGCTTTCCCCAGAGGAGGAGTGCAGGCCTGCTCCTGGCCCAGCGCCTCCCACCCCTTTTCATAGCAGGAAAAGCCGGAGCCCAGGGAGGGAACGGATCTGCGAGTCACACGGCTGGTGACCCACACCAGTGACTGGAGCAGGGCCCTCTCGGGGAGAAGAGCATCCTGCCCGCTGCCAGGGCCCCTCATCAAAGTCCTCATTGGGTGTTTTTAAAATTCTCAAAACTGCCCAGAACCTCATTTCCCAAGCCCTGCCCAGCTGGGACTCCTTGGTCCTTGCCTCGTTTCTCAGGCCTGGCCCTCTCAAGGCCCAGGCACCCCAGGCCAGCTGGAGGCCCCGACTTCCACTCTGGAGAACGGTCCATACTGGAAAGAAGAGCTCAGATCCCTCCTGGCTCTCGGAGCCGCAGGGAGTGTCTTCCCGCGCCACCCTCCACCCCCCGAAATGTTTCTGTTTCTAATCCCAGCCTGGGCAGGAATGTGGCTTCCCGGCCAGGGGCCAAGGAGCTATTTTGGGGTCTCCTTTGCCTGGGGAGGGCTTGGCTCCACCACTTGCCTCCCCCAGGCTTTGGGCAGCAGGTCACCCCTGTTCAGGCTCTGAGGGTGCCCCCTCCTGGTCCTCTCCTCACCACCCCTTCCCCACCTCCTGGAAAAAAAAAAAGTGTAAAGCAGAGAGCCTGAGGGCTAAATTTAACTGTCCGAGTCGGAATCCATCTCTGAGTCACCCAAGAAGCTGCCCTGGCCTCCCACCCCTTCCCAGGCCTCAGCCCCTTTCTCCTACCCAGCCCTCAGCCCCCAGCGCCCAGCCCCCAGCGCCCAGCGCCCAGCGCCCAGCGCCCAGCGCCCAGCCCCCAGCCCCCAGCGCCCAGCGCCCAGCGCCCAGCGCCTAGCTCTGGAGCTTGTCAGGAGCAAGGGGGTGGTTGCTACTGGGTCACTCAGCCTCGACTGGCCCCATTTTAGTAATGGGCAGGTTCCTCTTGGAATCCATCACACCTGTGGCTTCCTCTGTGCTCTACCTTTTTATTGGGGTGACAGTGTGAGAGCTGAGATTCTCCATCCATCCCCTCTAGCACTGAAGGGTTCTGAAGGGCCCCGGAAGGAGGGAGCTTGGGGGGTGGCTTGTGAGGGGTTAAGGCTGGGAGGCGGGAGGGGGGCTGGACCAAGGGGTGGGGAGAAGGGGAGGAGGCCTCAGCAGCAGAGAGAAGTGGCCAGAGAGGCCCAGGGGACAGTCAGGGACAGGCAGACATGCAGCCAGGGCTCCAGGGTCTGGACAGGGGCTGCCAGGCCCCGTGACAGGAGGACCCCGAGCCCCCGGCCCGGGGAGGGGCCATGGTGCTGCCTGTCCAACATGTCAGCCGAGGTGCGGCTGAGGCAGCTCCAGCAGCTGGTGTTGGACCCCGGCTTCCTGGGGCTGGAGCCCCTGCTCGACCTTCTCCTGGGCGTCCACCAGGAGCTGGGTGCCTCCGAACTGGCCCAGGACAAGTACGTGGCCGACTTCTTGCAGTGGGGTGAGTGCCTGCCCTCAGGGCTCCTGCAGATGGGGTGGGGGTGGGGCAGGAGACAGGTCTGGGCACAGAGGCCTGGCTGTTGCGGGGGCAGGATGGCAGGATGGGCATGGGAAGATCCTCCCATCCTGGGGCTCAGAGCGTGGACCTGAGTCCTGGGACAACATTTCTCTGTCCTATGCCACCACCCTGGAGGGGCAGAGTAAGGTCAGCAGAGGCCAGGGTGGCTATGACTCAGAGCCATGGCTTAGGAGTCACAGCAGGCTACACTGCCAACAGCCTCCCATGGCCTCTCTGCACCCTGCCTCAGGGACAGGGCCAGTGTCATGCTGGGAGCTCCCTCTCCTAGGATCCTCTCCCCACAAGTGGGCTCTATGGCCCACTCCCTTGGTTTTCTGCAGCCCAGGGCAAGCCAGGAGGGCCAGCATGGGGCAGCTGCCAGGGGCGCAGCCGACAGGCAGGTGTTCGGCGCCAGCCTCTCCAGCTGCCCCAACAGGTGCCCAGGCACTGGGAGGGCGGTGACTCACGCGGGCCCTGGGGGAGAACCAGCTTTGCAGACAGGCGCCACCAGCGCCCCCTCCTCTGTGATCCAGGAGGGACAACTTTGGGTTCTTCTGGGTGTGCCTCCTTTTGTAGGTTCTGCACCCACCCCCACCCCCAGCCCCAAAGTCTCGGTCCCTATGAGCCGTGTGGGTCAGCCACCATTCTCGCCACCCCAGCTCCCTGCGTCCTTTAGTTCTCCTGGCCCACGGCCTCCAACCTTCCAGCTGCCCCACAAAGCCCCTTCTTGCAAGGACTTTCCAGGGCCTGGGGCCAGGGCTGGAAGGAGGATGCTTCCACTTCTGCCAGCTGCCTTGTCCGCCCATCTCCTCCCCAAGCCCAGGACTCAGGCTCACTGGTCACTGGTTTCTTTCACTCCCAGCACCCTGCCCCTCTGGCCCTCACGTGCCTGGCCCTCAGCGACTGGCACTTGGTCTTTGGTCTGTGTGTGACAAACTGTGTGACACTTGTTTCCTGTTTCTCCACCTTCCCCTGCTTCCTCTTGTGTCCATCTCTTTGTGACCCAGGTCTGGTTCCTCTCCCTCCTCCTCCCATTTCACAGATGGGAAGGCGGAGGCCAAGAAGGGCCAGGCCACTCAGCCTCTGGAAAAACCTTCTCCCAACCTCCCGCAGCCCCTAATGACTCTCCTGGCCCCCCTTTAACAGAGGATGAAGTTGGGCTGGCAGGGTAAACTGAGACCGGGCGGGGTAGGGGTCTGGCGCTCCAGGGAGGAGCACTCCTTTTGTGGCCCGAGCTGCATCTTGCGGCCCCTCCCCTGCCAGGCCTGGGGCGGGGGAGGGGGCCTGGGTTCCTGCTGCCTTAAAAGGGCTCAATGTCTTGGCTCTCTCCTCCCTCCCCCGTCCTCAGCCCTGGCTGGTTCGTCCCTGCTGGCCCACTCTCCCGGAACCCCCCGAAACCCCTCTCTCCTCTAGAACCCACTGTCTCTTCTCCTTCCCTCCCCTCCCATACCCATCCCTCTCTCCATCCTGCCTCCACTTCTTCCACCCCTGGGAGTCCAGGCCTCCCTGTCCCCATGGTCCCTGAGCCCCAAGCCTCCACCCCAGCCGGTCCCCCACCCAAGCTGCCCTGTTTAACATTCCTAGTCATAGGACCTTGACTTCTGAGAGCCCTGATTGTCATCTGTAAATAAGGGGTAGGACTAAAGCCCTCCTCCTGGAGGACTGAGAGATGGGCTGGACCAGAGCACTTGAGTCTAGGATGTGTGACCATGCCGGCTTTGTCTCCCTGTCCTGTTCCTTCCCCCAGCCCCAGATCCAGGGTTTCCCAAAGTGTGGTTCAAGAACCACCTGTATCTGAATCTAGAGGTACTGGATACAACCCCACGTCTGGGCCATTACCCAGGACATTCTACATGAGAACGAGGGGGTGGGGTCCTGGCTGCGCCTGAACTGTCACCTGGAGTCGGGGTGGAGGACTGGAAGCCCAGGAAGGTGGAAGAACTGGGTCTTATTTCCTTCTCCCCTTGTTCTTTAGGGTCTGCCCTTCTGCAGACTTTGTTACCCCACCCTCACCGTCCTGCACACCCTTGGAGCCCTCTGGTCCAATGCCCTGTCCCGCAAAGGGCTTCCCAGGCATCTCGCCTCTATGGGAGGGCAGTTTTGGGTCCCCTGAACCTTACACAGTGTTTATGTGGGGAAGCTCTTGGGAAGCAGACAGTCCTAGGGTGAAGCTGAGAGGCAGAGAGAAGGGGAGACAGAAGGTGGGGTTTTTCCCCTTGTCTCCAGTGCCTTTTCTGGTGACCCTCGGTTCTTTTCCCCCACCACGCCCCCAGCGGAGCCCATCGTGGTGAGGCTTAAGGAGGTCCGACTGCACAGGGACGACTTCGAGATTCTGAAGGTGATCGGACGCGGGGCGTTCAGTGAGGTAAGCTCAACTGGTCGGCAGCCCGACTTGACTTGTGGTGGGTGGGGCATAAGGGTTGGGGTGGGGCCTTAGAAATTGATGAATGACCAAGCCTTAGAACCTAGGGCTGGGCTGGAGGCGGGGCTTGGGACCAATGGGCGTGGTGCGGCAGGTGGGGCGGGGCCACGACTGAGTGCAGAAGCGGGTGGAGTTGGGTCTCGGGGAGCCCTTCTGTTTTCCCGGCGTCTCCACCTTGTCTGCCTCTCTTGGCCTCAGGTAGCGGTGGTGAAGATGAAGCAGACGGGCCAGGTGTACGCCATGAAGATCATGAACAAGTGGGACATGCTGAAGAGGGGCGAGGTGAGGGGCTCGGCGGGCGTGGGGGGCTTTGAGGATCCGCGCCCTCTCTCCGGCTGCAGCTCCTCCGGGTGCCCTGCAGGTGTCGTGCTTCCGTGAGGAGAGGGACGTGTTGGTGAATGGGGACCGGCGGTGGATCACGCAGCTGCATTTCGCCTTCCAGGATGAGAACTACCTGGTGAGCTCCGGGCTGGGGTGACTGGGAAGAGGTACAGAGCCCATGCTGTCACTGGATGAGGAGGTGGGGAGAGGAAGCTCTAGGATTGGGGGTGCTGCCCACCACAAGTCCCCCACGCCTGTGGGAGAGTCTGTGTGCAGTAAGAGGGTGTGTCAGGTGGATGAGGGGCCTTCCTTATCTTGGACGGGGATGGGGTCCCTCACTGCCCCTTTCTGGGGTGTTTTGGGGGACTCCTATAAAGAAGTCTCTGTTGGGGGGGTCTCTTACCTGGAATGGGATAGGTCTTCAGAAATTCTAACGGGGCCACTGCCTAGGGAGGGAGTGTCTGGGACCTATTCTCTGGGTGTTCAGTGGTCTATGAGTTCTCTTTCCCAGAACATCTCAGGGGGAGTGAATCTGCCCAGTGACATTCCAGGAAAGGTTTTTTGTTTGTGTTTTTTTTCGAGGGGCGGGGGGCGGGGGCCGCAGGTGTCTCTGATTTGGCCCGGCAGATCTCTGTGGTTATCTCTGGGCTGGGGCTGCAGGTCTCTGCCCAGGGATGGGGTGTCTCTGGCAGTGGTTGTCCCGGCCATCCGTGATGGATCAGGGCCTCGGGACTACCAGCCACCCATGACGAACCCCTTCTCAGTACCTGGTCATGGAGTATTACGTGGGTGGGGACCTGCTGACACTGCTGAGCAAGTTTGGGGAGCGGATTCCGGCCGAGATGGCGCGCTTCTACCTGGCGGAGATTGTCATGGCCATAGATTCGGTGCACCGGCTCGGCTACGTGCACAGGTGTGTGTGGCATGGCTGAGGGCTAGGGCGAGGGGATAGCAAGCTTGTTCCCTGGCAGGGTTCTTGGAAGGTCAGAGCCCAGAGAGGCCAGGGCCTAGAGAGGGACCTCCTTGGTTGGGGCCCACTGGGGCGTGCCTGGGAGTAGGGTCCAGAACTGTAGAATCCCTACAGGGGCAGAACCCAAGGAAGTGGGGCCCGAGGTGGCACTGCCCAAAGGGGCAGAGCTTGGTGGGACCACAGAAGGGAGGTTCACTTATCCCACCCTTCTCCTTTCCTCGGTGCAGGGACATCAAACCCGACAACATCCTGCTGGACCGCTGTGGCCACATCCGCCTGGCCGACTTCGGCTCCTGTCTCAAGCTGCAGGCAGATGGAACGGTGAGCCAGTGCCCTGGCCACAGAGCAACTCGGGCTGCTAATGAGGGATGGGAGGTGCAGAGTGTGGGGGCAGGACTGGATTTGGAGGGGGCAGGAGGAGGTGACCCAGGCCTAAGTGTGCATCTGTGTGGCAGAGCATTAGACCAGGCAGAGGGAGAGGCTAAGCATTTGGGGAGTGGTTGGAAGGAGGGCCCAGAGCTGGTGGGCCCAGAGGGGTGGGCCCAAGCCTCGCTCTGCTCCTTTTGGTCCAGGTGCGGTCACTGGTGGCTGTGGGCACCCCAGACTACCTGTCCCCCGAGATCCTGCAGGCTGTGGGCGGTGGGCCTGGGACAGGCAGCTACGGGCCAGAGTGTGACTGGTGGGCGCTGGGTGTGTTCGCCTATGAAATGTTCTACGGGCAGACGCCCTTCTACGCGGATTCCACGGCGGAGACCTACGGCAAGATCGTCCACTACAAGGTGAGCATGGCCCCAGGGAGCCCTGGCCTCTCCAGGTAGGCGCTCCCCAACTATCGCCTCCTCTCCCTCTCCCTCTGAGCAGGAGCACCTCTCTCTGCCGCTGGCAGATGAAGGGGTCCCTGAGGAGGCTCAAGACCTCATCCAGCGTCTGCTGTGTCCCCCGGAGACACGGCTGGGCCGGGGTGGAGCAGGTGACTTCCGGACACATCCCTTCTTCTTTGGCCTCGACTGGGATGGTCTCCGAGACAGCATGCCCCCCTTTACACCGGATTTCGAAGGTGCCACCGACACATGCAACTTCGACTTG
Organism: Macaca fascicularis; assembly: GCF_037993035.2. Lineage (NCBI taxonomy): Eukaryota > Metazoa > Chordata > Mammalia > Primates > Cercopithecidae > Macaca > Macaca fascicularis. Next base: position 53,858,831 of record NC_088393.1, on the reverse strand, counting down.
GTGGAGGACGGGCTCACTGCCATGGTGAGCGGGGGCGGGGTAGGTACCTGCGGCCCCTGCTCAGCTGCGGGAACCTCCTCATGCTCCCTCCAGAAAGTTGGAGTAAGGACAGTGCCTACCTCCTGGGGTCCTGAACCACTCATTCCCCAGAGCACCTGCTGTGAGCCCATCTAGTGCTGAGGACCCAGCAGTGACCTAGACTTATAGTCCAGTGGGGAAACACAGACCAGTCTTCAGACAGTGAAGCCCCAGAATGATCAGGGCTGAGACAATGGAGTGCAGGGGGTGGGGGGCTCCTGACTCAGCAAGGAAGGTCCTGGAGGGCTTCCTGGAGTGGGGAGCTATCTGAGCTGAGACTTCGAGAGATGAGAAGCAGGAGAGGACTCCTCCTCCCTCAGGCTGGCTCTCTTCACCGTGTAACGAGCTGTCGTGGAATGCTTGCTTGGCTCTGGGTGCCCTTTTGCTGGACAATACTGGGGATCCAGCACTGACCAGATCATCTCTGGTCCCTGCCCTCATCCACTTGCAGTCTAGAGAATTAGAGAATTATGGAGAGTGTGGCAGGTGCCCTTGAAGGGAAGCAACAGGATACAAGAAAAAATAGTGGGGCCAGGCGCCGTGGCTCACGCCTGTAACCCCAGTACTTTGGGAGGCCGAAGCGAGTGGATTGTTTGAGCCCAGGAGTTCAAGACCAGCCTGGGCAATGTGGTGAGACCCTATCTCTACAAAAATGTTTAAAAAATTGGCTGGGTGTGGTGGCGCATGCCTGTATACTCAGCTCCTAGGGAGGCCGACCTGGGAGGCTCGCTTGAGCCCAGGAGGTCAAGGCTGCAGTGAGCTGTGATTGTGCCACTGTATTCCCGCCTGAGCAACAGAGGAGAGACTCTGTCTCAAAAATAAGATAAAATTAAATTGAAATTTAAAAATAGGCTGGGCTGCGGCCGGGCGCTGTGGCACATGCCTGTAATTCCAGCACTTTGGGAGTCCGAGGTGGGCGGATCACGAGATCAAGAGTTTGAGGCCAGCCTGGCCAACATGGTGAAACCCCATCTCTACTAAAAATACAAGAAAAGTCGCTGGGCGTGGTTGTGGTTGCCTGTAATCCCAGCTACTGGGGAAGTTGAGGCAGGAGAATTGCTTGAACCCGGGAGGCAGAGTTTGCTGTGAGCCAAGATCATGCCACTGCACTGCAGTCTGAGTGACAGAGTGAGACTCTGTCTCAAAAAAAAGAGAAAAAAAAAATAGGCTGGGCAAGATGGTTCACGCCTATAATCCCAGAACTTTGGAAGGCTGAGGCAGACAGGTCACTGGAGGTCAGGAGTTCAAGACCAGCCTGGCCAACATGGTGAAACCCTGTGTCTACTAAAAATACAACATTTAGCCAGGCTTGGTGGTGTGTGCCTGTTGTCCCAGCTACTCAGGAGGCTGAGGCAGGAAAATTGCTTGAACCTGGGAGGCGGAGTCTGCAGTGGGCTGGGATCGTGCCACTATACTCTAGACTGGGAGACAGCAAGATTCCATCTAAAAAAAAAAAAGAAGTGGGCCGGGCACAGTGGCTTATATTTGTAATCCCAGCACTTTGGGAGGCTGAGGTTGGAGGACTGCTTGAGCCCAGAGTTTGGGACTAGACCAGCCGAGGCGGGCGGATCACTTGAGGTCAGGAGTTCGAGACCAGCCTGGCCAACATGGTGAAACCCCGTCTCTCCTAAAAATATAAAAAATTAGCCAGGTGTGATGGAGGGCACCTGTAATCCCAGCTACTTGGGAAGCTGAAGCAGGAGAATCGCCTGAACCCAGGAGGCAGAGGTTGCAGTGAGCTGAGATCACGCCACTGCACTCCAGCCTGTGCAACAGAGCAAGACTCCTTGTCAAAAAAAAAAAAAAGAAAAAAAGAAAAAAGAAAAAAAGCTGGAGGGGCCACTTTAGATAAGCCCTGAGTTGGGGCTGGTTTGTGGGGAACATGTAAGCCAAAATCAAAAAGCAGTGAGGGGCCCACCCTGACGATTGCCGGTCACATCTGTGTGTCTTGTGCAGGAGACGCTGTCGGACATTCGGGAAGGTGCGCCACTGGGGGTCCACCTGCCTTTTGTGGGCTACTCCTACTCCTGCATGGCCCTCAGGTAAGCACTGCCCTGGATGACCTCCAGAGGCCCCGAGGCTGCTGGAGCTTCCTGGGTCCTGCTCCTTGGCAGCCAATAGAGTTGCAGGATCAGTCTTGGAACCTTATTGTTTTGGGACCAAAGACTCCTAAGAGGCCAGAGTTGGAGGACCTTAAAATGTCAGATACATGTACTTCGAAATGTTAGATTGAACTTTAAAACCTCAGTTACAGACTGGGCTTTCCAGAATCTCGTAACCATCAGCTTTACTCTGTGGTACACAGAGTCACAGGACTTCAGAATCTTGGAAAATATGAAGTTGAGACTTTTATAATCTAATTGTAAAAGAATGCAAACTCTTTGAATCACCCACATAATAATAAGGCCATTTAAAAATATTAATTTAGGCCAGGTGCGGTGACTCACACCTGTAATCCCAGCACTTTGGGAGGCCGAGGCGGGTGGATCACCTGAGGTCGGGAGTTCAAGACCAGCCTGACCAACATGGAGAAACCCTGTCTCTACTAAAAAACAAAATTAGCTGGGCGTGGTGGTGCACGCCTGTAATCCCAGCTACTCAGGAGGCTAAGGGCGGGAGGCAGAGATTGTGGTGAGCTGAGATCGTGCCATTGCACTCCAGCCTGGGTAACAAAAGTGAAACTTCATCTCAAAAAAAAAAAAAAAAAAAAAAAAAAAAAAAGTATTACAGGCTGGGCATGGTGGCTCACGCTTGGAATCCCAGTACTTTGGGAGGCTGAGGTGGACGGATTGCTTGAGCCCAGGAGTTCAAGACCAGCCTGGGCAATATAATGAGACCCTGTCTCTACAAAAAAATTGAAAAAATTTAGCCAGGCATGGTGGTCTGTGCCTGCAGTCCCAGCTATTCAGGAGCTGAAGTAGGACGATCACTTGAGCCTAGAGTTTGAGGCTTCAGTGAGCCATGATAGATTCCAACCTGGGCAACAGAGTGAGACCTGGTCTCAAAAAAAAGTATTAATTACACAAATAATGCATTGCTTATCACAAGTAAATTAGAAAATACAGATAAGGGAAAGGAAGTCGGTATCTCGTGAGCTCACCAGACGGCAGTGGTCCCTGGCTCACACGTGCACAGACACGTTTAAATACTGAAGAACAGGTGTTTTGTTGTGTTTTTTTTTTTCCCTTTCTTCATGCTACTTTGTCTAAGAGAACAGTTGGTTTTCTAATCAGCTTTTATTACTGGACAACATTACAAATACTGTACCTTACCGTTAATGAACTCTAACTCAATTCTGAACTGCTGTGGGGCCTGAACAGTGGGTCAGGATTGAACCCATCCTCTATTGGAGCCCAGATGCATGCCCAGGATAGCTGGGTCCTGAGCCATGTTCCCACAGGAGGGACTGCTAGGTTGGTGGGGACAGCCACTTTGTACCCTAGGGAGGAGCTGTCCCCTTCCCACAGCTGAGTGGGGTGTGCTGATCTCAAGTCGCCATCGTGGGGTCTCATGTCCAGTCTTAGGACCACATCTGTGGAGGTGGCCAGAGCCAAGCAGTCTCCTTCATCAGGTCGGCCTCCCTGTCCTGTGGCCCTAAGAAGAGGGGTCTGCAGAGATCACATGTCAAGGGAGGAGACGAGCTGACCCTGGAACATGGGGGTCTGGACCCCGAGTCCCTGCAGAAGGTTTACAAAGAGCAGCTCCCAGGGGCCCAAGGCCAGGGGAGGGGCAGGGCTTTTCCTAAGCAGAGGAGGGGCCACTGGCCCACCTGAGACTGTTCTCTTCGCGCTGTCGCTCCCCTTCCTCAAATCAGGAGGTCTTGGAAGCAGCTGCCCCTTACCTGTAGGCCAGGAGCTCTGGTTCTCCACCAGAGAATCCGCATTCCGTCTCCCTGCCCACCCCCTCTCCTCAGGGACAGTGAGGTCCCGGGCCCCACACCCATGGAACTGGAGGCCGAGCAGCTGCTTGAGCCACACGTGCAAGTGCCTAGCCTGGAGTCCTCAGTGTCCCCAAGGGATGAAACAGTAAGTTGTGGAGGGGAGGGGGTCCGTCAGGGGCAAGCAGGAGAGAAAAGGTGAGGGCTTCCCGGGTGGCGTGTGCTGTAGAGCCCTCTGGGGACTTCCTGAACAGAAGCAGACAGAAACCACGGACAGACCAGGTTACTTCAGACGTGACACGGTCTCTGTAGTTACAGTGGGGCATTAAGTAAGGCTGTGTGCGTTGGTGGGGATCTGAGGAGTTGAACTTTGAGCTGAACGCTCCTGAAGGAGAAGCCAGCCATGGAAAGAAAGGTGCCAGGTGGTCAGGCGAGAGCCTCAAGGGCAAAGGCCTTGAGCAGGTGGGAATCCTGATACCCTGATTTGTTCCTGTTTGGCTGAACCGTTCCTGAGAATGCTGGAGAGGCCAGCAGGCAACAAAACCCAGCAAGGCCTTTTGTCGTGAGGGCATTAGGGAGCTGGAGGGATTTTGAGCAGCAGAGGGACATAGGTTGTGTTCGTGTTTGAGGACCAGCTCTCTGGTCCCTGTGTGGATTTCGAGGACCAGACTCAGAGAAGGGGCTGAGGGAGGTAGGGAAGGGAGGGGGCTTGGATCATTGCAGGAGCTGTGGGGATTCCAGAAATTTTGAGGGGACGGAGAAGTAGGAGACAAGCAAGGATCCCTAGCCTGGAACCAGTGCCCAAGTTCTGAGTCCTCCAGGAGCCACAGGCAGCCTTAAGCCCGGTCCCCATACACAGGCTGAAGTGGCAGTTCCAGCGGCTATCCCTGCGGCAGAGGCTGAGGCCGAGGTGACGCTGCGGGAGCTCCAGGAGGCCCTGGAGGAGGAGGTGCTCACCCGGCAGAGCCTGAGCCGGGAGATGGAGGCCATCCGCATGGCCAACCAGAACTTTGCCAGGTCGGCGTTGGGGCCGGGGCGCAGGGCCCATGGCAACCCTTGGCAGCCCCTCTCGTCCGACTCGGACTGACTCACTGTCCTTACCTCCCCACAGTCAACTACGCGAGGCAGAGGCTCGGAACCGGGACCTAGAGGCGCACGTACGGCAGTTGCAGGAGCGGATGGAGTTGCTGCAGGCAGAGGGAGCCACAGGCGAGTCCCTCATGTGTCCCCTTCCCCGAAGGGCCGGGAGGAGGTGGGCCGTCTGCTCTGCGGGGCACGTATAGACACCTGGAGGAGGGAAGGGACCCATGCTGGGGCACGCCGCGCCACCGCCCTCCTTCGCCCCTCCACGCGCCCTATGCCTCTTTCTTCTCCTTCCAGCTGTCACGGGGGTCCCCAGTCCCCGGGCCACGGATCCACCTTCCCATGTAAGACCCCTCTCTTTCCCCTGCCTCAGACCTGCTGCCCACTCTACAGATCCCCTCCCTGGCTCCTGGTCTCCCCGTCCAAATACAGGGCTCACCCTACGTCTTTGCGACTTTGGAGGACAGATGCCCTTCGTTCAGCCCCAGATCTCCCTCCGTTCAAGGCTCACCAGATTCCCTCCGGGATCTCCCTAGATAACCTCCCCGGCCTCGATTCCCCTCGCTCTCTCTCGCCCCACTGCTGAGGGCTGGGCTGGGCTCCGATCGGGTCACCTGTCCCTTCTCTCTCCAGCTAGATGGCCCCCCGGCCGTGGCTCTGGGCCAGTGCCCGCTGGTGGGGCCAGGCCCCATGCACCGCCGCCACCTGCTGCTCCCTGCCAGGGTACGTCCGGCTGCCCACGCCCCCCTCCGCCGCCGCGCCCCTCGCTCCACCCGCCCTGTGCCACCCGCTTAGCTGCGCATTTGCAGGGCTGGGCCCACGGCGGGAGGGCGGATCCGCGGGGAGCCAATCAACACAGGCCGCTAAGAAGCAGCCAATGACGAGTTCAGACGGGATTAGAGGCGTGCGAGTGGACTAACAGCTGCCGGCTGTTGGGGCGGGGGTGGGGAGCAGGGAGGCGTGTGGGCCCACCTATGGGCGTAGGCGGGGCGAGTCCCAGGAGCCAATCAGAGGCTCATGCCGGGTGTTAACCTCGCCCTCTCCCCGCAGGTCCCTAGGCCTGGCCTATCGGAGGCGCTTTCCCTGCTCCTGTTCGCCGTTGCTCTGTCTCGTGCCGCCGCCCTGGGCTGCGCTGGGTTGGTGGTCCACGCCGGCCAACTCACCGCAGTCTGGCGCCGCCCGGGAGCCGCTCGCGCTCCCTGAACCCTAGAACTGTCTTCGACTCCGGGGCCCCGTTGAAAGACTGAGCGCCCGGGGCACGGCAAAGAAGCCGCGCCCACCGCCTGCCAGTTCACACCGCTCCGAGCTTGGGTCTCCGCCCAGCTCCAGTCCTGTGATCCAGGCCCGCCCCCTAGCGGCCGGGGAGGGAGGGGCCGGGTTCGCGGCCGGCAAACGGGGCTCGAGGGGGCCTTGTAGCCGGGAATGCTGCTGCTGCTGCTGCTGCTGGTGGGGGATCGCAGACCACTTCTTTCGGCCAGGCTGAGGCCCTGACGTGGATGGGCAAACGGCAGGCCTGCGAAGGCAGCAAGCCGGGTCGTCCGTGTTCCACTTTCCACGCATCCCCACCTACCGTCGGTTCGCAAACTGCAAATCCTCCCTTGTGCATGACGCCCTGCTCTCTGGGGAGCGTCTGGCGCGACCTCTGCCCGCTTACTCGGGAAATTTGCTTTTGCCAAACCCGCTTATTCGGGGATCCCGCGCCCCCCTCACGTGCGCTGCTCTCGGAGCCTGAGCCGGCTCTGACTGCTTCGGCGGTTTGGATATTTATTGACCTCGTCCTCCGACTCGCTGACAGGCTGCAGGACCCCGAACACCCCAATCCACGTTTTGGATGCACTGAGACCCCGATATTCCTCGGTATTTATTGTCCCCACCTAGGACCCCACCCCCGACCCTCGCGAATAAAAGGCCCTCCATCTGCCCAAAGTTCTGGACTCCGCAGTCCGCGGTTTGCGTAGTGGGCAGGAGGTTGCGCAGCGGGCCAATCCGAAGGCGAGTGGAGGCGGCCGAAGGTCTGGGAGGAGCTAGCGGGATGCGAAGCGGACGAATCAGGGTTGGGGGAGGAAAAGCTACGGGGCGGGGCCTTGGCGTCCGGCCAATAGGAGGGCGAATGGGCCACCCGGAGGCACCGCCCCGGCCCAGCTGTGGCCCAGCTGTGCCACTGAGCGTCGAGAAGAGGGGGGATGGGCTGGCAGCGCGCGGCCATCCTCCTTCCACTGCGCCTGCGCACGCCACGCGCATCCGCTCCGGGGACGCAAGCTCGAGAAAAGTTGCTGCAAACTTTCTAGCCCGTTCCCCGCCCCTCCTCCTGGCCAGACCCGCCCCCCCTGCGGAGCCGGGAATTCCGAGGGGCGGAGCGCAGGCCGAGATGGGGAATGTGGGGGCCTGCAGAGGACCCTGGAGACGGAGGCGTGCAGAAGCTCAGTCTCGGGGCGGAGGCTTCGCGCCCTTAGCCCTCCTGGACGGCCCGTTACCTTCTGCATTGTCCCGATGGGGAAACTGAGGCCCTGAGCCAGAAGCACACGCTGGGGGGGAGGCAGAAAGCGCGGCCAGAGGCGGAGGGAAAACAAAGGGAGAATCACAGACAGACGGGAGGGGAACGGACACACACACGGGGACAGAGACCCGGGTCTCGCCTTCCCGGCGTGGGGCGCAGTCGGCCAGGGAGAAGATCGAGAACAGCGGGGAGTGGGGGCGAAAAGGGGGGACAGGCGGGGGAGGGGGCTGGGGAAAGCCCAAGGGAGGAAGAGAAGGAGGGAGGAACTTCCCAAAGTTGCAAAACATGGCTACCTTGCCTGCGGAGCCGAGCGCAGGGCCGGCGGCCGGGGGGGAGGCGGTGGCGGCGGCGGCGACCGAAGAGGAGGAGGAGGAAGCGCGCCAGCTCTTGCAGACTTTGCAGGCGGCCGAGGGTGAGGCGGCGGCGGCGGCCGGGGCCGGGGCGGGCGAAGCGGCTGCGGGAGCGGAGGGCCCGGGATCCCCGGGCGTCCCCGGGTCGCCCCCCGAGGCCGCTGCCGAACCGCCCACGGGCCTCCGCTTCTCGCCCGAGCAGGTGGCGTGCGTCTGCGAGGCGCTGCTCCAGGCGGGCCACGCCGGCCGCTTGAGCCGCTTCTTGGGCGCACTGCCCCCGGCCGAGCGCCTACGTGGCAGCGACCCGGTGCTGCGCGCGCGGGCTCTGGTGGCCTTCCAGCGGGGCGAGTACGCCGAGCTCTACCGGCTACTCGAGAGCCGCCCCTTCCCCGCCGCCCACCACGCCTTCCTGCAGGACCTCTACCTGCGCGCGCGCTACCATGAGGCCGAGCGGGCCCGCGGCCGCGCGCTGGGCGCAGTGGACAAGTATCGACTGCGCAAGAAGTTCCCGCTGCCCAAGACCATCTGGGACGGCGAGGAGACAGTCTACTGCTTCAAGGAGCGCTCCCGCGCCGCGCTCAAGGCCTGCTACCGCGGCAACCGCTACCCCACGCCGGACGAGAAGCGCCGCCTGGCCACGCTCACCGGCCTCTCGCTCACGCAGGTCAGCAACTGGTTCAAGAACCGGCGACAGCGCGACCGGACCGGGGCCGGAGGCGGCGCACCCTGCAAGAGGTGAGGGGCCTCGGGCGGCGCAAGTCCCGCTCTCCTGGGGACATCCCGTCCACCAGCCCTCCTTCCCCGTGCCTATTACTGGGGCTGGCGTGCCGAGGTCCTTGGACACCTCCCGCTCACAACCCCGGGCGCCCGCGGGGCGCGGGGACTAAGCGTGGACGGGACAGACACCCGCCCGGGCCCTCTCCCCGGCATCACTGCCCCGCGCGTCTCCTCTTCCAGCGGCTCCACTCCGAGCTCCTGCCCCAGTCCCATCGGTGTTGGGGAACCACACTGCGGGGCCACTAGAGGGGCTGCGGAAAGGGGATAGGGGCCTGTGGCCACCCTCGGCCCGCGTAGGGCCTGCTTCCCAGCCCCCTTTCTTCGCTGACCGTTACTCTTACCCACCCCCCCCCACACCCCCTCCGAGTCCCGACGGCGTGGTCCATCGTCTGCCTTTGTTGTGAAACGTGAACCTTCCCCAGCTCCGGTTTCCCTGTAACCCAAGACCTTCCCCTCCCACCCTGAGCGCCGGCCTCTCCCTTCTCTGACGCCCCGCGGGGAGGGCACCGGGAACTGTGCTGGCGGCTGCTGCTCCCTCTCTCCAGGGCACTCGCCCTTTATACCCAACCAAGGAACTTTTAGGGCAACCTGGGAGCTCAGCCTCTGGGGACCCGAGGCTGAGGCAGGGGGAGAGCAAGGGCCTCTTCCCTTCCCAGCGCTTCTCTGCAGTGGTGTCCATGCAGGACTTGCAAAAGGCCCTGGGGTTTGGGGTGGTCTCAGAGAGGCTTCATAACGCCTGGAATGACCCACCGAAACTAGGGCCGGGAAAGGTGGGGGAGCAGCCGGCTGGCTCTGTGGGAGGCCCCACAGGCTAAGGGACCCCAATTGACAGCCATTTCTCCTGCCAGCGAGTCTGATGGGAATCCCACCACTGAGGACGAGTCCAGCCGAAGTCCTGAGAACCTGGAGAGAGGGGTGGCCCCAGTGTCCGCCGAGGCCGCTGCCCAGGGCTCCATATTCCTGGCAGGGACCAGCCCGCCGGCGCCGTGCCCGGCCTCCTCCTCCATCCTGGTGAACGGGAGCTTCCTGGCGGCTAGCAGCTCCCCAGCAGTGCTTCTCAACGGGGGCCCCGTCATCATCAACGGCCTTGCCCTGGGCGAGGCCTCCAGCCTGGGCCCGCTGCTGCTCACTGGGGGCGGGGGTGCCCCTCCACCGCAGCCCAGCCCTCAGGGGGCCAGCGAGGCCAAGACCTCCCTGGTCCTGGACCCTCAGACAGGGGAGGTACGGCTGGAGGAGGCTCAGCCGGAGGCCCCTGAGACCAAAGGGGCCCAAGTGGCTGTTCCAGGACTAGCCCCTGGAGAGGAGGTCCAGGGACCCCTGGCCCAAGTGGTACCTGGCCCCCCGCCGGCTGCCACCTTTCCTCTTCCCCCCGGGCCAGTGCCTGCTGTGGCTGCCCCACAAGTGGTACCACTCTCCCCACCCCCAGGGTACCCCGCGGGCCTGAGCCCCACCTCCCCGCTATTGAACCTACCCCAGGTAGTGCCCACCTCGCAGGTGGTGACCCTGCCCCAGGCTGTGGGGCCCCTGCAGCTGTTGGCAGCCGGGCCAGGCAGCCCTGTGAAGGTGGCAGCTGCAGCAGGCCCTGCCAACGTGCACCTCATCAACTCCGGGGTGGGCGTGACTGCCCTGCAGCTGCCTTCGGCCACTGCCCCAGGTACCCCCATCTCCCTCTCTCAGGCCTGGGTGAGAGCCAGGGGAGGGGGTGCAGTCATCTCAGAGGGAGGAGCTGTCAGTGGGCTCCTGGGGGGCATCTCATCCCTGGCAAGTCTCAGTGCCCCGAGGACAAGGCCCACTGGAAGGCTCCTTCTGCCCGCCCTCTAGCCGCACAGTCTCTACCTCTGCGTGGCTTGGCGGGCTCTCCTGGCTCTCACCTGCGCTCGGTCCCTTTCTCCCCGCAGGAAACTTCCTCCTGGCCAACCCTGTGTCTGGCAGCCCCATCGTGACGGGTGTGGCCGTGCAGCAGGGCAAGATCATCCTCACCGCCACCTTTCCCACCAGCATGCTCGTCTCCCAGGTCCTGCCGCCAGCTCCTGGCCTGGCCCTGCCCCTGAAGCCAGAGACAGCCATCTCCGTGCCCGAGGGAGGCCTCCCGGTGGCCCCCAGCCCTGCTCTCCCAGAGGCTCACGCCCTAGGCACCCTCTCTGCGCAGCAGCCACCCCCCGCCGCTGCCACCACCTCCGGCACCAGCCTGCCCTTCTCCCCTGACTCCCCTGGCCTCCTTCCCAACTTCCCAGCGCCCCCACCGGAGGGGCTGATGCTGTCACCCGCAGCTGTGCCTGTCTGGCCAGCAGGGCTGGAACTAAGCACAGGAACAGAGGGGCTGCTGGAAGCAGAAAAGGGGCTGGGGACACAGGCCCCCCACACCGTGCTGAGGCTGCCGGACCCCGACCCCGAGGGGCTGCTCCTGGGGGCCACTGCAGGGGGTGAAGTTGACGAGGGGTTAGAGGCTGAGGCCAAGGTTCTGACCCAGCTCCAGTCGGTGCCTGTGGAGGAGCCCTTGGAACTGTGACCCAGTGCGGCCCTGTGGCCTTTCCCAACAATGGTGCTGAAGATGCAGGGACAGGAGTGGGAGGAGGGGGCCCCAGAAACACGGTTGCTGAAGACCGCAGCCACCACATCCTTCTGCCCGGGTGGCCTCTCCAAGCCCTGGTGGTGCTCGGGGTCGCGTCCCTGGCTGCCTCCTGTCCAGGTCTCCCTCCCCCTGTGGATGGGAAGCTTCTCTGTTACAGCCCTCCCCATGCTGTGTCCTACCATATACATGGGGGACCCAGGGTCCTGACTCAGGGGCCCTGCCCCCTCCACTTGGTACTAGCTGTGAGTGGAACACCCTGCCCCAGGGCCGGACTTCCAGCCCCCAGAGCCCTCTCCCAGTCACTCCCTGAAACACTATTAATAGCTCTGCTGATAGCTGGTGTTGTCACAACTGTCTGGAATCCAAAAGTGGAGGACAGGCAGCCCCGTGCCCCCAAGACTGGAGACCCTCCCCAGCGTGGCATTTCCTGCCGGGGGCGGGAGGGGGCAGCTGTGGGGAGGCGGGGGTCTTCCCCCACCAGCTTTCCTGGACTCAAGCCCTTGTCCTCATATCCGGCCCAGACCAAAGATTCCCTCATTCCTGGGGGCAGCCCTGCCACTGTGTCTCCTTTGTATCCTAAATCTTTATTTTTCTAGGATATGTTATGCCTCCATTTTCAATTAAAATAAAATTACCGGACTACACCACCACCAGGGGTGTGGGGTGCCTTCCAGGGGCGGTCCAGAGGAGCTCGGAACACACCCGGCCTTCCCACTGCTGCCTCCCGAGGGGGAAGAGGGGTTTGCGTTCAGATGCACGGGGTGGCTGGGGAGGGGGTGGCAATGAGGCCTCTTGCAAGCCACAGGCCTCCAGATGAGGGTGGAAGGAGCACCCCAGTGGGGCAGCAGGGGGACGCGGGAGGGCCTGCCCTTGTCTCTCTTGCTGGTAACAAAGGTTCCTCTTGCTTTATTTTATTTAAAACAATAAATAGTCTAAAAATAGAACAGGAGAGGGAGGAGTAGGGTGAGGTGAGCATGAACAGGGTTGCAACTGTGTGGCTCGGGTGGGGACGGGAAGGGGAGAGGGGTGGGTAAACTTCACCTTCCAACACCCTGCATTTCATTTTGGGTTTCCTTCCTAAGCCTGGGGGAGAATCGAGGCAGCTGCGGGCGACTGGTGCTCCAGGCAAACGTGCTCAGCAGTTGGGGCCAATCAGTGCCCCCCTCCGCAGTCCCATGGTACCTGCATTCTCAGGGGCTGGAGGCCCAGGAGGGACAAGTTCATTGATGGGTCCTGGCTTCCAGCAAGAGCTGTGGTTGCCATGAGGGGTGAGGGGAGCGAGGTGAGGGGCCGCCCTTTCTCACTGGATGTGCGGGGGCAGCGGCAAGGCCTTCTCGGCCAGCAGCTGGTAGAAGGGCTTGGGCGTCTCCCAGTCCTCAGCCTCGCTGCTGGAGCCATCCTGCTTCACGATGCGGTTGTGCTGGCGGCTGAACCTGCGAGCCTTGGTGCTGGGGAGACGGCGGCAGGACGGCCCAGCTTCCTCACTCGCCTCCCGGGCATCCCTGTCCCACCCCCAATCCTGTGGCCCCCACAGCGGCCTGGGCCACCGTTTTAGCCTCTACTGGGCGAGCCTTGGGGCCACCAAGTCCTTGTCTGTAAAATGGGACTCAGCCAAGGGCTCTGGGATGTGTTCAAAGTCAGGAGCCAGGGCAGGTGGCAGCTCCTTGAAAGTGGAGGGGACAGGGTTTGGGGGAGTCGAGGTGGCCAAGTGACAGAAAAATCAGACCACACCCCAAGAAACTCATGTGGCAGAGACGCAAAGGAATTGAGGCTGGGGGTCCTTGTCCGGGCTCAGCTGTTCCCCAGCTTAATTGTGGTATGCACCCCTACACCTGTGTCACTCCCAAGGGTTTCATAAGAAGGGGCAACACGCAAATTCCTCGGCCCAGTCTCCCATGCCATGACACCCAAGGCTCCAGAGACAGAGCAGGTTCCAGGGCAGGGAGGCCCTTCCAGCCCCCACCCACAGCTCGGGGCCGGGGCCTCTCACCAGTATGGCCTCCGCTCCTGCTGGGTCATCACCCGCCACAGCTGGGCCAGCTCCTTGGTGGCAGCTGTAGAAGCGGTTCCAGGACAGGATCTGGGACAGGAAGAAGGAGGAGGTAAGGAGAGGCCTGCAGGACACCCTGACTGAGAACTCAGACCCTTCCTAGACTCGTGGGTCTACAAGGCCTCCAAGACCACCCTCGGGAGCTGAGGATGCAGACGGAGCTGGACTCAGTGGCTGTTCACAAGGGGGCATCCGGCATCCCAGGAGCGTGCAGGGGACCTGTGGCCACCGCTCCTGGCCCCCACATCTGGATCTTCCTGTAAAGGAAGATCTTCTCTTCTGTGGCTTCTCCTCTGTGGCTTGGGGGGCCTCCCCATCCCCTGGCTCCAGGCCTGACAGTGACTGGTTCCGGATTGGCACGAGATCTACCAAAGTCAGTCCCAAGGACTTTGCTTAAAACCTCAGAGACCTCTGCTGCCCCCGGGGTCGCTTGGGTGGGGGACGGGACCCGAGCCTGCGCCTCCTGGGGTGACCCCGCCTGCCAGAAAATGAAGCCAGCACAGAAGACAGCGGAACTGAGCGAAAAGGACAAAGATTCCAGACAGCCTGTGTGAGCCCTGAAACCAACTACATCTCAAGGCAATCTATACCTGCCCTTGTTTTCTAGGTTATATAAGTCAATTCATTTCCTTTTCTTGCTGGGCCTGAGGCTCACACGTGTAATCCCAGCAATTTGAGAGGCCAAGGCAGGTAGATCACTTGCAGGTTTTGAACTCCTGGCCTCAGATGATCCGCCCACCTCAGCCTCCGAGAGTGCTGGGATTATAGGCATGAGCCACTGCGCCTGGCCTATTTGTTTTTGAACAAAGTCTCGCTACCAGGAACGCAGGTGAGGCGTTCGAGACCAGCCTGGCCAACATGGTGAAACCCTGTCTCTACTAAAAATACAAACATTAGCCAGGAGTGGTGGCACGCCTGTAATCCCAGCTACTCAGGAGGCTGAGGCAGGAGAATCTAGGAGGCAGAGGTTGCAGTGATTTGAGCCCGGGAGGCAGACATTGCAGTGAGCCGTGATTGTGCCACTGCATTACAGCCTGGGCGACAGAGTGAGATTCCATCCCCTCCCCACCCCCCAAAAAAAGTCCTTTTTTCTGAAGGCTAAAGTCTGAATTGGATTTCAGCGCTGACAATGGATGGACCCTGTCCAATACAATGGGGCCGGGTTCAATTCTGGGGAAGAACTGTGGTCCAGGAAGAGTTCGTGGGGTCTGGGATGGGGAGAAAGTGTCAGACAGCTGTGAGGAGCGGCATGGCCAGGCTACGGGCAGAGAACGAAGCCAGGGCCTTCCCCAGGGCCAAAGACGGACCCCCTACCCACCGGATGTACTGCTTCCGGTTCATCCTGCAGAACATGATGAAGCCATTGACACACTTCTTCTTCATCTGGGGTGGGCAGGGGCCTTTCTTCTTCTCCTTGGGCTTCACGGGGGCTCTGGCTGCTTGGCCCTTCCTGGCCTTTTTCTCGGCTGCTGGCAGGGGTGAGGTCGGCCGGGTGGGGGTCCATGTGGTGTCTTCGTCCTCTTCGCTGGAGCCCGGCATGCCCGCAGGGTTGGCCTGCATATCCTGGGGGAGGGAGAGGGTGGTGAGAGAGGAAGGAGGCCCAGCTGGCCCTGGCGTGTGGCCGTGTCTCTCACCTCTCGCTGCTTCCACAGGGGCTCTGAGTCGCTGTCCTCCGAGCTGGAGCTAGAGCTGGAGCTAGAGCTGGAGCTGGAGCTAGAGTTGGATGGCACCTTGCTGTTCCCGCTCAGTGAGAGGTAGCAGTGGTCCAGCGAGACTGAGGACCGGTGCAGGCTGTGGGACTCAGGAGGGTCTTTGGGGGCCTTGGAGGCTGTGTCCTGGGGCATGACGAGGGAGAAAGATGGGAGGGGAGACAAGTGGTGCCCCTTCATCTCCCCAATACTGCTTTTCTAGGACGTAACATGAGCATTAGCAGCAGCTCAGATTGGCAGGGTGTGGTGGCTCATGCCTGTAACCCCAACACTCTGGGAGGCTGAGGCAGGAGGACGGCAGGGCCAGGAGTTACAGACCAGCCTGGGCAACATAGAAAGACCTCGTTCTACAAAAAATAAGAAAAAAAAAGGCCAGGCACAGAGGCTCATGCCTGTAATCCCCACACTTTCGGAGGCTGAGGCGGGCGAATCACCTGAGGTCAGGAATGCAAAACCAGCCTGGCTAACAGGGCGAAACTCTGTCTAAAAATACTAAAAAATTCGCCAGGTGTGGTAGTGGACGCCTGTAGTCCCAGCTACTCTGGAGGCTGAGGCACGAGAATCGCTTAAATCCAGGAGGCGGAGGCTGCCGTGAGCTGAAATCGCACTACTGCCCTCCAGCCTGGGCAACACAGTGAGACTCTGTCTCAAAAAAAAAAAAAAAGAAATTAAATTAAGTTAAATTAAAAAAAAAAAAAAAAACAAAAAAAAACAGCTGGGCCTGGTGGTGCATGCCTGTATTCGCAGCTACCTGGGAACCTGCGGCGGGAGGGTCATTTGAGCCCAGGAGTTCAAGGCACTGATCTATGATGGTGACACTGCACTCCAGCCAGCCTGGGCAACAAAGCAAGACCCTGTCTTTCTCTCTTTCTCTCTCCTTTCTTTTTCTCTCTCTCTTTCTTTCTTTTTTTTTTTTTTTTTTGAGATGGAGTCTTGCTCTTGTCCCTCAGGCTGGAGTGCAATGGTGTGATCTCAGTTCACTGCAACCTCTGCCTCCCACGTTCAAGCAATTCTCCTGTCTTGGCCTCCTGTGTGGCTGGGGTTCCAAGTGCATGCCACCATGCCCAGCTAATTTTTGTATTTTTAGTAGAGATAGGGTTTCATCATATTGGTCAGGCTAGTCTCAAACTCCTGACCTCAGGTGATCTGCCCACCTCAGCCTCCCAAAGTGCTGGAATTACAGGCATGAGCCACCACGCCCAGCCACGCCCTGCTATTTTTCTTTTTTTCTTTTTTTTTTAGACTAGGTTTCGCTCTTGTTACCCAGGCTGCAGTGCAATGGTGCCATCTCGGCTCACTGCAACCTCCGCCTCCCAGGTTCAAGCGATTCCCCTGCCTCAGCCTCCTGAGTAGCTGGGATTACAGGCATGTACCACCACACCCGGCTAATTTTGTATTTTTAGTAGAGATGGTATTTCACCATGATGGCCAGACTTGTCTCCAACTCCTGACCTCAGGTGATATGCCCTCCTCGGCCTCCCAAAATGCTGGGATTATAGGCGTGAGCCACCGTACCCAGACAATTTTTGTTTTTGTTTTTGTTTTTGTTTTGGAGACTGAGTCTCACTCTGTCGCCCAGGCTGGAGTGCAGTGGCTGGATCTCGGCTCACTGCAAGCTCCGCCTCCTGGCTTCATGCCATTCTCCTGCCTCAGCCTCCCGAGTAGCTGGGACTACAGGCGCCCGCTGCCTCGCCCCGCTAGTTTTTTGTATTTTTTTAGTACAGACGGGGTTTCCCCGTGTTATGGTCTCGATCTCCTGACCTCGTGATCTGCCCATCTTGGCCTCCCAAAGTGCTGGGATTACAGGCTTGAGCCACCGCGCCTGGCCAAGTTTTGTATTTTTAGTAGAGATGGGGTTTCCCCATGTTGACCAGGCTGGTCTCGAACTCCTGACCTCAGGTGATCCACCCGCCTCAGCCTCTCAAAGTGCTGGGATTACAGGTGTGAGCCACTATGCCCAGCCTAGTCTTTTGATTTCAGTTTCCTCATCTGTAAAATGGGGCCACAGGAGACCCTGCTTCGTATAGTAGTTGTAAAATGATGTGGGAAGCTGGGTGCGGTGGCTCACACCTGTAATCCCAGCACTCTGGGAGGCCGAGGTGGGCAGATCACTTGAAGTCAGGAGTTGGAGACCAGCCTGGCCAACATGGTGAAACCCCATCTCTACTAAAAATACAAAAATTAGCTGGGTGTGGTGGCAAGCGCCTGTAATCCCAGCTACTCAGGAAGCTGAGGCAGAACCGTTTGAACCCGGGAAGTGGAGGTTGCAGTGAGCCGAGATCACGCCACTGCACCCCAGCCTGGGCAACAACAGGGAATCTCAGTCTCAAAAAAAAAAATAAATAAATAAGTAAAATTAAATAGTTGTTTTTTTTTTTCTATGCGCACCTGGCAGCTTTTATCCTTTTTATCCAATTCATTCCACGTGCCCAGCACAGAGCCGGCATCTGGTGGCCACTGGCAGGTGCACAAAGGGTGGGGGGTTTTTAAGGATGAGGAGAAGCATGAGTGGAAGGAGAGATGGGTAGATGGCGGCTGAAAAAAGGGTGAGGGAGCGGATGAGTGAATGAAGCCGTGAGTGACGTGTGTGGAAAGACGGATGGATGTATCTGTAGACAGAGGGGCAGAGGATGTCTACCTTCTCCAGTGGGGCCTCCTGCGTGTAGGCTGAAGGTGAAGACTCCAGATCTAAGCACACTTCTTCAAAGAAAGCTGCCAGGGAGGGAGACCAGAGGGGCTGCCAGAGCAGAAATGCTTCTCCCACACCGCCAAGCTTCAGCCACGCTGTCCCTGCTAGCTGGAGTCCCCGTCTCTGGCGTTTTCCTTCAGGATCTCCCACCCTGTTTCCAAATCCCACTCACAGCCCACTCCCCTGGGTCACTTCCAACACACAAAGTGAGCCCAAGTCCTGCTATGGGCTTCTAAAGCCACACACGCACCACACCAGCCTGTGGCTGCTCCCCCACTAGGCTGTGGGCTCCTTGAGGCAGGGCCAGGGCAGGATTTACCCTGGGCACCCAGGACGGCCCCATGCAGGCCTGGCCGCCATATGTTTCCCGAATGAACTAAGCATCAGGGCCAGGCCCGGGCCTCACCTTGGGTCAGGTACTCTGTGCCATCCTCCAAGATCTCGTCTGGCAGCAGTTTCCCTGGGGAGCTGAAAAGGCTAGGGCTGAGCCCGAGGATCTCACTTGGGTGGCCGGTTCCACTCCAGACATCAATCTGGGGAGGCCCCAGGGACAGTGGGCTCCCTGGAAAGGAAACAGCAGACTCAGGGGTGTGGCCAGAGATCACCCTCTCCCCTATCACAGCAGCTGGCGTTGAGGAGATAGTGCCTGATGCTTCGGAAAGCGAATCTCAGTTTCTCATTTTGAATTCTTTTTTTTTTTTTTTTTTTGAGACGGAGTCTTGCTCTGTCACCCAGACTGGAGTGCAGTGGCCGGATCTCAGCTCACTGCAAGCTCTGCCTCCCGGGTTTACGCCATTCTCCTGCCTCAGCCTCCCGAGTAGCTGGGACCACAGGCGCCTGCCACCTACGCCCAGCTAGTTTTTTGTATTTTTTAGTAGAGACGGGGTTTCACCGTGTTAGCCAGGATGGTCTCAATCTCCTGACCTCGTGATCCTCCCGTCTCGGCCTCCCAAAGTGCTGGGATTACAGGCTTGAGCCACCGCGCCCGGCCCATTTTGAATTCTTGATTGGAGAAATGAAGAGGCAGCTGGGCACGATGGCTCACGCCTGTAATCCCAGCACTTTGGGAGGCCAAGGCAGGTGGATCACTTGAGGTCAGAAATCGAAGACCAGCCTGGCTAACATGGTGAAACCCTGTCTCTACTAAAAAATACAAAACTTAGCTGGGGGTAGTGGCATGTGCCTGTAGTCCCAGTTACTCAGGAGGCTGAGGTGGGAGAATTGCCTTAACCTGGGAGCAGAGGTTGCAGTGAGCCGAGATCGTGCCACTGCACTCCAGCCTGGGTGACAGAGTGAGACCCTTTCTCAACATTAAAAAAAAAAAGAAGAAGAAGAAGAAATGAAGCGAAGTGACGTTTGGCATTATGTCAGGGATGGCCCAAAAAAAAGAAAAATCAATATCATAATGTACAAAATCCCATAGGCTGATTATAACTACCTGCAGCTCTACAATAAGAAAGATTCTGAGGTCAGGTGTGGTGGCTCATGCCTAGAATCCCAGCGCTTTGGGAGGCTGAGGCACGTGGATCACTTGAGGTCAGGAGTTCAAGATCAGCCTGGACAACATAGTGAAATCCTATCTCTACTAAAAATATAAAAATTTGCTGGGTGTGGTGGTGCACACCTGTAATGCCAGCTACTCAAAGGCTGACACAGAATCACTTGAACCTGGGAGGTAGAGGTTGCGGTGAGCCGAGATAACGCCATTGCATTCCAGCCTGGGTGACAAGAGCAAAACTCTGTCTCAAAAAAAAAAAAAAAAAAAAATGGATTCTGAGGTCGAGAGCAGTGGCATGTGGCTGTAATCCCAGCTCTCTGAGAAGCTGAGGCAGGACAATCCCTCGAGTCCAGGAACTGGAGGCCTCAGTGAGCTGTGATTGTGCCACTGCACTCCAGCCTCAGGGTGAGAACTTGTCTCAAAAGAAAAAACAAAACAAAAACACAAAAAGAGGTCGGAGGGGTGGCTCACACCTATAATCCCAGCACTTTGGGAGGCTGAGGCGGGTGGATCACCTTGGGTCAGGAGTATGAGACCAGCCTGGCCAACATGGTGAAACCCCATCTCTACTAAAAATACAGAAATTAGCCAGGCATGGTGGTGGGCACCTGTAATCCCTGCTACTTGGGAGGCTGAGGCAGGAGACAGAGGTTGAAGTGAGCTGAGATTGCGCCACTGCACTCCAGCCTGGATGACAGAGTGAAACCCTATCTCAAAAAATAAAACAAACAAACCAAAAAGACCCAGAACGATTCTGAGGCAGTGTCTGGGCTCAAGGAAAGAGTGGTGATTGATTAGCAATGTCTGCCATGGCAGCGGTGGTGGACAGATGGCAGGTACACTGCATGTTTGCCTTCCCTGTGCTTAGGGGATCTCTATTTCCTTTCCTGCCTACCCTCTTCCATAGAAATCCTCAGACTGGAAGTATGGGAAGGCCCACACCAGCCTACAAGGAGGAAAGACAGAGTTGCAGTCACCTTGGGGGCTGTTTTCTGGGGTCCAGGCAGGAAGCCAAGGGTCAGCATCTAGGGACCCTTTGTCCACATCCTCGCTGGAATCATAGAACACCAGCTTCTGCCTGCAAGAGATGGAGTTTCAGAGTCAGACACACAGGCCCCGGGCTGGAAACTGCTATAGGGCCCTTTGGCGCTCTGCACTGGCCCCTGGGGGAGTGCTGGGGGCATAAAGCTCAGTCAGTTGAGACTCCCATCCTCAGAGAGCTTACAGTCTCATGAGGAGAGCCCAGCCCGTAAGCAGGCGCTGCAGACGACAGGGCAGTGCTGTGACCGAGGGCATTGGAGGATGAGCCAGTGGAGGGCAGTGGGCTCAGCCTGAGGGATGGGTGGTTTTCCAGGGGCACAGGGAAGCAGGCTATCCAGGAAGAAGTACTGGAATGTGAGAAGCTCAGAGGGGCTGGCGCAGGGCTCCTGGGGAATGGTGAATGTGTGGCGGTGTGAAGTGTGAGTCATGGGTGAAGGGCAGGAGAGAGGGCTGACGAGGTGAGTTGGGGGCCACTAAAAGTCTCACAGGCCAGGTAAAATATCGGGGCTGGGCGCAGTGGCCCATACCTGTAATCCCAGCACTTTGGGAGGCTGAGGTGGGAGGATTGCTTGAGCCCAGGAGTTCAAGACCAGCCTAGGCAACATAAGGGGACCTTATTTCTACAAAAAATAAACATAAAAAAAATTAGCTGGGTGTGGTGGTGTGTGCCTGTGGTCCCAGCTACTCAGGAAGCTGAGGCAGGAGGATGTCTTGAGCCCTGAAGGTTGAGGCTGCAGTGACCTATGATTGCGCTACTGGTCTCCAGCCTGAGCGACAGAGTGAGACCCTGTCTTAAAAAAAAAAAAAAAAAGATACTGGACTCTATGCTGCAGGCACTGAGGAAAGGCTTTAAGCCTCAACCTCCATGGCCAAGGTCTCTGTGTTGGAAAAGCCATGTGGTCCATGAGGATGAGATGGAGAGGAGACAGAGGAGGCAGAGAGACTGGTGAGGAAGCTGTGACCATGTCCAGGAAATGGGAAGTCAGGCTTTCCTGCGAGCTCACAGTGGCAGGCACAAAGCTGGGCCCCCACTGGTGCTCAAGGGGCACCCGCAGAGGACACACCTCGGCCTCTCTTCCCACTACCCGTCACCCACGCCAGACCAAACGCCTCAGCGCCGCAGTCAGTGCCCTGGGGACTCTCTTACCTGGGATAGGGCTGGGTCTTGTTGAGAAAATGGATCCTCGCCACATCTTCCTGGGCCAGGAGCGCAGGGAAAGGCACGTCATCCTGGACACTGCCCTGGCACCAGCAGCCTAAGGGGCAGATCAGGGTGAGCATGCCTGGGGACTGAGCCAAATTCTAGGAAGCCCAGATGCAGGGGACAAAGGGGTGCCAGCTTCTGCCACACACCCTCTCACTCCCCAATCCTAGTCCAAACCTCAGGATGCAGGGCATCGCATCGGTGTGAGGCTGAGGGGTGCCCCAAATCACCCCTGGGTTTTTTGAATCCCACATCCCTATCAGAAGCTGTAATGGGGGCCGGGCACAGTGGCTCACGCCTGTAACCCCTGCACTTTGGGAGGCCGAGGCGGGTGGACCACGAAGTCAGGCGTTCAAGACCAGCCTGGCCAAGATGGTGAAACCCCGTCTGTACTAAAAATACAAAAATTAAGGCTGGGTGCAGTGGCTCACGCCTGTAATCCCAGCACTTTGGGAGGCCAAGGCGGGCAGATCACGAAGTCAGGAGTTCAAGACCATCCTGGCTAACACGGTGAAACCCCATCTGTACTAAAAAAAAACAAAAAAAATTAGCTGGCCATGGTGGCATGCGCCTGCAGTCCCAGCTACTCAAGAGTCTAAGGCAGGAGAATCACTTGAACCCAGGATAAGGAGGTTGCAGTGAGCTGAGATTGTGTCACTGTACTCCAGCCTCGGCGACAGAGTGAGACTCTGTCTCAAAAAAAACCAAAAAACAAACAAACAAACAAACAAAAAACAGAAATTAGCCAGGCATGGGGGCAGGCGCCTGTCCCAGCTACTCATGAGACTGAGGCAGAAGAATCGCTTGAATCCAGGAGGCAGAGGTTGCAGTGAGCCGAGATCATGCCACTGCACTCCAGCCTGGGCGACAGAGCAAGATTCCATCTCAAAAAAAAAAAAAAAGAAAAGAAAAAAGAAAAGGCTGAATGAACAAATAGAGGAACGAGATGACTTGAAGCCTCAAAGCCTCCAGCTCCGAACTCCCTCCCTCTCGCCTAGCTCTCTGCTTGAACACATCACCACACCTTTTCCAAACCAGCGCAGTGACTGGGGTACAGGAGAGCCCAGTGAGGCCTGAGGTGGAGGCCCTGCCGTCCTCCCCGGTTCTGTGATGGGAAACCCACACAAGACGATGCTGATCTCGTCCCACCCTTACAGCCACGACACAGCCTGCGATGAAGACCACCAGAGCAAGGCCACAAGCTTGAGAAGTGAGACGCGGTGTTTCCTATTCACTGCTGCAGCCCTCACTACTGGTACTGTGTCTGGTACACAGCAGGTGCCCCCAAAGTGGCATCTCAATGAAAGAGTAAGTTCAGAGTGAGGAAAGAGACCCACTCGAGATGCCACAGTGGATGGTGTCCTCGGCCAGATCCAGCAGCGTCAGTTGGGACTGTCCTCCTTTTCTATCAGCTGGAGGCGAGGATGATGCAGGCCTCGGGTGACCACAGGAGTCGGGGCACCTTGGAGGGGTGGTGGTCCCCGCTGTGCTGCTTCCTTTCTGGTCTGGGGATGGGGTCACCAGCTTCTCAGGCTTGCTCAGGGCCAGGGAGCGGCGAGGCTTCGGGGTCCGAGTCTGGCTTTCTGGGGGAGCAGAGGTTCAGGTGTTAGAGGGGCCTGGGGGTCACCTGCCTGTCACCAGAATAGGGTTCAGGTGGGAAATGTCCGTGTCTGTGTCAAAGCTATGCCTGGCCCGGTATGGGTATGCCCAGATCCTCAATCACAGGCCCCTTTGTTCAACCCCTGTCCACGTGTGAGAATCATCTTGTGATCTTTAAAAAACACCAGGCAGGGTGGGTGCGGTGGCTCACGCCTGTAATCCCAGCACTTTGGGAGGCTGAGACAGGCAAATCACAAGGTCAGGAGATTGATACCATCCTGGCTAACGTGGTGAAACCCCGCCTCTACTAAAACAGAAAAAATTAGCTGGGTGTGGTAGTGGGCACCTGTAGTCCCAGCTACTGGGGAGGTTGAGGCAGAAGAATGGTGTGAACCCGGGAGGCAGAGCTTGCAGTGAGCCGAGATCGCACCACTGCACTCCAGCCTGGGCGACAGAGCGAGACTCTGTCTCAAAAAAAAAAAAAAAAAAAAACACTGACCAGGAGCAGTAGCTCACGCCTGTAATCCCAGCGCTTTGGGAGGCCAAGGCAGGCAGATTACTTGAGGTCAGGAGCTCAGGACCAGCCTGGCCAACATGGTGAAACCCTGTCTCTACTAAAAATACAAAAATTAGCTGAGCATGGCAGCAGGTGCCTGTAATCCCAGCTACTTGGGAGGCTGAGGCAGGAGAATAGCTTCAACTTGGGAGGCAGAGGGGGCAGTGAGCCGAGATGCGCCACTGCACTCCGGCCTGGTGGACAGAGCGAGACTCTGTCTCAAAAAAAAAAAAGAAAAAAATACTGATTCCCAGGTTCTGCCATAGACCAGTGAGCCCCAAATTTCTGGGTGTGAAGCCTCAGTGTTAATACAAGGAGGAGTTGGGAGTTGAACCCAGGCATAGGGTGCTGAGAAGGCCCCCAGAGTAAGGACATCCCTGGAGAAGGAGCCCTGCTCCTGGATGACCTGGGCTTCTGGTTCCGCCTCCAGTGACAGCTTGTACCTGATGCCTGGGTCAGCTTCTTCTTCCGAGGCCTCTGGCACGCCCCCTGGAGACGGGACTTCTGAGAGCTTGGGGAGCTGGAGGGGGTAGAGTGTCTCCTCCGCCTAGCTGGGCCCCAGGCTGGATTCTGACTCAGCCCTGCAGGGATGGAGAGGGAAACAGGTCAGATCCCGCACTCTATCTGCACCCAGCCGGCAGTTCCTGTCTTCTAGACAATGCTCCTCAGTCCCGGGTCAGGGTGGGACCCCAGGCTGACTTTACAGTGTGAAAACTGAGGGCTTATCCAAGGCCGCTCAGTCAGGACTGTGAAAGTAGAGGG
Organism: Macaca fascicularis; assembly: GCF_037993035.2. Taxonomy (NCBI): domain Eukaryota; kingdom Metazoa; phylum Chordata; class Mammalia; order Primates; family Cercopithecidae; genus Macaca; species Macaca fascicularis. Next base: position 53,834,489 of record NC_088393.1, on the reverse strand, counting down.
TGAGAACTCAGGTTTCTTCAGGGCTGTTTTGGGCCTTGGCCCAGGGGGAGAACGGAATCAACACTTCCCCAGACTGGGCACCTTGAAGATGCTTCGCTTCACCCTCTCCCCGCCCACACCAGCTTCTCCTCCAGCCTTCCTCAACACAGTGAGGGTCCCTACCCAACTCCCCCACTGGGGCCTTTCCCTCTGGCCTCTTGATTCTTCCTCGTTAACATCTCCTAGGTTTACTCACTTCTATCCACATTCTCAGCTACAGAGCTCGCTTGGGCCTTATTGTCCCCTGTCTAGATCACTCCGAACAGTGTCTTTCCTCATCTCCCTGACTCCAGTCTCTCACTTCATGACCAGTCCTCTACACTACATGTTAGGGACAAAAATTAGCTGGGTGTGGTGGCGGGTGCCTGTAATCCCAGTTACTCAGGAGGCCGAGGCAGGAGAATCGCTTGAACCCAGGCGGTGTAGCTTGCAGTGAGCCGAAATTACGCCACTTCACTTCAGCCTGGGCAAAAGAGCGAGACTCCGCCTAAAAAAAAAAAGAATAAAAAGAAACTATCTGAGTAAGAGTTTGCAGGCATGAGAAGACACATGCGGGGTGTCTGCGGATGGCAAGTCACTGGGTGTGATTGGAGGTCTGCATGGCATGGAGATGATGTGTGTGGGCTCTGAGCCAGGTCCTGACTCAGGTTCATCTCTGTGACCTTAACCTCTCTGTGCTTCAGTTTCATCACCTGCAAAACGGGGCCACACTAGCTTCTCCCTTCTGTATTTGTCCTGCGGATTAAATGTGAGTTAATACATAGAAATAAGTCAGACTTGGTGACCCACTCCTATAATCCCAGCACTTTGGGAGGCCAAGGCGGGAGGATCGCTTGAACCCAGGAGTTTAAGACCAGCTTGGACAACATAGTGAGACTCTGTCTCTACAAAAAAAAACAAACAAAAATATTAGCCAGAGACAGGCATGATGGCTCACATCTGTCATCTCAGCACTTTAGGAGGCTGAGATGGGTAGATCACTTAAGGTGAGACCAGCCTGGCAACCACGGCAAACTCCCGTCTCTACTAAAAATATAAAAATATAAAATATATATATAAAATATATATATAAAATATATATATAAAAATATAAAAATTAGCTGGGTGTGATGGCATGCGCCTCTAGTCCCAGTTACAGCTAGAGAGAGACTCCATCTCAAAAAAAAAAAAAATTATCTGGATGTTGGTGGCACGTGCCTATAAGTACAACCTACTTAGAAGTCTGAGGCAGGAGGATTGCTTGACCCCTGGAGTTTGAGTCCTGGGAGTTTGAGGTTACAGTGAGCCATGATCATGCCACTGCATTCTAGCCTGGGTGACAGAGTGAGACCCTGTCTCAAAAAAAAAAAAAAAAAAAAAAAAGAGGCCAGGAGCGGTGGCTCACGGCTGTAATCCAAGCACTTTGAGAGGCCGAGGTGGGTGGATCACCAGAGGTCAGCAGTTCGAGACCAGCCTGGCCAGTATGGCAAAACACCGTCTCTACTAAAAATACAAAAAAATTAGCCGGACATGGTGGTGGGTGCCTGTAATCCCAGCTACTTGGGAGGCTGAAGCAGGAGAATCGCTTGAATCAGGGAGGCAGAGGTTGCGCTGAGCCGAGATCGTGCCACTGCACTCCAGCCTGGGCAACAAGAGTTAAACTCCGCCTCAAAAAAATGAAAAAAACATACCACAGCACCAGGAATACACCAGTCCCCTAAGGCTAGATGTGCTGGGTGCTGTCACTGTTACCGTAGTGTAAAATATACTTGTAGAGGCCTGGGAGGCAGAGGTTGCAGTGAGCCGAGATTGTGCCACTGCACTCCAGCCTGGGCGACAGAGAGAAACTTCGTCTCAAAAAAATAAATAAATAAAAATGAATAAATAAGCCTGGCCAACATGGCGAAACCCCATCTCTACTAAAAATACAAAAATTAGCCGGGTGTGGTGACGCATGCCTGTGGTCCCAGCTACTTGGAAGGCCGAGTCAAGAGAATCGCTTGAACCCAGGAGGCAGTGAGCCGATATTGCGCCATTGTACTCCAGCCTAGGTAACAGAATGATATTCCATCTCAAAAAAAAAAAAAAAAAAAAAAAAAAAAAACACACACACACACACATACACACACAAATGAAACAACAAAAAAAACAAAAAAACCCACAAATAAATAAATAAAATATGCTGGCAGAATGCTAGAAGATGAGGCTGGGGAGGTTTGGCAGGGACTAGGAAGGCAGGGATGAGATCCCAAAGGGCTTCCAGCATCAGGCTATGGAGGGAAGTGAAGAAGATGAAAATTACTGAGGGATTTATGCCAGGGGAAGGTCATGATCAGATTTGTTTATTTTATTTATGTATTATTATTATTATTATTATTATTATTATTTTGAGACAGAGTCTTGCTGTGTCACCCAGGCTAGGGCGCAGTGGTGTGATCTCAGCTCACAGCAACCTCCGCCTCCCAGGTTCAAGTGATTCTCCTGCCTCAACCTCCGGAGTAGCTGGGATTACAGGTGCCCGCCACCACGCCCCACTAATTTTTATATTTTTAGTAGACACAGGGTTTCGCCATGTTGGCCAGGTTGGCCTCGAACTCTTGACCTTAAGCAATCCGCCTGCCTTGGCCTCCCAAAGTGCTGGGATTACAGGCGTGAGCCACTGTGCCTGTCCTGTTTCTTCTGCCTGGCTGGGCTTCCCTGAATCTCCTACTGTCCTGAAGGCCCAGCTCCAAGGCCCCTCTTCTCTGAGTTCCCATGGCATCTTGCATATCTTTCTGACTTTGTTTCCTTTTTTTTTTTTTTTTTTTTTTTTTTTGAGACGGAGTCTCGCTCTGTCGCCCAGGCTGGAGTGCAGTGGCCGGATCTCAGCTCACTGCAAGCTCCGCCTCCCGGGTTCACGCCATTCTCCTGCCTCAGCCTCCCGAGTAGCTGGGACTACAGGCGCCCGCCACCTCGCCCGGCTAGTTTTTTTTGTATTTTTTAGTAGAGACAGGGTTTCACCGTGTTAGCCAGGATGGTCTCGATCTCCTGACCTCGTGATCCGCCCGTCTCGGCCTCCCAAAGTGCTGGGATTACAGGCTTGCGCCACCGCGCCCGGCCCTGACTTTGTTTCCTATACCAGGCCTTGATACAAGGGTCACTCAGTATCCCTGATGGCTGAAACAACACTTGGCACATCGCAGGCACCAAGAAACACTGGCTGAACTACTTACCCGCAAGTCCACCTTCCCCAGTGGTGGTGTGGCATTTGAACAAGGCCTTGGCGGCATCGATGTTTCTCTGGAGGTACTGAATGTACTGCAGGACATGCACCAGAATCTCCTTCTGCCTCAAAAGAAAGACACGGTTGGCCGGGCTCACGCCTGTAATCTCAGCACTCTGGGAGGCCGAGGAGGGCAGATCAACTGAGGTTGGGAGTTTGTGACCAGCCGGACCAACGTGGAGAAACCCCATTTCTACTAAAAATACAAAAATAAGCCAGGCATGGTGGTGCACGCTGGTAGTCCCAGCTACTCAGGAGGCTGAAGCAGGATAATCGCTTGAACCTGAGAGGTGGAGGTTGTAGTGAGCTGAGATCTTGCCATGGCACTCCAGCCTGGGCAACAGAGCAAGACTGTCTCAAGAAAAGGCTGCAGAGATGGAGCAGCAGAGTGAGAATCTCCTGGTGCAGTTTTTGGCACACACTCCCTGGCGTCTCGCCTGGCTCCTCGCTCATGCTGTATTATTCTCTATCTGCAAAGCCCTCGTCTTCTCCCCATGAACTCCCTCACCAGCTTCTCCCCCTCTGAGCCTCTGCACAGTGGTCTCCTCTTCCAGAAGTGCCACCTCTCTGCCCCCTCACCCAGGCTGGGTCAGCTGTTCTTTTTTTGTTTTTTGGAGACAGAGGTTTGCCCTTGTCACCCAGGTTAGAGTGCAATGCGCGATCTCAGCTCACTGCAACCTCCACTTCCTGGGTTCAAGCGATTCGATTCTCCTGCCTTAGCCTCCCAAGATGCTAGTATTATAGGCATGCACTACCACGCCTGAGTAATTTTGTATTTTTAGTAGAGATGGGATTTCACCATGTTGGTCAGGCTGGTCTTGAACTCTTGACCTCAGATGATCTGCCCGCCTCAGCCTCCCAAAATGCTGGGATCAAGCTTGAGCCACCTCACCTGACCCCCTCCTGCACTCTTGTGACACCCTGGGCCTACCTCCACAAAGGCACTTGCCATACTGTTTTATAATCATCCATCATTCTCTGCCACTGACCATGAACTAGTGAAGGGTGAGACTAGCAAATTGGTTTCTCATCCCAAGCACACAGAATTGAGAGGTCACTAAACCAGGCATTGTCGAAGGAATGAGTCTCCCCAAAGCACCATGAAGGATGTCTTCTGCCCCACAGGCATCATCCATGCAGCCACCAAATACCTCCTGAGTTGGTACTGGAGTCACAAAGCTAAAAGAGACTATGACTGACTAGGGGCCAGGTGTGTCAGGGTAAACTGGACATGCTTTTTTTCGACTTCATGGAGCTTACAATCTAGTGAGAGCAACACATCTTAATAAACTCACCAATTATCGAAAATGATCGACTGTGTGATAAGCATTATAAATAAAAGAGTATAACAAGGGGTTCCAAAATTAGGGTGTCTGAAAAGGCCTCTCTGAAGAACTAGCACTTAAACTGAGACCCAGGCCGGGCGTGGTGGCTCATGCCTGTAATCCCAGCACTTTGGGAGGCCGAGGCGGGCGGATCACTTGAGGTCAGGAGTTCAAGACCATCCTGGCCAAGATGGCGAAACCCAGTCTCTACTAAAAATACAAAAATTAGCCAGGTGTAGTGGTGCACGCCTGTAGTCTCAGCTACGTGGGAGGTGGAGGCAGGAGAATCACCTGAACCCAGGCGGTGGAGGTTGCAGTGAGCCGAGATCATGCCACTTCACTCCAGCCTGGGTGACAGAGAGACTCTGTCTCAAATAAATAAATAAACTGAGATCTGAAGAGTAGAAGGAGTTATTCTGGGGAAATGGTGAGGGAAGAACACCAGGAAGTACTTTTCGAATCAAACTGGATCCCTAGAAAAATAACACAACAGCAATCATCTTCCCAACTCCAAATCAGAAAACATGGTCTGATGAAGGGACTCATGCGAAGCTGTTGTATAAAACACAGACAGTCGGCCGGGCGCGGTGGCTCAAGCCTGTAATCCCAGCACTTTGGGAGGCCGAGACGGGCGAATCACGAGGTCAGGAGATCGAGACCATCCTGGCTAACACGGTGAAACCCTGTCTCTACTAAAAAATACAAAAAAAACTAGCCGGGCGAGGTGGTGGGCGCCTGTAGTCCCAGCTACCTGGGAGGCTGAGGCTGGAGAATGGCGTAAACCCGGGAGGCGGAGCTTGCAGTGAGCTGAGATCCGGCCACTGCACTCCAGCCTCGGCGACAGAGCGAGACTTTGTCTCAAAAACAAACAAACAAACAAACAAACAAACAAACAAACAAAAAAACACAGACAGTCACTGAAATGATTCAGCGTGGTCCACAGAAGGAAGCTATAATCTAACTCTGTGATCTAAGAGACAGAGGTGACTCAGCAGAGAGGACACTGGTTTTGGAGAACCTGGGGCCAATCTGCCACTTTCCAGCGTGTATTGGCAACATGGCATTTTTAGTTCTTTGAGCCTCGTTTTTCTCATCTGTGTCATGGGAATGAGGATATTAATTCCAGCTCAGATGATTGTCATTAGAACTAAATAAATTAGGGTATGTGAAATCACCCAGCAGAGTCTGCGTGATAAGCATTATAAATAAAAGAGTATAACAAGGGATTCAAAAATGGCCTATATTGCCAGGCACGGTGGCTCACGCCTGTAATCCCAGCACTTTGGGAGGCCAAGGCAGCCGGATCACTTGACCTGAGGTCAGGAGTTCAAGACTAGCCTGGCCAACATGGTGAAACCCTGTTTCTACTAAAATACAAACACTGGCCAGGCGTGGTGGTTCACGCCTGTCATCCCAGCACTTTGGGAGGCCAAGGCGGCTGGATCACCTGACCTGAGGTCAGGAGTTCGAGACCAGCCTGGCCAACATGGTAAAACCCTGTCTCTACTAAAATACAAAAACTGGCCGGACGTGGTGGCTCATGCCTGTAATCCCAGCACTTTGGGAGGCTGAGGTGGGTGGATCACCTGAGGTCAGGAGTTTAAGATCAGCCTGGGCAACACGGTGAAACCCTGTCTCTACTAAAAATACAAAATTAGCCAGGCATGGTGGCACATGCCTGTAATCCCAGCTACTCGGGAGGATGAGGCAGGAGAATCGCTTGAACCTGGGAGGCAGAGGATGCAGTGAGCTGAGATCGCACCATTGCACTCCAGCCTGGGCAACAAGAGTATATCTCTGTCTCGCCAAAAAAAAAAAAATAATAAATAAAATAAAAATAAAATAAAATACAAAAATTAGCCGGGCGTGGTGGGGCGTGCCTGTAATCTCAGCTGCTCGGGAGGCTGAGGCAGGAGAATCACTAGAACCCAGGAAGCAAAGGTTGCAGTGAGCTGAGATTACAGGCATGAGTCACCACACCTGGCCTCAGTCTTTTTAAGCTTATTATCTCTAATACCAGGTTTTGAGCACATGGTTGGCACTCGATAAGAAAAAGTCCTTATAAACCATGAAGTAATATATAAATGTTACTTATTATTACTAGTATAAAGGTTTTATGTAGAAAGCAATTGGGCATCATCCCAGATTTCAAGACAGAAGCCTCAGTAATTGCAACTTCAGGAAGGTTAGTTTGGAGGCTACACCAGAGTCTGAACTCTCAAAGACCTTCTGAAGGTAAGATCAACAGGTCCTGTAACTGTCCCAACCAAGGGGGCTCATTCAGTCATTCAACAAGCATCTATTGAGCCTTGAGTGGCAGAATGGTTGAAGGGAAGAGCCTTTGGAGTGAGATACATCTGACTCTCTCTCTTTTTTTTTTTTTTTTTTTTTTTTGAGACGGAGTCTCACTCTGTCGCCTGGGCTGAAGTGCAGTGGCCGGATCTCAGTTCACTGCAAGCTCCGCCTCCCGGGTTTACGCCATTCTCCTGCCTCAGCCTCCCGAGTAGCTGGGACTACAGGCGCCCGCCACCTCGCCCGGCTAGTTTTTTGTATTTTTTAGTAGAGACGGGGTTTCACCGTGTTAGCCAGGATGGTCTCCATCTCCTGACCTCGTGATCCGCCCGTCTCGGCCTCCCAAAGTGCTGGGATTACAGGCTCGAGCCACCGCGCCCGGCCGACTCTCTCTCTTTTAAGACAGGGTCTTACTCTGTTGCTCAGGCTGGAGTGCAGTGGTATGATCTCGGCTCATTGCAACCTCCACTTCCCAGGCTCAAGCTATCCTCCTGCTTCAGCCTCCTGGGTAGTGGGTACCATGGCCGGTTAATTTTTGTATTTTTTGTAGAGATGGAGTTTTGCCACATTGCCCAGGCTGGTCTTGAACTCTGAAACTCTAGCAATCTGCCTGCTTCAGCCTTCCAAAGTGCTGGTATTACAGGCATGAGCCACTGTGCCTGGCCACATCTGAATCCCTCCCTCTCTCTCTCTGTCTGTCTCTCTCTGTATTTTAACTCTGTGCCTGTGGGCGATGTGACTATTCTCTGCACTTCAGTTTCCTCAAACCAAAGAATGAGCATAGCCATACATCTCTCACAAGCCTTGTGGGAGAGTTAAGTGAGAGAAATGTATCTGAGACACTCAGCACTCAAGACCTGACACGTAGAACTCTCACTAAGTTGGGAACAGTTGTTACTGCTCTCTGCTCTATGCTAGGCCCTGTGGGCAAGGCGGACAGAGATGTCTCCTTTATGGCTCTCGCTGAACTCCACCTAAAGGAGGTCGGAAACAAGGAAGTAACTGCAGTGATACACTGCAGGTGTTCATGGTCAGAGGAAGAACCTACAGGATCAGATGGGGCAGGGGGCAATTCACCAGCCAGAGTGGTGAGGAAGGACGCTCTGAATCGAAGCTGCACCTCAAATCTCTAATACAGGAGAGGCAATTCATCACAGCTCCCGCTATGGCACGGAGCACCGGACTGAGCATGTCCCATGGCCCCGGGACGCGGGTTGTCTGTGGAGCTGGATCCCATGATGCAGTTGAGGGAAGGATGAAGAGGGAGGAGAAGAGGGGTTCTGAAGACAGCAGAGGATACATGGTAAATAAGTAGGCTGAGGCCTGGGGAGAATTCCAAGAGATGTGGCCATCAAGTCATTTATGAAATGTTGCCAGTCCCCTGACGAGACTGCCATTCCTCGAGGGCAGGGACTGTGTCGTAGTCATCTCTGGCTCCCCAAGGGCTATTCCAGCACCTGTGTATGCCAAAAACTCACATTCCTCAAATATTTTTAGCACCATGATGGACTGCATAATGCATCCCCCCAAAGTTCCAAAGATGTCCATGTCCTAGTCCCTAGAACCTATGAATATGTTGCCTTGTATGGCAGAAAGGACTTTGCAGATATGAGATATGATTGAGTTAAGGATCTTTTTTTTTTTTTTTTGAGACAGAGTCTTGCTCTCTCACCCAGGCTGGCGTGCAATGGCGTGATCTTAGATCACTGCCACCTCTGCCTCCTGGGTTCAAATGATTCTCCTGCCTCAGCCTCCTGAGTAGCTGGGATTACAGGCATGCGCCACCATTCCTGGCTAATTTGTTGTATTTTTAGTAGAGACGGGGTTTCACCATGTTGGCCAGGCTGGTCTCAGACTCCTGACCTCAGGTGATCCACCTGCCTCAGCCTCCCAAACTGCTGAGATTAGAGGCATGAGCCACCGTGTCTGGCCGTGTTAAGGATCTTGAGATGCCATGATTATTCCTGTTTATCTGGGTGGGCCCAGTGTAATCACATATAATCTTATGGAGGCAGGAATGTCAAAGGCAGACAAGGCAATGTGACAACAGAAGTGGTAGGACAGGAAAGAGATTTGAAGATGCTTCCATGCTGGCTTTGAGGGACCATGATGAGTCAAGGAATGCAGGCAGCCCCCAGAAGTTGGCAAAGAGAAAGGAAACAAACTCTCCAAAGCTTCTAAGAGGAACCAATCCTGCTGACAACTTGACTTTAAACCAGTTGAGACCGGCCAGGCGCAGTAGCTTATGCCTGTAATCCCCGCACTTTGGGAGGCCAAGGTGGGCGAATCACTTGAGGTCAGGAGTTTGAGACTAGCCTGGGCAACATGGTGAAACCTTGTCTCTACCAAAAATACAAAAAATTAGCCGGGTGTGGCAGTGGGTGGCATGAGCCTGTAGTATCAGCTACTTGGGAGGCTGAGGTGGGAGGATTGCTTGAGCCTGGGAGGCAGAGGCTGCAGTGAGCTGAGGTCAAGCCACTGCACTGCAGCCTGGGTGAGAGAGTGAGATCCTGTCTCAAAAATAAAACAGAACAAAACAAAAACAAAACCTAAAAACCCCAAAACAACCAAACAAGTGAAAAAGCCACTGAGACAGATATTGGACTTCCGAACTCCAGAACTATAAGAGAATAAATTTGGCTGGCCACGGTGGCTAACACCTATAATCCCAGCACTTTGGGAGGCCAAGGAGGGTGGATCGCCTGAGGTCAGGAATTTGAGACCAGTCTGACCAATATGGTGAAATCCTGTCTCTACTAAAAATACAAAAAAAAAAAAAACAAAAAAAAAAACAGGCGTGGTGGCGTGTACCTATAGTCCCAGCTACTCAGGAGGCTGAGACAGGAGAATCACTTGAACCTGGGAGGCGGAGGTTGCAGTGAGCCGAGATCGCATCACTGCACTCCAGCCTGGGCAACAGAGCGAGACTCCATCTCCAAAAAAAAGAAGACAGAATAAATTTGTGTTGTTTTAAGCCACTAAAGTCTGGGGTGATTTATTACCATAGGAAACTCAGGGATTTAATACAGCTTTTATATATAAAGCACCTACTAGTGAGAGAGATTTAGGAGAATCCATGTGACCCGGTAGTTGACAGATGTGGTAGGCAGGATAACGGTTAGGGTTAGGGTCAGGGTTAGGCAAATCTGTCCCAAACACCCACTCCTCTGAACCTCTCTAAAGGCAAGTCACACACTCTAGCTGGGATCAGTTTTTCCTGTGTTTAAATCTTTTTTTTTTTTTTTAGACAGAGTCTTGCTCTGTTGCCAGGCTGGAGTGCAATGGCATGATCTCAGCTCACCACAACCTCTGCCTCCTGGGTTCAAGTGATTCTCCTACCTCAGGCTCCCGAGTAGCTGGGATTACAGGCATGCACCACCACGCCTGGTTAATTTTTTGTATTTTTAGTAGAGACAGAGTTTCTCCATGTTGGTCAGGCTGGTCTCAAACTCCCGACCTCAAGTGATCCACCTGCCTCGGCCTCCCAAAGTGCTGGGATTACAGGCAAGAACCACTGCGCCCAGCCAAATCTTTTTTTTTTTTTTCCTTTGAGACGTAGTCTTGCTTTGCTGCCCAGGCTGGAGTGCAGTGGTGTAATCTTAGCTCACTGCAACCTCCACCTCCCAGGCTCATGTGATTCTCATGCTTCAGCCTCCCAAGTAGCTGGGATTATAGGCGCATGCCATCACAGCCAGCTAATTTTTTTTTTCTTTTTTTTGAGATGGAGTCTGGCTCTGTTGTCCAGGCTGGAGTGCAGTGGCGCAATCTCGGCTCACTGAAACCTCCACCTCCTGGGTTCAAGCAATTCTCCTGCCTCAGCCTCCTGAGTAGCTGGGATTACAGGCACATGCCACGATGCCTGGCTAATTGTTTTGTATTTTCAGTAGGGATAGGGTTTTACCATGTTGGCTAGGCTGGTCCTAAACGCCTGACCTTAAGTGATCCACCAGCCTCGGCCTCACAAAGTGCTAGGATTACAGGAGTGAGCCACTGCGCCCAGCTAATTTTTGTATTTTTAGTAGAGATGGGGTTTCACCATGTTGGCCTGGCTGGTCCTGAACTCCTGACCTCAGGTGATCCACCCACCTCGGCCTCCCAAAGTGCTGGGATTACAGGCATGAGCCACCATGCCTGGCCCCTGTGTTCAAATCTTCATCTTCCTGACCAGATTCTGAGTTCCCAGAGGATGAGCACTGTGTCTCAAATTTCCTTGCCTCTCCCTATTGTAACAGAACAGCTGCCTGCATCCAACAATCTTTCATAATGCCTGATGAATGAATGAGTAGATGAATGCATGAGAGGAAACAGAGCAGGAAAATATCCTACCAAGGCTTCAAGATCTGAATTTCATATTAAGGTACTCCCACTGGGCACAAGGTGTTAGCTTAGCACTATATGCATTTCTGGAGTAGCCTATGGGGACGCAGAGGGAAACCTTACCTATTCCTGCCTGATAGAGATGATACCCATAGGTCACAAAACAAGGTGCTAGAGGGGAAACTGACGTTTACTTGAGGCATGCTATGCACTGGGCCTGTCATAGCTATATTGTCATTTTGGTCTCACAGTGTCTCTGGGTAGCAAGAGTCACCCAGGGTGGAGTGCAGTGGTACAATCTCGGCTCACTGCAACCTCCACCTCCCAGGTTCATGTGATTCTTGTGCCTCAGTCTCCTGAGTAGCTGGGACTACAGGCACCCACCACCACACCCGGCTAAGTTTTGTCCTTTTTTTTAATTTAATTTTTTTTGAGAGGGAGTCTTGCACTGTTGCCAGGCTGGAGTGCAGTGGCATGATCTGGGCTCACTGCAACCTCTGCCTCCCGGGTTCAAGCAATTCTCCTGCCTCAGCCCCCCAAGTAGGTGTGACTACAGTTACGCGCCACCATGCCCAGCTAATTTTTGTATTTTTAGTAGACATAGGATTTCCCCATGTTGGCCAGGATGGTCTCGATCTCTTGACCTCATGATCTGCCCACCTCAGCCTCCCAAAGTGCTGGGATCACAGGCATGAGCCACAGCATCCGGCCTAAGTTTTGTCCTTTTTAGTAGAGATGGTGTTTCGCCATGTTGGCACGGCTGGTCTCGAACTCCTGACCTCAGGTTATCCGCCTGCCTCGGCCTCCCAGAGTGCTGGGATGACAGGCGTGAGCCACTGCATCCGGCTCCAAGAGTTCTTTTCCCTTGTTTGACAGTTGAGAAAACTGAAGCTTAGAAAGTTGGCCAGGCACAGTGGCTCACGCCTATCATCCTAGCACTTTGAAACTGTCTCTACTAAAAATACAAAAATTAGCTGGGCGTGGTGGTGGGCACCTGTAATCCCAGCTACTCGGGAGGCTGACGCAGGAGAATTGCTTGAACCCAGAAGGTGGAGGTTGTAATCAGCAGAGATTGCACGCCAGCCTGAACAACAAAGCGAAACTCCCTCTCAAAAAGCAAAAAAGAAAAAAGAAAAAAAGAAAGTCTGGGTAGCCTGAGGAACTGCCCAGAGTTCTGCAGCTGTGAAGCTAGAGGGCTCAAACCCATGGCTATTTGATTCCTGGAACAATGATCTTTGTGCTATCTCTATTTCCCCAGCCCGGTTTCTCCTGTCTCCTTTGCAAAAAAGCATCCTCCAGGCACCTAGTTATGGGATCACAGACTCCCAGAAATTCCCGTTCAGAATAGCCCCATTCCCATTTGAATGCTGCCACTGAAAGGATCTGTCTAGGTTTCCCAGGAGAGGGTGACCCAGTTGCTGCTATTTAAGGACCTGCCTCCCAAATCTGGCCCCTTTCCTCTAGTCCCTCTACCTTTGTGAGCTTCTTGGTCCCCGTCTTCAGGGCTATGGGCAGCAGCAGTGCCAACTCTTGCAGCTTGCTAGTGTGGTTTTTCCTCTGCTTCTTGTTTGGGGACAGGAGCTGGTTTTGGTTCCTCTGATTCCTGTTTGGGGACAGGAGCTGGTTTTGGTTAGGACATCCAAAACTGAATTCCACATCTAACCCACAAACCTCCTGTCTGTGTTACCCATTTTAGGGCTGCCTGCACCCTACCCTGGACACTCAAGACAGAATCCCAGGCATCACCCGTACTTGTTACGTTCCCTTAGCCCTTAATCAGTCAGTCACCAAATCTTACCCACTCCTCCTCCATCGCCTTCTCTTCAACCTCACAGCCCTGCCCTAGTCCATGTGTTAACATCCCAATAGTTCACTCAACCCTGCTATTTGGCCTCTTCCACCCCTACTTTCTGCTAGAGTCAGGGTGACCTTTCTGAAACACAAATCTGACCACGTCACTCTCTTGCTTCAAACCTCTCCATGTCATCTCATTGTTAAGGATCAAGTTTAAGTGCCTAATGTGGGTTGGGTGCAGTGGCTCATGCCTGTAATCCTAGCACTTCGGGAGGCTGAGGCAGGAGAATCCCTTGAACCCAGGAGGTAGAGGTTGCAGTGAGCCAAGATTGTGTCACTGCACTGCAGCCTGGGAGACAAAGTGAGACTCTGTCTCAAATAAATAAATAAATAAATAAATAAATAAAATACAAAAATTAGCCAGGCGGGGTGGCAGGCACCTGTAATCCCAGCTACTGGGGCAGGCTGAGGCAGGAGAATCTCTTGAACCCGGGAGGTGGAGGTTGCAGTGAGCCAAGATTGTGTCACTGCACTGCAGCCTGGGAGACAAAGTGAGACTCTGTCTCAAATAAATAAATAAATAAATAAATAAATAAATAAATAAAATACAAAAATTAGCCAGGCGGGGTGGCAGGCACCCGTAATCCTAGCTACTGGGGCAGGCTGAGGCAGGAGAATCTCTTGAACCCGGGAGGTGGAGGTTGCAGTGAGCTGAGATCGCACCACTGCACTACAGCCTGAGCGGCAGAGTGAGACTCTACCTCAAAAAAGAAAAGTTCCTAACGTGGCTTATTTGCATCCTGCCCCCGCTGACCATTCTGGCGTCCTCTCTTGCTTCCTTTGGCTCTCTCCCATCAACTGATTCCACAGGATGGGTGAGGTGGCTCTGCTAAGGCCCCTGCGCCCTGGTGCTCACACACCTCTGATCACTTCACCAGGCTGTCACCTGTGTTGGGGGCACCACTGCACCCCTAGCACCTAGAACATGGTCTGGCATATTGTGACGACTCACTGTGTATTTGCTAAGTGAATTAATAAATAAGGACATGAAATAAGTTGTGTTGGCTGGGCGCGGTGGCTCACGACTGTAATCTAGCACTTTGGGAGGCTGAGGCAGGTGGATTACTTGAGCTCAGGCGCTTGAGACCACCCTGGCCAACATGGTGAAACCCCGTCTCTACTAAAAATACAAAAAAATTACCCGGGCGTGGTGGTGGGCACCCATAACCCCAGCTACTCAGGAGGCTGAGACAGGAGAATCGCTGGCTGGCTAACTTTTTTATTTTTTGTAGAAGTATGCTCCACCGGCCGGGTGCAGTGGCTCATGCCTATAATCCTAGCACTTTGGGAGGCCAAGGCGGGCAGATCACAAGGTCAGGAGTTCGAGACCAGCCTGGCTAATATGGTGAAACCCCATCTCTACTAAAAATACAAAAATTAGCCGGGTATGGCGGCGGACGCCTGTAGTCCAGCTACTCAGGAGGCTGAGGCAGGAGAATGGCATGAACCCGGGAGGCGGAGATTGCAGTGAGCGGAGATCACGCCACTGCACTCCAGCCTGGGCGACAGAGCAAGACTCCATCTCAGAAAAAAAAAAAGTGCGCTCCACCACCTAGGTAGCACATGGCTATAGTTCCAGCTACTTGGGGGGCTGAGGTAGGAGGATCACTTCAGCCAGGGAGGTCGAGGTTGCAGTGAGCTGTGATCACCCCATTATACTCTAGTCTGGGTGAAAGAATGAGACCCTGTCTTGAAAAATAAAACAAAAAACACCAAGAACAAATACAGCCCCTTGTTCTGGAGATTACAGTATATTTGGGGCTAAGGTAATTAATCAAATTGTCACACAAACAAAATTGCAAGTAAGACCAGAAAAAGCTACATAATTTACTGGGTTAACGGGCCATTGTAAACGAAAATATGGAGCCTCTTATTCAAAAATTGAGAATTTAAAGATGGTGAGAGCATGCCGGGTGTGGTGGCTCATGCCTGCAATCCCAGCACTTTAGGAGGCTGAGGCAGGCAGATCACCTGAGGTCAGGAGTTCAAGACCAGCCTGACCAACATGGAGAAACCCTGTCTCTACTAAAAATACAAAATTAGCCGGGCGTGGTGACGCATGCCTGCAGTCCCAGCTACTAAGGAGGCTGAGGCAGAAGAATAGCTTGAACCTGGGAGGCGGAGGTTGTGGTGAGCTGAGACCACACCATTGCACTCCAGCCTGGGCAACAAGAGCAAAACTCCGTCTCATAAACAAAACAAAACAAAAAAACATGGTGAGAGCAGAGCATCAAACCAAGCATCGAATCATCCTAAGCACAGGGCCCTATGTGACTGCACATGTCTATGAAGCTGGCCATGACAAAGAAAAAAGTGTTGCTTGGTGTTATAGAAGTTTGTAAAAGGAAGCCAGGCGTGGTGGCTCATACCTGCCATCCCAGCACTTTGGGAGGCTGAGGTGGGCTGATCACTTGAGGACAGGAGTTCAAGACCAGCCTGGCCAACATGGCAAAACCCCATCTCTACTAAAAATACAAAACTTAGCTGGATATAGTGGCACGTGCCTATAATCCCAGCTACTGGCCGGGCGCGGTGGCTCAAGCCTGTAATCCCAGCACTTTGGGAGGCCGAGATGGGCGGATCACGAGGTCAGGAGATCGAGACCATCCTGGCTAACACGGTGAAACCCCGTCTCTACTAAGAAATACAAAAAATAGCCGGGCGAGGTGGCAGCGCCTGTAGTCCCAGCTACTCGGGAGGCTGAGGCCGGAGAATGGCGTGAACCCGGGAGGCGGAGCTTGCAGTGAGCTGAGATCCGGCCACTGCACTCCAGCCTGGGCTACAGAGCGAGACTCCGTCTCAAAAAAAAAAAAAAAAAAAAAAAATCCCAGCTACTTGGGAGGCTGAGGCACGAATATTGCTTGAACCTGGGAGGCTGCAATGAGCTGAGACTGTGGGCGACAGAGCCAGACTCTCAAAAAAAAGAAGTAAAAATAGGCCGGGCACAGTGGCTCAAGCCTGTAATCCCAGCACTTTGGGAGGCCGAGACAGGCGGATCACGTGGATCACGAGGTCACAAGATCAAGACCATCCTGGCTAACACGGTGAAACCCTGTCTCTACTAAAAAATACAAAAAATAGCCGGGTGAGGTGGCGGGCGCCTGTAGTCCCAGCTACTCGGGAGGCTGAGGCAGGAGAATGGCGTGAACCCAGGAGGTGGAGCTTGCAGTGAGCTGAGATCCAGCCACTGCACTCCAGCCTGGGTGACAGAACGAGACTCCGTCTCAAAAAAAAAAAGAAGCTTGTACAAGGAAATTGATCTGAATGCTAAGTAGCAAGTGCAGTGTCACCAATACATCAAGAGGCTGTGTTTTGCTTTTGACCAAGTGTGGTGGCTCACATCTGTAATCCCAGCACTTTGGGAGGCCAGGGTGGGAGGATCACCTGAGCCCGGGAGTTCAAGACCAGCCTGAGCAAAAAAGTGAGACCTCGCCTTTACAAAAAAATAAAACGTTGGCCAGGCATGGTGGCTCACACCTGTAATCGCAGCACTTTGGGAAGCTGAAGTGGGCAGATCACTTGAGCCCTGGAGTTCAAGGCCAGCCTGGCCAACACGGCAAAACCCTGCTTCTACTAAAAATATAAAAATCAGCCGGGTGTAGTGGCGAGCGCCTGTAACCCCAGCTACTCGGGAGGCTAAGGCAGGAGAATCGCTTGAGCCTAGGAGGCACAGGTTGCAGTGAGTTGAGATCACACCACTGCACTCCAACCTGGGCAACAGAACAAAATTCTGTCTCAAAAAAAGAAAAAAATCACTGATGAGTCCTCAAATTACCTCCTGGTAGAAACCATAACTTTGAGCCAAGGGGGTGTTGGGGTTCTATCCTTAGAGGTAAATTGAGTAGGCTGACCTTAAACTCCTGTCTAGCCCTGATAAATATATATATATTGCACATTATTTCCCGTGTGTTCTAGAGGGGCCCTTGGAAGACCTGGCAACAAACAACTCAGGAAGCAAGGAAGAAAAAGTGTCCAGGTCTACTTATAAAGTTCAAGGTGTTATTTGACCTTGTCTCAGAGGGTTTCCTATAAACCATAGTCCCTGGATGTTTACTCTGGGTTTTACGGGTTTTACAAAGCACTGGACGAAACTTCTGGGCAAACACAGAGGTTAGGGAGCAACTGAGTGGCTGGGAATCCCAATGACTTGGCATCCCCTGGGCAGTAGTCCTGAATAAGTACAACCTGGGCTCTGCTCTCAGGGGCCTCCAGGAGCCAGGGACCACCTGCTAGGGCTGCCTCTTTCTTTGCTGGATGGTTTGGGTTTTAGCCAGTTTCCTCCCTCACAGTCTCTATATTTGCATCCGCTAATCTCAGCTGTGCCCTCTGGGTTTTCAGGGAACAGGTCAGCTCCAGCCACATGGGTTTTCTTTCTGTTTCTCTAGACTGCCAAGTTTATTTCTGCCTTAGGGCCTTTACTATTCCCTCTGTTTGGAATGTTCTTTTGCCCTGGTTTTTGTTGTTGTTGTTTTGTTTTGTTTGTTTGTGTGTTTTGAGACACAGTCTTGCTCTGTCACCCAGGCTGGAATGCAGTGGCGAGATCTCAGTTCACTGCAAGCTTTGCCTCCCGGGTTCACGCCTCCTTGGCCTCACGTTCTCCTGCCTCAGCCTCCCAAGTAGCTGGGATTATATGCACCCACCACCATGCCTGGCTAATTTTTTGTATTTTTAGTAAAGATGGGGTTTCACCATGTTAGCCAGGATGGTGTCGATCCCCTGACCTCGTGATCCGCCTGCCTCAGCCTCCCAAAGCACGGAGACAGGCATGAGCCACTGTGCCTGGCCCTGCTTGTTTGTTTTTAAAGAGACAATGAGTTGCTCTGTCACCCAGGCTGATGTGTAATAGCACAATCATAGCTCACTGTAACCTCAAACTCCTGAACTCCACCAATCCTTCTGCTTCAGTCTCCCAAGTAGCTGAGACTTTAGGCACGCACCACCAGGCCAGGCTATATTTTAAATTTTTTTGTAGAGACAAGGCTGGGTGTGGTGGCTCACACCTGTAATCCCAGCACTTTGGAGGTCGAGGCAGGATGACCCCTTGAGCCCAGGAGTTTGAGTTCAGCCTGGGCAACATAGTGAGACCCTGCCTCTACAAAAAAAACTTTTAAAAATAAATTTTAAGCTGGGCATGGTGGCTCACACCTGTAATTCCAGCAGTTTGGGAGGCCGAGAGATGGGTGGATCACCTGAGATCAGGAGTTTAAGACCAGCCTGATCAACGTGGTGAAATCCCATCTCTACTAAAAATACAAAAATTAGCCAGGCATGGTGGCAGGTGCCTGTAATCTCAGCTACTTGGGAGGCTGAGGCAGGAGAATCGCTTGAACCCAGGAGGCGGAGGTTGCAATGAGCAACCGAGATTGCACCATTGCACTCCAGCCTGGGCAACAAGAGCAAAAGCTCCACCTAAAAATAAATAAATAAATAAATAAATAATAAAATAAAATAAAATAAATTTTAAAATAAATTTTTTTGTGGAGACGGGGTCTCTCTATATTGTACAGGCTGTGAAATCTTATTTCTTTCATTATTTATTTATTAATTATAAATATGAACTCCAAGAGGGCAAGAATTGGTTTATTTGTTTGTTTGTTTTTGAGGCAGAGTCTTGCTCTGTTGCCCAGGCTGGAGTGTAGTGGCGGGCTCTTGGCTCACCACAACCTCCACCTCCTGGGCTAGTGATTCTCCTACCACAGCCTCCCAAGTAGCTGGGATTACCCACAGGACAAGAATTTTCGTTTTATTTATTGCTATATCCCAGGCTGATTGATCCATAAAATGCAGAAAGCACAGTACTTAGAACCCATGATACTTTTAGGGGCTCATGAAAATATTCTAATTCCTTTTAAATTAGAACAAAAAATAAATATCACCCCATCTGTAGTATACTTGTCTTTATATTAATACTATCATAAATCACAATTGTTAATATTTTTCTTTTTTTTTCCCCCCAAGATGGAGTCTCACTCTTGTTGCCCAGGCTGGAGTGCAGTGGCATGATCTCAGCTCACTGAAACCTCCGCCTCCTGGGTTCAAGCGATTCTCCTGCATCAGCAACCCAAGTAGCTGGGATAGCAGGTGCCCGCCACCACGCCTCCTAACTTTTGTATTTTTAGTACAGCCAGGGTTTCACCACGTTGGCCAGACTGGTCTCTAACTCCTGACCTTGTGATCCGCCCACCTTGGCCTCCCAAAGTGCTGGGATTACAGGCATGAGCCACTGCGCCCGACTCAGTAAAAAATTATTGAATTAATAAATACTGAGAGGTCTTGAGATAGCCTCTTAGACTTCTGAAGTGGTCTATGAAACTAATTCCCAAGTTTCCTTTTCCCTGAGATAATCAACCTGAACATATCCTAGTTACTTTACTGTTATTGAGATGGAATCTCGCCTTGTTGCCCAGGCTGGAGTGCAGTGGCATGATTTCGGCTATTGCAACCTCCATCTCCCAGGTTCAAGCGATTCTCCTGCCTCAGCCTCCCAAGTAGCTGAGATTACAGGCATGTATCACCACACCTGGCTATTTTTTTTTTTTTGTATTTTTATTTTTATTTTTATTTATTTATTTTTTTTGAGACGGAGTCTTGCTCTGTCGCCCAGGCTGGGGTGCAGTGGCCGGATCTCAGCTCACTGCAAGCTCCACCTCCCGGGTTTACGCCATTCTCCTGCCTCAGCCTCCTGAGTAGCTGGGACTACAGGCGCCCGCCACCTCGCCCGGCTAGTTTTTTGTATTTTTTAGTAGAGATGGGGTTTCACCGTGTTAGCCAGGATGGTCTCGATCTCCTGACCTCGTGATCCACCCGTCTCGGCCTCCCAAAGTGCTGGGATTACAGGCTTGAGCCACCGCGCCCGGCCTTTTTTTTGTATTTTTAGTAGAGATGGGGTTTCACCACGTTGGCCAGGATGGTCTCAATCTCCAGATCTCGTGATCCACCTGACTCGGCCTCCCAAACTGTTGGGATTACAGGCATGAGCCACCGTGCCTGGCCTTCATTTGTTTTAATAGTGTGTAGGGATGTAAGAGTAAGAGCTGCCCCAAAGTGGGACAAAGCAGGGGACAGTCCCAGGAGATGGCATAAAGGTTGATATATAAGCTCAAGTTTTTGAAGCAGAAACACTGGGATTCCAATCCTAGTTCCACCACTTGCTGTGTGACTTTGGGCAACTGCTTTCATTTCTCTGTGCCTGTTTCTTCCTCTTTTACAAAATGGAGGTGGTTAGGAAAACCTTGATCCTGTCTGGAAGGTGTTTTGTATAGTGCCTGGTACATAGGGAGTGTTCATGAAATGTTAGTTCAAGAAAGCGGGTGGTGTCAGGTGCGGTGGCTCACACCTGTGTCCTAGCACCTTGGAAGGCCGAGGCGGGAGGATCACCTGAGGTCAGGAGTTCAAGACCAGCCTGACTAACATGGTGAAACCCCGTTTTAAATAAAAATACAAAAAATTAGCTGGGTGTGATGGCACACACCTGTAATCCCAGCTACTTGGGAGGTTGACGCAGGATAATCACTTGAACCCGGGAGGTGGAGGTTGCAGTGAGCCGAGATTGCACCATTGCACTCCAGCTTGGGCAACAAGAGTGAAGCTCCGTCTCAAAAAAAAAAAAAAAAAAGAAAGCGGGTGGACAGTCATTTGTCAGAAGGATTTTAGGGGTAAGAGGTGTTGATGAATGGGCTGTTTTTGCTTGACCAACATCCAATCCCCCCTTTTCTGTTAACAGTACCTCATTCTTCCTTTGAGCAACCATTTCTCCTCCATTCTCAGTCCATGTGGTTCAGAGGGGCTGACCTTATCTTCTCCTTCCACTAGGGAGCACAAAACCAAGGTTCTGCCAAGAATAGTCACAGTGATTGGTTCAGGGTTGGAGTGGTAATCCTAGGTTTCGCCAATCAGAGTTCATCAACCTTAGAGGCTTTCTCTTCTGGGTATATGGAGTTGGCAAGATATGGACCTGGAGCTGCTGGGAACCATCTTGCCCTTCCAAAGGGACAACCTGCAGCTGGGCACGAGGACTCACGCTTGTAATCCCAGCACTTTGGGAGGTCAAGGCAGGCAGATCATTTGAGGTCAGGAGTTTGAGACCAGCCTGACCAACATGGTGAAACCCCGTCTTCGTTAAAACTACAAGAAAGTTAGCCTGGCCTGGTAGCACATGTCTGTAATCTCAGCTACTCAGGAGGCTGAGGCTGAGGCAGGAGAATCCCTTGAACCCGGGACGCGGAGGTTGCAGTGAGCTATCACGCCACTGCACTCCAGCCTGGGCAACAGAGCAAGACTCCATCTCAAACAAACAAACGATAAGATAAAATAAATAAAACAAAGGGACAACCTGCTTGAGACAGAAGCCATCACAGACAATACCAGAACCAAGAGTAACAGATTCCTGGCAACATCATTTAACCTCCATCCTGGAACCAGCCAAGGCTGACACCCTTGAATTTTTTGTTTAAATGATCCAATAGGCTGGGCGTGGTGGCTCACGCTCGTAATCCCAGCACTTTGGGAGGCCGAGGCAGGTGGATCACGAGGTCAGAAGATCGAGACCATCCTGGCTAACACGGTCAAACCCCGTCTCTACTAAAAATACAAAATTAGCCCGGCGTGGTGGTGGGCGCCTGTAGTTCCAGCTACTGGGCAGGCTGAGGCAGGAGAATGGTGTGAACCCAGGAGACGGAGCTTGCAGTGAGCCAAGATCGCGCCACTGCACTCTAGCCTGGGCGACAGAGTGAGACTCCATCTCAAAAAAAAAAAAAAGATCCAATAAATCCCTTTTTATGCTTAAGCCACTTTTTGCTAGGTTTCTGTTTATTGCAACTAAGAGTCTTTATCAACACAAGGACCCCCACCTCTAGAAAGGGGGATGAAAGTATGAATTGTGGGCAACTCTAAAATTCCAGGAGGAATGGGCAGCGGGATAGGCATTCTTCATTTTCTTCATGGTGCTTCTTCTGAGCATAGCATCTAGGTAGAGAACCTGAACAAAGCACACAGTCCTCATCTTATAATGGTCGGACTTAACATTTTTCGACTTTAGGATGGTGTGAAAGCCATACAAATTCAGTAGAAGTCATACTTCTCTTACTGTGCTGGGCAGCAACACTGGGCCACAGCTCCCAATCAGCCATGTTTTTTTTTTTCTTTTTTTTTCTTTTTTTAGACTGAGTCTTGCTCTGTTGCCCAGGCTGGAGTACAGTGGCGCGATCTTGGCTCACTGCAACCTCCACCTCCCGGGTTCAAGTGATTCTCCTGCTTCAGCCTCCTGAGTAGCCAGGATTACAGTCGTGCACCACCATGCCCAGCTAATTTTTGTATCTTTAGTACAGATGGGGTTTCACCATGTTGGCCAGGTTGGTTTCAAACTCCTGATCTCAAGTGATCAGCCCACCTTGGCTTTGCCAAGTGCTGGGATTACAGGCATGAGCCATCAACCATGCATTTTTGACATACAGTATTTTCAATTTATGATAGGTTTATCAGGACATAACCCCGAAGATGCTTAATTTTGGAGTTAATGAAGAGATAGTTGGATGGAAAGTCACTGGGGGGAGATGGTAGGGGTTAACATGAACTCTGGCCTTATTTTTTATTTTTCCAGACTTTGGAGGGAGGGAGAAATCTGATCCAACCCCTAATCTGCTGTGACAATCCCCTCTATAAGATTCATTATACTTGGTGGGTGCTTGATGGATGAATGAATGCGTGAATAAAAGAATGGAAGTAAAGACATGGCAGCTCACGCCTGTAATGCCAGCACTTTTGGAGGCTGAGGCAGAAAGATCACTTGAGCCTAGGAGTTTCAGAGCAGTGTAGGCAGCATAGAGAGACCATGTCCACAATTTTTTTTTTTTTTGAGACAGTTTCTCTCTTGTCGCCCAGGCTGGAGTGCAATGGCACCATCTCGGCTCACTGCAACCTCTGCCTCCTGAGTTTAAGTGATTCTCCTGTCTCAGCCTCCCAAGTAGCTGGGATTACAGGCATCCACCACCATGCCCAGCTAATTTTTGTATTTTTAGTACAGATGGAGTTTCACCCTGTTGGCCAGGCTGGTCTCAAACTCCTGACCTCAGGTGATCCACTCACCTTGGCCTCCCAAAGTGCTGGGGTTATAGGTGAGAGCCACCACACCTGGCCTTTTTTAAAAATTAGATGGGCTTAGTGGAGTGTACCTGTGGTCCTGCATACTTGGGAGGCTGACGTGGGAGGATTGCTTCCGCCTGGGAGGTCAAAGTCACAGTGAACTGTGATCATGTCACTGCACTCCAGCCTGGGGAACAGAGCAAGACCCTGTCTAAAAAGAAAGAGCCAGGTGTGGTGGCTCATGCCTGTGACCCCAGCACTTTGGGAGGCTGGGTGGATCACTGGATCCCAAGAGTTTGAGACCAGCCTTGGCAACATAGCAAAAATCCATCTCTATGAAAAATACAAAAATTAGCCAGGCGTGTTGGTGCGCACCTATGGTCCCAGCTACTCAGGGAGCTGGGGTGGGAAGATTGTTTGAGCCCAGAAGGTCAAGGCTGCAGTCAGCTGGAATTGCACCACTGCATTCCAGCCTGGGTGACAGAGCAAGACCTTGTTTCAAAAAAAAAAAAAAAAGGAAAGAGGCCAGGCTTGGTGACTCACGCCTGTAATCCCAGCATTTTGAGAGGCCGAGGCGGGTGAATTACCTGAGGTCAGGAGTTTGAGACCAGCCTGACCAACATGGTGAAACCCCGTCTCTACTAAAAATACAAAAATTAGCTGGGCGTGGTGGCTGGCGCCTGTAGTCCCAGCTACTCAGGAGGCTGAGGCAGGAGAATTGCTTGAACCCGGGAGGCGGAGGTTGCAGTGAGCCAAGAGCACGCCATTGCACTCTAGCCTGGGCAGCAAGAGTGAAAATCCATCTCAAAAAAAAAAAAAAAAAAAAAAAGTCCAGGTGCGGTGGCTCATGCCTGTAATCCCAGCACTTTGGGAGGCCGAGGCAGGTGGATCACGAGGTCAGGAGATCGAGACCATCCTGGCTAACATGGTGAAACCCCGTCTCTACTAAAAATACAAACAACAACAAAAAAATTAGCCAGGCATGGTGGTGGGTACCTGTAGTCCCAGCTACTCATGAGGCTGAGGCAGGAGAATAGCGTGAATTGGGAACAGAGCTTGCAGTGAGCCGAGATCGTACCACTGCACTCCAGCCTGGGCGACAGAGCAAGACTCCGTCTCAAAAACAGACAGACAAACAAACAAAAAATGGGCCGGGTGCAGTGACTCATGCCTTAATCCCAACACTTTGGGAGGCCAAGGCAGGTGGATCACGAGTTGAGGAGTTTGAGACCAGCCTGGCCAACACAGTGAAACCCTGTCTCTATTAAAAATACAAAAAAAAAAATTAGCTGGGCGTGGTGGTGGGCACTTGTAATCCCAGGTACTTGGGAGGCTGAGGCAGGAGAATCACTTGCGCCCAGGAGGTGGAGGTTGCAGTGAGCTGAGATCATGCCACTGCACTCTACAGCCTGGGCATCAGAGAGACTCTGTCTAAAAAAAAAAGAAAGAAAGACACTCAGAATGTCAATTGGGCGTGGCGGCTTAGTAATCCCAGCACTTTGGGAGGCTAAGACAGGAGGATCACTTGAGGCCAGAAGTTCCAGACAAGTCTGAGCAACATAGCAACACCCTGTCTCTACAACAAATAGAAAAATTGGCTGGGTGTGGTGGCATGTGCCTGTAATCTTAGCTGTTCAGAAGGCTGAAGCAGGAGGATCAAGCCTAGGCTCAAAACCAGGAATCCAAAGCTATAGTGAGCTATATGATGCCACCACTGCATTCTAGCATGGGCAACAGAGTGAGACCGTATCTCTGAAAACAAACAAACTCAGAATGTCACAGGCTGCAAGGACCTTAGAAGCTATCTTTGCCATAAAAATAAAAAAAGAAAAAGAAAAAAAGACATGGGCCGGGCATGGTGGCTTACACCTGTAATCCCAGCACTTTGGGAGGCTGAGACAGGCAGACCACTTGAAGCCTGGCGTTGAAGACTAGCCTGGGGAAAATAGCAAAACCCTATCTTTACAAAAAATACAAACATTAGCCAGGCGTGGAGGCATGTGCCTGTAGTCCCAGCTACTCGGGAGGCTGAGGCAGGAGAATCATTTGAGTTCGGGAACGGAGGTTGCAGTGAGCTGGGATCGCACCACTGCACTCCAGCCTGGGCAATGGGAGTGAAACCCTGTCTCATAAATAAATGAATAAATAAATAAGTAAGAAATAAATGATCTTTGCTGATCATCTCAGAGTATTCTCATCTGGAAAATGGTAGGCATCTTTGTATATACTTCCTCAGGGGGGTTGTTGTATGGATTAACAGTTATCATACAAACAAAAGGTTTGGCAAAGAATCTAGCAAATAGTAAATGCTCAGCAAATGTTTTTGTTATTATTATTCAATGAGAGTGGTTGGGGCTATAAGGGAGATGGGGCAAGCCCTTACCTGTCACTGGGACCCACTGAACTAGCTCTGGGCTGTTCAGAGGAACACAAGCATCTGCTGGAACTGAACATCTGCAAAGAGGGAAAAAGAATGATTAGTGACCTCTGAGATTGCGGGAATGATGGGCAGGAAGCCTGATGGGCACCCTTCATTTTCCCTATGGTGCTCCTTTGAGCACCCAGAGATCCCACAATAAGAGTCCCCAGCCCCCAACAAATTATGGGCCCAGAAACCCAAATTAAACAGGTAAACCTTGGCCGGGAGTGGTAGCTCACACCTGTAATCCCAGCATTCTGGGAGGCCGAGGCAGGCAAATCAATCGAGGTCAGGAGTTTGAGACCAGCCTGGCCAACATGGTGAAACCCCGTCTCTACTAAAAATACAAAAATTAGCCAGGCATGGGGGTGCACGACTATAATCCCAGCTACTCGGGAGGCTGAGGCAGGAGAATCACTCAAACCCAGCAGGTGGAGGTTGCAGTGAGCCAGGATCAAGCCACTGCATTCCAGCCGGGACAACAAAGTAAGACTGTGTCTCAAAAAACAAAAACAAACCCCTAAACCTCTAAACTCAAATCTGTGAATCCCAAATTGTAAATCTGGGCCTTAAATCATGATCCAGACTTAAAACTAAAACCAGCAAACCCCTAAGCTTTACTTCAGAACTTAGACATTAATAGTGAGATGCCAGACTCTGAAACAGAGACTACCAGGCCTTAAAAGTGTGGCTTGAGACCTACAGACTGTGATTTTAAGACACTAAAACTGGCCAGGGGTGGTGGCTCATGCCTGTGATGCCAGCACTTTGGGAGGCCAAGGCAGGTGGATCACCTGAGGTCAGGAGTTCGAGACCAGCCTGGTCAACATGGTGAAACTCATCTCTACTGAAAATACAAAAATTAGCTGTGTGTGGTGGCACACGCTTATAGTCTCAGCTACTCGGGAGGCTGAGACAGGAGAATTGCTTGAACCCGGGAGGCAGAGGCTGCAGTTAGCCAAGATCGCACCACTGCACTCCAGCCTGGGTGAGACAGGGAGACTCTGTCCCAAAAAAAAAAAAAAAAAAAAAAACACAAGACACTAAAACTAATACTTTAGAGTCCCAAAATGAGGACCTAAATCCTCACTTTGGAGCCCTCACAAAGCCGGGCACAGTGGCTCAAGCCTGCAATCCTAGCACTTTGGGAGGCCAAGGCGGGAGGATCACTTGATCTCAGGAGTTTGAGACCAGCCTGGTAATATAACAAAACTCCACCTCTACAAAAAAAAAAAAAATTACCTGGGCATAGTGGCACATGCTTGTAGTCCCAGCTACTTGGGAGGCTGAGGTGGGAGGATTGTTTGAGCCCAGGAGGTCAAGGCTACAGTGAGCTAAAATCGCACCACTGCACTCCAGTCTGGGTGACAAAGTGAGATCTTATCTCAAAAACAAAAAAAGGAGCCCTCCCAAACCTACAAACCCTAAATTGTAATACTGAGATACCCCAGACCCTCAAACTGTCAACTTCTGATCTCCAAATATGATCCTAATACTAAGATTACAGACCACAAGCTGTAACACTATGAACCTATATCCTAAAATAAGAAATCCAGGACCCTATGAAGCAAACCTCACTCCTCCAAATTGACCTCTTAGACCCCCATATTGTCCCTCAAATTGTGGCCCCAACCCTAAAACTGAGATCTCAAATGTGGGTCCTACTCTGAAACCCCAGACCTTAAAACTGGGAGCTCCCATACTCAAAGTGGGCACTCCGGGCCCTAATACGTGCTTTTAAAGACCCGAACTGCAACTCCAGATCCTAAAGCCTCATGTGATACATTGGGATTTAGGCCCTAAATCTACACTGAGGCTTCAATTGCCCCAAATTAGGCCCCAGACTCTCAAAATGTTACATCATAACTCAGAACTAAGACTTCCAGATTCCCAAATTGGGATCTCTGGATTCCAAGGAGAAAGCTTCCAGTCACAAAACCCGAGCCCTTCAGATTCCAGAACTAGTCACCCCTAGACACAAATCCCGAGATCCCAGATCGGAACTCGAGAGCCCGGATCCCCAACATAAACAGTCTTCTGTTCCTCAAACTCGAACTTGGACCCCTGCCTTCAAACGCGTACTCCTTCGCCCGCGGCCCTGCACCCAGAGCATGTTCTATTCCCCTGAGACACCCCCGAGAGAGGCTCCTGTGGGGATCCCGGGTTCCCCTAAGCCCAGCTAGTGCTGGGGGAGTCACCCTGCCCCGCGCCCCATTCCCCTTGGCCTCCAGCACCCGCCTCAGGGCGTGCAAAATGGCGTGAGGCTGCCCCCGCCGTTCTGGTTTCTCCGGGCCCCACTCTAGGGAGCCCGATCAGACAGCGTCTCGCGCGGGTCCCGGAAAGACGGCCGCGCGCGGGGGTCCCAGACGGTCTCGGACACCACGTTCCCAACCCGGCTTGGGGTTGGGTGCGAATCCTCCCGGCGCGAGGATCCTGCGCGAGGCGTGAAGAGCAGAGCAAGAGTGCGTTCCTGAGGCCAGGCCACGCCCCCACCAGTTCCAGCCAAGGTGTGCTGGGCACGAGACGACGGGGTTGAAAGGGCAGGGTGCAAGTGGCCGTGCGCACGCGCGCCTCGGGAAGGGCCCTGTCGTCTTGCACAGCGTGAGCTGGGCCTCAAGCCTTCTGACAAGGCCTTTGCCGGCGTGAGCCGCTAGGCGGCCAATCAACGCCCGCTCAGCCACCCGCCTTTTTAAGCGGTCACGCCCCTGCACGACCCCAGTGGTCCAGGGCCTTTGCATCCCAAGGAGGCTGGGTTTCCCCAACTGCCAACTCTCAGGAAGAGAGCGAGAGAGCTCGCTTGTGTCCCTTCTGGCCCTGTGGTGCCCCATTTCCACGTTTTCCCTTCAGTTCTTGTTTCATGAGGGCCTCCTATGTGCCAAGCACCAGGCTGGATGGTGGGAATTTAGCCACTGTCTTCTTCCCAGTGCAATCCAGGCCATGAGAACCTCCGACACATGAGAATCCGGTCAGACAGGAACTCGGTTAATGCAGAGAACAATACGTTGGGAAAGGACTCAAAGAGGAGGGCCATTTGAATTGGGCCTTCTTGGGAGGCCGAGGCTGACGAATCACTTGAGGTCGAGTTCCAGACCAGCCTGGCCAACAATGGTGAAACCCCGTCTCTGCTAAAAATACAAAAATTAGCCGGGCGTGGTGGGGCGCGCCTGTAGTCCTAACTACTCGAGAGACTGAGGCAAGAGAATCATTGAACCCAGGAGGTGGAGGTTGAATAAGCTCCAGCCTGGGCGACAGAGCAAGACTGTCTCAATAAATAAATAAATAAATGAAAAAAAATAAAATAATTGCCCGCCCCCCTTTTTTTTTTGTAGAGACGAGGGTCTCACTTTTTTGCCCAGGCTGGTCTTGAACTCCTGGACTAAATCCAGTCTCCTGGCTGAGATTATAAGCGTGAGCCACCGCAGCCAGCCTGGAAAATACGTCTTAAGGGGAGGTGATCTAACGATCTAGTCAAGAGTAGAAGCCCTGAAATCCAATATATTTCAGTTCAAATCGTTTTCTTGGCTGTGTTGCCAGCGACAAGAGGCTTAATCTCTTTCTGCCTTATAAATTTAGGATGGTAATTCTTACTAGGGTTGTCTGCAGGGTGTCTGGCATATGGTTCTGATGCAATAAATATTTACTGAACACATATTTACGCTGTTCTAGGTGCTTGAACAAGGTACACAATTATCTCTGCCCTCGTGGAGCTTCTTTTTTTTTTTTTTGAGACGTACTCTCGCTCTGTCCCACCCTGGCTGACGCGGACTCGGCTCACTGCAAGCTCCGCCTCCTGGGTTCACGCCATTCTCTTGCCTCAGCCTCTCTAGTAGCTGGGACTACAGGCGCCCACCACCCCGCCCGGCTAATTTTTTTTGTATTTTTAGTAGAGACGGGGTTTCACCGTGTTAGTCAAGATGGTCTTGATCTCCTGACTTCGCGATCCGCCCGCCTCCGCCTCCCAAAGTGCTGGGACTACAGGCGTGAGCCACCGCGCCCGGCCTTCTTCTTCTTCTTTTTTTTTTTTAAGAAACGGCAGGGTCTCATTCTGTCACCCAAACAGAGACGGCAGGGTCTCATTCTGTCGCCCAGGCTGAACTCCATGGCGGGCGGTGGTGTAACCCTAGCTAACTGCCTCGAACTCCTGGGCTCGAGCGATGTGGAGCTGCTATTCTGTGATGTGGACTAACTCCTAATGCATGGGACTTTCCTTCCTCCTAAGGCTTAATTTTCTCATTTGTAAATCAGGAGGTAAGAAGGGAGGGGATGGGCCTGGCGCAGTGGCTCATGCCTGTTAATCCCAGCACTTTGGGAGGCCGAGGAGGGTGGATCACGAGCTCAGGAGTTCAAGACCAGCCTGACCAACAGGGTGAAACTCCGTTTTTACAAAAAATACAAAAACTAGCCGGGCGTGGTGGCGGGCGCCTGTAATCCCAGCTACTCAGGAGGCTGAGGCAGGAGAATCGCTTGAACCCAGGAGGCGGAGGTTGCAGCGAGCTGATATTACGCCACTGCACTCCAGCCTGGGTGACAGAACAAGATTACGTCTCAAAAAAAAAAAAAAGAAAGAAAGAAAGAAAAAAAAAAAAAGAAAGAAAAAAAAAAAAAAGAAGGGGATGGATGGGAATGACTTTGGAAAAGCATAAGGAACTGTTAGCTATTGTGTTGATCGGTACAAATGAATCAATAAATGTGCTCTTCCCCGACTCTCCACCCCTCAGCAACACCCTATTGCAATACTCTCAATTCCCTTCCCAAGGGCCCCGGGTAAAAATGGAGCCCTCCTGGCTAGACTCCATCTCCCAGCGCGCCCCGCGGGGAAGCGCCCTGCGCTTGCGCTGCCAAGTCCTCTCCGGCTTTGTCTCCCGGGAGTTCGAGTCGTTCTTTTCCTCCGCCCGCCTAATTTGCTTCCCACCCCACCTCCACGCTTGACCGTGCTGCCTTCTGGGGTATGTAGTCCGTGGCTGCCCGGACTTCAATTCCCAGCGGGCTTCGGGACGAGAACCCGGAAGGGGAGGCTGGAGAGGAGCGAGTAGGGGAAACCCGCGTAGCTGAGGGAGATGCAGCGCGCGGCGATGGTGAGAGCCCAGGCGAGGGCCGGGGGCGCTGGAGAGTCGGGACGGGGGTTCGGGACCGGGTGACGAGGGGGAAGAGGCAGGGGCGAAAGAAGGGGCTGGGCGAGGGGAGATTGCCTGGGGGAGGGGATTGGGAGGAATGGGAGCCGGAGGTAGTAGTAAAAGAATGGTGGCTTGGGGAGGGGTCTTGGAGGTGGGGTGGGAGTGGAGCTTTGGAATTGATTGTAAAGGGGCTCAGAGCTGGGGAAGTGGGCCCCGAGTTGGAGACGGGGCTGGACGTCCAGGTAGAGGCCCTGAAGGTGTCGATTTCGATAGGGGGTTAACCTGTGGCGAGGGTATGAGGATCACGGTTAGGATGAGTGAGGGGGTCTGGAAGCTCCAAGGGACAGGCGAACGGTGGACGCGATGGGATGGGGCCTCTGGATCGGATTGGGGGCAGGAAGGCAAGTTGAAGAGGTGGGAGGGAGAAATCAGTGGTAGGAGAGTGTGGGTTCAGGCTCCAGGACTGAGGGTGGGGTGAGGAGCGTGAAATTAGGGGCGTGGATGTAGTGATAATTTCCCTAGTCCCGCCAGAGACTCCCGGTGAGCTGGACAGGCACAGAACTGTAGGATAATATGGCCAGAAAGGGCCATCCAGACAGGCTTTGCACCCTCACTTCCCCAGTGGAATTTAGAAGAGTGTAGTGGTTTATCCCTATGAGAAGTACAGCATTCACATCCCCTATTCTCCCACCCCTTTGTGCCATGGACAAATCTGTGAGCCTTAGTGCCCTTATCTGTAGTATGGGAACGGCAAGCATGCCTCTGAGAACAGGGTTAAAGGGAGTCATTAAAATCGTTACTATTAATGGGAGATCTGGGCTGTGAAGTTTCAGTCTCAGAGCTGTTGGTGGGAAGTTCTCCGCCCCCGGAATGTGACTGGGTTACAGGTGCTAATGGATTTCCTCCTTTCCAGTCCAGTCCCAGAGGGCGTTTTCTCAAAAGCTGGCACTGATCTGGGCACACACCCCAGCTCAGAAGCATGTAGGGGTTCCCTACTGTGGATTACAGTTAACGCTTATTGTTTTACAAAATGCCTGGCCCTGTCCTTAGCTGTTTGTATGCATTAACTCATTTAATTCTGATAACACCCCTGAGGGGTAGGTGCTGTTATTTTCTCCATTTTACAGAAAGGAAACAGAAGTGCAGAGAAATTAAGCAACTTTCCCAAGGCTATCCAGCATTAATTGCTAGACTCAGGATTCCGATCTTGGCAGCCTGGCTCAGAATCTGTGCTTTCAGCACTATAATTTAGTCCCCTCTCCATACTGAAATATACAATGTGATGAGTAGAGACAGAGAACAAAGCAGTCTAGAATATTAGTTCTGCCATTTACTTGCTATATGACCTTAGGCAACTCTTTTATATTCATTTATTTATTTAGAGACAGAGTCTACCTCTGTCACCAGTGGTATCTTGGCTCACCAGGAGCCTCTGCCTCCTGGGTTCAAGCGATTCTCCTGCCTCAGCCTCCTTGAGTAGCTGGGATTACAGGCTCATGCCACTATGCCTGGCTAATTTTTGCATTTTTAGTAGAAACGGGGCTTCGCCAGTTGGCCAGGCTGGTCTTGAACTCCTGACCTCAAGCCATCCACCCGCTCCGGCCCCCCAGAGTGCTAGGATTGTAGGCATGAGCCACCGTGCCCGGCCTATTTTTATTTTTTAAATTTTAATTATTATTTTTTTTAGACAGATTTTCGCTCTTGTTGCCCAGGCTGGAGTGCAATGGCGCGATCTCGGCTCACTGCAACCTCCGCTTCCCGGGTTCAAGCGATTCTCCTCCCTCAGCCTCCTGAGTAGCTGGGATTACAGGCATGCGCCACCATGCCTGGCAAATTTTTGTAGTTTTAGTAGAGACATGGTTTCAGCATGTTGGTCAGGCTGGTCTCAAACTCCCGGCCTCAGGTGATCCACCTGCCTCCCAAAGTGCTGGGATTAACAGGCGTGAGTCACCGCACCTGGCCCTATTTTTATTTTTATGGGTTTTCTGTTCATTTGTTTTGAGGCGGAGTTTAGTTCTTGTTGCCCAGGCGGAGTGCAATGGTGAGATCTCGGCTCACCCCAACCTGCGCCTCCTGGGTGCTTTGGTTTTCTCGCCTCAGCTTCCCAAGTAGCTGAGATTGCAGGCATGCGCCACCACATCTGATTAATTTTGTATAGTTAGTAGAGACAGGGTTTCTCCATGTTGGTCAGGCTGGTCTCGAACTCCCAACCTCAGGTATCTGCCTGCCCCAGCCTCCCAAAGTGCTGGGATGACAGGCGTGAGCCACCGCGCCCAGCCTTTTTATTTTTTATTTTTTTAATTTTTTTTGAGATGGAGTCTCGCACTCTTACCCAGGCTGGAGTGCAGTGGCGCAATATTGGCTCACTGCAAGCTCTGCCTCCCGGGTTCATGCCATTCTCCTGCCTCAGCCTCCTGAGTAGCTGGGACCACAGGCACCCACCACCACACCCGGCTAATTTTTTTTGTATTTTTAGTAGAGACAGGGTTTCACTGTGTTAGCCAGGATGGTCTCGATCTCCTGACCTTGTGATCTGCCCGCCTCGGCCTCCCAAAGTGCTGGGATTACAGGCGTTTCCTGTGAGCCACCATGCCTGGCCTGCCTTTTTATTTTTTTAAAGACAGGGTCTCGCTCTGTTGCCTAGACGGGCCGGAATGCAATGGTGCAATCATGACTCACTGCAGCCCCAACCTCCTGGGCTCAGGCAGTCCTCCCACCTCAGCCTCTCAAGTAGCTGGGACTAATTTTTTATTATGCACGGCTAATTTTGTATTTTTATTTTTGTAGAGACGCGGGTCTTACTATGTTGCCCAGGCTGGTCTCAAATTCCTGGGCTTAAGGGGTCTTCCTGTTTCAACCTCCAAAAGTGTTGGGATTGCAGGCATGAGCCACCACGCCTGGCCCTGGGCAAGTCTTTTGGGTTCTTCTCACCTATAAAATGGGATCAGTAACCCTAGGAAGGTGAGAGGTTCGGGAAGATAATGCAGTATAGTGGAACTTACTTTGTGAGCCCTTACTCCAATACTTATTGAAGGGCTCAGTACATGTGAGTTGTTATTTTTGAATGTTAGCGGGAAAGAGAAGGCGGTAGAGAGGAACCGAGAGGGAAGATGTCAGGCTGTCTCCTTTCTCTCTTATGTTGTCACCATATCCCTGCCCTCCACCCCTGGGCTCCTAAATCCAATTATGACTTCTGGAGATGGTGCTTACAAACTCAATCTGTGGGCCCGGCATGGTGGCTCATGCCTGTAATCCCAACCTGTTGGGAGGCCAACACAGGCAGATGGCCTGAGGCCAAGAGTTCAATCGAGACCAGCCTGGCCAACATAGCAAAACCCCGTCTCCATTAGCCGGGCGTGATGGCGGACGCCTGTAGTCCCAGCTACTCAGGAGGCTGAGTCAGGAGAATCTATTGAATCCAGAAGGTGGAGGTTGCGTTGAGCCAAGATTGTGCCACTGCACTCCAGCCTGGGCGAAAGAGTGACTCTGTCTCAAAAAAAAAGAAAAAAGAAACTCAGTGTATCCCCATTCCCATTCCTGTCCTCGCCAATTACCTAGTCTGGCCTTACTCCAGGTGTTTCAGTGAAGAGGAAATATTTCTAACTAGGTTTTTCCTGTTGTTGTTGTTGTTAGTTTGCTTTTGTTCATTTAACTTTTGGGTCATTAAGGCCTCACTGGGCAGTTTGACAACTTTGTAAATTCACCTTAAAACAGTTTGGTTTATTTATTGTGAGCTTTCTGGGCTTAATTCAGTGACTGTGATAGTAAGCTTATGGTTGAAAACATTGGCTTCAGAGAGGCCCAGGCTCAAATTCCTGCTTCTGTTGCTGTGTGTCCTTAGCCAAGCTGCATTACCACTCTGGGCCTCAGTTTACTTTTCCTTTTTTTTTTTTTTTTTTTGAGACAGAGTCTCACTCTTGTCCAGGCTGGAGTGCAGTGGCATGATCTTGGCTCACTGCAATCTCCAACTCCTGGGTTCAAATGATTCTTCTGCCTCACCCTCCCGCGTAGCTGAGATTACAGGCTTGTGTCACCACGTCTGGCTAATTTTGGTATTTTTAGTAGAGATGGGGTTTCACCATCTTGGCCAGGCTGGTCTCGAACTCCTGACCTCAGGTGATCCACCCGCCTCGACTTCCCTAAGTGCTGGGATTATAGGCATGAGCCACTGCTCCGACCTCTTTTTCTGTTTTGTTTTGAGCCAGTGTCTCACTTTGTTGCCCTGACTGGCATGCAGGGGCGTGATCTTGGCTCACTGCAACTTCCACCTCCCAGGATCAAGGGATCCTCTCACCTCAGCCTCCTGAGTAGCTGGTACTACAAGTGTGTGCCACCACGCCTGCCTAATTTTTGTAGAGTCAGCGTTTCACCACGTTGCCCAGGCTGATCTTGAACTCCTGACCTCAAGTGATCCACCCACCTTGGCCTCCCAACGTGCTGGGGTTACAGGCATGAGCCCCAGTGCCCAGCTGGCCTCAGTATTCTCATGTAAAAATGGGACCACATTTAAACTCTGAGCTTCTTGTAAGGAGTTGATGTGGTAACTGATGAGGTGGCATATATAAAATGCCTGGGGTATATTATGCTCTCATTAAGTGTGAGGTTTTTTTTTTTTTTTTTTTTTTTTGAGACTCCATCTTGCTTTGTCACCCAGACTGGAGTGCAGTCGTGCGATCTCAGCTCACTGCAAGCTTCGCCACCCGGGTTCATGCCATTCTCCTGTCTCAGCCGCCCGAGTAGCTGGGACCACAGGCGCCCGCCACCACGCCTGGCTAAGTTTTTTGTATTTTTTAGTAGAGACGGGATTTCACCGTGTTAGCCAGGATGGTCTCGATCTCCTGACCTTGTCATCCGCCCGTCTTGGCCTCCCAAAGTGCTGGGATTACAGGCGTGAGCCACCGCGCCCGGCCTAAGTGTGAGGTCTTTATGATTTTTATTCTTTCAAGAAAAGATATTGAGGCTGGGCAAGGTGGCTCATGCCTATAATCTCAGCACTTTGGGAGGCCAAGGTGGGAGGCTGGGATTAACAGGGTGGCAGGATTAGTAGAACTCAGGAGTTTGAGACCAGCCTGGGCAACACAGGGAAAATTCATCTCTACAAACAAAAAAATTTTTTTTTTTTTTTTTAAAGACAGTCTTGCTTTGTTGCCCAGGCTGGAGTGCAGTGGCACGATCTCAGCTCACTGCAACCTCCGTCTCTCGGATTCAAGCAGTTCTCCTGCTTCAGCCTCCCAAGTAGCTGGGATTACAGGTGTGCACCTGCATGCCCTGCTAACTTTTGTCTTTTTAGTTGAGACGAGATTTCATCGTGTTGGCCAGGCTGGTGCCAAACTCCTAGCCTCAAGTGATTTACCCATCTCAACCTTCCAAAGTGCTAGAATTACAGGCATGAGCCACCTTGCCTGGCCATTTTTTTTTTTAGACAGTCTCGCTCTGTCGCCCAGGCTGGAGTGCGGTGGTGCGATCTCAGCTCACCACAGCCTCAACTTCCTGGGCTCAAGTGATCCTCTCACGTCAGCCTCCTGACTAGCTGGGACTACAACTGCATGCCACCATACATAGCTAATTTTTGGATCTTTTTTGTAGAGACGGAGTCTCACTACATTGCCCAGGCTCGTCTTGAACTCCTAGGCTCAAATGATCCGCCTGTCTTGGCCCTCCAAAGTGTTGAAATTACAGGCATAAGCCACTGCACCCAGCCTCAAATAATTTTTTTTTAAAAATTAGGCTTGATGGCATGAGCCTATAGTTCCAGCACCTCTGGAGGCTGAGGTGGGAGGATCACTTGGGCCCAGGAGGTGGAAGCTGCAGTGAGCTCTGATTGTCCCATGAACTATAGCCTGGGTGACAGAGCGAGACTATCTCAAAAAAAAAAAAAAAAAAAAAAAATCAAAGCAACAAAAGAAAAAGTAAAACAAAGAGAAAAATGGACTTTGGAGTCAGAGTGCCCAGCTTTGAATCTGGAAAATGGGGGTTCATTCCTTAGGTAGTCCGTGTGTTTGTTTATTTATTTTTATTTAATTTTTTGAGACAAAGTCTGGCTCTGTTGCCCAGGCTGGAGTACAGTGGTACAATCTCAACTCACTGCAACCTTTACCTCCTGGGCTCAAGCCTTCCTCCCACCTCAGCCTTCCAGGTAGCTGGGACTGCAGGCGTGCACCACCATGCCCAGTTAATTTTTTTTTAATTTTTTGTAGAGACAGGGTTTTACTGTGTTGCCTAGGCTGGTCCTGAACAACGAGACTCAAGCTGTCGACCTGCCCAAACTGCTGGGATTACAGGCGTGAGCCACCACATCTGGCCTACAAGTGTTTTAGTTATGTATTTATTTGTTCATTTATTTTTTGAGACAGGGTCTGGCTCTGTTGACTGGGCTGGAATGCAGTGGCACTATCTTGGCTCACTGTGACTTCCACCTTCTGGGCTTAAGCCATCCTCTCACCTCAGCCTTCAAAATAGCTAGCACTACAGGGGCATGCCATCACACCTGGCTAATTTTTGTAGAGATAAAAAATACATCCTGCCAAGGCTGGTCTCAATCTCCTGAGCTCAAGTGATCCACCGGCTGCAGCCTTCCAAAGTGCTAGAATTATAGGGTTGAGCCACCGAGCCCAACCTATTTATTTAGAGACAGAACCTTTCTCTGTCGCCCAGGCTGGAGTACAGTGGTGCAATGACAGCTTACTGCAGCCTCAACCTCCTGGCCTCAAGTGATCCTCCTGCCTCTGCCTCAGCCTCCAGAGTAGCTGGGACTGCAGGTGCTTGCCACCATGCCCGGCTAATTAAAAAAAATTTTTTTTGGCCGGGTGCGGTAGCTCACACCTGTGATACCAGCACTTTGGGAGGCCGACGTGGGCAGATCTCTTGGGGTCAGGAGCTTGAGACCATCCTGGCCAACATGGTGAAACCCCATCTCTACTAAAAAAACAAAAATTAGCCGGGCACGGTGGCATGCCCTTGTAGTCCCAGCTACTCGGGAGGCTGAGGCACAAGAATAGCTTGAACCCAGGAGGTGGAGGTTGCGGTGAGCTGAGATCGCACCACTGCAGTCCAGCCTGGGTGACGAACAGGTTTCCGTCTCCAAGAAAACTAAAAAAAAAAAAATTTTTTTTGTAGAGACAGGGTCTTGCTATATTGCCCAGGCTGGTCTCAAACTCCTGGACTCAAGTGATCCTTCCACCTTGGCCTCCCAAAGTGCTGGGATTACAGGCATGAGCCACAGAGCCCAGCCCACAAGTGTTAATAGAGCACTTACCATGTGCCACCGTCTGTATTGGGTGCAGACTCGACCCTGCCATTGGGGAACTCGCTGTTGTCATAATGGTAGGGAAGTTCTGCAGGTATGCGGGCATTTGGGCTCATTTTCAAGTTTGAGTTTCCCTATTCCTGGTTCATTTTCAGTCCCTTATGTCAGCTTTGCCTGCTTGTCACTGCTTTCACGGATTTTTTAACATTCTGTCTCCGGCCCTCATTGAATTATCCGCAGACCTATTGGTTTGGGAAAAAGTTTCCAGTCCCTCACTTGTCCCCAATCCTATGTGTCACCTCTGTCCACCCTGGGGTGATCTGACACTTTTTTGTTTTCCATTGCCTTCATTTGTTTGTCTTACAGCATTTGTCTGCTTTCCAAGTTGTTTTGCCTTTTCTTAAAATCTTAAATTTGTTTTCAGCCTGTGCTTGTCTGAAGCTTACTCATACAAAATGGTATTTTTACCATCTTTATTTCAAAACCTGTGACATGTACTAGGAAACGAAGAAGAAAATTGTATTTTTTACCACGTTTAATGGTGTATTTCTAACTGCTATGGTAAAACTGTCTTACTCCTAAAAGCACAAGTTTTCTTTTTTCTTCTTCTTTTTTTTTTTTTTTTTTTGAGACGGAGTCTCGCTCTGTTGCCCAGGCTGGAGTGCAGTGGCGCAATCTCGGCTCACTGCATGCTCCGCCTCCTGGGTTCATGCCATTCTCCTGCCTCAGCCTTCCTAGTAGCTGAGACTATAGGCGCCTGCCACCACGCCCGGCTAATTTTTTGTATTTTTAGTAGAGACGGGGTTTCACCGTGTTAGCCAAGATGGTCTCGATCTCCTGACCTTGTGATCTGCCCGCCTCAGCCTCCCAAAGTGCTGGGATTACAGGTGTGAGCCACTGCGCCCGGCCCTAAAAGCACAAGTTTTCTAAACGGTTTGGTTCGTGGCACCTGCTTGGTGATGCCATCCCTGACCCCTTGATTTATTATTTATTTATTTATTTATTGAGACAGAGTCTCACTCTTTCTCCCAGGCTGGAGTACAGTGGTACCATCAGGGCTCACTGCAGCCTCAACCTCCCGGGCTCAAGCAATCCTCCTGCCTCAGCCCCCTAAGTAGCTGGGATTACAGGCATGTGCCACCTCAACCAGCTAGTACTTTTTGTTTGTTTGTTTGTTTTTGACATTTTAGTACAGTTAGACTCTCACTATGTTGCCCAGGCTGGTCTCCAACTCCTAAGCTCAAGCAGTCCTCCTGCCTTCACCTCCCAAAGTGCTAGGATTGCAGGCCTGAGCCACTGTGCCCAGCTTTTTTTTTTTTTTTTTTAAAGATAAAGATGAGTTCTTGCCATGTTGCCCAGGCTGGTCTCGAACTCCTGGGCTCAAGTGATCCATCCTCCTCAGCCTACCAAAGTGCTATGATTACAGGCATGTGCCACCACGCCTAGCCCCCTTGATTTAGAATCATAACCTCACCCTTCCAAATTCTCCTGACCCTTTTTTTTTTTTTTTTTGAGATGGAGTCTCCTCCTCTGTTGCCCTGGGTGGAGGGCAATGGCGTGACCTTAGCTCACTGCAACTTCCGCCTCCTGGGTTCAAGCAATTCTTCTGCTTCAGCCTCCCAAGTAGCTGGGATTACAGGCATGCGCCACCACGCCTGGCTAATTTTATTTTATTTTTATTTTTATTTTTATTTTTTTTTGAGACGGAGTCTCATGCTGTTGCCCAGGCTGGAGTGCAGTGGCGCGATCTCGGCTCACTGCAAGCTCCGCCTCCCGGGTTCCCGCCATTCTCCTGCCTCAGCCTCCTGAGTAGCTGGGACTACAGGCGCCCGCCACCGCGCCCGGCTAATTTTTTGTATTTTTAGTAGAGACGGGGTTTCACTGTGTTCTCGATCTCCTGACCTTGTGATCCGCCCGCCTCGGCCTCCCAAAGTGCTGGGATTACAGGCTTGAGCCACCGCGCCCGGCCAACCTGGCTAATTTTTTTGTTTGTTTGTTGTTTTGTTTTTGAGACGGAGTTTTGCTCTTGTTGCCCAGGCTAGAGTGCAGTGGTGTGATCTCGGCTCACTGCAACCTCCATCTCCCAGGTTCAAGAGATGATTCTCCTGCCTCAGCCTCCCAAGTACCTGGGATTACAGGCATGTGCCACCACGCCCAGCTAATTTTGTATTTTTAGTAGAGATGGGGTTTTGCCATGTTGGTTGGGCTAGTCTCAAACTCCTGACCTTAGGTAGTCCACCTGCCTGAGCATCCTAAAGTGCTGGGATTACAGGAGTGAACCACCGTGCCCAGCCCTGACCCTCCTCTTTTGCTATATTTGTTTCCTCATAACGCTGGCCACCATGATGCTTACTATGTATTTGTTGTCTCCTTTTCCAATTAAGTTTTTTGTTTGTTTATTTTTGAGACTGGGTCTCGTTCTTTCGCCCAGGCCAGAGTACAGCGTCACAGTCTCTGCACTCATTGCAACCTCTGCCTCCCAGGCTCAAGCAATCCTTCCACCTCAGCCCCCTGAGTAGCAGGGACTACAGCATGAGCCACCACGCCTAGCTAATTTTTATTTTTGTGTGTGACTCTTTAGGATCACTTTAACTTCAGAATGGGAAATAAAGAGGGAAGTAGTCTTTGGCTCAGTTAGTGATTTTCAAAGTCTTTTTTTTTTTTGAGACGGAGTTTCGCTCTTGTTGGCCAAGCTGGAGTACAATGGCGCGATCTCGGCTCACTGCAACCTCTGCCTCCCAGGTTCAAGCGATTCTCCTGCCTCAGCCTTCCCAAGTAGCTGGGACTACAGGCATGTGCCACCATGCCCGGCTAATTTTGTATTTTTAGTAGAGATGGGGTTTCTCCATGTTGGTCAGGCGGGTCTCGAACTCCCGACCTGTGATCCGACCACCTCGGCCTCCCAAAGTGCTGGGATTACAGGTGTGAGCCACCATGCCCGGCCTCAAAGGCTTTATTAGCTTCCCTTTTTATCTTTGTTTTGTCTTTAAGAGACAGGGTCAGCCGGCACAGTGACTCACGCCTGTAATCCCCAGTACTTTGGGAGGCTGAGGTGGGCAGATCACCTGAGGTCAGGAGTTTGAGACCAGCCTGGCCAACATGGTGAAACCCCATCTCTACTAAAACTACAAAAAAAAAAAAAAAAAAAAAAAAATTTGCCGGGTGTGGTGGCGAGAGCCTGTAATCCCAGCTATTCAGGAGGCTGAGGCAGGAGAATCGCTTGAATCCAGGAGGCAGAAGTTGCAGTGAGCCGAGATTGTGCCATTGCACTGCAGCCTGGGCAACAAGAGTGAAACTCCATCTTATTAAAAAAAAAAAAAAAAAAAAAGAGCGAGAGAGACAGAGTCTCACTCTGTGGCCCAGGCTGGAGTGCAGTGGTGCAGTCATAGCTCACTGCTGCCTCGCCCTCCTGGGCTAAACTGACCCTCCCACTTCAGCCTCCCGGGTAGCTGGGCCTACAGGCGTGCACCACCGCGCTCAGCTAATTTTGTTTATTTTTTGTAGATAAGGTTTCACCATGTTGCAGGGACTGGTCCCAAGCTCCTAGGCTCAAGTGATCTGCCTGCCTCAGCCTCCCAAAGTGCTAGGATTACAGTTGTGAGCCACTTTTTTGCTTTAATTTTATCTCTTTTTTTGTTTTCAAATAAATTTTTAAGAAGAATTAGTTGGGGCTGGGCGCGGTGGCTCATGCTTGTAATCCCAGCACTTTGGGAGGCCGAGGCAGGCGGATCACGAGGTCAGGAGATGGAGACCATCCTGACTAACACAGTGAAACCCAGTCTGTACTTAAAATACAAAAAATTAGCCGGGCACGGTGGCGGGCGCCTGTAGTCCCAGCTACTTGGGAGGCTGACACGGGAGAATGGCGTGAACCCGGGAGGTGGAGCTTGCAGTAAGCCGAGATTGCACCACTGTACTCCAGCCTGGGCAACAGAGCCAGACTCTATCTCAAAAAAAAAAAAAAAAAAAAAAAGTGGGCTGGGTGTGGTGACTCACGCTTGTGATCCCAGCACCTTGGGAGGCTGAGGTCGGCAAATCGCTTGAGGTCAGGATGAGACCAGCCTGGCCAACATGGTGAAACTTCATCTCTACTAAAAATACAAAAAATTAGTTGGGCATAGTGGCAGGCGCCTATAATCC
Source organism: Macaca fascicularis (assembly GCF_037993035.2). Lineage (NCBI taxonomy): Eukaryota > Metazoa > Chordata > Mammalia > Primates > Cercopithecidae > Macaca > Macaca fascicularis. The sequence continues at coordinate 53,792,422 of NC_088393.1, read as the reverse complement.
CTGCTACTCAGGAGGCTGAGGCAGGAGAATCACTTGAATCTGGGAGGTGGAGGTTGCAGTGAGCCGGGATTGTGCCACTGCACTCTAGACTGGGCTACAGAGGAAGACTCCATCTCAAAAAAATAAATAATTAAAAATGAAAACTGAAAGTGAAGGGTGTGGGTGGTGACTCATGACTTAATCCCAGCACTCTGGGGGGCCAGGGCAGAAGGATCGCTTGAGCCTGGGAGATCAAGACCAGCCTGGGAAACAAAGTGAGACCATATCACTAAAATAATTTTTTAAATTGGCTGAGCATGGTGACATGAGCCTGTAGTTCCAGCTACTCAGGAGGCTGAGACAGGAAGATCCGTTGGGCCCAGGAGTGTGAGGCTGCAATGAGGTATGATCATACACTGCACTCCAGCCTGGGCAACAGAGGCAGGCCCTGTCTCTAAGTAAATAAATGAATCAAACACTTGTGGATTACTTAAGGAATGAACCCTCATTTTCCACAGGAGGAAACTGATGTCCAACGGGATCAAGTGACTTACCCTAGGTCACACAGCTGATGAGAGATAAAGCCAGGACTCAAAGCTGGGCACTGGCTCCAGAGCTGTGTTCAATACATTTTTCGTTTTGTTTTCGTTTTGTTTTGTTTTTTTGTTTGAGATGATCTCACTCTGTCACCCAGGCTGAAGTGCAGTGGTGCTGTCACAGCTCAATACAGCTTCAACCTCCTCAGCCGCCAAGCCCAACTAATTATTATTATTTTTTTTTGTAGACGTAGTCTCACTCTGTCACCCAGGCTAGAGTGCAGTGGTGCAATCTCAGCTCATTGCAGCCTCCGCCTCCTGGGTTCAAGCAATTCTTCTGCCTCCAGCTCGTGAGTAGCTGGGATTATAGGAGCCCGCCATCACATTACAGGCGTGAGCCACCGCGCCCAGCCAGGATGATTGTAGTTTAGACCTTGAGCTCTAGAGTCAGCTGATCTTTGATTCTAAGTTCTGACTTGGTTTGGTTGCTCCTGCCTATAGTCCCAGCACTTGGGGAGGTCAGGGTGGAGGACTGCTTGAGCTCAAGAGTTCAAGACTGGCCTAGGCAACATACTGAGACCTCATCTGTACAAAAAAATGTAAAAATTAGCTGGGCGTGGTGGTACACACCTGTGGTGTCAGCTCCTCAAAAGGCTGGGATAGGCTAGGCACGGTGGCTCACATCTGTAATCCTAGCACTTTGGGAGGCTGAGACAGGTCAGGAGTTCAAGACCAGCCTGACCAACATGGTGAAACCCTGTCTCTACTAAAAATACAAATATTAGGCCGGGCACAGTGGCTCACACCTGTAATCTCAACACTTTGGGAGGCCAAGGTGAGTGGATCATCTGAGGTCAGGAGTTCGAGACCAGCCTGGCCAACATGGTGAAACCCCATCTCTACTAAAAATAAAAAAAATTAGGCGAGGCCTGGTGGCTCATGCCTGTAATCTCAGCACTTTGGGAGGCCAAGGCAGGCGGATCACGAGGTCAGGAGATCAAGACCATCCTGGCTAACATGGTGAAACCCCATCTCTACTAAAAATACAAAAATTAGCCTGGTCTGGTGGCGGGCGCCTGTAGTCCCAACTACTTGGGAGGCTGAGGCAGGAGAATGGCGTGAACCTGGGAGGCGGAGCTTGCAGTGAGCCAAGATAGGGCCACTGCACTTTAGCCTGGGCGACAAAGCGAGACTCCGTCTCTAAATAAATAAATAAATAATAAATTAAAAAATAAAACAATTAGCTGGACATGATGGCACATGCCTGTAGTCCCAGCTACTTGGGAGGCTGAGGCAAACAAATCGCTTGAACCGGGAGGCAGAGGTTGTAGTGATTGCAGTGAGCTGAGATCGCACCATTGCACTCCAGCCTGGGCAACAGAGCAAGAGTCCGTCTAAAAAAAAATAAAAAAGAGGGCAGCTGAGATGGGAGGATCACTTGAGTCCAGGAGATTGAGGCCGCGATGAGGCGAGATTGTACTCCAGCCTGGGTGACAGTGAGACCGTCTCAGAAAACAACAAAAAACAAAACACACTCACAAAAAGAGTTCTGCCACAAAGCTCTAAATGAGGGCAATTACTTAGCCATTCTCTGCCTCAGTTTCCTAATCTTTAACACGAAATTAAAAATAGGAGATAGAGGCTGGGTGCGGTGGCTCACGCCTATAATCCCAGCACTTTGGGAGGCTGAGGTGGGCGGATCACGAGGTCAGGAGATCGAGACCATCCTGGCTAACATGGTGAAATCCCATCTCTACTAAAAATGGAAAACTTTAGCCTGGCATGGTGGCACGCGCCTGTAGTCCCAGCTACTCGGGAGGCTGAGGCAGGAGAATAGGTTGAACGTGGGAGGCGGAGGTTGCAGTGAGCTGAGCTGAGACTGCGCCCCTGCACTCCAACCTGGGCGACAGAGCGAGACTCTCTCAAAAAAAAAAAAAAAAGAGATGGAAGAATCAAACAAGTTCATATTTGTAGAGTGCTCGAGTATTTGTAGAGTGCTCAAGTATTGACTGCTGTTGTGATGATCATTTTCTAATATATTCATGTTGGTTCTGACTGTTTATTTGGATGTCTGACCCCTTTCCCATGAGCCATTCATGGGGAGCTCAGTGTCACCTGTGTGTTCCAGCACCCAACAATGGCCAGCATGCAGGACCACAGTGAATGTCAGGGACAAGTTTTTGTAAATGCTCCACTTATGCTAGGGATGTAAATATGTGGATTATTTAGTTGTTGAGGGCATTTGACCAAGGGTGTAAATTGCGTGGTTCAGGTCCTTACTAATTTTCCCAAGCAGTCTTTTCTTAGAAATATGTTAAGGTTTCCCATATCAGTTGTGGATTTAACAAACTTTCCCTTGTCATTTTGTAAGTTTATGGCTGTCATGTGTAGAGATGGTCGTTTTTTGCTTTATCTATTTGGAGGCCATAGTATTTGGATCATGTATGTTGAGAACTTTTGTGTATAATGGGCCACTTCTACCTCCCTCCCCCAGCCCTAGGTACTTATGTAGAGAAATAAATAATGGGTCATTTTGTTTTGTCATCATCCATTGCTTTTGTCAATTTTTTATTTTATTTATTTATTTTTAATTTAATTTAGGACAGTCTCATGCTGTCACCCAGAGTGGAGTGCAATGGCCCCGATCTCAGCTCACTGCATCCTCTACCTTCTGGGCTCAAGGAATCCTCCCACATCAGCCTCCTGAGTACCTGGGACTACAGGCACGTGCTACTACACCCTGCCAATTTGTGTATATTTTGTAGCAATGGGGTTTCACCATGTTGCCCAGGCTGGTCACAGACTCCTGAGCTCACGGGATCTTCCCACCTCAGCCTCCCAAAAGTGCTGGGATTACAGGTATGAGCCACTGCACCTGGCCAAGTTTGTTTTTTTTTTTTTTTTAAGGGGTAATGTTACTCCTCTACTTGTCTCTTGGTTCGTGTTTTCCCAGCCAGTTTTTTGCCATCTTTTGATTTTCCATATTTTTGGTTCACAGTGTTTTACAATGAATAGATTTTCATGGAGTAGTTACTGAAGGCTGACCTAGTGTAGGGCCTTATGCTGGGCTCAGTGTGGGGGGAGTTAGAAGATCCTGCCTCAGGCCCTTCTCCCCTTCCTGCCCCAACCTCCACAGGAGGATCATAGTTGGGGAGAGAGACCCACCCAAGACGATGACCCAGAGTGGCCAGGGAAGAGGGAACCCAGAGGTCCTCTCTGGGCAGGTGGGTGATTTCCAGGAAGGGAGTTGGGGAAGGCCTCTCCATTAAAACTGCATTTGAACACAGACCTGAATGCAGTAAGGAATTGAGCCTTGCAGAGCGTGAATGTATTGCTGTTGGTGGGAACAGCAAATGCAGAGACCAGGGAAGGCAAGAGCCGGGTGACTGTGAGGAATAGATAGCAATGAGCCCACCGCATGGACGCCCTGGGTGAAGCCTGACCTGGCCTAGGGGGATTGGGGGTGTCAGCTTCCTGGAGGAGGGGTGGTCAAGCTGAAACCCCAGGGAATATATAGTGAAACAGTAGGGCACAGTGACTAGGAAATCAGATTCCCTGGCTTCATATCCCTGCTCCAGCTCACACCCCAGCTCTGTGACCTTGTGGTCAGGAGACCTGCCCTGCGTGTTTCTTCATCCATACCATGGAAACGATCACTGCTACCGGGGATCAGATGGGGCCTGAGTATTCTATGTATGCCAGATCAGGTGCCCACTAGGGTGCACTGGGGTATTGCCTGCGGGGCGGAGGAGTGGGGAGGGATGCCACTGGACAGGTGGGGTACCTGGGTGTTTTCCAGAGGGCACTGGAGAGCCATGGCAGGTTCTCACCAGGATAGGGACGGGTTCAGGTTTATAGGATTGTGCTTTAACAGGACTTTCCTGGCTGCTCTTTTGTATTAAGCGAGGCAGGCTTGGGGCGCCCGTTTGGAAAGGATGGACTGGCAGCTCTGAATGGCTACACGGCTTGAGCCTTGAATGCCAGGCCCAGAGGCTTGATTTCTGTTGCCGTGGGAACCTTCGAAGGGTTCTGTCCATTTGTTTTTCAGGGTGGGGCTATCCCAATGCCAAATTCCCCCCGCGGAAATCCTCAGCACCCCACCCCCCGCCCCTCATAGTTCCCAACTAAAGCTGGATACTCTGATCTCTCCGCCTGCTTCCTTCCGCCTTGGTGTTCTTAATCCCCGGGCTGCCTGGCCCTTTAAATCTCAATCGTCAATCAGGGCTTCTGTTCGAGGGAACGTGGTGTAATAAGCCTCCCCTGGAGTGCTGTGGCCTTTGCCCTGACCTTGTTCCGTTTAGCTGGACGTTGGGAGTTGTTCCACGCTCCCTTGCATCCGGCTGTGTCTACCCCACCACCCACTCCCGTCACCTCTCGCCTACTCCTCCCTATTTCGAAGTTGGGCCCCTTCGCCAAGGCCTGCCTTATATGGGCACGGCCCCGAATGGCGGCCGCTCATTGGCTGAGGGCGTCACGCGCGCGTCTGTCAACAAAGGGGCGGAGGGAAGCTAGTTGCTCCCCTGCCCGCGCGGTGGCCGGAGGGAAGGAGCGAGGGGGCTGGCCCTCTTACCTTTCGCGCGCATGCGTGTGGGCTGCAGCCTTCTCCCGCCGCCTGGGGGGGCTGCGGGTGAGGGCTCTTTGGGGGCGTGTATAGGTTTCGAGGGTCACCTGAGGGGTTTGGAAGGTTTCTTTGGCGGGGCGGTTACAAGATTTGGGGGTTCCCTTTGCATTGCAAAATGTTCTGGGGCTTGGGGAAGTTTTAACGTGGGTTCAAGGGATACTTTTGGGGTTCCTTTGCGCCTAAGGGGCACCTTGGAGTTTGGGTTCGTTTGTAATGCGGAAGGTTCGGTTGTGTTCTCGGGATCAGGTTCCCTTTGTGTTTTGGAGTGTTTGTTGGGCATAGGATTTGGGGAGCTCCGGGAGAGACGGAAGGAAAGAGCCCGAGAGTACCAGTTCTAGAGCTGGAATGTCTGGGCTTGCATCTTGACTTCCTACCTGTCTGAACCCGGACAGGAGATTTCATCTGTGTCTCATCGGGAACTAGGCATTGATAACACTACCTGCTTCCTAGGGACCGAGGAGGATTAGCAGGAATTGTTAGCGCAGTACCTAACAAGCTCGCAGCGAGTGTGCAGTAAGCACATGTCTGCTATTGTAACATTTGTGAGGTGTCTTTGGGTTGGTTTTTTTTTTTTTTTTTTGGCTTTGTGAAACATTTTTAAGGTTTAAGATTCATCTTAAAGTGTTAGGGAGCTTTTGTGTTTTCAAAGAGTTCGTCTGCTGTTGGAGGGCTTCTAGTGGAATTAGAAGATAATGGAGGAGGGTTGGGGGGAGTATAGGATTCCGGGAGAGTGGTTGTTTATGACATAGGTTGGGGAATTGCTGTGTTGGGATCTGTGAGAGATTGATTGAGATTCGGCCCTTCAGTACTGGCGAGGATATTTTTAGGTTCGGTGGTTTAAAGTAGTATTTGGAAGGTTTTCGATATTTGGGGGAGGACATTGAGATGCTGGAGGTAAGGTTGGAACTGATTAGGGGACTTGAGTGGGTGGCCAAGTTGTAGCAGGATGGCATCTGTAGAGACTGGGTTTTGCTGTGTTAGCCTGCCTCTCTGGGCAGTTGGATATACAGGTCAAGTACCGCTTACCTGAAAAGCTTGGGACCAAAAGTGTTTCGGATTTTGGATTTCTTCAGATTTCGAGTATTTGCATTATACTTACCAGTTGATATGCCAAGTCTGAAAATCTGAAATGCTCCAATGAGCATATCCTATCAGTGTCATCTTGGCACTCAAAAAGTTCTGAATTTGGGAGCATTTTGGATTTTCAGATTTGAGATACTCAACATGTATGTGAATTGGTGGTTGGTAAACAGCCATCTATATGTTTTGGAGGCTATGGAGTGATGTTTTTAACACTGAACTGAGATTACAGCAGGGACTGTAAGTATTTGAGGGGTAGGTGGGATTGGGGATTATGGAGGGGAGATAAAGATTCTTGACACGGGGTTTCTCTGTGTTTACTGGTACCTGTGAGTGCTCGGAGGCTGTCTGGATTTTGCTTTGTTTTGTTTACCTTTTTTTTTTTTTTTTTGAGACGGAATTTCGCTCTTGTCACTCAGGCTGGAGTGCAATGGCAAGATCTCAGCTCACCACAACGTCCGCCTCCCGGTTCAAGCTATTCTCCTGCTTCAGCCTCCTGAGTAGCTGGGACTACAGGCTCACACCACCGCTCCTGGCTAATTTTTGTATTTTTAGTAGAGATGGGGTTTTGCCATGTTAGTCAGGCTGATCTCGAATTCTGACCTCAGGTGATCCGCCTGCCTGGGCCTCCCGAAGTACTGGGATTACAGGTGTGAGCCACCGCGCCTGGCCTGGAATTGCTTGAATTTAGAGGGACAGTCTGTACTGCAGGAGTTGGCAAACTTTTTCCATAAAGAGCCAGATAATGGGTATTTTAAGCTTTGCAGGCCATGTGGTCTTTGTTCTGCTGTTCAGCTCTGCTGTTGAAGATGAAAGCATCCATAAACAAATGAGCATGTTTCAATAAAACTTTATTTACAAAGACAGCGAGCTGGATTTGGCTTCTGGGCCATAGTTTGCTGACCTCTCTGGCCTGTAGGCATGTGGAAGTTTCAAGGTTTAAAGGGTCATTTTGGTTTTGAGCTGTCTGGAGGGAGATGAGCCAGAGAAAGATTGAGGCATATGTTACTTAGTAGGTTCAAACTGCAATGAAAGTGATCATATCGGACTCATGTGCAAGATTGCCTCCAGATTAGATCACTCACATCAAGTCATTCCAAAATAAAATAGTCATTATTAACAGAGCCCTAAATTGAAGAGTCCAGAAACCAAGTTGAGAGCCTCTTTTTGCTCCGGACCCACTGGAATCTTAGCTATGTCACCCTTCCCCACTCTGAGCTTCTGTTTATCTGTGTGCGGCTTGAGGAGAAAGCTAGGCTAGAACAGCACCCCCCGCCCCGTTTTTTGTTTTTCTTTTTTTCTGAGATGGGTTCTCTCCCAGTCAACCAGGCTGGAATGCAGTGGCATGATCACAGCATCACAGCTCACTGCAGCCTGGGCCTCCTGGGCTCAAGTGATCCCCCCACCTCAGCCTCCCAAGTAGCTGGGACTACAGGTGCGCCCCACCCCCCCGGCTAATCTCTGTCTCTTTTTTGGTAGAGATGGGTTTTGCCCAGGCTGGTCTCAAACTCCTGGGCTCAAGCAATCTGCCCACCTCGGCCTCCCAAAGTGCTGAGATTACAGGCACAAGCCACCACACCTGGTTTTGCTCTCTCTTTTTTAGAGGGTCTCACTCTGTCACCTAGGTTGGAGTGCAGTGGTGCCATCATTGCTCCCTGCAGCCTGGAACTCCCAGGCTCTAGAACAGGCCCTCTTACTCCACAGGTCTATGGTTGTGCTTCAGGGAATTACCTGTACCGTCTTTTCAAGGGTGTGCATTTTTCTGTCTGAGGACACACAGCTTTAATAAATTCTCATTAAGCCCCGACTTGAAAAAAAAAGAAAAGCCGATTTCTTAAGTGCTTGTCTGAATCTGACCTCAGATTTTCTTCCGCCTCCCAGCCCATCTCGTTGCTCTCTCTCTGGGTTTAAGCAGCCATAGCTGTGGGTGGGGCTGGGAATTTCTGTCTTTTCAGGGACGAGCTACTGAGTGAGCAAATAGAAAAAGGACCTTGTCTGTCAGTGGTCCTTTCGCTTAAGTGTAAAAGTTATGGCAGTGTAAAGGCCTCTGGATTGTGGGCGAAGGCAGTTGGGCAGTGGGGTAGGATCTATGGGGTTGGAGCACGCTGCCAGTTAGGGTCCCACTCTGCAAGTTAAAAGGGTATCTCTCATCCCCTCTGCAACCCTTTGCTCACCTGAGCAAGGCAGTGGGACTAGAGTTCTTTTTTTTTTTTTTTGAGATGGAGTTTCGTACTTGTTGCCCAGGCTGGAGTGTAATGGCGCCATGTCGGCTCACTGCAACCTCCGCCTCCCAGATTCAAGCGATTCTCGTGCCTCGGCCTCCCGAGTAGCTGGGATTACAGGCGTGAACCATCACGCTCAGCACAGTTTTGTATTTTTAGTAGAGATGGGGTTTCACCACGTTGGCCAGGCTGGTCTCAAACTCCTGACCTCAGGTGATCTGCTTGCCTCAGCCTCCCAGAGTGCTGGGATTACAGGCGTGAGCCACCGCTTCTAGCCAGGAATAGAGTTTTGATGGTCTGGTTTGGTCTAAGGAGAGGTGGGGGTTGGGGTGGTCCTGGCAAGAAAGGCTGTCCCCCTAGCTCCCCAACCTCCTCTTCCTGTCTCCAGGTGGCATGTGGAGCCTCCCACCACCACCTAGGTCCTGAGATGTGGTGAAGCCCAGCCCGTCTGCCGTCATCCCCCAGCATGGACCGCGGAAGCCTCCTGCCCTTCCAGCTATGGTGCCCCCGGCCGTTTGGCACCTACTCACAGAACCAGCCGCGCCCGCCTTCTGCAGCCCTCAAGCCATCAGCCTGCCCTGAGCCTGGCGGCGGGGCCGAGCCAGACCATGGGCCTGCCCACTCAGAGAACACACCACCTGCCTTGGCCACCGAGGTCCCTGCCTCCCAGCCGGCTCCGCTCCTCTCAGCAGCAGCTGCTGGTGATGAGGGTCGAGTCCTCCTGGACACCTGGTATGTCATCAAGCCCGGGAATACAAAGGAGAAGGTGGCCTTCTTTGTGGCCCACCAGTGTGGTGGGGGCAGCCGGGCCAGCTCCATGAAGGTCAAGGGGCACTGGGGCAGTGATAGCTCCAAGGCCAAGCGGAGGAGGCGCTGTCTTGACCCCACCAAAGCTCCTCCTGACCCAGGGGGCCGGGAGGGCCTGGCTGCCTCTGAGGAGGGCCCTGCCTCAGCCGGTGAGGACGTGGACCTGCTCTCTGTGGCCGAGATGGTGGCCCTCGTGGAACAGCGGGCGGCCCTGGCCCTGCAGAGCTACCCACGACCGGCCACCCCAGCGCCTGTAGTTTTTGTGTCCGCGGAGCAGGGTGGACCGGCCAAGGGGGTGGGGTCTGAACGGCGGTCCGGTGGAGGGGACTGCAGCCGTGTAGCGGAGGCCGTGGCCCACTTTGAGGCGCAGAGAGACAGCCCTCCCACCAAGGGCCTCCGCAAGGAAGAGCGACCCGGGCCAGGCCCTGGGGAGGTGCGCATCGCCTTCCGCATCTCCAATGGCCGGGAGCCCCGTGCACCAGACAGCGGCCTGCCCACTGGGGGCGGGGGCAGGCCTGGTTGTGCCTACCCTGGCAGCCCAGGTCCTGGGGCCCGAGCCAAGGACAAGATCACATGTGACTTATACCAGCTCATCAGCCCCTCGCGGGATGCCCTCCCCAGCAACGTGGAGTTCCTGCTGGCCAGGGCGGATGAGGCCAGCGAGGGTGAGAGCCCGGCGCCCGCCAGGCCTGAGGACACTCCCCCGGCGCCCCCTCCGCCCCCTGCCCGGGACTGCGGAGCGTCAGGCTTCCACGTGGACGTGGTGGTGACGGGCGTGGTAGATGAGTGCATCTTCTTTGGCAAGGATGGCACCAAGAACGTGAAGGAGGAGACTGTGTGCCTGACGGTCAGCCCAGAGGAGCCGCCGCCTCCGGGCCAGCTCTTCTTTCTCCAGAACCGCGGGCCGGATGGGCCCCCGGAGCCACCCCCAGCAGACTCCCCGGCCTCCGCGCCCGGCCCAGACGATGCCGAGGGCACGGCGGACACCTCCCTGTGTCGCCTGTACCGGCACGTGTCGCACGACTTCCTAGAGATCCGCTTCAAGATTCAGCGGCTGCTGGAGCCGCGACAGTACATGCTGCTGCTGCCAGAGCACGTGCTGGTCAAGATCTTCAGCTTCCTGCCCACGCGCGCGCTGGCCGCCCTCAAGTGCACCTGCCACCACTTCAAGGGCATCATCGAGGCATTCGGCGTACGGGCCACAGACTCGCGCTGGAGCCGAGACCCGCTCTACCGCGATGACCCGTGCAAGCAGTGCCGCAAGAGATACGAGAAGGGCGACGTGTCGCTCTGCCGCTGGCACCCCAAGCCCTACCACCATGACCTGCCTTACGGACGTTCCTACTGGATGTGCTGCCGCCGAGCCGACCGCGAGACGCCCGGCTGCCGCCTGGGCCTCCACGATAACAACTGGGTGCTGCCCTGCAATGGGCCGGGCGGAGGCCGGGCAGGCCGGGAGGAGGGGAGGTGAAGCCGGGGGAGGGGAGGGGAGAGCCCACCACACCCACCCCTCCCCTCTCCCCTGGGAGCTGAGGGTCCGAACTGGGCCGCCTGCCCATTCCCCCACTCCAGACAGCATTGATCCCCCACTGGAACTGAGCTGGGGTTCAGCAGGGGTGACCCAGGAAGGCACTCTGCTTGATCCTGTTGATTTTCTACTCTTCAGAACCAGGGCCGTGGACCCTCTGAGAAGGGTGTTTTTTTTATCAGCATCTCACTTTATTCTCCATTCAGCCCCAACCCCCTTCCCTGCCACGCTCTCCACCCCAGGGACCCACCAGCAGGGAGCAGACGGCAGCTAATTTTGGTATCACGTAAGGGTTCCCCCATTCTGGCCCCCATCCTCTCCCTCGCCCCAATTCTTTCTTGCTGGAGCTGTTATTTCCCAAGAGGCTGCATCGCCCAACGTTGGCACCTCTCCTAACCTGCCACACCACCGCTCTCACCTCTCTAGGAATTGGGGGCTATCCGGTCACAGGTGGGAGCTGGCATTTTTTCATGACAGTTCGCCATTTCTGGATGGTTTGCCTATTAAAGAAGTGAGGGGAAAATAACTTTTCTCCTTAACCTCAAGCTACCAGTCTCTCCTCTTCCCCGTAGAGGAAGAGGGGGGCAAAAAAAAAAAAAAAAAAAAAAAAAACTGAAGTATAAAAATCCTCCTCGTCCCGTTATTATTTAAGCTACTGCCATCAACCCCACCCCCATGAAGCTGTGAAGCCCTTTGCCTCGCTTTTGACAGCGTGGGGGGGCCCCGTGGGCAGGGACTTCGGATTTGCATTTCTGGGTTGTTTTTCCTTCCACTCTGGGCTCTCATTCAGGCATTGGGGTCTCCTCACCCCAGCCACATGTTTCTTTAAGAATCCTTTGGTCAACCAAGACCTTGATTTTTCAGCCATTTTGGTCTGGGGTATTTTTGTTTGTTCTCTCTGTTTTTTGTTTTTTTCTTTCCATCATTGTGGTTCTGGAAGCTTCTAGCGTGTGGCATCTGACCAATTTTGAATTGGTCCTTTCTATAAAATCAATATTTATAAGGCTGTGCGCAGACTGGTTTGTGTGTTGTGAAGGGAGGGTTTGGGAAGAGAGGGGAGTTGTAGGCCTGTGCATGGGGGATGGAAAAAGTGGAGAGAGAAGGGATCCCTAGCCAAGTCCCTTAGTCTGAGATTATTTTTTACTCTTCTCATCTGTGTCGGTTTGGATTTGAAAAATCTCAAAATAGTAGAAGCTTGAACAAGATTTTTTTTTTTTTTTCTCCTTAGAGACAGGGTCTCATTCTGTCACCCAGGCTGGAGTGCAGTGGTGTGATCACAGCTCACTGCAGCAACCTCCTGGGCTCAAGGAAACCTCCCACCTCATCCTGCCAAGCAGCTGGTTTTCTACAGGTGTGCGCCACATACCGAGATAATTTTTAAATTTTTTTTGGTACAGATGGGGTCACTAAGTTGCCCAGGTTGGTCTCAAACTCCTGGGCTCAAGCAATCCTCCTTCCTCAGCCTTCCAAAGTGCTGGGATTACAGGAGTGAGCCACGGTGCCCAGCCAAGATTATTTTGCTTTTACTATCACCATTTTGCCGGAAGGGAGGCCCCCTTCCTCCCAGAAGCACTACACTAGGCTTCTATATACATCTCACCCGTCAGACTTAGCCACAGAAGGGCTGCACGAGAGTCTAGGAAATGCGGTCTTTTAGCTGGGTGCAATAGCCCAACAAAACACTCTTTAGAAATCCCTGTAATTACAGTTTTAAAATAGCCACTTATTTATTTATTTATTTATTTATTTAAGACAGTCTTGATCTGTCGCCCAGGCTGGGGTGCAGTGGTGCAATCTCGGCTCACTGCAACCTCCACCTCCCAGGCTCAAATGGTTCTCTTGCCTCAACCTCCTGAGTAGCTGGGATTACAGGTACTCGCCACGACACCCAGCTAATTTTTGTATTTTAGTAGAGACAGGGTTTCACCATGTTGTCTAGGCTGCTCTCGAACTCCTGGCCTCCAGTAATCCACTCGCCTCAGTTTCCCAAAGTGCTGGGATTACAGGGGTGAGCCACTGCGTCCAGCTGGGTATCTTAAATTTTCAGTTTAAAGAAAGGGAAAAATGGACATTGAGAGGCAGCTAAGTCTCTGACGTTCTTCTCAGGAAATCAGAATTTCCAGAGGACTAGGATACGTTATGGTAGTGATTCAATGCTTAGATTTTAGAATCAAAAAGACCCGGGTTTGAATCTTGTGGGGAGGGTGAGTTAGATTATTCGGACCTTCCTGTTGAGAACAACTGAAAATTTTAAAAAATCTCCTTAAAAGGATCAAATAGCCAATAAAATGCAGTAAGGACCCACCACGCCAAATAGTTAAGAGAATGATATGGGGGGCTCTGAGGCCACATTTGCTCTCAGGGTGTTTGCTGATGTGGACACACTGGGGTTTCCTACTTGGCAGCCTTACTGGAAGGATCAAGCAAAAGTCAAGACCAAAGCCGGCCCACGGTGAGCAACTGCAGGAACTGGGATCCCAGAGAACTACAAGCTCAGGTAAGGATGACCCGGAAGACTGCAGAGGTATTCAAGATGCAGAAATCAAATGAAAAAACAAGAAAGATCCTGAGAATTTGTGGTCACAGACTGGCCCTTGGCACAGGTTTGCAGCCAGGTTCACGTCCTCCGTATGATACAGGGTACTTCTAGCTGACATGTCCGGCACGAACAAACACAAGTCCACCTGTGGAAGGAACTGTCATCTAGAAGCCCCACAAATAATTTTTGTTTGTTTGTTTTGAGATGCAGTTTCGCTCTTGTTGCCCAGGCTGGAGTGCAATGGCGCGATCTCGGCACACTGCAACCTCCGCTTCCTGGGTTCAAGTGATTCTCCTGCCTCACCTGCCAAGTAGCTGGAACTACAGGTGCATGCCGTGACACCCGGCTAATTTTTTGTATTTTTAGTAGAGACAGGGTTTCACCATGTTGGCCAGGCTGGTCTCAAACTCCTGACCCGCCTTGGCCTCCCAAAGTGCTGGGATTACAGGTGTGAGCCACCGCGTCTGGCTTTTTTTTAATTTTTGATATGGAGTCTCGCTGTCACCTAGGCTATAGTGCAGTGGCACAATCTCAGCTCACTGCAACCTCCGCCTCCCTGGTTCAAGCAATTCTCCTGCCTAAGCTTCCCAAGTAGCTGGGATTACAGGTACCTGCCACCATGCCCAGCAATTTTTTTTTTTTTTTTTGGTAGAGATGGGCTTTTACCACGTCGGCCAAGCTGGTCTTGAACTCTTGACCTCAAGCAGTCCGCCCGCCTCGGCCTCCCAAAGTGTTGGGATTACAGGTGTGAGCCACCGCACCCAGCCCACCACAAATAATTCTTCAGGTAATGAGTAGTACACAAATAACCAAACACAAATGGAAATAATATGAACAAGAACCAGCAGAAACAACAAAAACACCCACAAAGTTGGCTTCACATGATGAAACTGTCAATCACTGATTATAATACAAAATTTATTTTAAACTATGTTTAAAAATTTAAAAACCTTGGAATTATCAGCAAGGAAGCCAAAACTGTAAAAAAAATCAATCAATTAATTAAAAAAAAACATCAAAATGGCCTAGTAAGTAGGAAAGGAACCCACTGACATAACTTTTACAAATGAAAAATGCAAGGTCGGGCACAGTGGCTCACACCTGTAATCCCAGCACTTTGGGAGGCCGAGGCGGGGGGATCACAATGTCAGGAGTTTGAGACCAACCTGGCCAATATGTTGAAACCCTGTCTCTACTAAAAATACCAAAATTAGCTGGGTGTGGTGGCATGCAGCTGTAGTCCCAGCTACTCGGGAGGCTGAGGCAAAAGAATCACTTGAACCCGGGAGCTGGAGGTTGCAGTGAACCGAGGTCATGCCACTGCACTCCAGCCTGAGTGACACAGCGAGACTCCGTCTCAAAAAAAAAAAAAAAGGAAAGAAAGAAAACGCATACCTCAGTGTTGTGTAGGGGGAAAAAAAGTGCAATAATCAATAGTAACCCAATGGCTGGGTTAAATAGCAAAAATTGATCTAACACATTTATACATGTGGCTTTTTAAAGGAAAAAAATAACACATTTAATTGGCATTCCAGAAATGAAAGAAAGGATAAGTACAAAGACAATATTTATTTATTTATTTATTGAAATGCAGTCTCACTCTGTCGCCCAGGCTGGCATGCATCTGCTCACTGCAAGCTCCAACTCCTAGGTTCACGTCATTCTCCTGCCTCAGCCTCCCAAGTAGCTGGGACTACAGGTGCCTGCCACCACACCTGGCTAATTTTTTGCATTTTTAGTAGAGATGGGGTTTCACCTTGTTAGCCAAGATGGTCTCAATCTCCTGACCTCGTGATCTGCCCGCCTCGGCCTCCCAAAGTGCTGGGATTACAGGCATGAGCCACCATGCCCTGCCCAAAGATGCTATTTAAAGACATGATAGTTGGAAAATTAAAAACTGATAAAAGACACCAACAGCATTTAAAAAAAAAAAAAAAAAGGCCAAGCATGGTGCCTCACACTTGTGCTCTCTGTACTTCGGGAGGTCAAGGCAAGAGTATCACTTGAGGCCAGGAGTTCAACACCAGCCTGGGCAACATAGCAAGAGCTCATCTCTACAAAAATCTAATTTAGACCAGGCACGGTGGCTCACGCCTATAATCCTAGCACTTTGGGAGGCCAAGGAGGGCGGATCACTTGAGGTCAGGAGCTCGAGACCAGCCTGGCCAACATGGTGAAATTCTCTCTACTAAAAATACAAAAAATTAGCTGGACATGGTGGCGTGCACCTGTAATCTCAGCTACTTGGGAGGCTGAAGCACAAGAATTGCTTGAACCTGGGAGGTAGAGGTAGCAGTGAGCAGAGATTGAGATCCTGCCACTGCACTCCAGCCTAGGTGACAGAGTGAGACTTTGTCTACAAAAAAAAAAAGGGTTTGCTGGCTGTGGGACCTTGCCAAGCACCAGCAGCCTCATCTGTACAACAGGGCTAACAGTTCTTACCCCAGATTCAAGCCAAAAATCTGCATAAAGCAGATTAAAGTTAAAATTATCTGGATACTTTTTCTTAACAAATCTCATCTGGCACAAGTATATTTTTTTTGGTAGTGGTGGGGGTGGATTTGGGGTGTTTTTATTTTTTATTTTTTTGAGACAGGGTCTCATTTTGTCACCCAGGCTGGATGGAGTGCAGTGGCACAATCATAGCTGACTATAACCTCAAACTCCTGGGCTCAGGAGATCCTCCTGCCTCAGCCTCCCAAGTAGCTGGGACCGCAGGCACTTGCCACCATACTGGCTAATTTTAATTTTTTTTTTTTTTTGAGACAGAGTCTCGCTGTGTCCCCCACGCTGGAGTACAGTGGCACAATCTCGGCTCACTGCAAGCTCCACCTCCCAGGTTCACGCCATTCTCCTGCCTCAGCCTCCCGAGTAGCTGGGACTACACGCGCCTGCCAACATGCCCAGCTAATTTGTTGTATTTTTAGTAGAGATGGGGTTTCACTGTGTTGGCCAGGATGGTCTCGATCTCCTGACCTCGTGATCCGCCCGTCTTGGCCTCGCAAAGTGCTGGGATTACAGGCGTGAACCACCGCGCCTGGCCCTTAAATTTTTTTTTGTAGAGATAGGGTCTTTGTTGCCCAGGCTGGTCGGGAACTCCTGGGCTCAAGCAGTCCTCCTGCCTCTACCTTCCAAAGGACTGGGATTACAGGGGTGAGTGACCACACCCAGCCACAGGTACTTTTTGGAAGGGAGGTAGGACATGGGGGTTGCAAGCACAGCTGTGAGTGAAAATCCTCACACCGCATGCAACTGGTTCGCAATTCTCAGTCTCAGCCGCCTCACCTGCAAAATGAGAACTGAAATTGTACCTATTTCAGGATTTGTAGTCAGGGAGACTACACAGTTTGATACATGTAGAAAAAAGTTCTCATGGGCTGGGCTTGGTGGCTCATGCCTGTAATCTCAGCACTTTGGGAGGTCAAGGCGGGTGGACACCTGAGGTCAGGAGTTCGAGACCAGCCTGATCAACATGGTCCCATCTGTACTAAAAAATATAAAAAATTAGCAGGGCATGGTGACAGGTGCCTGTATTGCCAGCTACTTGGGAGGTTGAGGCAGCAGAATCGCTTGAACCCAGGAGGTGGAGTTTGCAGTGAGCCGAGATCTCGCCATTGCACTCCAGCCTGGGCGACAGAGTAAGGCTCTGTCCCCCCACCAAAAAAAATAGAAAAATTAGCTGGGCGTGGTGGCAGGCGCCTGTAATCCCAGCTACTTAGAGGCTGATGATGGAGAATTGCTTGAACCCAGGAGGCAGAGGTTGCAGTGAGCCAAGATTGTGCCACTGCACTCCAGCCTGGGTGACAAGAGCGAAACTCCATCTTAAAAAAAAAAAAGTTCTCATGATGCCTGGCACATAGTAGATGCTCAATAAATGTCAGCGAATGTGGATGAACCTAAATTGAGGACCTATGTTTATCCTCTCATTTGATACCCCGAGTTTCAGCCCTGGAGTTGATTTGGAGGGCAGATGCTCGCTACACTCTGTACTAATCCTCCACCTTGGCCTGGCATCCGTGTTCACTGCTAAGTTTCCATCAAAGTCATAAACCCACAGGCACAGAGCTCGGTGTAGGACTCTGCTTCCAGATGCCATCCGTCTCAGGTTTTTCTTTTGAGTTGGTTTGCTGAGCAGCTGTGTATGCACCAAAGTGTGTCCTTAAGGACAGCATGGGCCGGGCATGGTGGTTCACACTTGTAATCTCAGCATTTTGGGAGGCCGAGGCAGGTGGATCACAAGGTCAGGAGATCGAGACCATCCTGGCTAACACGATGAAACCCCGTCTCTACTAAAAATACAAAAATTAGCTGGGCGTGGTGGCACACACCTGTAGTCCCAGCTACTCCGGAGGCTGAGGCAGGAGAATCGCTTGTACCCAGGAGGCGGAGGTTGCAGTGAGCCAAGATCTCACCACTGCACTCCAGCCTGGGTGACAGAGCGAGACTACACCTCAACAAGAAAAACGTCCTGGGCTCAAGTGATCCTACCACCTCAACCTCTCAAAGTGCTGAGATTGCAGGCATGAGCCACCACACCCAGTCTGCATTTTTTAATAAGCACCCCAGCTGAGTCTGAAAATTAGGTAGGGTTGGGAAATACTTGCTCACTGGAGTTTGCAGTTACACCCACCATCTCACACTGCTGCACCAACAGCTGAAAGGGAGAGCCAGTGTGCTGTAGCTACTCTGCAATAGATCTAGATCTGTCTTACCCATTGCGCTCATAGATGCTCCCAGACTTTCTTTTTTTTTTTTTTTTTTTTTTTTTTGAGGCGGAGTCTCGCTCTGTCGCCCAGGCTGGAGTGCAGTGGCCGGATCTCAGCTCACTGCAAGCTCCGCCTCCCAGGTTCACACCATTCTCCTGCCTCAGCCTCCCGAGTAGCTGGGACTACAGGCGCCCGCCACCTCGCCCGGCTAGATTTTTGTATTTTTTTTAGTAGAGACGGGGTTTCACCGTGTTAGCCAGGATGGTCTCGATCTCCTGACCTCGTGATCCACCCGTCTCGGCCTCCCAAAGTGCTGGGATTACAGGCTTGAGCCACCGCGCCCGGCCGCTCTCAGACTTTCAAAACCCGTTGTTTTCCAAAGTACCTTCTGAGGCATCCTAGTTCTTTTGTTGTTGTTGTATTTTGTTTGTTGAGACAGAGTGTCGCTCTGTCGCCCAGGCTGGAGTGTAGTGGTGTGATCTTGGCTCACTGCAGCTTCTGCCACTGGGTTCCAGCGATTCTCCTGTTTCAGCCTCTCAAGTAGCTGGGATTACAGGCTCATGCCACCATACCTGGCTAATTTTTGTATTTTTAGTAGATATGGGGTTTCATCATGTTGTCCAAGCTGGTCTCAAACTCCTGAGTTCAGGTGAACTACTGGCCTTGGCCTCCCAAAGTGCTGGGATTACAGGTGTGAGCTACCATGCCCGGCTGAGGTATCTTAGTTCTATGAAGTGCTTCCTAATAAAAAGGGTTCCATAGTGAAATACTTTGGGAGCCTCTGTCTTAAAAATTCACATGATGCAGTGAGGAAACGCATTTTATGTTGTCTCACCCTGCTTCTTGGATTTCAGATCCCCTTTGTCATGCAATGTCTATTTACATGAGTTCTACAGAATGTTTGGCGTTTTTGTTGTTGTTGTTGTTTGTTTGAGACAGGGTGTCACTGTGTTGCCCGGGCTGGTCTTAAACTCTTGGGTTCATGGGATTCTCTCACCTCAGCCTCCTGACTATAAGTGTGCACCACCACACCTGGCTTATGCAGGTGGTGTTTTGCAGAAACACTGGTTACACTTTTTTTCTTTTTCCTTTTTCTGGAGAATGGGGTCACACTATATTGCCCAGACTGATCTCAAACTCCTGAGCTCAAGCTATCCCTCTGCCTCTGCCTCCCAAAGAGCTGGGATTACAGATGTGAACCACCATGCCCAGCCAGAAACAATGGCTTATTACCCATTGGGTTTGGAAGAATCTGGACTTCCAAAATATCAGCTTGTCTCCTCTGTGCCTGGTTATGAACACATCCTATGTGCCCCATGTGGGAGTTAGGTTAGGACTGGTACAGTAGCAAGGCTGCCATTCTGGAGAATTACCTGACACAAAACAAGCCACGGAGAATTCATCTGGTTGGGTGGCATCACTGGACCAGACCAGTAACAGTCTTTTAGTCTTTTACTCTTTTTTAAAAATATTTATTTATTTATTTATTTATTTATTTATTTATTTATTTATTTTATTGAGACAGAGTCTTGCTCTGTCGCCCAGGCTGGAGTGTAGTGGTGTGATCTCGGCTCACTGCAACCTCCGCCTCCTGGGTACAAGTGATTCTCCTGCCTCAGCCTCCCAAGCAGCTGAGATGACAGGCACCTGCCACTGTGCCCAGCTAACTACTGTATTTTTAGTAGAGACAGGGTTTCACCGTGTTGGCCAGGCTGGTCTCAAACTCTTGACCTCGGGTGATCCTCCCCCCCTGAGCCTCTCGAAGTGTTGGTATTACAGGCATGAGCCACCACACCTAGCAGTCTTTTGCTCTTTCAGTTCGCTGACCTAAAGAACAGCATTTTGCCAGGCCAGTGGCTCACGCCTATAATCCCCGCACTTTGGGAGGCCGAGGCGGGCAGATCATGAGGTCAGGAGATTGAGACCATCCTGGATAACACGATGAAACCCCATCTCTACTAAAAATACAAAAAATTAGCCGGGCATGGTGGTGGGCGCCTGTAGTCCCAGCTACCCGGGAGGCTGAGGCAGAAGAATGGCATGAACCCAGGAGGCGGAGCTTGTACTGAACTGAGATCGGGCCACTGCACTCCAGCCTGGGCGACGAAGCAAGACTCCGTCTCAAAGAAAAAAAAAACACCATTTGGCCCCTGCAAACCTTTGGACCAAGTGTTTACCTCTGGGGAGGGACCACGTTCTTATTCCTCTGGCTGTCACCCCACAATGGTCTCTTCCCTATCCTTGAAGGGTGGCAGCTTGAGACAATCAAAAGAAAGAAGGTCTTCCAATTGTAGCACAATTAGGAGACAAAGGTGTGAAAACGACAAGCCAGCACACTCTAGGCAGATCCCGCCTGAGCTTCACTGGCCCCCGGTGGGACCTTCTCTGTCAGTCCTCTGCACAGGCATTGGCCGAGGGCACTAGAGCCCCAGGTATTCAGCCAGGAACACGGCCAGAATGCGGCTTAAGTTGTGTACCGTGGGCGGGTGGAGATTGGCCTCTGTGTCCGCAGGGGTGTGCCAGACAGCAGGGAAGGGCGTAGAGATGAGATGGAGCACGGGGACCCCTGAAGTGACAGAGGAGACTTTGTCAGGTCCGCTGCAGCCCACCACAACCCAGGAGCCCAAGCCCAGCCTCTAGGTAACCTTGCCTTGCCCTCACACACTGGTGAAAGATAGTATGTTCGGGCACTTTTTTTTTTTTGAGGCGGAGTCTCTCTCTGTCGCCCAGGCTGGAGTGCAGTGGCGCGATCTCAGATCACTGCAGCCTCTGCCTCCCGGATTCCAGCGATTCTACTGTCTCAGCCTCCCGGGTAGCTGGGATTACAGGCAGGTACCACGACACCTGTCTAATTTTTGTATTTTTAGTAGAGATGGGGTTTCATCATGTTGGCCAGGCTGGTCTCAAACTCCCGACTTCAGGTGATCCGCCCGCCTCAGCCTCCCAAAGTGCTAGGATTACAGGCGTGAGCAACCACGCCCAGCCCTCGCACTTTTTTTTTGTTTTTTGAAATATTGTCTCCCTCTGTTGTCCAGGCTAGAGCGCAGCTACTCAATCAAGGCTCACTGCAGCCTTGACTTCCCAGGCTCAGGTGATCCTCCCACTTCAGCCTCTTGAGTAGCTGAGACTATAGGTGCGAACCACCATGCCCTGCTAAATTTTGTATTTTTAGTAAAGACAAGATTTATGCCATGTTGCCCAGGCCGGTTTCAAACTCCTGGGCTCGAGGATTCCTGTCCCCCAACACCCCTCCTAACTCAGCCTCCCAAAGTGCTGGGATTATAGGTGTGAACCACCGTGCCGAGCTGCAAACATTTCTGGAATGCTTGCTATGTGCTGGGTGCTGGTCCAAGTAAGGTCTTTACCGGTGTTAGCACGTTCAATCTCCTCAACAATACTCTAAGATAGGGAGTATTATCCCCATTTTACAGATGAATAAATCAAAGCACAAAGAGGTTAGGCCACTTAGCACCATTCCCCAGCCCTGGGAAGGGGCCATGGCCAGTTCCAACTTGTGGCTTCCTTAGACACCCACCCTCCGTCCCTCCCTGCGGCAGGTACCTCTGCGGAGGAAGGGGATGTGGTCGTCTTCCACAGAGCCAAAGGGCTCCCCGGGTTGGAAGTACATCACTTCCTGGGGATGAGACTGCAGCAGGTTCAAACGGTGCAGACGCTTCTCTGGAGGTGGGGGTGATTAGAGAGGAAGGGTTAGTCCTTAGTAGTCAGAGGTCCCCAGTCCACAAATCAGAGGAGGGCAGAGCACCCAGAGACAAAGCCCTGGTCATCCCAACAAGGATGAATGCCAGTTACCCCTTCCTGTGGGCTCACTATGTTCCTGGTCTCATTCAATCCCTCCAAGTCTAAGACATAGACATTCTTTTTTTTGAGACAAGATCTTGTGGCCCAGTGTGGTGGCTCACACCTGTAATCCCAGCACTTAGGGAGGCCGAGGCAGGTGGATCACCTGAGGTTAGGAGTTCGAAACCAGCTTGGCCAACATAGTGAAACCCTGTCTCCACTAAAAATACAAAAATTAGCTAGGTGTGGTGGTGGGCGCTTGTAGTCCCAGCTACTTGGGAAGCTGAGGCACAAGAATCGCTTGAACCTGGGAGGTGGAGGTTGCAGTGAGCTAAGATTGCACCACTGCACTCCAGCCTGGGTGACAGAGTAAGATTCTGTCTCAAAAAAAAAAAAAAAAAAAAAAAAAAAAAACAGAAAAGAAAAAAGGCCAGGTAAGGTGGCTCACGCCTGTAATCCCAGCACTTTGGAAGGTTGAGGCGGACGGATCACAAGGTCAGGAGTTCGAGACCAGCCTGGCCAATATGGTGAAACCCTGTCTCTACTAAAAATACAAAAATTAGCCAGGCGTGGTGGCAGATGCCTGTAGTCTCAGCTACTCAGGAGGCTGAGGCAGGAGAATCGCTTGAACCTAGGAGGCAGAGGTTGTAGTGAGCCAAGATTGGGCCACTACACTCCAGCCTGGGAGACCAAGCGAGACTCTGTCTCAAAAAAAAAAAAAAAAAAGATCTTGTTCTCTCATCCACACTGGAATGCAGTGGGGCGATGACAGCTCAGTGCAGCCTTAATCTTGCTGGCCTGAGCGATCCTCCAGTCTCAGCCTCTCAAATAGCTGGGACTTCACGCGCCTGCCCCCATGCCTGGGTAATTGTGTGTGTGTGTGGAAACGGGATCTTCCTGTGTTGCCCGGGCTGGCCTCAAACTTCTGGGTTCATGTGATCTTCCTGCCTCGGCCTCTCAAAGTGCTGGGACTACAGGCATGAGCCACTACTTCTGGGTCCCCTGGCCTTTTTTTTTGAGACAGTCTCTCTGTGTCGCCAGGTTGGAGCGCAGTGGCGCAATCTCGGCTCACTGCAACCTCCACCTCCCAGGTTCAAGCAATTTTCCTGCCTCAGACTCCTGAGTAGCTGGGAGTATAGGCACCCGCCACCATGCCCAGCTAATTTTTGAATGTTTAGTAGAGATGGGGTGTCACCATATTGGCCAGATTGGTCTCGAACTCCCAACCTTGTGATTCACCTGCCTCAGCCTTCCAAAGCGCTGGGATTACATGCGAGAGCCACCAGGCCCAGCCCCCACTGGCCATTTTACAGATAGGAAACTGAGGCTCAGAGAAATGAAGCCACTTGTCCAAGTTCACCCAGCTGGTAAGATTGGAAACCACAGCTGTCTCACCTTACAGCCCGTCTGTTAATCACTATCACTAATCTCTAGTTCCTTAGAAAGATAGAGAGGTAGAGAAAAGGCTGGATGAGCCTTTATTTTATTTTATTTTATTTTTTGAGACAGAGTCTCGCTCTGTCACCCAGGCTGGAGTGCAGTGGCACAATTTCAGCTCACTGCAATCTATGCCTCCCAGGTACAAACGATTCTTCTGCCTCAGCCTCCGGAGTAGCTGAGACTACAGGCACACACTACCTCACCTGGCTGCTTTTTGTATTTATAGTAGAGATAGGGTTTTACCATATTGGCCAGGCTGGTCTCGAACTCCTGACCTTGTGATCCACCCACCTCAGACTCCCAAAGTGTTGGGATTACAGGCGTGAGCCATTGCACCTGGCCGAGCCTTTATTTTTAAAAACAATTTTTAGCCCGGGTGCAGTGGCTCATGCCTGTAATCCCAGCTCTCAAGGAAGCAGAGGCGGGAGGATCACTTGAGCCCAGGAGTTCGAGACCTGCCTGGGCAATATAGCGAGACCCTGTTCTCCACAAAAAGGAAGAAAAACAATTTTTAACTTTTTAAAATTTTTATTTTTATTTATTTCTTTTTTGAGACAGAGTCTCACTCTGTCACCCAGGCTGGAGTGCAGTGGTGCAATCACAGCTTACTGCAGCCTCGACCTCCCAGACTCAAGTGATCCTGCCACTTCAGCCTCCCAAGTCACT